>NC_134320.1:7261210-7888710 GCF_964195595.1 Calonectris borealis
TTGTCTTGAGAGACAGAACTCCTTTGGGAACTCCCATCAATTGCTTCAGTTTGGGCTTATAAAGTTGAAGAGTGGGAAAACAGGAAAGCAAGACGTACAGACTTAAATTTCTTTAAAGTCTCACTGGTATTCTTTTTGGGGTAAAAAGTTGATTTGATATTGAAATGACAAAAGGAGGGGAAATAATTACATTCATATTTTTCCTTACAGAATATAAAAATGGGTGAAACTCCTAAAATGTAGGGCTGGTGTGAAAGACTTGATCATCAACATATTGTAATTGCACCACTGCAGTTTGCTGAAGCATTTGCTAGAAAGAGCAATTACAGTAAAACATAATCAGCACTTCATCTCATAATTGTGCAGACTGTTCAAAGCTGTTGGAAATTCTACAGTGCCATGTGTACAGATTTGGCACACGCAAATAGTGTTAATTTAACAATAAGAAAATGCTTGCAAATCATGATCAGAAGTAGCAGCAACTGTGGCACTGTGTACTAAGGACTAACTATTTTCTCATGGTCAAAACTTGAGATTGGAAATGTAGGTTCTGTTACTTCCTCCAGCACAAATGCATCTCCTGCTTTAAACCAGGTGCATCAGCTTGTTCTCTAGGCTTGCTGTGCACCCAAACCATCTTTTGAGAACTGTGAAGACTGTGCTTGTGATAGATGTGTTCAGCACTTTAGACTTCCACTTGTGTTACTTTGATTCACTTTCTGTAAATCACGGTGGTTCTTCCTGCATTTATCTGATTATTGGCTAATTCAAATTGCAGACACAGGATTGGGACCAAAGTCCAGGACCCTGGGTTCCCAGTCTGAGCCACGTGTTCTCACTGGAAGAGCAGCTATGATCCCATTTAATTTTTTCACCATATACCTGTACACCTCAGTGTACGATCTCTAGTGTAGAAGTATAAAATCTCAACAGAAGTGGTGGAGTATGCCCCAACCCCAAACTGGTGGTTTGAATTATCTAAGGAAAGGTAAGGTGACAGTGAGGATATGAATCTCTGCAGGTGGAGGAATTTCACTGTCACAGATTTTTTTCTTACAAATTTGATTGCCTCTCTTCCTTGCTTTGTTTTTGGCGGTACCCTTTGCAGAGAGTGGAGTTTGGCAGATTTTAGACAGAGCTGTGCTCCCTTTTGCAAGGGGAAATAGTGGCTTCAGGAGCTGCTGTCAAAGGAACTTTGTTTGCAGCTGAAAGGCAGTAGTCAGCACAAACTTCAGCTTTGTGAGCCTTGCTTCCTTTTGCCTAGCGGCTAGATGTTTCTGCAGCAGCAGCATCATATACCACAGTCCACAAAACTCGAACATCAACTGGAGTTTATTGCTGTTAATAGTTTGAGAGGATCCATAACCATTTTTGTGGCAAGAATAAGGTTTGTGAAGCACTGTGAAGAACTCCTGTAGGCCTTTGAACTGCGGGGAAATCCATTGCACCCTGTTTCCATCACATGTATTTTATGTAACTGTAGTCAGTGGTAAGTGTATGGAGTACGTCAAAGTACAGCAGTAGTACTTACTAGTACCTAGCCAAACATCTAGGTTTATTTTGTTTTGGTTTTTTTTTTTTAATGTTCATCCAGTGCTAGCTCAAAGGAGAGTGTTTAACTATGGGACTGCCCATGTTCCCCAATGGGCTGAAGGGCCTGATCCTGGAAAATCATCTATTTCTGGTGACCTTAGTCTTACAGGGCTCTACACTGTCCCATCAATATGGGGCAAGAGTTCCTATGTAGCATAATACAGGTTTTGTTAGTCCAAAGGATAGTTTAGTTTAAAGTTATGCTGTAAATAGTAAAGTATATAAAATTTAGGTTATATTCTGTTTTTTCTTGTAGGAAGCGTTGTGTTTTGTGAACATTTGAACACAGATAATGATGAGGCTAATAAACTATGGGTGTCTTGATACTATTACGTAGGATGCCAGTGGGGATAATATCTTGTAAAGTCTATAGGTTATTATTAGAATTCATTTGCGACTTGAAGTAGATGAAAATCTTAAAACAAAAAACAACTTGGAGGAGTAAATGAAGAAAGCTACCTAGCTAAATATGTGTATATTGATGTATTTACTAACCTCTGACTCAGTAATGGTGAGAAGTGTCGGGAGGACATAGTCACTTGAAAACACTTGGAAGAGGGATGTGCTATGAGGGAAAGAGTGGTGTAAAATATCTGAAGAATGGGATAAATTCTTCAAAAAAAAAAATTTCCTCTTTCAAGATTTGGGTAAACCTTCACAAGTAGGGCAATGTCATTTCTTAGTGAGAGTCAATTTACCTTACATTTGTTGCAAGTTAAAAAGTTGTACAATTAATTTACCAGAGATCAGCTTCTTCACAGTAACTTGGAACAGTTGAGTTTCTGAGCTGGAATATAAAACACTCTTTTAATAAAACCAAGGGAACAAAATTTCTTGAATAATTTCAGTGTTACTTAGACAAAAAAAATTATGACTTCACATGTGGGTTTAAAAAACCCCATAAATCTGAGTTAATGCCAAATATGAGCAAACCACTGTACCTGACAAATCTTGACAACTAAATTCGAACAATTAGTTGTGTTCCTTCTGAGTTGTGCCTCCTGCAGCAGGCTAGGTTTGAGATGGGTGTCATGGTGGGAGGATTTTATCATCCTGTTGCTTGGACAATCTACTATGTAGAGACTGAGAGGCTGGGGAAATAGCGGGGAGCTAGGCTGTGGCTGATGGTAGAGTTTCGCTTAAAACCTACCTGTAGATCATGAGTGGATTTCCATAGTTGAAAACAGGTTCACAGACAAAATATGAAAATGCTGTTCTAGCTGAAAATAAGTGATATTTTACAAAATCTGTTTCTGAATATAAGAAAATGTATTTCAGATTCATCTTAAATACTGCCTTTCTTTCCCTGTGGAAAGACACCACACAGTGTAATAAAGCTTCTGTTGAGAAATGCAACTGTGGAATAAACCTTGTCCCTTTTGGGAAATAGAAAATTTTATTTTAATGCAAACAAAAATTGTAGAGACTTACTTTTCAGTGTGTGATGTTGTGTCTGCATCTGAACATAGAATCCTTCTGAACAAATGCTCTGGTGTCCGGAGTATGTGCAAGTAATACCGCTTTTTGAACAGCAGTGATATGTGACTAGGTAAGTGCTGAGCAAAATAAGAAGGGGAGAATCAGAAGTAGAAGCACTAGTCATCTTATTTCAGGCATGTAGGTGAAGCAGTAGATATACTAAGGGACACTAGAAAATTAAAGGTGACTTTCGTATCAGTGATGGATTTGCTGAGATCATGTGCGTTGGTAACTCAATGCGAGTGTGATGTCAGATAGCGTTCTGAAGGCTTATCGATTGTAAAACCACACTAGGACTGCTATTCTTAAACCAAGAACTAAAAAAAATCGTATATGGGACAGAGGGAATCTCTTAGCAGTTGTCTTTCAGTTAGACATCATAATTTTAATTTGAGTTTATAGAATGAAAATCTTGCCATCATCTGGGCTTGTACTAAGCCTTGCTGTACGCATGTGACTTTAGCTTTCAAAAGCAGAATAAGAATATATGCGTGAAGCTTGTTCCTGTAAACACGTGCTGGAAAGTATTCTGCTTGCTACTCTGAGTAGGTTCAGTGAACTGGGAAAAACATGTATAAATCTCTCTCAAAGCTTGCATCACAGCAAGTTCAGGTGCCTAAAATTAAACACCTAAATAAGCCATCTGGATTTGAGAAATCCCAAAGCTCCCATTAAAGAAATGAATGCAAAAGGAGGGCAAGTTCCAGTAACACTTGGGAGGGGTGAAGTTATGTGAATTGCTGTTGTCAATAATTTTGATTTTGATCCTAAAGCTAAGGCTGATACTCTGCTGACCAGTAAATATTGTCTATTGATTCTGTCACCTGAATTAATGTCTTGTGAACTGTATCCTGCTTTCCCTTGATGGTTGCTTTCTTAGTATCGGATGTAGGAGGCAGAAGCATCTTTTAATTATCATTTAGCCTTTTAAACCTTCAGTTTTGACTGCATAGAACTTAAGCAAATGCATAGCCTGTGTGAATAGCAGTGGTAGTTAATACAGGGTGATTTCGTTTCTGTTTGGTAGAGGAGTGTTGTGTGGCTTGGGGTGTGTCTAGTTAGTACTTATTACACCATGTTGTTCCTACTGATTGCGATATTTTAGTAGCCTATTCACAGCCTTTTATTTTTTTTCCCCCGCTGAAGAAAACCAGGCACAAGTAAAACTGCTTTGTTAAAGTAAGAATGGGATGAGTTTTATTTCTGAAGAAATAGTGTTGTCATAGAAGTGTGTCCCCCAAAGGCAACGATTTCCATTAAGGGTGAAAGATTTAGTGAATGTCCATTAGAATGAGATATCTTCTGGTAATAGATGGACAGTGAGTTCCAGGCACACTTACACCCACGAGTTTTGTACAGAGCAAATACTTGAAGATCGTTCGGGTTTTTTTTTTAATACCTGTACAAAAGCTAGTGTGTCTCTTATGACATTTTTCTCAGAATCTTTTCTAATCTTGATCCTAGTTGAGCTCACCCCTCTGTCTACTCAGAATACAAGATGGTTTAGAGGGTTTTTTGATCAGACTTTAAAACTTCCCAAAAGGCAGCTTATTTTTAGAAATAAATAGCAGAATCCAAATGCTGCTTCTTCCCTGAATATGTTTTATCAAAGATTCTTGAAAATGGAGAGGGAGATGTTGACTAACAGAGATGATGTGTTTTATGAAAGTATCAGCTTCACTTTGTGTTTTTTTTTTCCTTACCTTCCTCCTGTAGCGTGTTCAAGATGCTTGTTTCCCCTGTTAGAATTTTAATTTGATGGAGAATTGGTATCTACAGTAACTTTATTTTTACCCATTTAAGTGACTAGATGGTGTTTGAGAGTTGCAGCGCAGGTGATCCTCCTTCTTTATCCTTGCATTGCCTTGGATATCTGTATTATGGTTCCATCTATTGACCTTGGCAGAGAGCGATTATTTCATTTATTACGTAATTTCCACAATTGAGTGGCATAGATCATGATTGCCAGCTGTTGCTAGAGAGGGCCTAAGAGACTGAACTGGTGGATTTAAGCTAACACATTTTAGATAATATCACACAGCAGTGGCTGTAATAATGATCTGGGATATTGCTTGCACAGGCACTCTAGCTGTGGTGTTGACTGTAATGAAGGTTGCTTAGCCTTTTCTTTAAAAAGACCCAATATTCAGTCACAACTTTATTGTCATAAATTTGTCATAGTATTTCCACATGGTATGTTATGAGTGTGTTCTTATTTTTCTAACTGTCTTTCACTGCCCCCACCCCCTTATTTAGCTATTCAGCCTGTGTCCTGAGTGTAGAAGAGCAGATGAGGGCAAATTAATATAACTTTAAAATTATTCTTATAAGAATTAAAAAAATATATTCTTTAAAAATGTGCTCTTTGATACATAAAAAAGATTTTTTTTTTTAAAAGCAAACAAAATTTCTTGCTTTGTTCAAGAAAAAAAAAATTAACTTTTATAAAACTAAAATTAATCCTAGAATGTTTCCAGGAGATTAAAATATTTTGCATAAAATTTAAAGCAAAATAATTAAGTTTTTATTTGTCTATCTTAATTGGTTCTCTAGAATGTAAATTTTAAGTCTATGAAAGGAATTGAATATATCACTGGAACAAACTGAAAATGGTAAAAGAAATTTATCAGTTAAAAAAAAATTGGAGCTGTTGGGATGGAGAAGTCATTAAATTCTTGGACCTGGAAATATTGATATGAAGGTTGAATGGGAAACTGTGGCTCCGCATCCCTGAGGGAGCGTAAGGGTTACCAATAAGAGCAGGTTGAACTGTCCCCTCAGATGATGAAGCTCATACATTTCCTGTGCATTGAGGTGACCTCAGGAAGGTCAGATCCTTCCCAAGAACTCCAACTTGACTATTCAACTTCAGCATCGCTTCCAAATTCAGGGTTGCTTCTTGAATCATGACCATGGGATCATTCAGGTTGGAAAGGACCATGAGGTCTCTGCTCCAGCCTCCTGCTCAAAGCAGATTCAGCACTGGATTCAGAGTGGGTTATTTAGGGGTCTGTCCAGTTGGGTCTTTGAAAACTTCCAAGGAAGGAGACTGCACAGCCTTTCTGGGCCCCTGGGGTTCTGGGTTCCAAAGCTTGGTTATCCTCATAGTAAAAAAAAAATAGCCGATTGGAACCTCCTCTGTTTCTAAATGTTGTCTCTTGTTCTTCTGCCATACACCTAAGCAAAAAGCCCTGGTCCCGTTAAGTCTGGCATGAAGTTTGTTCTTTCAATCACTGGCATAAATAGAATTGTACTGTGTGTATGTATATACTGTATGCTTTTATAACTTCTTACTCACTGTGAAACCCAAAGCTGAGATGGCCCAAACAAAACATGTCTGTATCTCAAAAACATAAGCAAAATATGAACAATAAATTTAAAGTTGTACTATAAGAGGCTAGTGGAAAAAAAGACACTGGTCAGGACAAAGTATTTTAAGAGAGGATGCAGCCAATTTTTTCATAATTTAAGACTGTCCTGCAAATGGTGACTGGGTAGTTGTTTCTCTGTTCTTTTTGACTTTCTACCCTCAACTTGGCAATTTATTAAACTCCTGATAAACCTTTTACTACAACTTTTTCCTTTTAAATAATAACAAACTAGTGTTTCTGAAAAAGTTCAAGTTTTGACTTCTTTGTTAAAGTTGGAACAAGTCTTTTCCCCATCATTAAATTTTAACGTTTCACATTTTCAAGTATTTGGCTACTAACACAACGTTACTTTTAATGGGAAAACTCAAAGCTGATTTCTCGCCAGCTGTCACAGTTAAATAGCTTGTATTAAAAGCTATCAGAGAGAGAAGCTGTAAAATGACATCAATGGCTAAATAAAAGGTTTGTTAGGAAATGTATAGAAATTACGTGTTTGTAGTTTCAAAGACAATTAATTACAACTGGACTATTAATTTTTTACCTTTTATCTTTAAATATTTTAAAATGCATCACAGTCATATTAAAAATATGGTATTTCCTTTGACTTTTTCAGACCATGTTCCCAATTCTCTTTTCCTTCCTCTTGCAAGACTCTGACTTAGTTGGCATTATTGACTGCTTCATATTTTAGGATGGTTAAACATTAAGAAATGCTGAGTTTCAAGATTTGTGTTTTAAGCTGTTCATTTTAGGTATGCTCTCAGTTCTTAGAAATGCCATTTCCAGAGGAGCTAGTTCAACAACAAATGCAATTGAGCATAATATTTCAGAACTTTCCAGAAGATTAATTGTTTTTCCTCTTTCTGGGGGTATTGAAAGTGCTTGTCTGTTTTGAGGCTGCTCTTCCATTGGAGTCCTATTGCTAGAATGGGGTAGAATATGTTGCTAGTTTGACGTAAGTTTTCAGAAAAGATGTCTTATTGGGCAGTTTGAGAGGTATAGGAGTGATGCGAAAGAAAGCACATAGTTTTTTTTTAAAGTAATAATTACATTTTTGAATGATTTTTGAAAGGAGTCACAATTTCTGAAAAACTGTTTGTCTGTGTCACTTGTACACATCTTTGTCAAATGTAATTTCTGCTCATGGGAGAAATTTTCAAATTAAAAAAAACAGCCAAACAAAAAAACCCAACAAAACCTCCCAAACTTCAGCTGGTGTCATTAACTGTCTCTCCTTTTGAAGGCAAAGTTCAAAACTGAATACCGGACTATAAAATTCATCCTTGGAGAAATCAAATGGAGATATAAAATGCAACATACAGTTGTCATGATCGCTATTTAAAATGTAGTTTCAAAGAGTGACAAAGACTGAATGTTCTGAGAGCAGGATACAGTATTAGGTATTATTTGGTTAATGGTGCAGCTGAATGGGCTGATGGGTGGTGCTCATTCTCTGTTGTGGGCTCCTGGTTTTCCCAGTACTTCACCTTTTTTGTCATTTGCCAGCTTTGTGAGAACTCATGTGCTTTGGTGGGAAGAGATGTGTCACGATTGGTGTCTGCTTTTTTATTAGGAAGCTATGACCATAGGCAAGTTGTCCTAGTTTAAGTGGCCTTGCATTTCAGAAGCGTAGGGCATGCACAGTATGGATGAAGTGTGTTTGAGGCCAGGGGTAGATGGAGATGTTGAAGACTAAGAAAACACATCTTTCTTCAAATTCAACTTCCTACGAAAGCTGTGCATACCTTTCAAACTGAAAGTCCAACATTTTCCTTTGGTATTATAAAGCCTTTTCTTTCCATTTGTTACAGAAGAAAACCCATTAATTAGATGCTTATGAATGCTTAAACTGTTAGGGTCGATGTTGGTTAAGGATGGTTGGATAAGGTGTGTTTTTATCAGTGCTTACTGCCAAATGCAAACTGTACTCAGACCTTTTGTTTGAGGTTGGTGTTTCGTGCTTCACAAGGTATACTTTTTCTGCATATAATATTAAGCTGGTGTAATCTTTCATGTATTTTATCAAAAAAAGAAATGAATTTACTGCAAAGTAGAATAATACTCTCCAGCATTACGTTGTTATAATATGCATGACATTGTGGGTGCAATTCATTTTTCAATACGAATGATAGAACAAAGTCCCGAATTTGTGGTGGATGTGAAGTTAGGACATGGCCTTTGTCTGCACATCATAGCTTGGAGTGTGGTTTGCCTTCCACATTGACTCCTGTAGAAACCTTTATTTACCAAGGGCTTTAAACCGCTGTTCTGTGGTGTATGGCATTTCAATCCTGTGCTCTTACTTGTGTGTAGGGGTGAATATCCTTTCTCTCATTCTTACGGAAAAGCATTCTTATGCCGAAGTACGAATCAGAGCTTTATGGCCTTTTGCGGTGGGAGCCAGGAAGGAGCTTTCTGACAGTTTTCAGCCGTGCGTTCCGCGCAAGGCAGTGTGCTGCACTGCCAGCTGCAGCGGGGCTTCCCCTGGCTCATGAAGGTATAAATTAAAGAACTGAACACACACAGTTCCCTGCAAACTTCCTCCGTCCCCTTCCTGCTCCAGACTCTGTGCCTCCCAGTGCAGGGTGCAAAGCATTTTTCCACCCGCGGCTGCCCGCCAGGCACTTAATTACAGGCGCAGCCCCGGCAGAGGGGTCGGCGTGGCACTGCCTGTCATGGCTGGCTGCAGGTGTAACCTCATTCCTTTTCCTGCCAGTGTGGATTTCCACTTGAAAGAGTGCATCATCTCGGACAAGAAGTTTTTTAGGACAGAAGTATTTTGTATAGTTTTTAGCACTCCAGCTCCTGATGGCACCCCCTGGGCAGAATAAAATATTCATTCATTGACGTGACAAATCATAAAACCTGCACCAGTCTTGTTATCCCGTGGCTGACCCGACCTCTGCTTAGCATTCTGCTGGAAATTTTTTTTTCTTGTGTCAGACTACTTCAACATGAAATGAGCCGTCTTAAGTGCGGTCTTTTCATTGGCAATTAATCCCTCCTTCAAATGAAGATCTGTGTTCAAGCAGATGACGAACAGTAGTCTGATCTTCTCGAGGAAGAATTGAGGCTGTAACACCACCAACAAAAACGTGCTAAATAGCAGCATCTTAAAAGTGGGACTGACAGGAGATACTATTCCTGTCAAAGCTACAGGCAGTAAAAGGAATGGTCAAACCCTTTGCTTTTTTTTCTTCCTTATGTAGAAATAGTTAGAGATGTAGCAAGATTGAATGGTACGTTGCTACAATAGTGGTGGAACCTTTAAATTTTGTCCTGAAAATTAGGCAACACCTCATCAGCAGCTCATGTTTTCACCAAAACCACTGTGGTGTTAGCGTTCTTGCAGTTTTGTTAGTGGCACATGATGATGGGGGATTCAGCTCCCATGCTGTCTTTGATGCTAACAGCATATCCCGTATGTCATCTGAAAACTCAAGGTTTAGATAAACTTCTAATGTTGGGAGAGCAGGAACAGGGAAATTTATTCCTTTTAGAACTCTTATTCTTCACTAAGACCAGGATGTACTCTAAACCTTGTATGGATTTGATTTTACTCCAAACCTCTCATTTGTATGGATTTGATTTTACTTTGAAATTTGCCAGCTCTGCCAAAAAAAAAAATCCTTAAAGCATTTTTGGTATTTCTGTTTTCTATCCCAGAAATCGACAGAGCTATTCCAATATAAATTAGAAGAGAATTTTCAAATCTTGAATATTCATAACCTGAATTAATTTTATTCAGAAAATTATGGGTGGAATTCCCAACTACCAATGATGAAAGAAGATGTTTCCGAATGGGAAAAGTCTTTAAAAGCTGAAGCTAAAGCATTGTTGTAAACTCCCTTCTGACTTTGATATTTTTATATGCTTCTATACCAGTTGTGTGCTGTAGAGATTGCAGCACTGCTTTGAAATTTCCAATTATTTGAGACCTTCCAATTATGTCTCTTATTGATCAGCATGCTTGAGACTAGTCTAGGCACAATCAATGATCTGTGACCCCTCTGGGAGGTCTCTAGTGTGCTAATTCAAAGCTTGTGCATAATTCAGGAACAATAGCATAAGCCTTTGTGGGCTTAGGATGTTTGCATGGAATTAATGCACTCTCTAGTTCAAACCAAAGGCTTTGCAAGCCGAATGTCAGCTTAGTTCTCTGTTAAACAGTTTTCTTTAACATGTCGCTAGAAACCTGTAAAATTACAGTGGTAATCTTTATCAAATTCCAAATACAAACCCAACATTTATTTGTTAATAATGTAGAAAAAGCTTGAACAAAGAAGCCTTTCTCTGCTTCAGCATTTCCTCCATTTCATAAACGGATAGAATAAATATAGCCTAGTAATTTAATGACTACTTTAGTGGTCTCAAGGCCATAATTTACTGAAATGTAATGAATTATTCTTTGTGAGGGAGCATGGCATGGCAGATTTTACTTCTTTTTTTTCCTTGAAGCCTTCTTCATTTTATTGTGGTTTTTTTCGCTGAAGAATAAATTGCACAGAAATGGGTTTTAAGAGGGAGATGATGTAGCATCTTTTTTTTTTCCCCAGAAACAAAAAGTCTGCAATGTGTGATGAGTATGTGAAGAAAATGCTGAAGTGAAAATTTCTCTGCTGTTATAACTTAGTCTTGATTCTCATCTGCCTTCTGTTCTGCCAGCCTTGGTGTTAGTCTGCCTGAGAGTAAAGGGAGCATGGAGGGATGCCTAATAACAGTCAATTGGCTTGATTTTTCTAGTAGCCCCTGTGGGTAAATATAGCAAGTTTAGAAAATTCTCAATTCTAGCTGCACAGTATAAGGAAACTCAGCTTTCTGTGCACCTTTCTGGGCCTGTACTTAATAGATATTGCTGCAAGAGTCAATAAAAATGAGGATTTATAGGAGTTATAAGGATTCTGTTATGCTGTGAATTTGCGAAGTTTCTGTAGGTTTTTTTATGATCGTTCACAGACACTGTATTTTTAGCCTTGAATCAAACAAAGGCATTTAACTCTTTTCGACATACGAAATTTTTGACGCGCCCGCTTTGGTTTTTAGAGGTTACAAAAACTCATCTAAATATTTTTCATTTTTTAATTGATTTTTGCGAAAGTCAACATTTTAGTTGTCAGGATATTTTAGCACACCTGGAGCTAGTTGAAAGCAGTAAGATACATTGATGAACATGTCTATCAACGTTTCCAAATCTCTTTCATCACAAAACAAGACTTCTGTTATTTCTGTCCAGAATTCTGTCTGTACTGAACTAAAATCCAGCCAGCTCAAAATCTCAGTCCAGTTTCTTCACTTTTCTCTTAAAATAAATTCTGCTTTCCTAGAAGTTAAACCGTGGAAGTACACTGTCGGTAAGTTTCTGCAGTCCATTCTGGCTGGACTCTGTTAATGGCTATCTGCACAGTTTGCTGAACTCTCTCATCATGAAAGAGCCTCTGGCATGGCTGGTACATCAGCCTGCAACCCATATTCCTGCTGAGCCATTCTCTTCGGGGGAAGAGAGAGATGTCTGACAGACTAGCTAAGAGTAGGAGAGTGTCTTTAGGCTTGACTTTTTGATCCTGTTAGTCCCCAGGCGTAACTATGATAATGCAAAAAGCTGAGTTAACTTATCTCCTTGTCCTAAGAGATGTGTTCTGGTTCACTTGTCATGTCAATGCTTACACTTTGTTACCACACAAGTCTCTTAGAAAATGCTTCACTTTATAAGCAACTATAATTTAAGCACATAATACTGCGATAATAGTTTACACATGCTGATATTTAATGGGGATCTTTAAGTCTTATAGGTAGGAATGTAGGTAATTGCGTATTATTCATGTATCACGTGCGATCAGAAAGCTTCAGCTTAAATTCAAGATCATAACAAGAATTAAGCTAAGGGTTAGGTGATCAGGCTGCATGTTCAGTCATGGATACTGAAGTTCATCTTCCTGGTCAAGAAGTCTGCAGCACACATGCTGGGATTAATGATACATTGCAGAGAAACAGGGACTACCTGGTTTAAAAAAAAAAAAAAAAAAAAAGCTTTGTCAGAGCTTATTTATCTTCTGTCTTCCTCTCCTATCTTTTGATTAGTTTATATATCAATTTACTATTTATTTAACTCAATAAGTAAGAAGCTTTATGAGGAAAGGGGATGATCTGAAATGGCTATGTTTGCTTTTGTAGAGTTCTTAATTTTTTATTACGGACAAGTAGAGATTAGATATATTCTTTCTGTGTTGGATTTTCCCCATGGCATTGAAATATCCTCTGCAATTATGGGAGACACATAGCCTCTTAAAGTACATAGAAATAACTGCACAGAGTTTGTGTCAGAATATGCAGAACCATGGAAAAGGGAGAAAACATACTGTAAAATTAAAGAAGGTGTGTTGTAACCAAAGGCTGCTTGTGTTTTGTCAGAATCATGCCTCCTGTGTTTACCAGCAAAAAATTACAATAATCCAGATTAAAAAACCCTGTTCATTAGCATTTATCTGTCAGATGCTTGAACCATCTATTATATTTTGTTGTTTGCAATCCAATTTATAGTAACCACTTGCTTTTTATTTTCTACAAATAAAAATATAGCCATTTTTTCTACAGAAAGCCTGAGGATTTCTCATTGAAATGGAAAGTAGTGCAAGCTTTGTATTTCCAGCATCTCAGTCCACCAAGCTACCAAATGTGGGATTCTCGGCCAACCAGGTGCTGTCTTGAATCGCTGAAATGGTATTGCCTTGATTCCTTTTCTCTGCGAGTACTGTGGTTGCGTTCACTCTTGGGTGTTTCCTAGCTTTTTTCATGTTTCAAAAGGAGATACGAGCTGTATCGTTCTCCTTGAGGCTCGCTAGTACAAGACGCTATAATGTGACTTGTTTTTACCCACATGGATCTCATTCTAGAAACTGGCAATTTAACCAGTCTAGATATAGAATACTGTATAGTAATCTAGGCATATCAAATAAAAAAAAAAGGGAACTTTTTTGAAGGCTGATGTATTTAAATAGCTTTTCCATCTCTAAAAACTGTATGAAAAGTAAAGATTCAACAGAGGATTGCTCAAAATATGACTTGCTGGTATAAAAATATGTAGCTACAAAAATAAGACAGACATGTATATGTTCCTTCATTAAATGCTTTTTAGCTCTGTGTCTAGTTCTTTGACCTTCCTGATGAATTATCCTGGAATGTATGTTAAATAATAGGTTACACAAAGACTTTTACAAGGTCACCCTGACAGGTGAAATCTAATTTCATGCATCACCAGCCGATTAGTTCAATAGGGGTGGATATTTAGCATAAAGAAAAATCTATCCCTCCTCCCAAAAAGAAGAGTTTACAGCATTTTTGGAGATAATATAATTTCTGCAATTATATCTGCTTTCATGAAATATGTATTTCTCCTTGCAAATTAAGCTTTCCTCACAATCAAGCTTTGACTTAATTGCTCTACAGAAAAAATGCCAATAAACAAAAAAAGAGTCATAATAAAAGACTTCTGACAATAATGCTTGTTGATCTTTAGAGAAGAGTAAACAGTTCCTTACCAGTAGCCTGGTTTTGCCAGCAACTGCTCTGTGAAAAGACTAGTTGTTTGGGTTTTTTTTTAATTTTCAAGATACATGATAAAAGTTGCAGCCCTATAGAAAACAACTTCCAATTATTCTTGCTTTGAAGTCCGTGTACTTTCAGTTGCTCATTTAATGTATAATAAATCAATTTATTATGTAAACTTAAACCTGCTTTGGATGTGGCCCACAACATCCCCACCTGAGGGAGTGCACTCAGCTGGCTACAGAAGGTTAGTGAAGTTAAAATGGATTGTTCCGGAAAGTGCATTTTGATGTCATGAATTATTTCTTTTTGGGGGGGAAGGAAAAAGGGTTGAGTTAATCTTGATATGACCCAACAGGAAAGTGATATATGTTCTTTTGGATCTGCATCTGTGTTTTGTTCTGCTGTTTGGAGTACCCGTGCTGGATGGCAGCTGGGGGATTATGGAACTGAACATTGGAAATGTTCAGAGCTTGTAAGAACCGCTGAGATAATTTATACGTATGTGAGTTGCATTCTGAAGTACCCCCGTTTTGGGCACCTCCGGTGAGCTAATATGTTCTTGATGCATGAAGTCTTTCCTTTGAGACATTTCAAAGGACAAGTGTCACTCAAGTCACTAATCCAGCCTTTTTTTGGTACTGCAGCACATAGTAACTAAAGGTAGAAAAATCCATCGGGATTATTTTCTTGAGGGTTACCAGCTGATTCGGTTAGCAGTGTAAGGATTGCTGTACTTGCAGCATGTATGGTTTGAACTTCTGTTTCACTTTGTTACAGAAGACTTTCCAGAAGTATGAGCTTTATAAAGGTTTGTCGCAGATTTCCGATGCGAGTCTGTGACACTCTGCTTTTAAGCTGGTGGCTAGATCCCGTGAGGCGATCGCCTGCTGCGGCGCATAGGGGCGTGCCAGGGAGCCTGGGGGAGGTCTGCCTGTGCAGCACCTTGCGGCATGGGCTTAGCTGGGAGCTGTATTCGCTGGGGTAAAGGACATTTCAGATGTAATATAGAAACACTGTGTTCTGTCTTTTCTCTTAAAAATTGATTTAAAAAAGGCAAATGGAGGTAAGGCAGGGAAGAGGAAGGGTGATATGTTCCAAACAGCTAAAGAAAAGAATCAGCTCAGCTGAGCTATCCAAATAAACAATTCTCATGTGAAGCACAATATACAGATAAAGTCCTTCCAGTTAGGAGGAAGGTGTAGGAAAAGTCCTTCGTACTGACACTTAGGATCACCGCAATCTGTTCAGGTGTTTTATTGTATGGAAAGCTGAGGGGTCACTTGATTATATCACTGCCAATATAGGGGAGAGATGGAGAGATTCATGACAGTGAGCAGCTCTCTAATCTACCAAAAAAACCCAGAAGCAGTAATGAGATTCAGTTATTAGAATTTGAAGTTATAGAAATTCAAATGAGGGCATATTAGAACCAGTTAATAGAATTAAGTAGACGTTTTCTACTATAATGCTTTTCAATGGGAGATGCCAACCCAGCATTCTGTCGGGGTTTATTCATATAAGAATCTTCTGGAAACCTAATGGGTTTCCTCCCCGGCTGGCAGAGCGCTGCAGACCTGGGTAACCAGGGATTTTAGGTTCCTTCCTACTTTCAATTTTGAAACTCTGAAAATGAAATGCTTAAAAGTATTTAACAAGTGCAGATTTCCGTTCAATCTCGAACAGTTCAAGCTGAACTGTTAATTTTATGGAATTCAGAGCTTTTTGTGCTCTTCCTAAAAAGGATGTTTCAGTTGTATCTGTGATTGTTCCAGTATGGTAATTGTGAAAACAAGGGTTCTTTAGTACGAAAAGAACAATAATGAAATTTAGAGGAAGTAGTTAATTCTCTTTTTCTTCTTACACAGTTCATCGTTTCAATATATCAGAAGTCTTAAGATAAAAGGATATATTAGAAAAAGACAAAAGGAAATAGTAATTTGGCAGCTGGTTAAGAAAATATTGCGAAAGGTCACTGAGTCATGTGCTCATTTCTTGCAAAAGGTTGAAGAATCTCTTCATAAAACTCCTTCCCCCTGTCTGGTGGATCTGTTTCTACGTGACTAGCTGTATTACGGGATTTTAGCATATAGCTACCAATGCAAAATACTAAAATACTGCATTTGCAAGCACATTTTGCTGTTGACTAACAAACAGCTGTGCTGTGTTGTATTGGATGTGAGATTTTTCATAAATCATGTTTGAAAGTGAAGGTTTCTGGCCTATGTGGGATGGTTAGTATACAGAGAATTGAAGCATTTTGTGTGCATAAATTCAAATGTGCTTTTAAACACAATTTTTCCCAAACATACCTGCCTTGTGAGACATTAATACACTTTCCATAATCATGTAACTCTGTGCAAGAAGCAAGTAGTTTATATGCGAAGATTTTAAATTCATAATGCTGATTTGTGTTCAGCATAGGGTATAGTTTAGCATAGACACCTGGTCTGTAAGATACCAAAGCAAAACGTGTATTTTATCATTAGCCTTTTTGTAAATCATCTTCAGTGTTATAAAACATTCCAGTTCCCTCTGAAATCTCTGCTCCTTTTGAGCAGCCCCTGCCTGTTTTAACAGCAGCAGCAAAAAACCCAAGAAAACCCCAAGCAATTTATACTGTTAATGTCTCATTTCTGTTTTTTAGAACTTGTGAACCTGTTAATGATTTTGCAAGTAAAACCTTTCTGTCCCAACTACTAGGCTGAAAGGTCTGCCCATCTCTTGTTGCCATGTACATAATGTGAGTCAGAACACACAGCTTGTTGTCTTCCCTGCTTTCAGAGCTGCTAAACTGGTTTAATCAACACCTTGTTTCATGTAAGATGAAAGCTGTTGAGTAGGTTGCTGTGTTTCATACCTGAAACTACCTTTAGCAAGAAAAATATATGCCGAAAAGACTAATTTTATTTTCCTAGTACTTGTTTAAGAATTAATAGAAAATTAGGAATCTTACAGTGCTTAACAACATTACTTAGATAGCATCCAAGGGATAAAAATCAAAATAAGAAGTGAAAAAGTGATCTCAGCATAAGAACTTGCATCTTCTTGGGCTGTCCAGTATAAGGTGGACATTGCCAAACTGGAGAGGGTCCAGCAGTGGGCAAGCAGGAGGACATCTAGAACTGTGAAATAGTTTCATGTTTTCTGTGTATGAACGTGAAGTTTGAGAGCGACTACTAAAAGACACCGGGAAAACGTATGAAGGGGAAAGGACTAATTTGGCAGTTGACGCTCCCTATAGTCAGGGAGAGGTGCTGGATGGAGGAAAAGACCATGAGGGGTGAGAGAGGTTTTGGCCAGCTGTGGGCTGGGGTAGCATGGCTACTCTCCAGCCTTCTCATTTTCCTCTCCCAGTTTACATGGTTGCACTGAGGAGGGGGCGGCTTGGTCCCCTGTGACTTGGCTCTGCAGGGGCTGTTCAAAAGTGGGCACGTAGGACAGAAGCAGGTGTGCAATGCTGGGAGATCCTCCCGAATGGAGCACTGCCCAATATTTATCTGTGACTCATAGCTTAATTACCTTTAGTATCTGGCCTTTTCAGCGGTGGGTACTGAAAGAAGAAAGAACACCTCCTGATGTGAAATTAAAACCAAATTTAATCTAAAAAACTAGAAAAAGGATTCCAGAAGAAATAAATGAGTAAAATGTTATTTCTACCTTGCTGAAAGAATTAGTTTCTATTTTGGTTATATTCTCTACACAAAGCTGATTGTAGGCAATAGGTTCTGAGCCATTTGCATGACGCTTACGGACCATCAAAGTTCAGATAATCAAACAAGTCTCCTGGTTTCTGCAGACCATGCACTTACAGTCCTCACTTTTCCACAGAAACATATATAGGGCCAAATTTTATTCTGGACAACTTATGTTGTATAGATTAGCAGCAGGAAAGCTCTTACTATTAATTATTGCTGAATTTGGCTGATATTTAATATCTAACATGTATTTCTAATTGCAGGGGCTTGAATAAAGTAATGTAGGTTCTTACTGATAATAGTTTGCATGTAAACAACTAAAAGTTAGAATTAGCTAATATAGTGTATGCCTTTGACAAAAGTGGCCCCCACCTCTCTTCCTAATACGTTTTATATTAGAGTTTGTGCAGTGACTATGCTTATAAAGGTTCCATATCCATTCACAGCTGTGTTCTCAAAGAGTTAATCTTAGGAAGAAGACGACCTTCCTGTACATTTGTTAGAGCTGACATTCACTCTCATAGCTTTAGGCTGAACTTTTTTCTCTCTTGAAGTCTGCTAGCACTTCAAGCGTGTATCTCAGGAGTCTATATGAAGGACGACAGCCTGTGCTTCCCTATTGACAAAATACTGAAGCTTCATCTCATTCCTTAGAGGAAATTTCTTGCTCTGCTCTGAAATCAGAACATACCAGGTCACTCCAAAGGCTTGTCCTGTCTCTCACGCTGTCGAGGTGGGGTATGCTTGGGGAAAAAATTCAGGATAACAACATGATTGTAGACTGATCACTTCCTCTGCTATATCCTTCCACTTTCCATTGTCCTGAGAATTGTGTGTTTTTATAACGTGTCAGTAAAAAGTGAAGGCAACCCAATGAGCAAGAGAAAACTCGCTCCAAATATTAGAAAAGACAGAATTAGTGAGAGTATGTAATTATTTTTACCCAAGTTCATATTGTAAATATTGTTTTTGATAGAAGAAAACTTACAGTAAATACATCACATTTTGTTCTTAAATTCATCTATTGTACAAGCATCTCAGTTCATGCATAGATCCAATGTCACAGATGATTTATAAGAACTTTCCTCATTTCAGACAATGCATTTGTTATCAATCATCTAACTGTACGTTGAAGAAGTGATGATAAATGTTGGAAAGTTTCATAGGCATTAATTATTCCTGGAATATTTCCCTTGGAAATGTAAATAATTTGCATCGTTTCTAATTCCTGTATTTTTTGGTTGAACTCAGCATAAATGTAATCATTATCTACTTAGTGTGTGAAAATAGCTTACTTTTTAGGGCTGCATATCCTTACAGATTCTTTATTGTGCTTAAAACTTTGTCATTAGTATATTATCAAAGAATATTTGCTTGACTCCTTGCAAAGATGAACCAAGTAACTTACCGTGGTGCTTAGAGACTAAACAGACTGCCAAACAGAGACTAAATTGATGGGCTGAGGCCAACTGCATGAGGTTCAACAAGGCCAAGTGCCGGGTCCTGCACTTCGGCCACCACAACCCCGTGCAACGCTACAGGCTTGGGGAAGAGTGGCTGGAAAGCTGCCCAGAGGAAAAGGACCTGGGGGTGCTGGTTGACAGCCAGCTGAACATGAGCCAGCAGTGTGCTCAGGTGGCCAAGAAGGCCAGAGGCATCCTGGCCTGTATCAGAAATGGTGTGGCCAGCAGGAGCAGGGAGGTGATCGTGCCCCTGTACTCGGCACTGGTGGGGCCACACCTCGAATCCTGTGTTCAGTTCTGGGCCCCTCACTACAAGAAGGACATGGAGGTGCTGGAGCGTGTCCAGAGAAGGGCAACAAAGCTGGTGAAGGGCCTGGAGCACAAGTCTTATGAGGAGCGGCTGAGGGAACTGGGGTTGTTTAGCCTGGAGAAGAGGAGGCTGAGGGGAGACCTCATCGTGCTCTACAACTACCTGAAAGGAGGTTGTAGTGAGGTGGGTGTTGGTCTCTTCTCCCAAGTAACTAGCGATAGGACGAGAGGAAATGGCCTCAAGTTGCACCAAGGGAGGTTTAGATTGAACATTAGGAGAAATCTCTTTACTGAAAGAGTGGTTGAGCCATGGAACAGGCTGCCCACGGAAGTGGTGGAGTCACCATCCCTGGAAGTATTTAAAAGATGTGTAGATGAGGCGCTTAGGGACATGGTGTAGTGGGCATGGTGGTGTTGGGTTGACGTTTGGACTCGATGATCTTGGAGGTCTTTTCCAACCTTAATGATTCTATGATTCTAAATTGATACTGAACAAAATGGACTTCTGTTGTGATTGATATTTGTTTCAACTGATCCTAACTGTAAAGTCTTTATCAGAGAAAACAACTCCATGATATCTTTCTGACAACCTCTTAATCTCTGTGAGATTCTGGAAGAACTACAATAAACCAGTCTGTCAGTAACATGGCTTTCATCTTAGTATCCTGGAGGTATGTTACATGTTATCCCTTAAAGGAGATGAAGCTTTCACAGGTATACGCTTTACTTGTGTAGCCCAGGTTGCTCCTGTAACCTGGAATCCTTCCCAGCTCTCTACCTTTGTCACTTATGATGTTTTAAATTGCCGACAGCAGCGAAGGATGAGTGCCTGCAAAATGTACTTTGTTCACCTACAAACCTTCAAGACTGATCATTCCAAAAGGTAACGTTCAAAACCAGAACCATATTAGGTTGCATGCCATATTTTCCATAAGAAAAAGAGCCAGTATAAACTAAGGCAGCTGGTGAGACCTGAAGACCCTTCTGCAATTTGAGAATTCAGTTTGAAAAAAGTCTTTTAAAAGAAACACAGTTTTTGGGTTAAATCTGAATGTTCATTCTCATACAAAAGTGGACTTTCCTTTTCAGAAAGTCTAGCAATGGGATGCTCAAACAATACGTACATATCAAATTATTTCCAACTTGTAAACATTGTCCTCCTGTGCAGGCAAAAACAAAGACGCTGCTGGATAAAGGACTTGACTGTAAGAGGCCTGTTTCTAATACGTGGTATTTGGGATTGTATGTAAATAAGTGATAAAGCATTACTTCTAAGGCTACCTGCCTGAGCAGATGGAATGCCTGTGAGTATGCCTGTGGCACTGAGTGTGAGAAAATGAGTAGCATTTGCCTGACAGTCTTACAAAATTCAAAGTGATCCTGTATATTTTCCTTGTTAATTAAGTGTATATTTAAGTTCTGAGAAAGGAGCGCTTGGGAAGGCACAGTGTTTCTTGCTTAAGAGGAGGGAGGTGCATGGAGGGAAAATATGATTGTTTCATTTAAGTAAGTAATAAAAACAAACTTTAGAGTTTAGTATTTTTATTTTTTCCAAATTTATGTTTTCCCTTTCCATAAAATACTATACTACCACTATTAATACATCTTCCAGATGATACCTTGTCACTCTTGGTGGCTCTTATCTACTGAGGAAGTAGATGTTTATTGTTTTGGAATATTTTTTATTAAAGTTTTCACAGTACAAACTCGTTTTATTACCAACTAATTTATAACACTTGTTTTTTTTGAAGGATGTTACAATCACAGACAACTTCATATTTTACACTCTAGTAATTCAGGTCAATAAATCCAATTATATAACTGCAGAAATACAAGATCATACCAGAGAAACTAAAGCAAAGATTTGAAGACGCAATCTCTAGTTTGACATTAATCTAAGTGCTGAATCTGGTTATATGCCCTGCATCTCTGTTGTGTAGCAGAGTACTTCAGTGTTTAAATTGAAAATCTAAATTTGGAATTGACTTTCTGATTCTATAAAGGATTAATTGCATTGTTAGCTTTATACATCAAATCAGTGAGACTATTTATTTACACTGAAAAGGTGTGTACAGCTTTACAGGCTCTAGATTGGAGGCTTTAAAAATAGGAATAGGTCAAATCGGCAAAGAAACCTAGTTTTGTTGTTTTGAAGCACAGTTTGGTTACTGCATTCTACAGTTTCGAAGGTCAATTCTGATGAACTGAATAACAAGACCTTCATGGCAGTTGCTGTTACAAAATATAGCAGAAGTGACTTCAGCTAAACAAATTATTGGGAGCAATATTATTTGTTGCTCATTTACTGATTCTACAGTTCCTTGTCCTTCAATAGAGAATACAAGAGCACGTTTCAGAGCCCTGCCCAGCTCAGAATGTCCCACTGAGGGCAGTGGATGTAAATACGCAAATACCTTCCTAGTCACTAGCGACTGCTTATGTGTCAGTAGCAAATACGGAGTAATCTGAATTTGGTCCTTTCTTTTGGGTTTTCTTGTGTTTGCTGTGGGCTAAGAGCATTGATGCACTCTGACACTGTTGGCTACCCCAGATGAGTTTATGCCCGAAAACTTGATGCCCACAGTATGTGTGGCTTGGCTTACTGATCGCTTACTGGAGTACCGAGTGTTTATAGGTTTAATTTGCCCAGTGACTTCAATCAGTTTAATTTACAAGTAGATGCTTTTGCAGGACTTCTGAGGGGGCTGCCTTATGACATATTTTTATTAATTAGTACTAAATCAATTTTAACTTCTGCTTCCTGGCTTAATGAGTATGAACACTCTGTTGCTGAACACAGCAGCAAGTTCCAACCAAAGGATTGAGGTTAGGAAATACAAAGCAGTCTCCTAGACGTGACATCTGCCTTTCACACCATGCTTGTCAGGGAAAAAATGATTTGTTGGATAAGAACAATGTGGAGAACTGAAATGATACATGTGTGACTTCAGGTAAAAACGGAAGAAAAGGTGGGGTTTTCTAAGAGAAATATTGGAGAAACCAGTAGGTGCAACAGGCAGTTCTGATTCCCCATAGAGGATGCTATATTCAATTCCAGATTCACAGCAAAAATAAGTAAAAAATTTACAGAGAAAGCAAGGTGTAAAATTTGAGGACTCAAAGGAAAGATTGAAAAGGAACTATGAAAAACAGAATGGGTATAATATAGTTGATCTAATTGTCAACAAATTAGTTGTATGTAAGCACAGATAAAGAACTCAATTTTTTTTTTTTAGTGTTCAGCAATGAGCCGGGCAGTAAAGGGTTATCATTAGGACAAACACCAAGGAAAAAAGAACTGTAAGTAGATGCTGTTAGTGCTGCTGAGGAGTTTCTCAGTGGAAGTGTTATCACTGGAAGCATTCAAACTGAAAGTGGGAAAGCACTGGGAAATATGCTGTGAGAAATGAATCTTTGTTATTACGAGCGTAGTAGATGTAGTTGGGATCTAGAGGCCCACAGTGTGATATGGCATGTCATCTAGCCAGGCTGGGAAGAGGGGGAAAGACAACGGGGGGCCCAAACGGATTTATTTTGAAGTCTCTGGACGTGCTGTGTTTATTTCAAAGACTTGCATTAGCCTAAGGCAGAACGGTCTGTCCCAAGTGAAGTACATGGATGTGTGGCTGGCATAATCATTTCCATGCATAGTAATCTGGAAGTGGAGAATGGCCACTGAAGTGGTCTGCCATTTTATGTCCTTTGGAAGAACAGAGCTTAACGTGACAGTGTCCAGTATCTGTGGAAACCAAAGTCAGCCCTCCAAGTGGCAGTGAGGCACTGAGCTTTTCTGCATCTGCTCACAAGAACAGGCATACAGTACTTTTCTTTCACTCCTTTTTCAACATTTGGATAACATTGCTCAGTCTGTATGTTAAAAATATTTAACGTTTTCTGTGGGATTATGTATTTAAAAGAGAAATATGATGGCTACAGTGTAAAGTAACCAGATTATGGTGGAATTGTGTGGGAAGAAACAGGATCAGTAGTGGTGTAATTGAAGTCAATCAAGAGGCTTTAATTGAATGAGGGCTTCAGTATGATTTTGAGAATTATGAATTTCAAATTGGAAAACAAATTGGCAGAACATTCATATGACATGTCTGCCTTGGACGATGAATTTAGGGAAGTTAAATTGTGCTGAATGACAACAAAAATACCTGCTTCTGCAAAGAACATGAATACAAGAATAGCATCTGAAAACCAGGATATCACCTTTGGGGTGGGAGAGAGAACTTTGGCACAGAAGAGTTGATAAGTGGAGAGCAAATGGTGGCTTTTTGGGGTTTTGTTTTGGTTGGGGTTTTTTTGTTGTTTTGTTTTTTTGTTGTGTTTGGGTTTTTTTCTTCCTTTTTTTTTAGGATTGTAAGAGGGATTTTTCTGGGGGAAAAAAAAGACATTAAGGTATAAACTAATTTTTGAAGCAGGAAGAAAGGAAGGCGGGTGAGAAGGATTTGAGGGTAGAAATCTATCAGTTGCAAATATCCTGGATTGGAAGACTGATCAATTATCCAATCTCTGTGGGAGCACAGGGCAGCCATCACCCCTGAAAGGGGATGCAGCAGAATCTGACCCTCCTTCCAGAGCAGCCCTTGGTGGTGGTGAAGTGATGAAGGAAGCGAGAGTGTCTTCAAGTTTCCCTGAAACCATGAGTCCTGTGACCTCCCACAAACTGTGTGGACGCAGCTGGAGGGTTGTTTTGTAGTGTCAGTCCTTAGTGTGTCATGAGCATTTCCTTAAGACAAATGTAATAAATTGGTCAGGTTTTTAGACCTTGAAGGACCATTATTTTTATAATTACAGATTTTAAGTTAAAGATCTGAAGATCTTTCCAACACAGGTCACTAAAGGGCATTCTCTCCGAGAAAATTATACTGGTTCTATCTTTCTGTGGATGTCTGGGTTAAGTGTCATTCATTAATGCTAATGAACCAAGCCTCAGTTAGAAAAGCAGCAGAAGCCATCATCCTTTTCCTTCCCTAATTGAGTCTGTAATTTGAAAGCAAGTAATTTTTAAGGTCTCTCTTATATTCAGAAGCCTCAGAAAACTTCAAGCTTGTTTTACTCAAATCTATGTAATTGCAGCCACTCTTGAGATTTTGACTGGAGATTACTAATGTAAGTAATGCAAGAAAAGTATTAAATGTACTATGCAAATACTGCCTAGATCAAGCTTTCAAAATTGTAGCTGTGAAGCTAGTTGATGGGGTCTATCAAAGCTAGTTGACAAGTCCATCAAAACTGAGGTGATTTGGAGCATATCTATAGCAAACCTGAGATCTAAATTGACGTGTCTGTAGAATGTAGGTACCCTAGATTAAGTAAAATTTATTCAGGGAGAGACTTTTTCCCCAAATTCTGAAGATCGTTAGTTCTGTGGTATATTCAACGCTGTTTCCATAGGAGTGTGACTGTCTCCACACAACAAAGCTGGCATGATGCCCACAGCAATCAGACCATTTAAGAGCTTCGCATGCCTTCAGTTGAGTTGCGGCTTCTTATTCCCACAATAAGCAATAAAGTCAGGCTTAAACCAGGCTCTAATGCATACCTGGTAAGGAAAATAAGCCAGTCAGCTTACATTATGCTTTTGTTGGAGCACTCACTCCTTTCCTCCTACGTGCTAATTATTGCAAAAATACTGGCAAGATAAGAAAACCTGTCAATATTTTACTTTTTGGTCGGTGTACACAGCACTGTTTTCTATAAATGGGTTTTCTATAAATGTTTTTTTCCTGTTAATTATCTGCAATTCTTCCTTTAAACGAAAGAACAATGTGCTAAGGAAGCTGTGAAACCTCAGACGTAGTGTAGGAGGTTCGGGAGAAAGGGTAGCACCCACTATTTCTTTCTTATTCCTTTAAACAGATATTAACCTCTCCATGATCCTTATTAAATTAACTGAAGTTTAGAACTAATTTTGCAGCTCAAATTTAGATACCCAACTTACTGATATTAGAAATTTGATGTAATACCTACTTATAATATAAACTAGAAACACTGTTCATTTGACCTTGATTTTAATTAACCCAAGTGTGTTTTGACATATAAGCCTCCCAGGGCATCACACAATATAAAGGACACTGCATAAAAGCTGCTTGTGTTGCATTGCAGCTCAATGCAGATTTTGGAGCTGATCAGTTATTTTTACCTTAAGGCAACATTGATCTGATCTGTACAAACATTAGTTGCAATTGCTTAGTATGCTGAAATAGCAATATATGCATAAAAGCTAATTAATGATAGAACTTGCAAAGGCACTGTTTCTGTTTACAGTATTTTCATTAGACTAACTGTCCTAAAATAATTTCAGAACTGTGAAATTAAAGATAAAAAAAGAAATGGAAATGGCCTAATTATTCTATAAAGAGGAATCTGGTATTGAGATGGATGAACTTTCCCATTCCTGTGAATATCCATATTCCATAAATTCCTACCTCCTTCCTTCTGTTCATGGAGTTACATGCTTGAGATCCCTCAAGATGTTAGAATGCATTTTCTAATGATTACTCATTAGTGGTGGTTACCCTGTACTAATAACTCTTCACAGGATTCTTTATTCTTGTTATCCTTTTAAACTCTAATCAATATAAAAGGTTCTCCGATGTTGTGGTAACTTTCATTTCTGCACACCTCCTCTTTAAATGAAGTAAGCATTGCACATGCTGCATTTTTTTATTTTTGAGCTAAGCCTTCTTTGCAAATCATAGACTAATTTTGTGACTGGCGCACTCTACATCGTTTGAATTATAAAGGATTAGAGATTTGGAAGAATGTGTTTGGACTCTTCAGGAGTTAGAAACACAAAAGAGAACAGGAGAAAAAAACCCATATAATCGAGACTTTGAAAAACTAACATTTGTGTATTTTAAGTAGACATTAAACTCAAAACATATGTTGATGACCTATAAAGATCTCCAACATCTCTTAATGGATTTTCAAGTCTCACAGTCACTTCTAATTATGACTCTTAAGCTTTAAAATTAGGTCAGCATTTTTGGAAGTTTTAAGCAAATGTTAAGTTTTGCAAAAATAATAATTATAAAAATAGTCATTGCAGGATTAAGATTTAAAGTCATTGATAGAGTTTATGTAGAAGTCATATGTTAAGTTTGTATTTCTAGTCAGGATAAGGACTGTGAATGACAGCACGTAGGTGTATTTTCTGCATGTTTTCTCCCCTCATCCTTCCCAAGCCTGACCAAACCCAGCTCTCTCAGCTTCTTCTCGTGTGTCATATTCTTCTGCTTCTTGAACATTTTGGCAGCACGATACTGGACTAAGTCTTGTATGTCAGTGTCTGAAATAGAAAACAGGCAATTTCAAGTTAATAGAACCTAACTGTGACCCCTTCCCTAGCAGAGCGAGGGACTGAAACGCCTTTGCCCGCAACATGATGTCCTCTGGGAGATACTAGAAGGGAGATTGCAAAAAACCAATGCAAAGGGTGTTTTTTATTGTGGACACACCAGCTATTGGTGTTTTGTCTTGTCTTGAATTGTGTGTGCTCCTCCAGGGTGGCCATATATTGTAGCTTGCCTGAAGTGTGTATTCATTTGTGTAAAGTAAGAAAACAAGGAGAACACAAAAGAGATGCTTCAATTCAGTATGTGAGTAATTTGTTCCATATAAAGGTTCCAGTTTCGTTTTTCAGCCCTTTTAATGCAGGAGAAGCTTGGCCTTTTATGCATGAAATGATTTTCATCAGAAAAATATGATACATGTGCATACGTAAATTGTGATAACTGTTCAAGAGGAGAAATCTGTTTCTTTTTCTAAAACAGCTACTATTTATTGGTATCAACTGTTTGGCTTGGAGGCATTTGGGAACCTGATCTACAGGTGCAAAGTGTGCCTTCCTGCTTGTGCTGGACCTGCATTAAATATCCTGAGTATAAAGACATACTTGTCAGGTAGCAAAATTTCTCAACTAAGAGTCAGAAAACCACCATGTTTTTATGCTATATTATATTGTATTTATTATATTATATTAACTTAATTACTTCATTTTTTTCTGATTAAGTAAATAAGGTGAATACTTATAAGTAAATAAGGTAATTAAGTAAATAAGGTAAAATGTCAGTGTCTCTAGTTTTTGCTTTGATTTCTTTTTGGAAGTTTATTGATATTGGTCATGGGAAGTCAAGCAACTACTAAGGCCAGTTTCATAGTACTGTTTTTAGTATTTTATTAGTCATTCACACAAATAGTTCAGAAAAGCACAATTAGAGCAATCTCACAGACTAATGAGAGCCATTGGACAGAATGGCAAGTCAGTGTAAATGTGGGAAGAGGGCCCTAAAATTACATATTCAATTTTTATTTAAATTTAAGAGAAAGTACTGTTATCATAGTATATTTTAAGCAATTTATTTAATTGCAACGAATAAGTTTGTACTAGCCTTAGGAGAGCTAGAGCAAATTTAAAGAGACAAGGTTACATACAAGAGATCAGATTTTCAGATGGATGAATGAAATTTCAGCGTTTTCGTTCAAAGTGAAATTTTTGAGAAGTGTTTGGTTGTAAGGGCATTGTTTCTCAGCACTTTGAAACGTCATCCCTTTCCACTGCGAATGGAAGCAGAGGACTTTTTTTCTTTTTAAAATTCTTTTTCTGAACATCCCATCCAAGATATCGGTGATTAAATAATTACAGCTCTCACAACATATGACTGTTTGTCGCTTACTTTTATCTACATTTTGCAGAAGAGAGTATCACTTTGTTTCTGTGCTGTGTTAAAGCAGTGCAAAGGGTGGTAATGGCAGTAGATGACTTTCTTAACATCTACAAAAAAGCCCAGTAATTGCTAGTTGAGCCTGAGGTCCCCAGCAGGACCTTCTGCCATCATTGTGATGATCTTTAAATTAGCAGTCACAAATGCAGAGAGTAGAATGATTCTCTTGCACTACTTTGCAGAGATAAGCATAGAAAACATCAGGAGACAGATCTCAGTTGAGAGGCTATTTCATTTGCGTGTGCTTTCCTGTACGTTCTCTCTTCTCCTTTTCATTTGGGGGCGGGGGGAGGGATTTCCAGTTTAGCTTCATAATTTGGTTCAGCTTGGTTGTATCCCACCTGGGACTGAACTTTGCAGACTTAACTTTGAAACTTCAGTCCTTTGAAATCGGAACCATGTCTTTTTGGTGGATTATCACTACCGTGGGAAGTCATGGCTGCAAAAGGCGAGTGTGACCTTGTCTCTCTGAAGTAGGTAGGATCAACTGAAAAAACACTTTGGAGAAACAGGAAGATGCTTCTGGAAGAGGACTGTGCTCAAAGATGATACAGCTTCAGGTGGAGCTGATGAGGTGGTGTGACATGCTCATGAGTGAACTGATGCCAGTTGCTGAAGAAGTCATAGCAGCTTTGCAGAGAGTGTTTCCGTGCTGACTGGCATTACCAGGCAAACGTTTAGAGGCAGGACCTTACAGTGACTAATTTTTCCTGGGTGGTCGCAGGGCTCTGCAAAGGCATCCTTCATGTGATGAGGAGTGGGATGCATCCCACCCGCCTAGCTGTCCTGGGGAAAGAGGCTCCTGAAGTCATATGGCTGAGGGGATTTCCCCCCTTTTTTTCTTCTTATCATATTCCCGACAATGACCCTCTAGAAAGTTAGAGGGGATTGAGAGTAAGTTGTTAGTGATTTATATTTGCATTTGTTCTACCCATTTCCTCCTGTGCCACATTACTCAATTTTTTTCTGCTTTTCTTACCTGTGTTTACTGTTTCAAGATTACAGTTGGGGATGAGGTTAATTAATATGGAGAGGTGGTGATGCTCTTTTAGAAAACAAAGGTATTTGACAGCCTTAATCTCTTAATACTTGATTGGTGAGGGTACCACAGTGTGATCAAATCGATTTTTTTTTTTCCCACGGTAAAAGGGCTGGGGGTAGTACAGAAGAAAGAAGAGGACTGGCAAGTACAAATCCACTGTTCTGCATGTGTATCTTTCTACTCTCAGGGAAAAGAAGAATTTACCCTGAAATACTTTTTTAACCTATTTGGCATAGAATTATATACCAGTCTTCCCTGATTTGTGTGTCTGAGTATAATATTGCAGTATCACCCTGTAAACAGGTAATGCATTTTAGAAACTTTGCAAAGTTGCCATCTGGATCCTTGTCTGATATTTTGCCTTGTTGCTGATCTTTTGATTAATATGATGTTCCTGCATGATTAGTGGAGCGACAGCTCATGCATCTTCTGTTCTGTGTGAATGCTGCTCCCCCCAGTCCCTGCCTGGGAACGGTAGGATGTGAGCTGTGCAATTTATTGCCGAAGGTAGCCTGTGCTGAGTTTGGAGAAAACTGTAATGAGGTAGCCCAGCAAGTGCCATGTTATCAGTTGCAGTGGTGGTAAAGACTGTTGTCAGTTATCATCCAAACAGAACTGATTAAAAATGGAAGCTGTTCGCATTTTTGTAGCAATCATGTTTTCACGGAAACTGTGTGGTTTTGAAACATTTGAACTTGCCAATTTGAATTCAAAAGCTTAAGCTTTTAGTATAAAAGTAGTATGGCTTTGTAGGCATCCTCGTAGCGTACCACAGTGTAAAAACCCATTAATGTAGCTTTATGTTGTTCTCTTCGAACTGTCTGTGTGTATTAACTGTAGCAAAGGAGGAAATAATTTACAAATAATTGTGAACACCATCAAATTTTAAAAATGGTTTGAATGTACTATTTTATACTAGTACTGTACAATTTGCTAAGAAATGACATGCAGTGAGGTAAAGAACACGTGCTTTTGGTGTAACTTCTTCCAGCAGCGTAGTTGTCTCATCTGTACAGTTCTGAAATGGCAAGAGGTGCTCCTTGAGTCTTAGATACAGGACATCGATTTACTTTTCCCAACAAGATCAGGCTCATATACTGCTAAAAATGATACAGAGATGGAGGGCATTGTATTTTTTGCATTGCCAAAGGTGACTTATCTAATTTAAGACAATATTTTTTTTTACCTCATTAAATACTCAATTTCTTGTTAAACCAATTGTTATTTTTGTTGTTACAATTTTTGTTTTGCTTAGCAGGAGAAGGCATTTATGAAAGAGAGTGAAGGATTTGTTCTCTTGGCATAGTGAAAATGGGAACATGAGTGGTGGTGTTGAATTTGCTGGTCCGTGGGCTGTCATTCTGAATTGCATTTGCAGAAATTTTTGTATTCCTCTGTGATTTTGCTTGTCGCAACCTGAAATAGAACACTCTTTAGAAAGGTGATTTAATATAGCAAATAAAGCATGCATTTCTTTCCTTTTTCAGTTATTAATCATTTATGTATCTTTAAAAGTGGCAGGTTTGCCCTTGGGTTTTGGTCGTAGGTCACTGTGATTTGCGATCCAGTATAGATTCTGTTGTTGGCTAGATACAGGACAGAAAAAGAGAGCCTGGGGTATTAATAAATCATTCAGTCCACTGTGGTAATGCACAGTAGTTTGTATCACCATAGTTGTAAAAGGCTAGTAGTCTGAGTTTTCATGAGCAAAAAGTTTTAGAGAACCTAGAATCCCTGCATTTTGGCCTTGAAAATGTAAGCAATGATGATTAAATGTCTGATAGTTCTTTTTAAAGATAATAAAAGGTCTAAAGTTTGAATGGCCTTTCAAAAGGGGTTCAGCACATACAATAGCCTTTCAAATTGTCAGTGAAAACCAGGTATGCCACTAATCACCAACAAACTGGACATTTTTTCTGATGAACTTGACAAAGGCTATATCTAAAATTTCATGCTTGCTATTGTGTATACTTTAAAGAAACAAAGGCGAGCTTAAAAAAATCCAATGTTTTATAAATCAGCTAATAAGGAGATCCCAGAAAATTCTGAAAGTGACAGATCTTTAGTGGCATTTATATCTCTGTGCTGTATATTGATACAGCTGAAACTAAGGGCTCAGTTGGACTTGCCCACTGAAATTATTTTTGAAAAAAAAACTGTGTTCTAAACTACATTGCTCACATCTTTTCTACTTTTCCTAGCAAACTTGCATAATTTATTTTACTTAAATATTTATCAGTGAAACTGCTGTTGCAGTATGCTCTACTGGGAAATGCTGTTTCATACCTTGCAAGATTTTAGTCTCAAATTGTCTTTTTCTTTAATAGACTGCAATCCCAGGATTAATTTTTATGACTATCAAGCCCTTTGGAAAATGGAAGAATGTCAGAATGCACAGGTTTTTTGTTTTAGACCTTTTGACTTGATTAAGAATGCTGATAATTGTCTACTGAGACTTTCCGAAGTGCGTCGATCTCACTGATTTTAAGTACCATTAAAAATCTAGCCTAGGTCTCACACAAAGTTACTGAGATGATGTCAAGTTAATAAGCCGTGCTAAATCTCTTTGGGCATGTTGATGCTGGGCACTGGGAACTGGGGCAGAGAGTTGGGGCTGGTGCTGCTGGGGACTCTTAGAGCCAGGAATGAAAAGCTGGGCTTGGGAGGAGTGCTGATAACACGGTGCAGGACTGCACAAGGCTAACAAGGCTGTGCCTTCTTCATTTTGATTACAAGTAATGATATTTATAAAGTGTTTTCCACTCTCCTATGGCTGCCGGGCTTATTTGCTTAGGCATGGTTCTGTGTTAATTAAGCTATGCAGTTTTTCAAAACTCAAGCTGGTTTCTTTGCAATGCAGTTTGCTGCATTATGTTAATATGTCAAGTCGGGCATCGCTGTTACAGTGTTTGGGGTAGACATGCCCTTGGGTGGCTGTACAGGGTGGCTATGAATGCCACCAAAGCAGAAACTTAGTATTTCAGACTTGTGATGGAGTTGTTTCATGGTTGTTTGAAGCACTGTGGAAGCATCTTTTCCGTTCTCTCCAATATGCTGGTCCTGATCTTATTATTCTGCAAAGTGCATGGAAATATGATTAGTTTTAGTTCAAATACAAAGAAGTAGGTCATGTGCAGGCTGTGAAATGTGGATAAAATCCTTTAAATGAAATTGTTTTATTGAAGGAAATAATCTAATTGACTCTAAGACGGAAAGACTGAATATGAAAGAGATGTTTATTGAAAAAATATATTGATAGCAGCTTAGTATGTGCTAATGAAAATGATTTCAAGATGCTTTATATTGACCATTAAAAACACAATATTACCTTTATTTACACAGAAAGACTGATATAAGGCTTAGACCTGTATCCTAAAATCTTTGAAATTACATCTTCTTTAAAATTAGATAATTTTTTTGTTACTCAGCATCCTATCATTTCTATTCCAATTAATCTCTTTTGTTCTTTTGTCCATAAAAATGTTAAGGGCAAAACAAACTATATAAGCAAAATTGTCCATTTACTATAGCTCCAAGTGGTAATGGTATTGTAATGTAAACCAGTCTTATCTTGATAACATCAGAGGTAAACACTTTATCCTTCTTGTGATCAAGTCTTTTAGAGCATGCTCACTTAGTTGTTCAGTATGCTGTGGGGAAAGCCGATACCCACTGCACATTAGGCAGTTTAGTTTAGCAGAAAAGGACATTGCTGCTGTTTGATAAATGAGAATCAAAATACATTTACATGAGGGACTGAAATGGTGGTTTTCAAAGTATGATAAAGGAAATAGCAATACATCACTGTGTACAGCTAGTCCTGAATGATGGATTTTGTATCCTGTTGAGTTAGGCTGCAGACTTCTTCCCAACGTGCATACATGGAGCCTTGGCTTATCTATAACTTTTATGTGGGCTTAAAAGTACATACAAAGTAAGAAAAGAAAATTCAAACTAAGGCTGGATCACAAAGTCGTGCCGTCTCTGGAACAGATGTAGTATCTCAAAGCCTACTATGCTAATCTGCTGCTTGCCTACACCTAATTGTCCTTTAGTGTCGTCTTGGACATGGAGTACTGGACTGAAAACCAGAAAGCCATAAACTTCACCCCCAGCTTAGTCCTTACACCCTCGCTCAAATAGTTGTACTAGAACAAATTTGTGTCACCAGAGTCCGGTCCTAATTCACATGGCTCTTGATTCTGTAATTAACAGTATTGACCTTTAGCAGGTACACTTGTCATTTTTCCCATGTTTAAAAGAAAGCTTACTTAATTTTATAATATAATTTGAAAATTAAAGGGTCTGGCCTCATTATCATTGCTGTAATTCTGTGCAAAAATGGCTTTTTCAGTGGGCAGTAGTGGGACTACGAGACAATTCAATTTTTATCATCTTTCTTGTATCTGGTTCAACAGTGACCTGATTACTGGGCAACCCTCTATTGCAGCTGCAGCCCTTTGGAGCTATGTGACACACTGAGATCCTGTTGTTTGTTAAAATAATGTTTTAGGATACTGTTCCCGGCATTTTTCAGCGAGTTTCCATTTTTTTAATTGCAAAATTGCAATTGATTGAGTAGTTTTCATACTTGATGGTGAAATTCTTGTGTAGTTGATTGTGAGAAACATATATTACTTATTGTTAAGCTGTATTTTTTTATTATTCTGAATGATGAAAGCCATTACAATGTCCTCCTTACTATGTTGCCTTTAACATATAGAAAAAGTCATGCTTAAAAACAAAAAGCTGGGAGAATGAAATGATTAGTTATATCTTTATTGGAGAGTACAGTTGGACCTGAGTTTTTGCTGCCTGTGCTAGCCTTGGAATTAAAATTATGAATTTGTCTGAGTTCTTGGTTGGCATGACAGCATCATGTCTGAATCTGAATTGGCAAATCTGTGTGAACATCCCAGTGCTGTATTCTGCAACAACTGAATAAACGGGGTATTTGAGAGCACTGTGTCTTTCTTTGTGCAAATCTTTCTCATGCTGTGAGGCAATATCCTGATGTATCAAAATGTATGTTATTTGTACTAGGATAGAGTGATGTGACCCTCATAATTTAAGTTATGCTTCAGAATCCTAAAAGATAGCTTTGGTGAGGAAAAGACAGAGAATTTTAAGTTGGATGGGATACAGGTTTTTCAGGTAGGATGGCAGAAAGCTGTGCTACTGTTGCTGAGAAGGATCTGTGTGGACATACAGCTGCTGAATGTTTTCTTGGGCAGTAGTAAATGAGTCTGCAGCAATGTTTGAAACCGAGTGGATGGTGAGGTGCCTGATTCCGAATGACAATCAGTGCACGTCTAATGTGAATTTTTTTTTTCCCCTTAGCCTTACAAAATAACTGCTTGATGCCGTATTTGTTTTCGCTATACAAGGAAGGTATGGCTGATTGGTTGATCTAAATAGCTTTGCTTTCCTCTTCCCTTCCCCTCCCTTCTTCCTCTGCAAGGCACTATGCTGTGGTATTTTTGGAAATACCTCAAAGGACTCGGTTAAAATCTTCATGCTCTCCTGAATGGAGCAAGGTAGAAGGCCTAACCTATGTTATGTTGAAGTTAACAGAAAAGCTAATATTGACTGCAGTGAGCTTTAAATCAAACTAAAAAGAGGGAAACATTTCAAAACCTTACCCAGCTACCTTATTGAAATAAGGTTTTGACTTAAGTGGAAAAAAGTGTTTTGCCTGTTATTTTCAAATGATGAAGAAAGTTCAAGATTAACAGCAAGCTCTACTTTCTACAGCAGGTAAGTTAAGCTGGCATTCCTTTGTAGGAATGTGGAACGGGAAGAAACTAGTTGTCTAGGCTGAATTCAAAGAATCACGTTATCTGTGTGGATTTTTTTCCAAAGCAAAAATAAGAATTTGCAGAAAAGTCTGCAAATTTGTTTGCTGTCTCTCCTTGTCTCAGTATTAGTGTTACCTTGAATCTGCTCAGTGACTTCGGCAGTAGCCCAGACTTCTCAACTGTCCGATTTGTCTTTTCCTACTAGGGTCTTGAGGGGAGCTCTAGGTGTGAAAGTATGCTGACAGAATAGGTGGCGAATAATCTGTGTGATTACTGTAACTTTTCCATATGATCTTTTTTTTTTCCCCAGACTGATTTGACTGTTTAGAGGTCATGAAAACAGCCATTAAGTGGTTAAATACTGTAGCATTTCTAACAAAAATTATGCTTGTGAAATTCTCTGCCCTATAAAAAATCGCTAATACAGTAGTCAGTGTATCGTGTGCCTAGACTTGCGGTCTCTAAACAGTTAAGGGATTGTCATTATGAATGTTATTATTACTGTTCATTTCTAAATTCAGCACTATTAAGGGAACAAGAAATTACCCATCACTCTATTCCCTGTTGAGCTTTCATAAGTATATTTTGTGAAGTGATTCACCTCACTCTGTGTTTTGAACCTCTTGTGTCTCTCTGTCATCAGTAGTCTCGTCTTATAATGCATATATAATACATGTGTATACATAAAGGCATTATATAAAGTTACATTTTTTAATTGACTTCTATAAATTTTTTCTAATTGTGAGGGGAATTTACTGTTCGTAAAACTGAGATGCTACTAGCTGGGATTAGGCCTACTGCAGATGAATGCTCTGCAAGCTCTTCTGTATAGTTCCACCAGTGCTTGGTGATCTCGCCTGCATAATTTCTTGCTCTACCTATTTTTCATCTTGCTTCTCTCATATTTGTAAAAGTGATTTCACTGTGCATTACGAGATGCTCTGCATCTTGTTGTGGCTTAGTGATACAAAGTTGAAAAGTGCGGCCACTGAGTTCTTCCAAGTCTTTGGAGTTAACAGAACGATTACCTGAGCTATTAGATCCCTGTGATTGATCTTGTCACGCTAAAGTATTACTGGCATTGGCTTGATTATACCTGTCTGTATAAAATGGTCTACATTTAAAATAGCTTTAAAATGCCAACAGAAATGTCATTATTAGTAGCAATTCTCTGCATTAACACAGAGCATTTGGAATTGCTTTCTGTGAGAGTATTGTTCCACTGGGACAGTTCTTACATGTTTCTTTTCATGTGTACTCTTTGGGGTGCAAATTTCTTATGGCCTTGGAGTTTCAGCACGGTACAGATGCTGAACTTACACTTGCATCATCCCACTGATATTAAGAAGTATGATTTTTCCAATGTGTAGATGCAAATCTCAGGGGGCAATTAGGATGCCAGTCTGAAGGGGTCAGGGAAAAAAGAGTGGCAGAGATGGGTGTCAAAATGTATGTTCTGCATCTCAGAATGGTCCTTTTCTGAGGAAAAAGGGGGCTTTGAACTTTGGGATAACATGAGAGAGACATGGATGTTGTTTGGAATTTGTTGACCTATGCAAGGAAAAACAAACTGGAATGTGCCATGTCCAACCAGTCGCCAATCAGTAGAACGCTCTCTGCTGTTGTGTGAGCACTCAACACTACAGGCTCCTTGCCTCGTTCTTTGCACGCTCTTCTGCAGTGGCCGGGGAAGGGAGCAGGGCTCCTTCAGGCTAGCTCGCTTCATAAACGAGTTCCTGGAGTTCCTAACAGTTGATATATTTACATATCTTGCAGATTGCTGTGCCACTTACCGGACAATAAATGTTTATTTTCAATTTATAAAGACATATAGTCTGGTCAGGTAATGCTAGCAACTCACAGATTTTATTGTTCAATTAATTACATTAATTTCAGAAAAGCATGACTTTTTGAACAGGTTTTTGTGTTTTATGTTTTTCCTGTGTTTTTGAAAAGCACGGCTCTTTATTCTAGTCAAATGAAATCTACTTTTTTCATTACACTAGTACAATACATTTGTGATCCAGAGACCACCCTGATATAGACAATGTGACTACTGCCTTATCAGAAAACTTGTATTATCCTTCCCTACTACTGTATTTGATAAATGTCTCCACTGATATTGATGAAACTCTCAGGAGACAAAAGAAAATAAAGAAAAAGGAAAAAATAGCTCTATACTAGGTGCAAGCATATTGAATTGCATCTGAAAGAGGAGAACGCTGCGGGAGATAAGAGCACCAAGTGCCCCTTTATGAAAAGGTGGAGGTCTGTCCTCTGTAGCTGTGCACACCATCTGTATTATTCACCTTCTCTTACTGAAAATTGAACTTCTGCATCTGACTGGATGTGCTTGAAATGATGGTATTATAATAGGCCCAGGTACTTTAAATATAAAATTTAACTGCTGTGCTGCCAAGTGTGGGGTAGATTCCATTCCTCCAGATAGACTAATTACGGACGGCAGTTATTTGATACCAGCTTCTGTCTTGCAAGACTCAGATCAGCTCTTTTTTTCCCCTCCCGCTTTATGTTATTGTTAACCAGCAAAGGCTTTAATCATCCCTTTCTATCCTTATCTGCCCTTCAAGAGAACAGTTGTGAAAATCGCTCTGTGCTTCTAAACTGGTTTCTCATTCAAAGGGAACTAATAGTGGACAGATGGCCAAACCCTGGAAAATAAAAGATGACAGGAAGGGAAAAAATCCCTCTGCCAAATACCTCTGCAGCTCATTGGGTGAAGGGAGCAGGGGGAATATTTTATTCCCATCTCTTAACTTGAACGAATCTGCCAGATTTTCATTTTGTTTGGGTCAGATTCTCTGCCCAGTGTAGGATTTGGAGCATTATCTTCTTTATCTCTTTCATCTCTTGGATTGCTTAGCAAGGCATTTTGATGAAAATGTGCCCTAGGTGTTCTTTGAGTTCAAACTGCAGCCATACGAATGAAGAATGACAGATGGGGCCATTTGAGTGAAATCCATCTGCTATGACAAGATTCCTAAGGGCAGTCTTTGCAGACTTGTTGGAAGCACCCAAGCAGTGCAGAATTCCAGCGGGTTAATGCTTGCACCATTTTCCTGTTAATTCATTTAAGATTTAGAAAACTTCTGAAAGTAAATACCCTCAGCTGAAACTCCTGCAACTCCGTGAGGATGAGGCATCCTTGCTATTTTGTTAATTGAACCACCCAGAAACATCTCTTGAGATGACTTTTTTTTCAATTTTTCAAGAAAAATATTTCAAAATGTACTGTATTAAAACTAAACCCAAAACTTCACGTTTATAGAAATTAACCAAAAGTATGTGTTGAAATTTTCATTCATGAGCAACTTTGATATCATGTGGGATTATTATGCATGCACCTTGATTTAGATGTGATTTTGGTACATGCTTAAGAGACCAGGAAAGATGGTTTTTTCCCTGCTCTGTCTATAATTGAGAGAGGGAGGGAGGGACGGGAAAAGGACTCCAATCAGGATGGGTTTGATCATATTGTGAAAACTGACGACAGCTTCAGGTTATAGGTGAGGATGCACTACTGCAGTGTTATTAAAGTGTTCTAGATGCTTACATGGTATATTTTTCTCACTCAGAATTAAAGTATAATATTAATATTTTGGAGTCAGGAAGGAAATTTTCCCCTGAGTCTGATTAGCAAAGAATGTTGTGGGGATTTACTCCTGTAGCACTTAGGATCTGGGATTCCTTTGATATTTCCGAACAAGGTCCCCAACAAACAGTGATGTAGCATGATGGTGATTTCAGAGCTGATCTGTTTTCTATATGTGCTGCGGTGTAGCTGTCGTCGGGAGTCTTCTGCTGTCAGGTCTACCAGCTGTTAGAGGCTGCTGGGCAATATTGTTTATCTTGAGCTAAATACGGGTATGTGGAGTAAGTAGAAACTTCGTGGAGCTTTCTGTTAAATGTGCTATTGTAATGCAAGCTGACCTCTGGCAGTGAGGGTCTAGACTTGATGACTCAGTTGGCTCTTTTCAGTCTCATGCTATGTCCTTTTCGTCAAAAGCATCCTAAAACCCGCAGTCGACTGGATTGCCAGTTCATGAAGAGCCAGTGTCTCATGATAGCCTTGAGTGTAGTGAACTGATTTGGGGCGGGAATCAACGCTGGTTCTCTGAAGGAGAAACATTGCAGTCATACAGATCAAAAGTGCAAAGAACCTTTCTGTGCCAATAATTAGGCATCTTCGCACTTTCAGGGACCATACTGCTCTTGGCTTGTGTCTTCATTTAGATTTTTCAGGCCGCCTGATTTAGTGCAGATTTCCACATGGAACTTTTTGATGCTAAGATGGTACTGCTGTTCCCTGGTCTTTTAATGGCAGAACCTCAAGAACCTTTATACTAGAGAAGACCTTAGCTCAGGAGAAACATGTAGTTGCTGCTTCTTCTACATCCCTTTCTTGTTTTTGCTTGAAGTTCAAATGGGAAGACATCTCCAAAACTTAGTCATTTAGATATTGACGTGCCATTATCTACGTTCAAGAGTTTCTGTCATCATTTTGATCCCACATGATTGATACCTACAAGTAGAACAACTCATTTCTTAATGTGATGATGAACACAATCTTTGAGTCAAATGAATTTTCTTGTTCTTGTTTTTCTAATTTTTTGATAGTTTATATATATGGATGAAACTGGTGGAAAAGGGATCACTGGGCTGTGAATTGGCAGAAGATAATAGCAAATCATTGTGGGAATAAAGATAAGAATTTATTTGGGACTCGTGCATGGTCCACAGCAAGAGTTTACCTGCACCTGCCTTATTGAAGGAGAGCAACACAATTCTTGCATAAGAAATCCTCCTTAAAGTATTTAGCAATGAAATTAACATAAAGTGAGCTGGCTAAAGAGCTATAATTTTGCTTGCAGTTAGTCATTACTCTGTGGTAAATCTTCATTTGGCTCTATAAGAAATATTCTTCATTTTAGTGTATTCATTTAGGAAAATCAAGGAGTTACTTAATATGCAGTTTCCATATATTGAAACATTCTTTGCATTCCTCTTTGTTCCTCCAACTCTTAGTGAAGTGTGTTTCAGCATAATCAGCCTCCCGGTGGATTCTAGCATGAAAACAAATCTCACTTTAATTTAACAAACTTAGGTGTACAAGGCAGTACAAGGAAATTAAATTACAAGCACAGCCTCCTTTCTCAAGAAACATTTTTAATATGACTAGCAATTTTCATGTAACTCTTTCCGTTGTCAGTTTTTAACTGTTGTGGTTGAGCCATTAATCAAGCGTGCAGGCAGGTGGGCAATAACTCAGACTTTGTCAGGTATAGGTTTTACTGCTTTGGGATTTTTAGGGGAGAGGACATTTGTGGTGGCTATTCTAGATAGTGGGCTCAAGGAAAGACGGGAATGATGTCAAACTGGAGCTCACTCATCCGTCAGGTACATCTACTAGAGTGTAGTGGTTACAGTGGGGAAGCTATCCAAGTTCATTTATACTTTGTTGTGGGCCTGGAAAACCATATTATCTATGCCTTTCACATATCCAAATCATTCCATATATATTTTGAATTTGAATATTCAATATTTTGAATGCTTTGTTTTTCAGTTCACAAAACCTCAGCTGCTTTTGTGTTATGCCAGTGCTAGGCATAACACCCTATAGCTTTTTAGCAGCTGCCAGCACCTATGGAAACAAAGTTCTATTAAAATTATGCACCCTTATAGAGGAAGCCCATTTCTGTAGAAACAAATTATCCTTTTCTTAGAAGGAGGCCAAAAGTTGTTGCATAAGAGCAGGTTATAATTTTTTCAGCATGGTGTGCTTTATCAGAAACGCTGATTTATTGACTCTGAAAATTTACAGGGAAGTATGCCAGCTTTGATGAGCCTTTTGTCAAGAGCATTTCCTCAGGTCTCTGATGAAAGTGATAATTTGAAAGAGAGATCCTCATCAAACCCATAGCCTAGAGATTAATACGTTAGCCTTATATGTGGGATCTGGAGTATCATCTGAATTGTTTGTATCCCAACCGATTATTTTGGAGCTGTCTTCATGTTAAAACTGTCTTCCTGATGTCATTTGCTCTGTTGTCTTGCTCTCTGTTTTTTTTTTTTTTTTTTTTAATAAATAAATCTTGAAATGTTTTGGTTTTGTTATGATACAAAACAGAAAACATTTTTGAACGTTTTCCAAAGCCAGGAAGCTATTTCTTTGCCATCTTTATGTGGCTCTTATTTCATATGCTGTTCCTGCAATGCCTGGTTTCTTTTGTCCTCCTACAGCTGTAGAGGAGAATAAGGGCTTCTCTTCCCCTGGTCAGTGCGCTCAGGGCTGCTTGGATTGTCATTCTACCACAAAAGGGAAAGGATTTGTCTGACACTCCCATCTCTACACAAGAAGCAATAAAACAAGGAGGAAAACTAGTCTTCATGGTAAACACGGCAAGCACAGTAAGCAGTACTTCAAACATGAGGAGAGTAAATCTCTATCCCCTCAGATTAAGTGCTTTTCTGAATGACAGTTCCTTATGGATCTTTCATTGGGATGATGTACAGCACCCGTTATTTTGAAGGACTGCTCTTAGATACAGGTAATCCCAGAGCACTGAGTGTTTGCAGCTTTGGTATGTAGGCGTTAAGTCATAGTAATATAAACACAAGAACGTAATTGTGTGGACTGTAGAGGTGCCTGAGATGGCAGATTAGATCTCGACCAGTCTCAGCAAGGGAAAGCATCATCGTTGATATTTTAGAGAAAGTTATTCACTAGAATAAAGGAGTAGAGATTTGAGAGGGAGGTCTTTCCCTCAAGACGGATCAACTAAACGAGTTTTCATTAAAGGTAGTTCTTTTAGATAGATGCATGTACAAGGAATATCTCTTTGAGGAATTAAGGTGGTTGTGGGAGTCTGCTATTACATGTCTAGTTGTATCTCTACCTCTGGCTCCTTTGAGTGAAAACACCTCTGGCATTAAGCTGATTTTGAAATTATAACTGATCAAGTTTAGTATTACCTCAAACTAATGCATGGGATGTATGTTAAAATTACTTATTACTATAATCTCTTTCGGTTCTCTGTCCTGGAGCTTATAGATATGAAGTAAATATTTATATTCTTTCTTTTTGAAGAAAGAAGGAAATCACGCTGATGGATACACAGCAGCTCTCGCTAGGGTGCTGAAACGTGAATGAAAGAATATGAAGACTTCTCTGCTTGTGTTTGTGCAGTAGCCACAGCCCAGGCTGGTGTGTGAGAGGGTTGCCTGGGTGCTAAAGACCCTGTGGCATAAAGTCTCTGCAGTGTGAGTTTAAAGAGCCTGCAGATGCAGGCTGTAGCCATCTTATTCTCAGACTGAATATAAACGGGGCTTCAGCATGGGGGGAAAGGGCACAAGATACACTCTCAAGAAATAATTCTGTATATGTTTTTATCAGGAGTAAAGCTTAAGAAAGTTCCTGTCGTGGGTAGGTACTTCCCGTTTCTGCATTTCATTACTCCACTGTCCTGACTGTACTGTGGGGTTAGTGTTAACAATGCTGGACTGATCTTGAATTTGTTCTGCCCAGCTTTGTTTAAGCTTATATCCATTTTTCTTGAACTATCTAGCCTGTGTTTTACAAATGCCACACGTACAATTGTGTTCTCCATGTGATTCCAACATACTGTGGGTAAAAAATAACACTTTTTCTCCCAGTCTTCCTTTTTTTTTTTTTAGAAGAATTATTTTGATCCTGAGGTAATTTAAATTGGTCATATTACAGTGTGACCTCATAGCATGATACAATGATGGTTCCCTGTAGGGGTGAGCAAGCAGTGAGTGCCATATGTACCTGATTCTGTCATTGGGAAAATATGTGTGAATGTGCTGTAGGTTTAGACAAAGTTAACACCACCCTGCTTGAGGAAGAATAATAGTAAAGTGTGACTGTGACTAACTGAATAATTGAATGGATAATTGAATTCATTTCTGAAGGTGATTGCTATAAGAATGGTAGCTCGTTAGTGGGGAGAAAATAACTTCCTTTTAAAAAATAAATCTTTTCTGTAAACCTACTCATATAATCCCATTATCATCCTAGTACATTCAAGTAGATTTTAATGTGGTTATGGTCATCTTTTATATCGGTACATTACTAAAAACACATCTAGTATGACAAGGTCAGAGCAGCTAGTGTAAAGCATTGGAGAGGACTGAAGTAACCGATGCATAGACCATATAGCAAGTATTAATTTCTGGCAGTCGAGTTTTTGTTTTTTTTATATGCTATTTGCCCAGCTGCAGTGTGTAGCGTGATTCACCATAACTTAGCAAAAAAGAATTACTAAATTATTTTGATTTTTACAGGATACTGCCTGCAACTTGAAATTCATACTCACTGCTTCTGTTTTTGTATGCCCGTCTCTTCTCCTTTTGAAAAGTTATCCCAGTGTACTCTATGCAGCCTTTTGGATAAAAACAAAACAAAAAACAATCTAGCAAAAAGGGTAGCCAGTATGAAGGATTACAAATGACACTTCTGTATCTAGTCTTGATGCAAGTAGAGCTGCCTCTGACAGGCTTATCTTCTGCAGTTGGCAGTTTGGCACTTTACATGGCAGATAATCTATGCAGATACTGATCCAGCAAATTCATCTGTCTTAATACGTTGAAAATCTACAGATGTATGCCCATAAGTCAATTAACTCATATTAAAGACTTAAGACTGGAACATTCAGTGCTGAGTGTGTTCCACACTCTTTGGCCAACACTGTTTAAACATTTTATTAACTGTAACTAATGCATGTTGCATAAAACCTAGATAAGTTTCGTTATTCTCCCTGTTGCCCCTAAATATTACAGTTTTGTCAGTTCAATTAGGAATGTGTAGCAGAGATGGGAATTGTCCTGTTGTCTCACTATTATTCAACTTAGCGTGGAGCTAATTTTCAAAGCATTAGTTTTAAGCTAAATTTAAAACGTCATTGTTGTTAATAATTTAAAATTGAGTGGGACTGTTACATTAATTTCAGTAGAAAGTAAATGCTGTGGTCATCTTTTCCTCCAGCTGAATTGTTTCCTCTCTTAGAAAAGGGATGTCAGATCTTTCTGTCCGTTCAACATTTCATTCTACTTCAATTACATTTTCTAAAGAAAGATATAGCTTAGAGGCTGATGAAACCTAACACTGACAGACCATTATTCTTGCCTCTTAACTTCGATTAAAAAGTTCCTGCAAAGGCAAGTTATTGCTTTTATTTCTGTTGCTCACATATTTCAAAAATGTTGTTGTAGTAAGGTTAATATAGATAATAGTATTTGTATACTTGTGTGTTGCATAATCTTCAAGTTAGTTTTGAGAGCAGAGACTCTTACTGTGAATACATACCTATGACTGTCACCTTGCATATGAAAAACAGTTTACTATAATTCCTCCACCTCAAGGCCAGATCTAGGGAAAGAAGGGACTCATACTCCCAGCCAGAAATGATTATACATAAGTCTTCAATACGCGGTGCTATCTAGAAACATTTCTTCTTCCGTGGGGGAATGTGGCTGGACTTCTCCAGGAGCAAATGGAGGACTTGGAGTGTCTGTCGAGTTCCTCTGTGTTCCCTTGCTGCAGAGAGGATGAAAATAACACCACCTTTAGTAGTAAGTGGCCTGAGAAGCCCAAAGGCAAGTGTTTGTCCATGGCAAAAAATAAGAGGGCAGGTTCTTTATCTAGTGGCAAAGCAATGGTTACAAAACCATCCATGATCCTTTCTAGTTTTGTCTGTTATGCATATATAGTATCTATAGTCTCTGTACTGTGTATATATATATATTTAGAGGGATTTTATCTGTCTCCTCATTTTAATCTCCAAGTTCTTTTATGCCGTGCTAATTACTATTCTATCTTTTTCTGTGACATGCCTTTGCATTATCTGTCACTTTTTGAGCTTGCAGTTGCTATACATTATTAAGGTAAATGATATCATAACTGACAACTTAATAGGTATTTTCCTCACTAGTGACGTAGCTCTACCTGTTTTCGTGTTGGTAAAAAAGAGTACAAGTGGACAAGTCCATTTTCTATACTTCTTAATCTTACACATCTCAAAAAAAGAAAATTCATGCCACTGTTAGTGCAAATAGTAATAGAATTAGTTTTTCCTACTGCTTAACATACCAAAAAAAAGTCAGTTAAAAAAAATAGTTTATAAACACCATATATTTTCATATACATAGAATTAGGGCTTACAGGTCTTATGAACCTGACTGGCATTGTACTCCTAATTTTTAAAAACCTCATTTATTAACACTGGCATGAAAATCAAGGAAATGATACTACTTAAAGGAACAGAATTATGGCTACAAATAAAAGCTGTAAAAAATATACTGTCTGAATAAAATACTTTTAAAGGAGTATTTGAGGGCTACTGAGTGTACACCTAGAAATGTTGCTCAGAATTCTGGTTTCATTATTATAAAAGGTACAATGAGTAATATTTAAGTTACAGAGATGTGAGGAGATCTGCAAAGTACTGAGGAGAATAGCAAGAACTACAAACAGCCACAAAGCTATTTGTACTGTCTTCAAACAAAAGAACAAGGACAATATGCTTATATTCAAATAAGGTGGCTATACAGAGAAAGAATATTAAAAATGGTTTTATATCTACAATTCGCTCATTTTAAACTATCAGAATAGCAGTTTAAAAAAAAAAGGTTAGTATGTACTTAATTTTCTCCTCCTATTCTTTGTGTAAACAAACACATGGTGTGACTGCTATTAGGGCTGAGCTGGGATAGACACAGGTTGGACACTTCCAGTAGACTCTGAAAACCACTATCACATTTTACACTTTTTTAGATGTTTTCTTATGTATCTCTCTTGAACATAAGAACACCTACACAGAGCTAATTTTATTGCCACTTTTAAATACAGATTTCATGGTCCTAATCTTACCAGACGTTTCGGAAGTATTTAAACTCATAAGGTAGAAGCCCCTCTGAAGCCAGTCCATTCTGAAGCTGGAATACAGGGCATAAAATAAAAATTTGCAACTTGAGTTTATTTAAAAGGAGTGTTGCCTGCATCACCAAGGGGGAACAGTCCAATGTCTTCTCCTCAAACTGAGTAGGCTGAATGCTTTGGATACCAGAGGAATATCCCAGTATTGAAAGCTATCAAATGGCAGACTTCAGGTTTGCTCTATTTCTGGTGTATGTTACTGTGGTGGGTTCACCTTGGCTGGCTGACAGAAGCCCACCCAACCGCTCTCTCACTCCCTGTCCTCAACAGGACAGGGGGAGAAAATAAGGAAAAAGCTTGGGGGTCGAGATAAAGACAGGGAGATCACTTACCAATTAGTTTCACAGGCAAAACAGACTTGACTTGGGAAAAATTAATTCAATTTATTAACAATTAAAATAGATCTGGATAGTGAGAAACAAAGACAAATTAAAAGTACGTCTTCCCTCTGTCCCCCACTCTTTTTTTCCGAGGCTCAAGTTCACTCCATCATTTCTGAGTCGTCTACCTTATCCCGCACCCCCGGCCACGTAAGTGGTGTTGGGGTTGGGGGGAAATGGGGAGCTATGGTCAGTCTCTAGCAATTCCTCTCTTCTGCTCTTTCCTCTTCACGCTTTTCCCCCTGCTCCAGTGTGGGCTCCTCCCCAGTCCTTCAGGATGAACCTGCTCCAGCATGCATCCTCCCCACAGGCCGCAGTTCCTTCGGGGAGTATCCACCAGCTCGAGTCTGTGGGGCGCTCCATGGGCCGTGGTGTGGATATCTGGTCTGGTGTGATCCTCTCTGGCCTGCAGAGAAATGCCTGCTCCAGTGTGGTCTCCCCAGGGGCCTCTGCCTGGGTGCCGGCAGCACCTCCTCCCGCTCCCGCCTGGCTGCCCGCAGGGCTGGTTCTCACAGGCTGTCCCTCACCCCTCGCTGCCAGGTGGCACTCGGCCTGTTCTTCAATGGGCTTTCGCAGGGCGCCGGCTCCTCTGGTGGCTCGGCTGTGCCCCCCCGCGGAGCTGCTGCAGAACCGGCTGGAACCGGCTGTGTCCGGCACGGGGCAGCCCCGGCCTCTCCTCACAGAGGCAGCCCCTGCAGCCCCCCCGCCAACACCTTGCCACCTACACCCGTACGGCTACCTATTATTTTTTCATTTATTGTTAATGAAAAAGCAATATTCAGCTTTTTCAGGGATTAGAATGGATGCACCTGCAGATTATGTTTGGAAAAACAGAAGTCTAAATTGAGAGAGAGAGAGAGAAAAGGAGAACGATATTTTCCTCTGGGGACTGTTCAATACTCTGTTGAAAGAGGTGAGGAGTGTTATTCACCAGTAAGTAACTGCATCATGGCGTCTCTGTTTTGTGCCTATTAAGGTGAAGTTTTGTGGCTCCACGTTCCCAGCAGCATGCCTATTGTGTCTTCCTAGGAACGCTTTTGCCACATTTCAGTTAATGAAGGAAATGATGTAGTAATGAATTGTGATGGATTAATTTTAATTTAATTTTTTCTTCTTATACAATGAAGTGCTGCTTTGGAAGGTATTTCTTTAGAGGTTAGACATCAGCTTGAGACTTGAAAGTGTGGCTCATGGGGCAAGCAAAGAGGTCAGAAGGAATGGTGTCGGTTCTTTGAAATTTGCTTTGTAAGTGGAATTTCAAAAGTTTAAGCTCCAATTGCTTTTCATCCAAAAGATTTGTATCATGCCACTTAAATGTAAACCATCAATTTTTCATATTGCTTTGGAATTTGGGGAGATGTAGTTAAGTGTTTTGAGAACACCTGTAAGTGACTGAAGATCTTTAAAAACAAAACCAAAGCCAGGCAGTTGGTTACCTCTGTGCATTGTGACGGCCACCTTGGGGTGCCCTCAGCTGAGGGCTGTGAGGCATCTGAGGTTTGCGTTTCTTGCAGATTTTTTTTTTCTTGTCCAGATTTTGCCCACTTGAAAACAGAGAAGTAGCTGAAGTCTGAGGCCACATTAGGAATTATACTCCTGTTTCAGGGCTAGGCTTGGGCTGCCAAATTTTATTCTGTTGTCATATCCACATTAGGTAGAAGCATTTGGTCTGGTCAGCTGTATGCTTGTTTCTGCTAAGCTTAGAGCATACCTCGTTGTTCAGCAGGTTTTGAGTCCATACTAGTACTGTCAACTGCCAGAACTGGGACACTGAAAATTGGGAGGTAGTTTAGAGACTTCTGCCTTTCGCCTGTGGTTCCTGCTTCCCTGCTGAGGCATAAGTGACCCCGTGAGTACTTGTGATTTCATTGCAAAGTCAAACTGATGGTAAAGCTTTGACTTTGCACTGGAATGGATTTGGAGCAGCTCAAGTGATTTCTTCTGAATGTCGTGAATTGTGTAATGTAGTCTGAAGATTGCAATATCTTCATTATCATCATTTAGAAGCATATTTATTCATAAATATGTTCATATTGTTCTCTTCAGCATTTGCCATGAGACTGCTTAGCATGTTAGATCTCCAGTGCAAGTTTGATACTATATAACTATGCTTATATACCTCTGTTCTGAGAAACGTCTAGAAAGAAATTGTGAGGGAAAGACCTTAAAAAAGGTCTGTTCTGTCTGCATATGTCCCTGTGTAGTAACTGCTGTTCCAGATGAAGATTGATAAGAGACATTTTAAAAGCGTAAAAATATACTTGTAACTATTGCCCGTCCATTTTCTTTTTTCAATGTAGCCCTGAATATGCTCCAGCCTGATCCATCTGAATGTGCATCATTCCTTGTGGAGGAGAAATTTGTATTGATATATTGTGGCCATTATATAAAATTATGCCAACACTGATATAAAAAAGAAATAAATGAAAATATTGATGTAAAAAGTAAAAGGAGAAAAAGGTAAGTATAGTGCGATCAATATCAGAAACAGACAAGAATAAATGAATACAAACACTGACTGATATACAGGAAAAAAGTTCACTGTCTTTACCATGAAAAAGTTACGGAGGCAACAGGAAAAAACAAACAAGCAAAAAAACCCAACCCCTGAATCTTACTAGATTTTTATCTTGCTGTGTAATTGCTTTGTAGAAATGCTGATAAATAACAAAGCTCATCGTGGTTACGTATCATACAATCAGTCCTGTGGTAATAATGTTTTTCTGTACCGGTCTCTCTGCTAGCAAAATGTTCTGCTATGAATGTCATTGTGAATCAATCCTTTTGATGTTCTTTGGATCTGAACACTGTCTCAACCATGTGCCATCAGTCATAATCTCTTATGTAAAAAGGATTTTTATTTTAACCTTGTTTGGTTCAGAAAAAAAACCAGTTACTCATTTTGATTAGTGCTAATGCTTGGGCTGTTACAGGGGGTAGTTTGAAACCACTGCACTTCATAAAGGTGCGTGCTGATTAGAACTTTTTTTTTCATAATGATCTAGTAATGTAGTGATAATGCAAGTAATAGCCCATACCTAATGATTTCGTGTCCAAGGACTAAAAGAATTACTGTAATATATTTAGTGCCAAGTTCTGAGAAAGAATTGTAAATCCATTTCCTTGTGCATTCTTACTAGACATGTGTACATTGTTTGTCTAGCTGCCAAAGGCAAGGCCTGCAAAAAGAAAAAAATAAAATGAGGATACCTGATTTCTGATTCTGCTCTCTTCTGAAGAGGAAGCAGCTGAACCAATGTTCCTGTTCAAAATGCAGAATGTATGTGGAACAAGATGACAATCTGTTTTGAAGGCATACAGCAGAAACTGGGTACCTGGGGTGAAGGTTCACGTGGACTGCTTTCCCATTAATGTTTCTGTTGCAAACAGTGCAAGTTGACCATAGGATAAAACCAGAAGTAGTATCAGAAGCTGGAAGAACACAAATTGAATTTTCAAATTAATTTAGACATAGTCTTGGGGTCTTACTGGGATTAATTCACCGAAGTTTTTTCAATCCTGTCTCCTAGCTGTGTGAAAACATGACCGGGGCTGGTATATTGGCCTAAAACTAGAGTAATCTCATTGAAGTCTGTGATACTATTTCAGATTGGTCTGGTATAGCTGAGATGTGGAATTTGAGACACTGTTTGTTGCACAGAAGCTTTCTGAATCTGCAGAATTCTCCAGATATTTGTTACATCCTCCGAATGAAATCAGCTTCCCAATAGACACCATTGCAATGGGAAGGTGGGGGCGTGGGAAGATTTCACTTTCTTGTTTGTTGCTTTCCTTATCTTTCTTTGGGGAGTGATGCTGGTATGAGATAGTAGTTTCAGAAACACTGTTGCCAGTGAAACTTTTGGCAGTAGCGCTGACTTGCATTGGCTTCCAGTGTCCGTGAAATTATGACTTGCACAGGGTTACTCTTCCTGCTTCTGGTAAAAAAGGTTTAGTAATGAACCTGGCCAAAACATTTCTCTATAGAATATAACTGATTTAAAAAAAAAAAAAAAAAAGCCATGAGTAATTTTTACAAATACTTTTTTTTTCCCCCATTGTTAAATCCAATAGTTACAATTGATTTGATGTGACATTTTCTTCCTTTAAACCCATTTTTTTGACAATATCCTTCAGTCAGTGGCAGCAAAGACTAAAAGCTGCTAGTGCAGAAAAAGTGACCTGCCTTCTCCCTCAATCCTCTGTTAATTCTCAGATTTTGCAGGTGACTGGTGGATCCCTCCACCAAAAAGGCACTACCTTTGTACCGTGCCGCCTGCATAATTATATGCTGGTGTCATCTCATAATGTTACAAAAGAAGATAACTTTCCTCTTGCAGTGCTTTCCCTGCAAGTGTACTGAGCATGACCTTAGACTTGCACTTTACCTGCTCAACCTACTCCTTAAGGATTGAGGATCAGGATGACTGAAAGAATGGAGACTGCTGAAAGTGCTTCTGCTTGTAAACTACCCTGTTAAGATATCTGAACAGGCTCTATTCCTGTGAACAGTGCTTACAAACAAACAAACAAAACCGACCAAAACAACTTTGTTCCCCAGAGAAAAAGAAAAAAAGAAACAACCACCCCCCCCAATCCTAGATTGCAAAATGTTAATAGACTCTAAATAGTAGTGACGAGTTGTGATCAAGGGGAGGAATGTGGAAAGCAGCTGAGATGCTACTTTGTAGGGAGATTTTGTTGAACTTGATGCACCAAGCTGAAAGTTTGAAGTACTTCAGGAGCTGATTCACAACTGGACACCAAGTCCCTGCCTTGGGGGGCAAAAACATGGGGCAAAAGGCAGGGCACAAGAACTTTCAGCCATTCAGTTGTAATCTAGCACTGCAAGTATGGCAAACCTTTGAGCTTACAGTGTCTATAGATTTGTGGTCACCTTTAAATCAGTTGCTTAAACTCTTGGGATTTTTAATTATTCTTCCTCTAGTGAGAATGTGATCTGCACAATCATCTTAGCGTTTTCTTTTTTTGTTCAGTTTTAATTTTAGCGAAGAGTGATGAAAGGAAGAATTATTGCTGGTGTGAGGTAGGAGAAAGCAGATGAGTTATTTTGTTAACATGGCTCTTATGGTAGTGTTTAACTAACAAGTGCTGTACCTAGCAAATTCAGTGACTTTTTCTCTGCATTCCTCCTCACAATGATACAAGCACAAGGCCCATGTGTTTTTACCACTTTGTTATGCAACTGTGCTGTGTAGTATCAGTGGTAAGATTTACGAAAATATGTGCAGCATTTGTTAGGGCAGCTTGCTTGTCATCATTTCCCTCTGTCATCTGCATCTTGTTGAAATGTATGAACACATTTGATACATTTGAATAATCTTGTCTGATGTGTATCTATGAGAGGCAGTGGCTCTCAAAGCCTTGCTCCTGCAGAGCTCCTTTAAGGTCTCACATACGTGAGCCCTGCTGTTTGCCCTCCATGATCCGAGAGTGCTGTTTTCCAAGCTTGCATCAAACCCAGAAGGGACTAGGATCAGTGAGCTGCTGCTACTGTTGGTAGATTCAAGTTGGCATTCTTGGCGTAAAGGCACTCAAAATTTTGCTTTGAAAAAGAAGATACTTTTGAAAGGTTGCCAAGCCCTGCTCTAGATTACATGTCCCTTTTGACAGCAGGTTTTTTTCCTCCTTTGTGTTTGGGGACTACTGATATATGAGACTGGTCAAATATAAGTGGTCCCCTTTTGCCCCTTCTTGCTGAACCATAGCAGTCCTTTGACCTTTGCCAGGCAGGTGGCTTCAGTTGCTTTAAACATGAAGTGAATTGAGGTTGTAGATTCTCTTACCGATACAAAATCTGTAAAATATTCTTTTTTTCTAAAGCCAAGTCTTTTTTCTTATTTAGCCTAATTTCCTAGGGGAAAAATATAGATGACACTTTTCACTCTTTGTTTTAGGAAACATGGACTACCTTAAATTGCGTTCCTTTTTTTGTTTTTTTTTTTTTTTTTTCTTTTCTGTTGTTTTTTTTTTCATCTCTGCTGTAACAGTAAAGGTTGATGAGCAGTGTTGAAGATGTGCTGATATAAACACAGCCAATTGCCAAATCCCTGCATCAGCCTTGTTAAATGTGTGTTTACATGATGATGTGGTATTATTTCTGCATTTATGTAGCTGCAAGCACTTTCCTGGATTCCCAAGCTTGATACAAACATTCAATTAACTCTGCTGTTTCTTGTTACACTTTTATATATAACAATTTTAGTGTTTTTAAGTGTCACTGTCAAATTACTGTGCATGGATCTTGAATGAATGAAGTTTCAAAGTCATCAAAAACCTGGAGTTAAATGTGGTGGGGTTTTTTAATCCATGAGAGACTGGACAGTTACAAATGTGTTTCTAGTTCAGATGAAACTTGTAAATGTTGTACAGTTCAGCTGAGAACATGACATATTCAGACCTTTCTGCCTTTGCACAGAGGGTAGTACATGTAGGGTGAGGTCTTTAGGACTTCTATTTATTTGCAAAATGCAAATAAATAAATAAAATTTATAACTGTGATTTGCTTCATTCCTTCTCTTGTCCTTTCAAGCAATGGCCTCTCCAAATCGGGCAATAAACAACCATCAGTGTTGACCCCTGAAAAATACGTATTTTGATGCCTTACCATTTATGATATGGTGTCATTTCTGCATTTATGTAGCTGCAGGCAGTTTTTTCTGCATTCCAGCTTATTTGTTCCATAGAGGTCTTGACTCCTGTCAGGAAAGCCTGAGTGATCTCATGGGTGCCCGCCATTTTAGTTTTGCCATCGCCTGCCTGTTCTGCATAAACTAATAGAGAAGGTTCTTACCTTCTCTAAGGTTCCCTTTTATTGTTAGCCAGCACATATGCTCATTCATTGATATGGTTCAGCTGTGGTTATCACAAAGCTTCATTTTATCCTCTATTGGTTTGTACTGAGGTATGTTTTCTGGTATGGCTTTTTATGTGTGCTTGCCTTTGAACTGTACTCACTTGTTTCATGTATTTTATGTTTAACATGTCATATTTCTTATATTATAACCTCCTACTTTGGAGTCAGAACCTGTTCTTGGGGATGTTAAAAGCAAGAAGATCACACCACTTTTCTATTAGCAACTCAAATTTTGTGAGGGCAGAGTGTCCTTTGAATATATCATTGAATATGCAATCAATGGACGAAAGATTCTGATTATCAGCAATTATTTCTGAGGAAAGAGCCTCAGAAGAAGAGTATCTGGAGAGCTCTTACTTGAAATTGATACATAGAAACTGTCTGGAGTTGTTGCTTTAGGAAGCCCAGAAAAAAAGTCCTCCTTTATGTTACCCACCTTTTCAAGTGATGGTTGGCTATCACCAGGGTGACCTTTTGAAATACCAAAAATAATGATTTCTGTGTTGTGAAATCTATAAGATCTGAAGTATCGGGAAAAACTGAAGTCAAAGTTTATTTCTTGAAAATATGTCCAGGAGCTTTAACCTTTTCTTCAGATTTCATAGGAATGATTTATATAGTTGTATATATTTTTATGCCCAAAACTAGTTTTTCAGTCAGGTTATTTCAGTAAGAAATATCAGAAATGTGATTTTAGTCAATTGTTCCTTTGACAGCAGCTACTAAAGTTAATGTAACAGGATAAGCTGGTGGCTTTTTTTTTTCCAAATGGAAACTTGGTTGAAGTCTCCTTTCGAAATTCTGTTGCTTGCTCAAATGCAGATATTATGCGCATAATGAGGGGTAAAACTTGACAGGACGTGTCTGTCACTGGAGTAATGAATATCAAATGATCAGTTTGAAGTGAATGAACTGTAAAATATATAATTATCATTCATTGTTCCATACCTTTTGCAATAAAAAGCATGAAATGAAATTTGCAATAAATTGTGTCCCATCTGCAACATTGTAGGACAAAAGCTGATATGTCATGGGTCAAAATCAATCTTACTTATTAGCAATTCATAGAAGTAGTTGATAATTAAGGACAAAGTGATGAAGCTGGGAAAAACAGCATTTGGTACTTAGGTATGAGACTTAACCAATTAACTAAAAAAACCCCAAAATGTGTAGAAGGTGCAGTTTCATTTTTCTTCCATCATTTTGTCTTCCATTCAACAAACAAGTTTTTCTACACTGTCCAAAGCCCTGGAAACTCTCTTTACAGCAGGTAGCAGTAATTAAGAAATTACCTGTGTAATTATCAAGGAATACTAATAAGTAATGAATTGAAGCTTAGCTGTTTTTAAGATTAGGCAGACAGAAATGAATGCTGAATGAATTTATAGACATAAAGAGAGTATCTTATGCAAGTACTCATGTCAAGCTATTCTAAGCAATTCATTATTCTAGTATTATATAGTACCTTTTTTGGAGGAAAAAGGTATTGATTGCATCTAGTCTTTCAGAGTTTCTCAAAATTAGATGTTTTCTCTGAGATGTGTATTTTGGTTTTGGTGGAGAAATACAGCTGAGTTGTCAACTTCTAAACAACATGCATACAAAGGGATTGTGGTGCCTGAGGGCTGGATGTCCTGTCTGTCTAACCATCGATTATTTTACTCTTGTTTATCTGCTTGGTAGTCCTTGTAGCCTGTACACAATATGATGGTTTACATCAAAATTCAAACCAGCAGTTTTCCATCATCATTTTATTTTCCTTTATTTGCTTTAGGCCTGTCAGCAGACCTAGTGGCTGGCCCATACCTCGTGGGCCACATGTGACTTCCATGGAGTTCATGAGACTCCTGTTCCCAGAGTGCATGTATCATCTGACAAGCAGCAGGGCTGTGCTAGAAAAGGAGGAGATGACTAATCTCAATCCTGTTGTTGGGAAGAAGTGCAAAATAGGAATTACTGTAGCAGATGTCACTTGGTTGCCATGCAAGTGAGTGAAAAATTCCATCCCACAGCAGAGAAAAGGAACCTGCTGGCATTTTCATCTCCCATCTGTGACCCAGTTACAGACCTTCCATGGTTTTTAATGATGAGGCTGTTTTAGCATATGGTTTTATACAGGCAGGAAGATTGGTCAGTCTTGCCATAGTTTTTTCTTTACTGTGAGGCCCCTTGTACAGTGTGCCACAAGTCTAAAAGCATTTTGGCATTGTCTGAGTAGGGCAGAAACACAGACAGGAACTAAACATTTTTGAAGGAGGAAAAACCCAAAAAGAAACCTTTGAGTAACATTTATGTTTGCATCTGAAAGGCTATGCAGAGCCCAGAATGCTGGCTTCAGTTATGTTCAATAACAGAGGGAGGAAAAGTAACCCATACATTCAAGTGATCTCTACGTTTTTTTCCTGTATTTGTATATGTCCTTCCTCACTCTTTATATGAGCAGGCTAAAGTGAGAGGGACAATTGTACAGGGAGGTTACTTGGAGTACTGCTGGAAAGCTGTCTTAAATCATTGTGGAAGTTGATAGATTGCTGTCATTCCTAAAGAGGCTGAGATCTAAAAAGCCTCTTGGCACTGAGGTTTGAGCATGGGGACAGGAATGTGTTATTGGTGCAATGTCATGGTCCAGCTCTGACTAGAACAGGGCTCGGCGCTTCGTAATTCTGACTCCTAATGTAGGCAAATTCTGTCACACTTTCACTCTGAGCACCAACTGTACTCAAAATTTATTATTTAAATACATAAATGTGGATATGAGGAAGGAGTATTTGCTAATGTATGCATTATATTTTAAATCTAGGCTGTTGGCAACCTAATTTCTGTGTAAATAGACTGGTATGTTTCAAATCATCTAGAAATTAGGAGACACACTGAGGATGTTGAGGGGAAGAAGAGAGAGAAAAATAAGAGGCCATTTTCAGGTTGAAATGCAGAAGAGATAGGTGAGAGTTTTGAGGAAATAAACCATTCAAGCAGGATGAGTGATAACTTTAGGTTTAAATCTATAGAAAACGGTCTGAGAGAAACAAGATTGCCTTGGGGGAAAAAAAAAGCCTCATTGATAATGAGGAGGAGCATAAAAGACAAATGAAACATTGTGTTATAAAGTCAGAGCTGCTTATAATCATAAACAGTCTCAAAACTTAAAAACCATTCACTTAATTTACTCCATTTATGGGAGTAAAAGTTATGTAATCATTATTTTATTAATGTATGGGATCACGTAATAAATGCCAATATTTTTAGGGATATTCTGGAGAGAGGTTTGGGGTGAGGATGGACAGTCAGTTAATGTATGTATTTTGAGGTACATTTCAATTTAAGAGACATCTGAATGCAAAATACGGAAATACTTGCAAGTGGACTTTATTCTGTGTTTCTCTGTAGTGCACTTCTGCCTACACTATTGATAGTTATTTTTACACTTAATTGTTTAATCTGTGGATTTTGGTACATGAATATTAGACAGGATGTCCTTACATGAAACTCTGTGATTTGTGTATAACAGGTGTGTACCATCTTACATGTGTACCTCTTGCAGTGTAATAGTGATTCTGACATGTTTAGTCCATTTGTGGTTTAACCATAATCCTAAAATGGTACAAGACATCCAGAGGATATGTACTGTAAAGTTTTCTTATGCTCCCAGCCTCTTTGTTTCTGTGCATGGTCACATCTTTCACTTAACCTTTCAGCTTCACAAGCCTTGGTTCACATAAACGTGTCTAGAATTTATCAGTATTTCTCAGTTTCTTGCACTCTTCCTATTTTTCCCTCTTTTCTTAAGTATCTGAGTTTCTTGGTTTTCATCAGAGAATAAAGCGTATCTTTTCAAAAATGCAATCACTATTTCAAAACCAACATGACTAATTTGGAAAGAGTGGTGGCCATAATAAAGAATAAGATCGCTAGCCTCTTTCAAGATAGCCTGGGGCCCCACCTCTCTGGAGTAAGTAAAGGACAGGTAATTTGAAGCAATACCTGTCCTTTATGTAATCAGGTTCTCTCTGCTGAATATCCTTCAGCTCCTGTTCTATGGAAATCTATAATTTTGAACAAATAATGGAAAGATGAACACCAATACTTTCTTCTATTTCAAAAAAATAAACTACTTACTCCTTTAAAATCCATAGCATTAGGATTTAGCTCATTTCCCAAGATTTCCAAATGTGTAGGCTTATGTGTAGGAGCATGGGATTTCAGTGAGATGAAATTTGTGATAACTCTCATGAGTCTGTGCTATCAAAATAGAGTGGCACAAAATTTTATAAAGGTTACAATTTCTTAAGTTTTTTTTTCATTTGTTTTAGCCTCATAATCTAATAGTGGTTTTAACTTTGAATTTTTCAAAATACCATTCTTAACTGCAGAATATTGCTGAAGTTCTTGAGACGTAATTGCAATAAACCTAAGTTACTTTAATTTCCATTTTTAAAACTTCAACTTAAGTTACTATTTACAAAGAAAAACTGTTGCTAACTTGAAGTATAAGGTGCTGAAAAACTAGTGCCTTTGAAAATCTGCTCAGCAAATGTTAAAACGCCTAGTGTTCTGTAATAGTTACAATGTTCATTTTAGAGATGTCATAACTGAGACCATTCATAGGAAGAAATGCCAGCAATTGGAATTCCCTGGTTTTAATATTTCAGGCATTATATGTGCAAATTTGTTCTTTAGTTAAACAGGGCACCCTGCAGATCTGTAACTCCTCAATGAGGTCTATCTTTGGTGCTATTAGGAGATTACTCTTGCTTTTCTGCATAGTCATCGAAGTTTTTTTTTGTTTCCCATGGCAACACACTGTCTAGATAAAAATGTTTAATAGTGATAGGTATGTTCCTCAGCGTTGCTTTAAATATCTGGATTATTTACAAGATATTGATATCTGGTCCGTGAAACAACTGTGCTGGAATCCCTGTTCAGATAGTGTCACCTGACAAAACTCTTCAGAGGATGCTCCTGTATTGTTTCTTTAAGGAATAAGGACTAGAGCCAGTTTTATTTAAAATGCATGCTGTAAACTCTCATAATGGAAAGATAAATCCATGTTCTGAACAGCTTTCAGTCCAAACAAAAAAAGATAAAGCATGTAAGAATGGGGTAGCTTCATATAGTGAATGTGGAGTTATTAATTATTGAAGAAAGTTAAATGAAATGGTAGAGTGGTTAAATATTGTGAATCTCAAGCTTTTACGTATTTTTAAATGAGAATGAGGCTGCTCATAAGAAATTTGTGTTGAATTAAAGGTCAGCATTGGTAAGCAAGATAAATGTTTTTTGAGTACAGCTAAATACATAGGAAAACACAATCTCATTTGTTTATGACCTTTTCTGTCCTTGTGACATGAATGAAAACATTTTTATGCTATTAGATACTTCCTCCAAGATTTTTAACTTTATAGACTTTCATGTATGTTCCCATGGCTAGTTGTGGGACAGACTCATAACCTAATTCCAGTTTTATTCCTTTATATATAGTACACAGGCAACTTCCTGGTCCGAACATTGAGGCATATAGACTGTGGTAGTTCAGAATTCAGTTTTGTATTCTCTGTAGTATATTTGTTATGACAAATATCAATAGATAAATTTATAAGGACTGGACATCTTAAATCAAGGAGATGAAATCTCTTTTGTATTAATAAAAACAACTTGTAAACTTAAAAGACAGTTTAGGGCACAGAGAGCACAACTATGTGGTCCATTACCTAAAATGGTACAGTGCAAAGGTTTATTTTTATATGTATATGTAAATTCAAAATGTGCTTTTCGGAAATAAGGGTCAAAAGTAAAAATGCTGCTAAAAGTCTTACATATCAATATTGTGAGTAGAGTTTTATGAAATTTGTAGCTAGACTGTTTTTCCTGATCAGTACAGATTTGGGTTGACCAAAGCATTTAGTAAGTTCCTGTTAAATGTTTAATATTGATTTGATCAGTGTTAAAAATAGTATGTCTTCTCCACTCAAAAAAAAAAAAAAAAAAATTACAAGAGAATCAAGCATATTTTATGGCTACATAAACTTCTAAGCATGTCAGAATAAATACAGAGTATGTTATTTTACTTTAGAAATAGACAATAGATCACTCATATACTATCGAGTCTGTTAGACAAGGCATTTGATGCTTTTGGTCAAATAAGCTTGTAATAAGAATTAGCTACTAACAAAGGAGTCGTCCACCTCAAATTTTCCCCTTTTTTTTTTATGTAAGAACAAATTTTGCTAATGGGAATTGTCATTATGGAAAGGCCTTCCCTTGGGGGCCAGAAAAAATACTTATGGCAGAAGAGTTTCTTATGCAGTCTATTTTGTGCAAAATAGGTTTTTGTTGCGCAGTATGATCAGACCAATGCCAAGTTATCTGTAGGATCTCCACTGAGTAATTTAATGTTGCTGAGATGCACTGCTTATAATATATTCTTTAGTTAAAATGTTCTCCAAAGAGTTCACATCTCATAATCACATATTATAAATCATATAAATTCTGCTTTAACTGAACTTAGTGCCAAAACTCACATTGCCTTAATTGGGGCAGGAATTTCACATTATTATTTTATGTAAAAGCACATAAAGCATTATGATTTAAAGTTATCTGTCTAACAGTAAACCCAGAACATAACTACTGGTGCTTTCAGTAATTCAGGCAATGCCATCACATGGAGAACTAAGCATGTGAGACAGAAGAATAAATTTCTTCTTTACAATTTGTCTTTGACAAAACATATAAAATGTGTTTTGTATGTGAAAGTTTCAGGAAAGTTTTCCGTTTCTTTTGTATGTAGGGAAACATAACATTCTGTTTTCTGCTGATACAGCCACTCAATGTTTTTTTTCCCTAATGTTGAGAAAGATTTAATCCTGTAAAATGCAAACATTTATTTACTTTGCTTACTTCCCAGCCATTTTCAGTTTCCACTTCTAGCTTAGTTTCTTTTCCCTCAAAATGCATTTATCCATGTCCTTGTTTCCTCTGCCTTCCAGAGGAAGACTTAAATTCTTTATCAAACTCCTAATCCTCATTTCTGTAGTGACCTAAGCCCCCAGATCTCCCTATCTTCTGAACTCTTTGTTCTTAGCTGCTATGCTATGACATCTTAGATTTCTATCCTATCTTTGGTTTCTAGCCCTGGCCCATTCTGGAGCAGGCAATGCCGGAAATCCAGGTTTTCATCTCTGGTCGTATCTTTGCAGAATTAAGGTCTGCTATGTTATCAAGTTACAGGTGCACAATACAGTCACATATATGAACTATGTGAGCAGGACTTGTTTATTGAAAACACAATCTTTGAAATATTCCAGTTATCAGTAACTAGAGTTACTGGAGACGCTAGCAAATTTCTGTTAAGGATGTGAATTTTCAAAACTTCTAGCTTGATCGTGTAAGAGTGAACATGGCACAAGCCACATTTGTGAATCAAAATAATCTTCTGAACTCTCCCTCTTCCCCTTTAAAGTTTCTACTTCTTGATCCAAAGTCCAGGGCTGTTAAAACTATCCAGAGAAAAGGCCACTGGATTTTAACGATGGACAAATTCTTTTTTTCAGTAGCCTTTTTCTCTGAAATACCTGAAACAATGAGGTAGAACTCTGGCCCTTGCTGACCCCACCAGTCTTACTGTGGCATTTACCCAGCAAAGTATCACCCCAAAGGAGGAGTGGACTGCCAAACCAATGGCATCCAGATCTGGGGAGGAGGTTTTTTCAGCCATAATGATCGTGCATTGCAGATGTCGGTATGTCATCTGCATCATTAGGATTTTTATGTTATGCAGTATCCTCCTAATAGGGCATTAGAAGCATTCTTTTTCTTTGCTGTACGAGGTAAGGACTTGTCACTTATAGTGCAGACTGCATAAGGCCTGAGGTTGTCTTTTGTATTCTACAGAAGTTAATGGGATTTCAGGTATATGTTTAAAAGGCTTCCTAAGCATCCTCAATTTGGCTGTTTTTTAGGGGTAAGCTTTTGACACTTAAAAAGACAGGATTCCAACAGGCTGAGCTGAAGATCATTGAAGTTAGCAGATGAAAGGACTTAAAGCTGAACTAAGTGATAAAAAAGCCTAAATTTTCTGCTGATTTTACTGGAATCAACAATCTCTTTAAGCTAGAGATAGAGATGAAAGAGATGCTATTTTGGAAAAAAGAAAGAAAGAAATCATTTGCATTCATAAGGCAATTCCTAACCCTTATAATTTGCTACCTCAAGTTTTAACTTCCTAAAGTTTAGAAATCAGCAGTTAAATCAACCAGGCAGTATTGACTCTGCCCTAGTGTCAGTAGTTAAAGCTTCTAATATTCACTTTTTTTCTTCCATAGTTCTTTTATAATGTGTTATTTTTGGATCAGTGACATTTTCTAAGTATTTTCGTTCAGAAACCATCTGAATTTTGGAAATACCATTGTACTGTATTCCTTGTACACATGCTGCTTTCCATCCATTCCTCCTGCCCCAAACAAGTGTCTATCTTGGGTTATAGAAAAGATGTTGTCTTTCCTCATAAGATGATGTTCTCATACATTTTGTCTATATTGTGGTCCAGTTACAATAATACTTCAGCACTGACAAATTGCAGCTCTATTCACAGGCATTGAGAATTGGAAGATTTAATTTACAGAGAGTATGATTGTCTTCAGAAAGCCCGGTGCATGTCTTGCAGTCTGATAAAGCAGGCAGTTGTATTTTAATATTGTAGACATTACAGATGCAGTTTCGTGTACCTATAGCCATACTCATCATAAAGGGCTTTTTGGTAGATTGCCAAAGAGCTTGGGATGGGAGGTGGTTGCTATTTTCTTTTCCTGCCGCTGATGTATCAATGTCTTGTCTGTGATTTTGTTCTCTTTCTGCTGCAGAGCTTCCCATGGTCATTCGGTGCAGGTGTGAAGTGCTCAGATGCAATCATAGTTTGTAGGGGAGTTTGGCATGAAGGGTTGGTTGTTTTTCTTACCATTTATCAGGAGGCAAGTAGCAGGGTGGGTTTTTGAGCACGCCCTCTGGAAGGGGTAAAACCCAGGGCACTGTGCAGAGGATGGGGAAAAGGCACCAAAGTAGAATGTAGGAGTTTGGCATATTTTTGGGGTTCTAAACATCTTCTGGACTTTCTCTGTATTCATCTTCCTAAATTTTGGGGCTTGTCCTTGAACTGACTTTCAAGACAACATTCCTGGGGGCATGAGATTTCCTGCAGACTCTACAGAATGAGTTTGTTTTTCTTTTGCCTTTTTCAACTTCATTGTTTTATGTGCCAAGTCCATTTGCAGATGGAACGCAGAGTGGCAGTTTTCTAGCAAGATTGTTTAATTACATCCAAAGGCTTGTAATCACAAGCTTTGGTGGGACAGACTATGAAAATGCAGTGTACATGGTGCATACAAATTTTAATGAATTGACCTCTAACTGTAATAAAGGAAAAAGATTAATTGCCTTATCCTATATGCTACAAATTATTTACATTATGATTTTATATGAATGACTAATAAATTATAGGAAGGAAGGCAAGTTTTAAAAAAAAGAACCCACAGCATAGGTATATTTCATCTCTACATCGTAACTAAATATGTGTTTGAATTCATGAAAGCATTGCACTGATTTCAGTTTTTACCCAGCTAGGCAAATGCAAGGAAAAGGTAAATGATAAATGCTTTCAAAGAAGATTTTTGAAAAAAAGTATGGTTTTTTGTCTTTTTTAGAATTTTTTTGCAGTTTTAGAGTTAATATAAGTGTGCTACAACTTAATACACCTTAAGAGGGAAAAGAATTTTCTGTATAGCTCTTATCTGCTGAATATCCAGCTTGTTTGCTTTTTTGAGTTTAGCTTGCTGTATAGTACTCTGCTCTCACAGTTCCTGAAACTTCACATACAAATCTGTATATAGATTTCTTCCATCATCTTTAGTAAATGCAAATCAAAAAATGTAGTTTACCTATCACTTTCTTTTATAGGATATTGTTAATTGTAAGCGCTGCTGAGAAACATTAAAATATTCTTTTAATCATTTGTGCCTCTTCCATTTTAAAGATAAAGTAAAAAGTTCCCACCTTATTTTAAAGTTTATAAAATTTCCAAAAATGCACATGTTAATCTTCAAGAGATTCTAATAAACACCTTATATAATGGAAATTACATAATTTCTTAAATAATGTGAATTTTAGGGTTTTTTTCTATTTAAACACACAGTTTCATATAGCCTAAAGTAGACAGCATGGTAAAACTTTTTTTGTTCTGGTGTTTAAATAAATGCTGTGTGGTATTACTGTGTCTTTGGGAACCTGACCTAAAATTTGACTGGTTTTGATGTAACTGAGAAGAGAATGCAACTTTAACATAGTTTGGGGCGCATTTTAAACTAAATGTGGATTGCAAGGAAAAGCGTAACTGTATATATTTACATTAAGATCTTTAGGTTCTAACCAATTACAGTCAAAAAAAAAAGTGATTTTTTTTTCCAGATACGGCTTTGGATATCTGTCAAGAATAAAGCTCTTAAAAAAATCTACTCAGCTCATGGGATTTCTGTAATTTTCTGCCAATATTCTATATATGTTGTCTAAACCACAAATTATTCCCCTAAACATGAATATAGCCTGGATCTGAATGCGTGTTAGTCTATCTCAAACATATTAAATTTTTTTTTTCTACAATAATAAAAATAATTATTTGAAGGTCAGGGCTAGAAAAATGGAGGGTAAAAGGCAATATTGCTTAAGTTACAGGAAGTCATGTTTTGAGGTGCAGATCTTACTCTAAGGCAGAGGAATTAGTGTCTGTGTTGCAGGTAATGTTTTTACTTCAGTACATTAATATTATAAAAGTAGAGAGAGAGTGGGTATGGGAGGAAAAAAATCATGCTCTTAAAGAGGGCACAACTAGAAGAATATGTAATTTGTATTTAAAAATATGTACTTCTCAAATATCTTGAAATTTGAATCAGTAGCTAGAATGAGACAGGACAAAACACTTTTGAATTAATTTTTAAACATGTATTTGCTTTAAAGATGCTGCGTAGGGGTAGGAAAATATCAGAGGTTTATGAGGTGGGTTGGCCTCTCATATCACGTGGATAAATACTGATTTGAACCAGTCTAACATTTTTTAGCTGCCCTTTAGTCTTGGAGGAAGAAATGTAAAGTATTCATTAATCATGTTACATTTGAAGGTACTTTTTTAAGAATCTAGTATCTTATGAAGGCCTATATAGTGGTGTATGCATTTACTAAGAGTTTCTATGTTAAAATTTTAGCAACCTTTAGCAGAGAAAATATAAATGACCGCCCCAACCAGAACACCAGCTACTAATCTCAGTATTACAAATTTTTTATTTTAAAACAAGTACCCAAAACAGGTAAAAGGATGAATTAATTTTAATAATGTGAAAATATTTCAAATGTATAGATCTTCTGATGCAAAAGAATGGTTTTGCACTCCCAAAGAGTGTGGATGATTTCCGTAATTTTTAAAATTTCCACACCACGTGTTACACAAAGCTTGTATAGTCATAATTTTTCCTTTGGAGATGTACCTCATAAGAGCTTGCAAATAATTTAACCTTTTATTGTATTTGGTTTTGTTTTATTGTTCCTTTCTTCTTCCTAATACGTCTCTAAGGTCTGGGGCTAAATTGTAGAACTTGTTCCTAATGTACTTTCTTCTCTTCCAACCCCAACATAATTTAAGGAATTACGTTGCTGTCACTCATTTGACTGTTGTTATTGCTCACGGGACGCTAATGGAGAAAAGATAACACTAGTAGAATTGCAGTCACTGTATACTGAAACTGTTTCTTAAGCAAAAGTGTCATCAAAACTATTCTGTAGTAGCTATAGTTGGAAGAAAGGGGTTTTTTTAGTTTTTTTTTGTTGTTGTTTGTTTGTTTGTGGGGTTTTTTTGTTTGGTTGGGGTTTTTTGGTTTTGTTTTGGTTTTTTTTTGTGAGAGCTCAGACAATTAACAGAACCAGGAGAAAGGAAAAAACTGGATTTGGTACTTTAACTTTTAGTTGCATAAGGAGTTCCCTTTTCATGCAAATTCGTATTTACTAGTTCATTATTGTTAAATTGTATCTGCCTTCAATCAAGAAATCACCTTTTGTTCTGCACAGCATGTATCAATCAAAGCCTTTGAGTCATATCAGAGTACCAGTGGAGCATATTTATGTGTCTGGATGTTCAGGCAATTCACATATTCAAGTAACAGATACAGAATGCTTCAATTGCCTTGGAATCCCAAATGCCATACAAAGCTCTGAAATTGCATCCATCACTTCTCATATTTCAACATTGACAAGACTTTTGGCCTTCATCCTATTACATAAACTCGCCAATCTCTCCTCTGGCTGTACAGTCATTACAAGATGAAGAGATTTGAGTTCCCTATTTTCCATTTCACCTTTCCCTGACACATCCTCGGTTTAATCTTCCCATTGCTTAGTTATTGCAAAAATGGGCAAAACCACTGTGAAGATAAGTATGCTTTCTTCTGAAAGAATATATATTGCAACGTATAAATGAACCAAAGTTCTCATATTAGTGGTTAGAATATAAAATAATTCAGCTTTAAAAGGACCTCAGATCATTCTTCCTGAGTCCACAATTTCCTAATGATTAAACAAAGAAACAAGAAGGAAAAAGAATGAATTTCAGTTTGCCATAAGTATATTTGTTTGCTTTTTCCAAATAGCCAGTAAACAAAATAATTTGTTAATTGCCCAGCTCTTCTGCTGTGGCCAGAGCCCTCTCTATTGTCTTGGTGTCTATTGCTACTTTCTTTACATAGAAGAAACTATGTGGGAGAAACTTGAAACTCATTCTTGTCTGGGGGTTTTACAGAAGAAAAGGCAGGAAAGAGTTCAGGGTTGTGTGTGTGTGCAGATTTCATTGTTTGTTTGTTTTTATAGTGGGGTTATTTTAAATAATCCCCTCTGGTTCAATTTGTTTTTGCTTTATGTGTCAACCCTCCATCTTTGAGGTGATTTCTGTTACCTCACCAGATGTTTTCCTCAGCATCTGGTATACACAACTAAATAATAGGTACAAAAATTACCTTGCATCCGGACTTGGTGAAAACGTAGTAGATATTCCTTAGTGCAGTGTTCCCTCATGTCTGGGGTAGTACATTCTTCAAATTGCAATATGTTTAGGCTAGCACCATTGTATTACTTACGCAGGAGTTCCAAAAACATAACATGCAGATTGTGGCTGTGGGAACAAAATGCTATTTATAAGCAGAGCAAAGCTAAGCCTCTTACAAAATAAAAAGGAAGGGGAAAATGCATCTTCATACTGTCCTATAAATAGGAGATGGTTGGTGAGAGGGATGCTCATTGAAAGGGCTTAGGAATAAGACAATCTGATGATACGTGGTGTATCCCCTACTTTAAAAGTGTCTTTTTGTGTGATCTTCCTATGTATTTCAAGACCAGATATCCTAATGTTCAGCAGCTATATTTGAAGGACACATTTTTTTTCCCATTTAAGCATAACTAAAGCTGGTTAAATGGAAAAGAGGTGGCGGCTTTTATCAAAGTGATTAAAATGTGGAAGTTTATTTTTTTGTCTACAATGTACAGAACACAAAAGTCATTTTAGATATTTTTCCAAAAATATAAAATGAGAAGTTGACCGAAAGTCCAATGTTCTCACTTGCCCTTCTGCTTGCCTTTGTGTCTTGACAAGAGTTGTGTTTCTCTGGGTCTCTTTTCTCTTGTATCAGAGTTTTGTAACTGAAAGCAATTCCTTCAAAAGTGTCTGATCGTAATTATGTTTGACAGTTGGGAACACATTAAAAATATTTTGAAAATTGGCTTTTTATTTTGGTGTCTTAATTGTAGGGATGTCTGTAAGTGGTGGTTTTCTCATCAATGAATTGCAGTACAATATGCATAATAATTTTGCTTTAATATTTGAATGTTTATAAAGTACTTTGGGATCTTGTTAGTGGCTTTTGAGTAATAACATCAATATTGGACTTACGTTAAATAATTTCTCTTTAAAGATTAAAATGAGCTAGATGCATGTAAAACACAAATCAAATTAATTAGGCATACTATTTCTTTTCTAGTGAACAAACACAAACCCTGGATTGAGACATCGTACCATGGAATCATAACTGAAAACAATGACACTGTAATTTTGGATCCTCCCCTTGTTGCTTTGGATAAAGATGCACCTGTTCCTTTTGCAGGTAGGAACATACATTAACAGCAGCATTTGAGCTTATGGATTGCATTATGAAGTTATTAACATTTGTAAGGAATGAATTTGCAGTGCAGAGATAATGTAATTTGAAGGACATGTTTAGAGGCTGTATCTGAGTACTCAGGACTTGACCGTTGGCCCATAGACCTTGAAATGAAATGTCTTTTACAATGAATGTGTCTGCTCATTTGTTGTGAAGCAGAAGTGATTATAAACAGCATAATACAGCAGGCTTCCACTATCAACACATTTTTAATGAAAACACAAGAATAATGTAATTAAATTTGAATTTTCTTTTATAGAAATGAATCATTACAATTGCCTAAAGTAATAATACATAGTTAATTTTGTTTGGTAATAAGAGCCCATGCTTTCTTCCAAAAACATAGCCGTTTGTCCTGGCTATGGACAAACTATGTGACAAATATTTAAAGTTGCTAAAATCTTATGTTAGTGTGTTAGTACTTTATAACTGTCAAGGCCTAGACAAAAAATTTAATGGAGGTTTTGAAGATTTTTGTTCAGATTGCTGTATGGTAGATGTATGTCATATAGAAGTTTTTACTTGTATTAAGTCTATTTTTCCTGACACTTATTCTGTCATATTATGAGCTCCTTAAGCAGAAAAGAGTACTTTTGCATGTCAAGCAAGTTTTCTCTTAAATTCCCTATTTCATTAAAAATATTTTTTGAAGAAAAGGGAGAATATTAAGGCTTGATAGCTGTTCTGAAGATCCTAAAAAGATGGAGTTGTTAAAAAGATTATATTGCTTAAGAATGTTCATCTTTTATAAGGAAAGGAAATAGCGAAGATCAGTATCCTTGTTCTTGTGGAATACAGTCATGTTCAGTAAGTAGTAAATCAAAGTACTTGGCCCAAACAGCATTTTACAGCATCACATAAGAATTGTTATTAGCCATTTTCTCCAAAAGCATATACTGGCATAAACTCATACCCTACAAAACAGGGATTCACAAATTTTTTTGATATATTGAACCCCATTTTAATATCAAGATTGGTTTGTCACTCATGGTGCCCCATGGTTCTTGGTTGCACAGAACACTTTTCTTCCTCAACCAAATATGCACTGGGAATGTTCAGTGGAGGGGACTCAGCTAAATTTAGTCAGAGGTAAAAGCCTCAAATAGCACATGCATGGATACAGCAACCTCAGCGTGAAACGCTTTTGTCTGCTGATCAGTTCCTATGGCACTGAGTTACTTGCTAATGGAGGCATAATCAATGACCATTCAGAGATAAGTAGACAGCCTCTAACTGGGAGGTACTAATTGTAATCAGAGCAGATGTACTTCATAAAAAGATGCTCAGGATAAGGTGTCCTTAACTCAGTTACTAGTTTTTGAAGCAAAGGAAAAAGTACTTGTTTCCAAATTATTTTTTTTCATGTATTCATCAAGAAGCAATTATATGTTAAAACAAACAAAAAGTGTGGAATGAGACTTTGAATGATAAACAGTTGTCCGTAATGTATTTGAGTACACTTTTTTTCTTATAATGGTAACTTTCACATACACGTGCAATTCATTCTTCCAAATGTTTGTGGAAAACAGTAATGTAAACTTAGATGAAATCCTTGCTAAACTAAACCTATCTGTGAAATCTTCACGTACAGTTATTTAGGAATGAAGATCGATTCCTAGTGAAAAGATGCCCTTTTCGTTTTTGGGGGATTTTTATGTTACTATGAATGTTCCATCTTATATTTGCTTCTTTTACTTGCATTCCCTCGGGATCCTTACAGGGATTTTAGTCATATGTGTTGTTTCCACTGATACTTTTACAAACTCTTTTCTGACTGGGGGTTTGCTAGCCTGATTATTTTCTTTGTATTTTACATTGGGACAATCGACATGTTTTTCATGAATTAGTGATTTACTCTTCTTGTAGAAAATCATCCTTTGAAATACTGAACTTGCACAGACAGACTGGCTTTTGTGATAAAGTTTACATTAGACAGTAGGTTTAACTTAGTTTCTTCATTTATTGATTTGAATTATTTATATTTTAAGAAGTATTATGGGGTCTAGGAGGGAAAGTATTTGGTGTGTATTCCCTGATATTAGAATCATAGAATCATAGAATCATACAGGTTGGAAAAGACCTCTAAGATCATCGTGTCCAACCGTCAACCCAACACACCATGTCCACTAAACCATGTCCCTAAGGGCCTCATCTACACGTCTTTTAAATACTTCCAGGGATGGTGACTCCACCACTTCCCTGGGCAACCTGTTCCAAGGCTTGATCACTCTTTCAGTGAAGAAATTTCTCCTAATGTCCAATCTAAACCTCCCTTGGTGCAACTTGAGGCCATTTCCTCTCGTCCTATCGCTAGTTACTTGGGAGAAGAGACCAACACCCACCTCACTACAACCTCCTTTCAGGTAGTTGTAGAGCACGATGAGGTCTCCCCTCAGCCTCCTCTTCTCCAGACTAAACAACCCCAGTTCCCTCAGCCGCTCCTCATAAGGCTTGTGCTCCAGGCCCTTCACCAGCTTCGTTGCCCTTCTCTGGACATGCTCCAGCACCTCCATGTCCTTCTTGTAGTGAGGGGCCCAAAACTGAACACAGTATTCGAGGTGCGGCCCCACCAGTGCCAAGTACAGGGGCACGATCACCTCCCTACTCCTGCTGGCCACACTATTCCTAATACAGGCCAGGATGCTGCTGGCCTTCTTGGCCACCTGGGCACACTGCCGGCTCATGTTCAGCCGGCTGTCAATCAGCACCCCCAGGTCCTTTTCCTCCAGGCAATATTAATTTATGAACATTAATTGAATATGAATATGAATATTAATTTATGAATTTATTCATTAATTAATGAACTATATTAATAGTTCATTTCTAGGTAATATTGTACATTTGGCCTTGTGATCTGCAATCCATACATAATATTATAATACTGGTTGAACCCTTAATTCCCTTGAAGGACTTGGATTCCCTACCTGTTTGGAAAAATCTCTATGTGCTTTTTTAAAGACTATTGCCTTTTTAAATTTTTTGAAGTAACTTCTTATTCCTGTTTTAAATTTCTGCTTTAATATAATGTAATTTTATTTGGCTTCATAATATCACTAATTTTATTATAGACCTTTATCGAAAATTCGATTTGTGTAATGTATTTAGTAGGAAAAAACTGAAAATAGATACAGCTACAATATTAACAATATTCAGTAGCTGTACATTTAATAGTATTGTAATGTGGAATTTCTTCTATGGCCATGTTTTGTTTAAGTGTGGAAAGCTTGTTCTACAGTATAATATATCAGTCTTCGATTGTACCAGAGAATCAGTGCTCCAACAGTTCCTTTCCCATCACCCTATTAATATTTTCAGTATTTTGACCAACTATTGTAGAAAAAAAAAAATCTATAGTCTTTTGAAAGATTTTTCCGTGATTTTTTTTTTGTTGTTTTTAAATGGGTCCAGATTCAAGAATATATCAGGGTAGTTTCTGACCTGTGCTTAGATATCTACTTAGATCTCCTTGAACAAGCTATAATGAGACTAAATGTACGTGGTTTTTTCCTCTGGAACTACAGCCACCGCAATAGTTTACTGGCAGGTTGTTGGCTGTTCCATTGGTATTTTTGTTAGCTTATAGAAATAGAAATTTTTTCCAATAATATCAGTGTGTACTTGACTTTAAAAAAACCCACAAAACCAAAAACAAGAGAACCCCTCCAACAAACCAAAACAAAAAACAAACCCCAAACCAAACAAAAAAAAAAACCCAACCCAGCTGCTGTATATCCTTTCAGTTTTCATATGGGCGTAAATCCCATAGAAACAAAACTGAACTAACAACAGAAAGAAAACTCTCAAGTTAACCACCAGGCTGATGTTCCTAGGGAATGCCTGTACAGCTACGTAGCTAGATGTTATGTGAACAGTGTAATCTTTCTACTTTTCTTAATTTCTTCCTTTTTAAGTGCTCATCTTCCATCAGTGACAGGCTGAGGAAAATATACAGGGTTTATCATTTGAAAGGGGTGACAGGTATTGGTAGGTGAAATACATATTTATTTCATACATTTATTTACTAATTTATACCTATTTATTCCATATTTATTTCTATATCCTGCTAGTGAGAGTGTAATCCTTTTGGAACCATGCTTAACTTGTGGAAGTAAGGGTAGGTGGTCCTTATGTTTATGGCCAAGGCAAGGAGAGCTTCAGAAAGGAGGTGCAGTAGTGTCAAGTCAGAAAGTACGTCATATCAAAACGAGCGTGCTGGAGCCATGTGTTGGAGACTATAAACCTCACTGAGTTTTTGTCTTCAAATTGTCTGCCTTATGCTCTATAAAACAAAGTTAGTGTTGAGGTCTGGGATATCTGTAGATAGGCTAGCACTGAGGTCGCTAGGATTATAATGAGGACAAGATGTGCACTACTAATAGCAAATACCAGCAGATAATGAGATTGCACTGTTCATTCCATGCAGGAAAGCACTGGTCTGCTGTACAGCCCTTGCTTAAAGGAACCAGGAAGGGTTGTTTGTACCAATCACTGTAAAAGCTCCGAGAGTTCAGCAAGAGGAGCCGGCAATTAGTGCAGGTTTTCCAGCTCTGAGCTGTGTATTATCAGGGTTGCTTTGACAAACATACAGATCACCTTGCTCCTGTCAGTTGCCCTGGTGCACAGGTAGTTTATGTGTTTCACATTTATCACCGGAGCAAATAATTTTTCACCTAATAACTACTTTGTTACTAAGCACAAAAGGAGAACTAAGCTATTAAGACACATTTGGTATTCATCAATGATTCTGATCTGCCCTCAGTGCTTTGGTTTGTTTTCTATACCCATTCTCATGTTCTCATTTTTTAAGTTTAAATGTTAGTTGTGGTATAGACCTGCTCTAAACTATAAACAGTATTTTTGTTTTCTCTTCTGGAAACTTTAACATTTTTCCTAAGATCTGTGCCTTTTTTCCTCTCCTTGGCTACTAAGGTAAGTCTTATATTAACTGTCTTGTCAACCCCTTCTAGTAGTACACACATTATGGTGCATGTCAAACCCCTATTCATGGAGTGGTCACAAGACATAATGACTATAATCTGCACTTTTTTTCTCACCTCTGTCTAATGTTTAAAATCAAGGGTGATGACAGGAGAAAAAAGAATCTTCTGTGCAGTTACCCTCTCAACAAGTCTGTTGAGAAGACTAACGAGAGACTAACAGGACTAAATGCGCCTGTGAAAATGCTGGCTGTCAAATGTGATCAGCCTATTTCATAACTGGAGCATGAAGACTTTCACAAGATTGCAATGAATGGTCTTTGGTGTCTCTTTATCTTATGAATTTATTGTGCAATAATTGGAGTACATGTAAAATAATGGTATAAACATACTCACTTTCTCTTTTCCATGCAAGTACATTTTTCAAACCCCTAGTTCTGAAGGAAAGCTTGAAAATACCGTCGCAAATGGTTAACTGCGAGAAGTAATACGACCAGTTTTCCAAACTTCAGTTTGTCAAGTCCTGATCTGAAAGGGATTTTCACACACTGATGTTGAGATACAACTGATCTTTAAAATAACTAGACTCACCATAGCATCCTGGAGCCTTTTGCAGGGTATCACAGAAAAGAAAAAAAGAAGGGGGGAAAAAACCCACACACAAAAAAAACCCACAAAAAAAAAAACAACCACCAAACCAAAACCCCCAAAACCACACAGAAACTGCAAGTCCTGTAGAAATAGGTTATGCCTTCCATCCTTCTTTTCAAACAGTATTATGTAAGTGGAGTATGGGCTTTACTTATCTAATTTAGGGAAATCCATTGGAGGAATCTCTCTTTTAAAAAAAAAAAAAAAGAAATCTACCCAACAGAAGGGATGTAACATTAATTAGACTTGCACCAACCTGCAGGGTCAGCCATACAACAGTCAGCTATCACACGCTGGTTATGAGGCTGGAAATCACTTCAAGGATTTGACTTTCAGGCTTAGGAGTGGTTTGGCTAGAAACAAGGTGAGATCAACTGAATCAATTTGACAATGTTCTGTTTCTGTGATAGCAAGAAGCCCTCAGAAATTGCTTTAGGATTTTGGAAGGCTGTTTGGAAAGGACATCTGTCTGCATTTTAATAACAGCAACTCCATTTCATCAGCAATGTTGTGCAAAAGTAGATCTGAAAGGAACTTCAGGATGTCTCCAGTCCATCCTCCTGCCCAAGGCAGGACCCATTATACCTGTGTCATTCCTGATAAATAGTTTTCTGTCCTAATCTTAAAGATCTGTAGTGACAGAGATGCAACAGCTTCCCTGGGCAATCTGTTCCACGCTTCACCATATTCGCTGTTTTTCATGATGCTTAACCTGAACTTTCTGTACTGCAATTTTAGACCATTAGTTTTTGTCCTATCCACCATGGCTAGGCAGAGCAGATTATTCCCATTCTTTTTTGCAGCAGCAGCCTCTAAAAGCGCTGTGAGCATCTTGAACAGCACGGGGTGGGGAGAGCTTCAGCTATCCATTATGTTACTGATACAGACATGAAGCAGAGAAGTAGGAGGTACCTTTCAGAACAATGAGACGATGAATGCCCTTTTCACCTTGAAAGGTGAAAGAGCCTAACTCTTCACTGTGTCACCGATACTAGGCTGATACACTTGCATTTGAGTGCAACATGCCCACCCAGGCTAAGCTGGATAATTTTACCACAGTGAGTTGGGCCCATGAAGTCTTAAGCTGCTTTTATGCTCTTGATAGATTTACAGGTAGCCTTTTCTAAAAACGTCAGATGTGTGTCTTCCTGACTCCACACAGATAGGTACTCTATGTCTCAGCAGTTGCAAATCAGACTTCCTTTGCAGGTGGAGTCCCAGTCTCTGACTACGTTTTGGCTGTGCTAAAAGCACTGTAACCGATAAGGAGAGAATAAAACCAGCCAAGAAGGATGTCTGAATATTCACTAAACTACAAGCTGCATCCACAAACTCTCCCAAATCATCTTTGTTATTTTAGCAGTTCATAGGAGCGTGTATTCTCAGCTGCGCCACAGCAAATCCAGTAGTTGTCAGTCCACTTACACCCAGGGGCTGAACACAAAATCCCATTTCTCTGCTTCAAACTGTGAAGCTGTCTAGCCTTCTTGTTTGTTTGTTTTTATTGATAAGCAGTGGCATTAATAACAGAAACAATCTTTTTGATACAACATTAAAAATACGGAAATTATTTTTCAAATTGTGACTCTGAATACTATCGTTTTTAACTCATGTCAGCCAGCCTTAAAACATGCTGTCAGTTTATGATGCCCAGAATTCATCAGTGTTAAATATTTCACTGTGAAAATGATGCATGATCAAAAAATCTGAAGCCATGGAGTATTGCAGTTGTTTATAACAAATCACCTGCTGATTTTTTAAACTTCTATTTTTGAAGTTTACATTTATTAATGTAGCTTAATTAGTTAAGACTGTAGCCTTTAAAGGCAAAAAAAGAATCTCTTCATGGTGATCTTAACCTAAGGTAGAATAAAAGATTGGCAATAGCATAGTCGATTCCAGAGATGCTGGTTTTGACCTAAGGGATGCTGATCGTCGTCCAGTAAAGTTCATGATAAATGCTCAGGCTTCAGATTAAGAATGCACCAAAAAAATCACTCTGATAGTGACCTCTGTTGGTTAGTCCCTGAAGTTCAGAGATGAGGGGTTTGAGGGTTTGTTGCTTGGGTTTGTTTGGGTTTGGTTTGGGTTTTGTTTTGTTTTGTTCTTGAAGCTTTTGCCAATTAAGTTTGATTGCCTTTCTTAGCCGTTTTGACAGCAGTGAAATAAAAGCAGGCAACATTAATGTCTCGAAAGAATACTAAACATTCAAGAATTCAGACTGTTCTAATAGAGCTTTTAGTAGCTGCTAAGTAGTTTGTCATTGCAGGAGTAAGTGGTTAGGAAGAAAATTAGACTTTAATGCATGGACAGTGAATGTAAGCTGTTTCTGGCAGATGAAACCAGTAATGAATGAGAATGTTGAGATAAACTTTATGACACCTAAATATTGTAAATTACTTGAAGCCATAAAGAAGCAAGTAAAGTAACCAACTAATTACAGTTTGATGATATTCACTTGGGCTTTTAGACTACTTACAAAAAATATTGATGTGAAATAAATTGGAACTGGTTTGAATAGTTTTCTTTATAAGTAAGACTTGATCTTTGGAAAATTAGGGCAGGATATTACTGTGTATATGCAAACATACACATGAGGACAGGGACAGAATCTGACATTTTATTGTGCTGAAGTATCATACTAAATGACTACTTAATTTAAAAACTGTTTAATTAAAACAGGTTATAACTGAAGTTGCCAGGAAAACAGTGTCAGTTGTTAAACTTCTGGGCTGTTCAGAACACTAGAGATAAACGTAAATAGGAAGTACTGGAATTGCTAAGCCTATAGGTCCCAAAATTGGTAGCGGCTATTGTGCTCTGACTATGGATGTAGGTTTGGAGTCACACAGCTTCTTTGAAGCTAATGAAGACTTGCCATATGAGTACCATTATATTTAATAAAAAAATACAAACTTTAACCACTTGTTAGTGTTGTTGTCATCAGAACTAGGGCTGGTGATAGCTAGATAATCCAGTAAAACAAAGCTTTCTACAAAAAAAAAGAAAACATCCGTATATAGAATTATTCTATTCAAAGTAGCAAAGATCTGTGTCAAATTCAAATGAATTGTATTGTAGGAATTATTGTTATTCAGCAGCCCTGTCTGTGACAGGGGAAACTGAGAGATGCGGTTTTCTTGGACCTTCCTGCTAGTCTGCAAAAACCTTCAGCTTCACCTGTAAGATCAATAATTGTTGTGAAAGATAGAAATGCAATATAGAGTCATTGACAATTCTGGAAAACAATTGTTTCATTTGAACTGAATCCACAATCAAATAAAAAACTCCAATGAAACAAAATGCAATAATGTAGGAATGATAAACTCTTTTTATTAACCAGATCTAATTATATCAGGCAAGTTTTATAGGAAATTCGAAAAAATAACAGTCCGTGCTTCCCCATTTTATTCTTTGAAATTATACTGTTAGTCTAAGAATGTTATGTTTTTGACCTCAGAAATGTTTTGCTTTTTGTAAGAATTGGTTATGAATTTTAATGCAGTGTTTTTTTCTTCAGTGATTTTACTTTTGCTTGCAAAGCTAAGTATCCATCCAGGAACAATGACATTTTTTGTAAATGCTTTTGCTAATGCTTCAGTTATGGAATTTCAGAGCTTGTTCTAAATATGACTTGTCTATTTATAAAAAAAGTATTTATGTCACTATTAGAAAGTGAAATGAAAGCGTCAGTAGATGTTTTTGATTCATCAACACTTATTAATTGATAAAAATCTTTGCGCTGTATCTCAACAAACTCTGGTGAAGATAATACAGGCTATGTAAAGCATTGCTAATAAATACCTTTTTAGAGACATTTCTAAGTGAAGGTAAATGTTGAATCACTAGAACTAAACTCAGTGATACTGTAGTAATTTGTCCCATGTGCTGACTGTCCATCTTGTAAGGACATAGCTGCACAGAATGACACCAAGCAATGTGATTATCCAATTATATTACTAATACATAGTAGTATATATATATTTTACGCTGTGAACAATGTACCTGAATCTGCAGTTGAAATATGAAGGAATTTATTTCAATGAACTCTGTCCATTACTTTTTTATTTTCAACAAAATATTTTAAAATGCAGAAAGTAATTTATTTTGTTGAGGTACTATTTTAACAATTTTTTTCTGCAATGGAATGTTTTGGAGTGAATTAAGACTGTAACTTGCTTTTGAGATGTAATTTTTGCTATGTAGGTTAAGTATGGATTCTACATACTTCAGTAGTTCTCTAAAATCAGTGATGTTTTCTCAGCTATGAATTTAAATTCTGAATGTTAGAGGAAGGACAGCATCATAGGAAGTACATAATATTTTCCCTTCTGTGATGTTAAGTGACTTCATGCATTTTAAAATGTGATCTGAGTACACTCCCAAATCCACATAACAGATTCGTCAGCAAACTTAAAATTTTATTTAAGGATAGGGTTACTATTTGGTAGTAGCAGTCTTATGCTGATTTGCAGCACGTGTAATTCAGGTAAAAAATTCTGAATCCTCTGTTTTGGGATAAAAAGGATGAGGAATATTTCACTTACTGTGGTGTGAGTGATAGGTTGAGGGCTGCCTTAGGTTTGAACAGGCTCATATCTTCTTAAAATTAGTGCTTGCCAAATATGTGTAAGCAGGTGAAAAACATAACAAAACCCTGCTGTAGTAAGACCTCTTTGTTGTTATGCTTGCAGTGAATATCATAATCGCTTCAGTTCTTACAATTTCAGGTACAAAAAAGCATTTTTAAACATTTATCAATATAAATTGAATTATTTGAAAAATGATGACAGCAAGCATGAAGCTGGACAGTGAAGAGGTTGAAACAAACAAGAATGATACCCCTGTTACATTTTTTTTTTTCTTGTTGCCTTCATTAGTTTGTTTCCTTCATTATTTGGTATTCAAGTAGTAGTAAACCTGACCTGTCTATTTTTGCTTTCAAGGGTATGTCAACCTGGGAATTCAAAATCTATGGCTGTCTTTACTTGCAGTACCACAATAACATAAGGGACTCTCAGAGGGAGGGCTGAAAGAAGTATTGTGAGGACCTAAGTGAAGGAATAAACAACTATTTGGAGTCAAATAGTACAACTTCCACTGTAACCACTCTCTTCACACTTTCATTCCTTCCATGGTCTGTCCATTAATTCAATTATATCTATCTCCTTCACATAAATATTTCCTTCCTTGTGTGTGTTCCTATGTTGTCATATTCTTAGGTGGATGATGAATTAAAAAAAAAATCATTTGTAAAGGCATGAAGCGTTATTTACGCAGACTTAGAAAAATCATTTATAATACCATGAAGTGTTAGTAACATAACAAGTGGACTTGAAATTCTCACCACTTAGAAGTTTACTGCAACAAAATTGGTACTACAGGATTCCAGTTTTTTTTAAAAATAAAATCAATAGGCTAAATTAGTTATTAAAAACATTTTAAAAGAACAGCCTAAATAGGTACTTATTTAATCTTTAGAGTTCCTTTTGCTTATTGGTCAGTAATTCTCATACGGAAAGAATAGTTGAGAAACCCCACTTGCCTTTAAACCTGCTACTTTCCACTCACAGCTGGAAAAAAAGTTATTTTTCTGGACTAGAATAAACTCTCTCAATAAGCCTGTAAGTGCTGTTGCTCCCTTTGCTTGCTAGGGGAGCCTAAAAAATGCACGTGATACTACTTCTATGAAGCAAGAGGGGGAAGGAAAATATAAAGAATTCGAACTCTGGACAGGTGGTTTAGGGCATCGATATTCTACTCAATTCTCCTGCTTCTGGCTGTGTGAAATGGATCAAACCCATTTGTTCTCTTGGTCTACAGTTTCCTTCACTGTCTTTTTTTTTCTGTGTGTTTAGACTATAAAAAAAAAAAATCTTTTAAGTGCTTTTATCTCAATGACTATGCAGCGCTGAACACAGTCTCATCGTGCAACACCAAGCACAAGGAGGATTTGCTGTTCTCAGCTGTCACTATTTCTGTCCCATAATCTTTTAGGATATAGGTATGTAGTATGCTTATAGTAGATGCAACAATTGGAATAGTGCGGATGTTGAACCTGAGCTAACAATCACGCTAGAGATATACATCGATATGGTTACACAGGTCTATCGCTATGGCTGTCACACCAGCTCCCAACCGGTGAGGCAGATGCATTACTGAGACATTGCAAAGTTAGAGACCAGATGTGAAGAGAAAGTATTGGCAAATAGTGGAGTGGGGCAAAGGGGGGCGGGAAATGTATTCTTACAAAAAGGTTGAAGACTGTTGATACAGGATGCATTGTGTAGACGTGTTTAAGGTTGTTATTTCTCAAAATTAAAAAATATTTTCTTGAGTATTTAGTTTTGGGGTTCTGTTTTGTGAAGAAGAAATTAAATGCGTCCTGCCTTTTACTAGAATTGTAGAATAAGCCAGATATGCTTGTCATTGAATAGATTTGTATTTGTTCTTGGCCATTATAGATTTAATATCAAGAGATAAAATATCCAATTATTTATGATGAAAACACAACACATGATGTAAAGAGCCAAGTGTTTTCTTAATCATGTTACATGCATAGAGAAATGTCACTGGGATGTTGTGAATGGTACTGGTACCACTGAGATACAGTGAGGCAGCAAGGAGAAGTTAAGAGAAATATGGTAAGAATTTGCTGGGTTTTCCAAGGAGACATGTTGAGAACAACAGGGCTAATATAACATCTAGGTTTTGGTGGGCTTTCATTCTGCTGGAATTTTGTTATAGCAGGCTTCAAGGGACTTAAAAAAATCGAATTGCCTACATTTTCAGATATTTGCTAATCCAGAGAGGCTGGATGGTTTTGATGTAGCTACAGCATGTGGAAATACCAGAAATAGTTAAGTACATCTGATATGTTCAGTTGTCAGGATCCTTATTTCAGCTGTTACACAGTCACCTTAACTCTTCATGCATGTGCTGGGCATGAGAAGGAGCGTGGCAGAAAGGAGATATAAGTTGCCTTTTTTTCCTAAATGATTACCCTCTATTTCTTGTGGTGTTGCATCTTGCATTTAGTCTCTGTATAAAAGACACTTCAAGTTGGTTTAAAAAGCAAAATAAATTATTCTCTCATTAGGTATTCTGCTACACAAAATATATACCCATTTCAGTCAGGTAATTGGCCTTTGCAGGTAAAATATAGTAGATAACTAGATTCTTGAGGTGAGATTTGCTTTTCTTTTTTACTATTTTTGTATTTTGAGGGTTTATTTCTTTGTAGGCTGTTCTGTTTATTCCACCTTTCCTGAATGAAATCAATTCTGTAACTGCACTGTGTAAATTTAGTACAACATGAAATTCAAGGAACAGAGACAAAATGGAAGTCAACTCTTGGCCATAATAATCACAACTTAGCCATAATTTGCAAAATAGAACCTAAATATTAATCCACAGAAACAAACGGGCCTGCTTTTATATGAAAGTCCTCACAGTGAGAGTGGTCAGGGGGCTGCAGCACTTGCCCATGAGGAGAAGCTGAGGGAACTGTGCTTGTTCAGCCTGTAAAATAGACAATTTGGGGGGAACAAAGTGGTAGCCCCCCCGGCACCTGTGAGGAGGGGATTGAGACGATGGAGCCAGGCTCTTCATAGTGGAAGGAGGAGAGACAACAGATAGGAATTGAAACAAGAGGGGTTCAGACTCCACATAAGGCAGACCTTTTCACCAGGACAGTCAAAGATTGGACCAGGATGCTTAGAGAGAGTGAGCTACCTCCATCCTTAGAGGTTTTCAAGACCCAACTGGATAGAGCCCTGAGTAACCTGAGTTCATAGCTGCCCCTGCTTTGAGCAGGACATTGGCCCAGAGAACTTCTGAGGTCCCCTCCAGCCTGAATTGTCCTATGATCCTGTGATTTTATGATGTTTGGATGTTTCTTGCAGAAATTAAATTGCTAAAGAGACGGTGGGAGGACACACGAGCTTGTTGTAATGCTATATCAGAAAGATAGTGTGCTCGCTTTCTATGGATCTGAAGGGGATGCCTGTGTTGGCAATGACAAGGCCACTCGATAAGGGAAAGGAAACAGGATCTCCGTACCAGTGACCTGGCTGAAGTCTGGCGATGTTCTTTATCTGCATATTTATTCTCAACTGAGTCAGAGAGGAGAACAGGCTTCACTGTTTAGTGTAAGCCTTGCTTTTTGTATTGGAGTGATACTTTTATTTTTAAAAAAATTACTTTTAAAAAGGATCCTTAACTTTTTATGTAAACTATTCTTTTCACTCTTAACTACTATGGGTATGCAGAATACACACAAAAATGGAGGCCTACAAAATATTAGTTATAAATAAAAATTCCTAAAGCCAATTGTTTAACTTTATATGACTGATGAGCCATAAATGCTCTTTATGTGTCTGATGCTCATATAAAATTCAGAAGAAAGTACATTGAAGATAGTTGACAGCAAACTGGCTCTTACAGTTCACTCTTATGGCAAAATGACCAGATTGTATTGAGTGAACACCTTGGCAGTGGTTCATATCCAGATTGTATTATCTTGTATAGCAGTTCTGTGTTAACTGTAATCACATAATAGTCATGAAAGGCCACATGTCCCTTGTGAACCTTGACAGCATATATCAAGTAAGTACTTTTTTATGCGTCATTTTCTCTGTGGTTTTTTAGAGAGTGTGTCAAAAATAAGTAGACACTCATATCAGACCTCTCTTAGTATTTTTAAATATGACAGGTTATGATATATGCAATTAATACAGTTAGACATGCTAAAATGTTTAAAATGCAGTCTTTTAAATAAATAGTTAAATACCACTTTAAGAAGAAGCTATGTTGTCTGCTCTGGATTCATTTGGGGACTTTGTCTCGTAGTGGAACTTAATTTTCTGGTTAATTGTTGTTGTGAAAGAGACTGGTAGGGATTCAAACTTGTCATGCTGTCGGACATCTGTCTTTGTTTCAGGTTAATTGCAATATATTAATTTACTTTTAATTTTAAACAGCTTTTTAAAAGAAAGATTTTATTACCAGATATAATGGACTTTTACTGCACATGCTATCCCTTCTGGCTTTTTTTATATTCCTTTGATCTTCAGATATTATAGAAAATTAAGTGACAAAAGAGCAGAATTAAAAAAAAAAACAACAAACTCAAACCGCCCGAATACCCCCAAAACAAATAAACAAAAAACCCCCAACCAACCTTGATGATCTTACTGCTGGGACTATAACTTGATTTGTTACTTTTTATCTTTTGCAATGAAAAGCAGAAGAAAAAAATGAAGCTTTTGACTTCAGTCATAGGAGTCTAGTTCCCAGAGTTGTTCAGACTAGCTTCATACCTGCTCTTTTCTTTAGGGAAGTGAGTCATATTTTGAGTACGTGGGTTGAAGAAAACATTTTATTTGATCTAATTACACTCACTGTGTTATGCTGAAATTTCCTCCTCAGTAATTGACTTGTATAACTTCTTTTATTTACTTTCATTTAAAGTTTAAGCCATAAATAAACCAAAGATCTAGAACCTTCTAGTCCAAAACTACTTACCAGGTTTGAAAAAATGCATGAACAGTGTTGGCTAATCTAAAATTGCATTTTTCACTGAACACATTATTTACTCTGTTCTATACATTTCACAACTATTCATGGTCAGGGATTTTAAGTTAAATATCTTCAAAGGTTGCTGAAAACGTCTTTGTTTTTTCTTTGACCTACCATAAGCCTCTTTCATTATATGACCACTCCAGGCTTTTTGATGTATTTTTTGTATCACTGTGTTTACAGATACATGAATGTTTAAAGAAGAGAAGTTGCACAGATCTGGGTAGATTTTGTTGCCTCATTGTGAGTGACATTCTTATACCAAGCTGTCACTATTACTCATTTTTATTATCTGTTTAATCTGAAAAATTAGGGAGAGGGATGAATGAACTTCAATAATAATGCTATTGAACTAATGGAGACATAGGCAAGGAAATAACTCATTAATTACTGCTGTACAATTATAATATAAAATGCATGAAAATAAATGCTTAGATTTATATGCATAATGATGCACTACTCTGAAGAAAGATGAGACTCCTTTGTTCTCGGTCCCATGTTAAATAGCACAATCCTTTCTTTTGAAAGGTGTCATACTTGTTTTGCAACAACAGCCAAATGCATCTAAGTGCCCACTGGTCTGGGTTACTGGTTAAAAATGCCATCTAAAATTGTACAAGTAAAATTACACCATAACGCTTAAGATACCTTCCTGAGTGAATTGTGTCAAAGTTCCAAAAGGATCTAAAACTGTACGCTGGCTAGGAATATTAATTTAGTACCAAATCTAATGTATTTTTAATTGGAAAAACAATCCCAAACCAGAAGAATGGCACAATTAGAAATACCTAACCCCTAACTTGTGTGGCGAAGGCAAGCTCTTGACAGCTTCTTTGATGAGCTGCCTAAAATTGAGTGTTCTGAATACTCACCACTGTTTTCAGAAGCAAGTGGACTGGATTGAGAAAAGATATGCTTTGGTTATGGAGACATTGGGAAATTATTTGAGTGAAGATTACATGTTTTCATGAACTAGCTACTGCTATCTCACTATATGAAATTGGTAAGATAATTTGCATGGAGAAATAAGATTGGGGTCAAAATTAGCTGAATTATTTGTAAAATAAAATGAAATTGCTTTCAGAATACTTTAAGCTACAGGAGAAAAACTGTTCATTGTACACAACTGACACTGATGTGGCAATTCTCTTGTAATTGATAGATTATTGCCATACTACCAAGTCATCAAGTTCCTGCGACTTTCTGTGTTCATTGCTTAAATCTGTAGCTCTTAAGTACATTATTGCAAAAAGAATTTATGCTATTCTATTTAAGACTAATTCCTTGCTGATCATAATCCTCAGCTCTCTTCTGTGTGGTTTTTGTTTGGTCTTCAGGGAAACTAGATGGAAATTTTTCTTTACAGTTTATTTTGTGCCAGTAATTGGCTCATTGCAATGTGCAAATATCCCTATTTGCCCTGTAGTGGACAGAAATCTAGACTAAAGCTACTTACCCAGTTAGTCACTTGTATGTTTCTGTATTATGTATCATTGTTGCTATTCTGAGCAAGTAAAACATAGCATTAATGCTGTGCCACTGGAAAGAAATGAAAGACAGGAGGGTTACAGCAAGACTGCTTATGCCATCAGAAAGATCTGTATCTGCCAGACTGTCCTTGGCAATGGATCAGATTATTCTGAGTAACAATACTTGGTTATACATAGCTCTTAAAAGTTTTTGGTTTTTTTTTTCGTGTAGTTTTATCTATATTTTATATAGTTAACATGCATAGAACATTTAATTAGATTTTAATTAAAATTTATAAAAGTCAAACAGGGTTTTAGAAATGCCTTGGAAATGTATAATTAATCAACAAATGTTAAGCACAAGTCTATATTTTTCCTGCTTTGAGTCAGTAGCTATTCTCATTAAAAGTATTCTGTTGATTTACCTGAAAGGCTCTTCTGCAAGACAAATAGAGACAAAAATGTTTTGTGTAAAGAATGTAGAACTTAGAAGGAAACATCCATGCAAGTTTTCTGTACATCACAATTCTTATTACAAAGTCATTTTATATTAAGGGTGAGGGATAATTATGCATTCAAAGTAAACGTGGTAACCTTTCTGCTGCAATATTACTGCATGAGCAATAACAGAACCTAAAGATTTGTTAAACCAGAAGACTTTATTATAAACTGGTAAAATAAGGAAGTAGGAGGTTGACCCCGGAATGATACCCTGCATTCATGTCACAGATGTCTTTCAGGCAGGAAATTGCGAATTGAGTACACAAGGTTTTTGTGAAGTGTTCTGTGTTGTCCTAATTCTGCTCCCAGTGGAGACAGTTTTAGCTTTTTTGGGTTTTGTTGCCTCCTCCATCATGAGGGGAGGGCCAAACAGAAACATACTGGACTTCAAAATTTTTGGAGAAAACTGAATATATCATTCGTGTTAGTCTTTTGCAGTATTACACACTCTGCCACCTCACTGGTGCTACAGAGCCCTCATCATCTGCCCCTGCTGTGATGTCAACTAGAGCTGCCCAACTAATTGGCTCAGCCCAGTTTAATTTAGGAGGACATGCTAGTGTGTTTAAATGATGTGAAATCTCCAACCAATACCATCTATGCAGCTTCAGTCATCTTTTTTGATGCCCTAATCCTTTTCTTTGGATAGTTGCTCGCTCTCTCTAGTTCTTGCTCTCTCCGCCCGCCCCCAGTGTCTAACGGGTTGTACGTTGGTTTGTTTCTTCATGCCCTTCCATGACACTGAACTTGTGACATTCTGTTCTTACTGGAAACCCATGAAGGCATGAGTAGATAAAATATAGGTAGGTATGTTATAGACATTTATGATGCACATTATTTATAAACCTTCTGTTGTATAATAGCATCTTTTGGACAAAATTAACCTGCTTATGCATTTTGTATACACACAAACACTTGTATTACACTACTTTTGTAGTAAAGTAATTCACATCACAGGTCAGTTTCCCTCAGTTTTAGCATTGTCTCGTATCTTAAGATTAGAAAATAATACAAAGATGGAGAGAAAAATAACTAGTTCTGCAAAGTGGTTAGTTTTTAGTTACTTGATTGAATGTGACTCCAGTTTATTGATGTGCAATTAGCATGGTGATATAACTACTGCAAAACATTTATATTACCTTTGAAAATGTGAGGGAGTTGAATTTTTTAAATTTCTGATTTTTCCTTGATTTTTGAAAATCATAATGCCCTATAATTTACTTGCCTTTTCCCATCAGTTTTAAAACAAAAGGAAAAATATTTTGGATTAGCAAATGAAAGCAATTACCAGCCTATTGTAGAAATTGATCTCCATAAGAAAACTATATTTTAATTAAAATTTAATTCATTAATTTTAAAATTATTTAATTAATTGAATTTGAATTTAATTAAAGCATTTAAAATTAACTTATTCCTGTTATATTACAAAGAAATTTAAGTGACTCTTATTCTGCAGCAGTGGATATAACTAATAACCACAGTATTTCAGGCCTAACGCGTTTTGTTGTTGTTGTTGTAAAGTCAGGTGGATCCCTTTTTAACCAGCTGCTAAAAAGAAAATGTTTGAAAGGCGCATTGGTACTTGATTGATTTCTTAGTACATGTGACAGATTTAATGGATATTTGACATGACTTCAGCTCCTTACTGAGATGCTTGCCTTGGAGAGGTTCCAGGGCTGCTAATGAAAAAAGTTATGAATGAAGACAGGAAGAGCTAATGTTGTATTTGATGTGGAATCCAGAGGACATGCTTAATTAATAAGCATGCTAGAATTGAAAGGATGACAGTAATTTAACATCAACTTCTAGATGCTTTTGGACCAGGACTCTTTAGTTAGGACAGCAAAGCTTCTACATATCAACTGGCAACTTCACTGGAGCTGAGGGGCTGTTTCTGAATGGCCTTTTCTCCCAGTGCTTCACTCTTGCAGTGTCTCACTAAATGTATATGTAGGCCAAAGGGGAAAATTATGCAGCTCTGTTGACTTCCATGGATGTTTGCCCATTTATGCTGCTCCGGTGCTGTCCTTCTTTGTGGAAACTGGCTGGTGTATGGGAACTGCATACTAGGAACAGTATCATGAAAGGCAATGGAAATTAAAGCAAAGAAAAAGAAATCATGTGCAATGAAAAGTCCCATAAGCTTTGTATAAAATTTTTGATTAACAAGAGTCTCTTTGAATCAGATTTGGCCCAGCTGTTGCCATCTGTCAGCTTTTCAATGCCCTTTACAAAATACATTGTTGATCTTGGTCCAGTCCCTCTAGGGGTGTGCTGCTTTAGGGTATGCACCCGCGGCAGATTATCAGTGTCACTGGAGAAGCCAAAGGCTGCTGGGTATGGGGCTGAACACTCAACATTCAACTGATGTACTGAAAACAAAATAGTCTTATGCTTCAATCTGCAAGATTTAAGTAGAAGACACTGTCTACTGTTTGCTGGAAAGTGTGCTTTTATACTGCATATGAAAGCACAGCAGGAAAATTATAACTTTCTCCTAGAGTCTCTGTGTAATCTGTTTGCTTGCTGTGGTCTGACATACAGGTAGAAGTTATCTTGGTTAGAACTTTTCTTGCCTATGACTGTGGCTTTGTTATAGATATATAGATATAGAATCAGATATAGAAATAAATCCCCTTGAGCTGATGTATTCTTAAGTTTTTATTTCAGTATCGTGATATCTTCGTAGAAGAGAGGGAATAAACGGCCCAGGGATGAACACTTCCATGTGTGTCTAACGCTGTAACTATGCAGATGTAGAGGTGGTGGCTTAACTTCCTAAGAATTGAAAAATGAAAAAGACTTGATTTCTCAAAAGAGCAAGAGAATTTTTAGAGTAAGAAAACTAATTAATAACTCTGAACACGTATTTAAAGGTTGTGAAAAAACTCTTAATAAGCCAGAAAGCTATAGACTATCTTAAAATATGGTGATGTTTTAATTCTTTTGATGTATTTTAAACTGACTCACCATATGAAGGTTTGCTAAGATTTGAAATAACACTAGGTCAAAGGCCTTAGATAACTAGGTGAAGCATCTGGAGCCATAGGCTGTGTACATTTTGGGGTTTTTAACAGTTACCTTCTAGAAGGACAACACTGACTACCATGACGAAGCTAAGGTTGTAGTAGCTAAGTTTTCATTGTAATTTAACTTAATGTGAATTATCACTAATATTTTGCTCACAGTGCAACTTCTGTATGAATTCGTCTGTGATCCAGCATAAGAGACTGAAGTACAGCTACTTTGTTTAAAATAACATACCATTTCCTAAGCCATTTTTTGAAATTCCTCTACCCAAGATGAAGTTATTTCTTATGCTCAGCCTCAAGAGTGACTCTTTATCATAGAAGATACTGACTTCTCTTTAGATTACAAGTCTAAACCATAAATAAATAATAACAACTTTTTATTAAATCATTTTGGGATAATTTTATTATGAAAATGTGAGTTTTTGAACTCTCTTCCTATGATAAAGATGCAAAAATCCAAACATCAGAAGTGAAAGCAGATTTAAGAATGAAGGTTCAGCTTTGAATAAAAAAGTGAAAACTGAGTCATTGTATTCCCAAAACTAATGGGAAATAATTTAAGGTGCTGTAATAAGCTGTACTGATCTTAGTTTGTAATTAATTTTTGAGATTGATAAGTCAGTAGGTACACTCTATGAAACAGAAGCCTGAATACACAAAAGGAAATAGATGTTGAGTGTTTCAGGTAGTTTTGTGAATCAAATCTGATGTATTTTAAACTGAGTTAGTCTTTATCTTGTGTGAAATTTTCAGACTTAATACTCTTTTGCATTGAAAGGGTGAACTGCTATCATTCAGTATAATTTATTGAAAACTCTGTTTCGTTCGTGGTATTGCACTATGCTTTTCTGCTTTTTGAATGAACCAAAGCTGCTTTGTTGTGCTGTCTTTTAAGTTTACACCTGAGTAAAACCAGACTTTTAAAGAGGTTTGCACTGATCAGAATTGATCAATTTTTTATCAGGCAACCAAAATAAGTAACTTACCACACTTCAGGAGGGTGCAGAGCACAAAACGAGAGCATAGGAATGAATATTTTAGTATTCTGCACTTAAGCCATTACTTGCTGTTTCTGCTGATGACAATGGAAACAACTTAGAAAAGGAGTGAAAGAGAGGAGCCTCTCTTCTGTTAGTTGTCAAAAAAACCTTGAGTTGGCTAAGAAAGGCTGTGATCTGCTAGCTTATATTTCCACCTCACACCTCACCTGTCAGCTAATTTTCTCATACACTCATTTTATCCTGTTCTTATCTAAGAATTATAAATTCTCGTAATTTCCTCTTTGACCCAGGGTATGTATCTGTAATTGTTCTTTAAAGGAAATGGAGCCCAGAGGACTTGGGGAAATCAAAATTTAATTCTTTCCTCTGACACAGATTTTGGGCAGTCACTTAAGTGCCCAGTTTAATTACCGTTCATTATTTGGTGACCATCAATGTGTACTTAAGAATCTGTTGAAAAAAATAACTGTTATTAATATAATTGCTGCCTTTCATGTTCCTCATACAAACCTATTGACTGTTATGTATGCAATCCTTCCTCTTTCATATTCCAACATTCATTTGAATTTTTTTCGTCCTGCATATTCCTTTTTGTTTTGCAAGATGGCTTCCACCATTTTCAAAAGTGTGGTTACTTCGGTTTCATGACCGTATCTGAACTGGTCAAAGTACAGGCATATACATCAACTTCCTGTAAGTATATATATATGAACATGTGTCTGTGTATATTTATTTCCTCACACATAAAGAAAAAAATTCTTAGCAGTTTAAAACCATTTGAGTATTTCATTTTTTTTACTGTGTAAACTTAAAAGAGGTAGGATAATCCTGAAATGCAGCTGTTTACTTCTCATGTCTTATTGCAAATTTTTCAATTGCCTCAACTTCGTAAGCATTTAATTTTAGCTTTCTTACCATTTTGTTTATCTTAGTCTGCACTTGAAATAGAACTTAAAGACACAATTCTCATGCTCTGTTGTCTATCAAATTATTCTAGATATAATCAGTCCATTAGTGCGAGAATGAATTACTTTTCCTAAGTGAGACAAGCCTTTTCTGTTCTGCACTGCGTTTCTGCACTATGGGTTCAGCAGCACAGGTCAGCAGAGCAAAGCAGGAAAAGCTGCAGTGCTCCGTATAATGGCGTGTGTAGAGATGTACAAAGAGGCTAACAGCAAAACATCTACAGAATGGCAACTTTGTGAGTGTGTGTGTATTGGTGAGGGAAGTAGCATTGCCTTCTTTGGCTCTTAATACTGCTTCTTAAATGTCTTCCTTTTTTTTCCCAATCTTGTTCCTCTGTTAGAATTCATGATTAAAACACAGAAATGAAATTACTTTCAATATTTTGATTACTGGTTTTCTTCACAAACAGGCCATAGCATATGGTCTCTACTTACAGAATGAGTTTTTTAAATTTAGACAATACAGTAATTCTGACTTCAGTGCTATTAAATGATGACAGAAAGGGTCCTAGCTTAGAAAGATGATCCTGAACTTACTTGCTATGCTTCCTTGATGCATAAGCTTTTTCACTTAGATTTGAAAGTTTTGGAGGTGAGCCAGCTTATAAAATACCCAGGACCTTGTGCTATGTGTTATCTTATCCTGTTTCTATTTCCTGTGCCTGGAATTGTGTTATGCCATCATGCTGGAAAAACCTTGAGAGCCTGCACATTACTCCTCTTGCTACAATAGAATAACATCTTTCTGGGTGCTGAGCCCTTCATGCAAGGGGCAGGATATTCCCAGCTATTCGGTTTTTGTGCACTTTAATATAAATGACTGTGCATGTCTAAGAGGTTATACACAAAGGAAGGCTTTTTCTATTTTTGCTTGTTTCTAGGGGTCTTCATCATAGGTGATGGAAATTTATTTTTCATTTAATTTGGTAGGCTTTTAAAATTAAACGGGGGTTGCTCTTTCTGTTGCACCACAAATATATATACGTGTGTGTGTTTATGATCTGTTTTCCTGTCTTTTTTTTTCTTGCCACACAATAATGTAATAGTCTTAGCATTTCTGATCGAATAGTGACCTCATCACTAACATTGGAACCTCATGCCAGTACAACCAGGACCCTTTGACTTGCAATGACATACATCTAAAGAGAATTACTTATATCAATGTTGCAACTATTGGTGGTTACTGACACTGTAGTGCTTTCTGTTGCTTTCTTCAGGAATGTTTTTCAGAAAAGAAAAATAGAATGCTTTTCATGAAGACAGACTGACACTTATTCCTGTTCAGATAAAAGGAAACCATCTCTCTGTTCATTCTTGGCATTCTCTTTTGCATAATCTAGAGGCCATTTGTGCATTTAATAGATTAACTCCAATTTATTAAGAAAATAGACAAGATCCTTTTGAAATGATATCAGGTCAGATTTTCATCTGGCCTGAGTTATCGTTGCGCTTACTGAAAAAGATGAAGACAATATGGGTCTAGCCTGATAAGACACATATGGGTCTGGCCCAATAATTTTTTCTAGTTTATTCTCCCTTCTAATCAGGAAAATAGCTTTGTTTCAAAAAGCTCCTTTGCAGGAATTTCTAATTATCAGAAAATGAATTTATTTAATGGTGTCATATTTACAATATAATTGACAAGAATAAGGCACACACTGTGACTTCAGTGATTCCTTTTTTCAGAGAAGGGTAGGAAATGTATATGGGTTTTTTGTTAATGTATCTGATTGTTTGAAAGAGTGGACAGCTGCAAAAGCTCAGTTCTGTGGCAGATTTAAATAATGTGTCTTGGTTTCCAAGGTGAAGTAATTGTTTCATTGGTAAATAAAGCAGCTTCAGTGTTTTAGAACACTAATGAGTAAAAACAAATAATAATAAAATATATCAGTGTTCACTTTTGGTCTGTCTAAAGTGTGTGAACCAAAATAGTGCTGTTTGAAGAAAACTGACCATCCAAACTGCTCTTGAGAAATAAAAGCAACTAAAAATTTCATCTGAGCCAAAAATCCCAACCACCTTCCCTGCATCCCCAGTTTTGCTGGAGTAGCACTGCATCTTCTATTTTATGACTATGGCTATGTTATTGCAGCAAATAAATGACTGTTAGATCTGCAAATATCAAAAGTGTAATGGCTTTAAAATTATATGTACAAAATTAAATACTAAAGAGCTGTTTGAACCCACTGCTCTGTTAATGGTGACTCAAGCCGTGGATCCTAGTTGTCATTTCTTCTAGTGAAATGCAGACAGCAGTTCCTTGGCTTTTCCCCCAGTCTCCTCTGTAAAAATGGTATATTTCTAATGCATAACCTTCTTCGTGCGCTCAACAAATACGGGGCTAACTTTCCTGATGGACCTTATCTTCCTAATTTCTAGAACCTGAAGAACTGAAAAATTAATATCAAACAAAATCCAATTACCTATAAAGCAAAATGAATCAATTGCTGCAGTGAAACAGCTGATCTTTTATCACTGATATGAGAATAGTGTCTCCAATGTGGCTGTGAATGAGCAAAAGTAGTAGTAAATGAGAAATAAACATGTTCTTGGCCATCCCTCTGTTATTTTCTTCTATGTTAACACCATGACTAATTCTTCCGAATGTATAACCATCTGCTGAAACCAGCAGTAATATCCAGGAAGGTCTGGGTTGGGATTTGCATCAGGATGAGTGGCAGCTGCATGGCATGGAAATCTTGGACACTATTAATTCAAGTAGGTATCCTGGCTTTGAAGTTCATTGTTCACTGCGTACCAGCAGAGTTAAGTGTTTACCTTAGCATTCTCATCTGCAGGCTAGTCTGGGTGAGACAGTGACCCAGTTCACAGATCTTCCCAAAGACACAATGTATAGGAATAGATAGCTTGGACATCAGAGACCTCACAAAATACCTAGGCCAGAAAGTCGAAGAAGAAAGGATAGATATCCTTCCTGCTGCTAAAGACCTATCCTGTATGTTGAGGAATGGCTTTGGGTATAAGTTGAAGACTCCAATACAAAAGTACCTAAGGATCTGAGAACAAATATTTATTCCAAGTTAGGAAAATTGAGGAGGGAGGGCAGAAGAAAGAGTACCTTTACACGACAAGTATAATAAATGTGTCTTGCAATAAACTCTTTTTATGTACTAGCATTGTGTTGCCATGCAGGCGTTTTCACAGTATTTTGAAGGGGATGAGGTGGCGAAACAACGGCTGTTTTTACAGTTTGTGGTAGACCTGTTGAGCCAAACTAAGCGGTAATTTATTGTGTGAGGTTACTCATGAATCGAATAGTCCTTGATATATATCCTAGGATGGTTCTGTGGTGGTTTGACTAATGTTACAGAATCAGGATAAATAACTGTAGATTTAAGAACATCTTTGTTACAGCTCTAAAGAAATGCAGTGTTTTCATGGTATGAATGAAATGCCAGTCTTGGTTCTTTCTGCTGGATTCTTTCTTGGTGCTGACACCAACTGTAATGGTTTTTGTTTGATGGCTTTTTTTGTTGTTGTTGTTGGTCCTTCTACCAATCCTAAAGACAGTGGTTTTCCAAGTATTGTCCCTTACAGCTCTCAGACTGAGAATCCTGTTTGTCCTTGGTAGGTATGAAAGAAGAATAGTATTTTACTAGAGACCAGTGACTTGTGAAAAAGGAGGCACTCTAAGAGGCAGTCATAACCAGTTTGCAGGGAGGAATATAGTCATAAGGTAGGAAATGCATAGTAGGAAAATGCAGCAACATCTGCTGATGGGTGGCTGCTTCTTTTAGCACTTCCTTTCTTTAAAGTGTTCTCTCTTCCCTTTTATGTGTTAAAAGGGATTCTCTCTTCCCTTTTATGATGAAAAGTCTCCTGAATTCCTCACACCATGTTTTTTATTTCCTTGAACAATCCTGTAAACGTGGATGTGAATCTGTAATGCTCAGGGTGCTTCCTATTCCTATTACTGATTCAAAGAACTGATTTCTATTAGCTATTGCATTACTTCTTACCGAACATAAAAGCAATGATTTGGTTTGTAATGTTCTTTATCTCCCTTAGTTTTCATAAGCATAAAATATTTCCCCAAGCATTATAAAAAGATTAAAATTCAATTTGAGTGCTGAATTATGCATGATTTTCAATTTGGCAATATTCTAAGAATTTTTTGTTTCCCAGCTTTTTAGTGTTAGGAGAAAATACCTACTATCAAATGTATTTTTAATAGATATTTCCTTGTATTAGATGACACAATCCATTCTACTAAGATGTCTAAATATTTAATTTTACAATTTATAGTGCCCAATCTTTTTGATAAATGGGATGTTTCCATTTATGGCTAAGATTTGTGGGGAGCAAGCATATAAACAAAATTACTTCCAGAGGGGAGAAAAATCAGTTTAGTTAATTATTTTCCTTAAATGTACATGGTAATATTTATCAAGCTGCCAAAACATGAAAATAACAATCAGCAGAGTAAAGCCTGGAAAGCATTAATCAAAGTTCAGTATGATTAAGCATCCTTAGTTTAAATAAGGAGTAGGATGTGAATATCCTTAAGATATTCAGTGCTGCCAGAAATAAATGAATAATGTATAAAAATAATGAAAGCCTTAAAGCAGAGTAGAAGCTTTAAACATCCAGAGTTTTGCTCTAATGGTTTTTTTTTTTTTTTTGGTATCTGAGTTGAAACTACAGACATCTTGTATCTTAACTTTGTTGTAGGCTGATCTCTCTATTTGTTTATATTGATGTATGTATATAAATAAATGTTCAGAACAGATTGGAATCAGTTTGCTGGAATTAAAAAATACCAAAGCCTAAGATGCCTATTTCTTCATTTTTGTACTTAGATCTTCATAATTCCCTACTCAGAGACCTTTCAGGGGTTTGACAAAGTGAGGTTACTTATTTCTTGAAATGTAGCGAACAAAAGAATCATTGAACATAGGTGGTACTGTTTATATGCATGTCTGTGGTTTATGATTTTCTTTTTTTTTAAAAGTAACATATTCACACAGCCAACAAATTTTGTACCTTTACATAGTCTTATCTTGACCTTCTCAGGCCCACAGAGAATTAATGAGTTCCACTTATTTGATCTTGATTCTATAAGTGCTCTCAGTATTAGCTCTTCATATACCTATTTGCTTAAAACGTTTGCAGAAATTGTTAGTGTTTAAATGTGTCTTATTCATTCATGTTATAAATTTGGCATAGCAAATTTTTTGGCTTTATTGGTTCATAATTTTAGCTTTATGTATTGAATGTGCAAACGATGCAGATGGATTTACAAATAAACACATTCATCATCATGAAATGAAGTATAGTTGAGGTCCTTAACTCTTTAGGATATTTCTGAACATTCACATAAATGCTTTCATTAAGTAATCAGTATTTGTACATAAAGCATATGGATGAGATATATGAAAAAGTAATAAGCATTATAAATCCATTTTGTCGGTACTCAGTATTAAGTGCCTCTTGGTATGAAATAAAGGTGTTTAACTGTGCATCCTTTTAAGAAATAATAGCTGTAATATTAATACACTCTGGACATGTTTTAGTAATGCAAAAATAATTTTTTGGTTACTGCGTTTAGTTGGAAACCTGCAGGTTTTGACCTACTACTGATGAATTTATATCATACCTAATAAAAATAGTTTTAGTCAAGGAACTTTTCTACATCCATACCAAAATCATTCTTCCCTTTCATATTAAATAAAGGTTTTGCTTTTGTAATTGTTTTGTTGTGTAAATGTCTAAAACATTTGAATTAAAATAAGTTTTAGGGTTGTAGTTCAATCAAAAATATGCTGATTGCAGAGGATTGCATAGCTGGTCACAAATAGATGGATTAAGAAAATAATTAGTTACACTAATCTGTAAAAATGGTACATTGTTGTTATTGGAAAATAAAATCCAAATCCTTCACATTTTTATACAGTTCTTTCAGAGTAAATGTTGTTTCAACAACTACATAAATTAGGAATTGCTCAGCTGCTTGAGTTATGGGCAAACAGCAATGCATAAAATTCCTCCTTTAAATTTGTCTCTGAAATGAATTTGTTGGAGTGGGGAAGTAATGAAGTCAAAAACAGGTGAGAGGATTGCCACCACTGTAGGGTGTTATTCTCATTAATGAATACATCTTCACACAATAGTTCTTTAAGTATAATGAATTGTTCACATAATAAAATGCTCGCTAGAAATGGGAAAGGTTCTACATAGTCTTGCATCTCTTTCGTAGCACTAGCCTGAAATACCAACGTGTCCACAGAAAACAAATTAGATCAGACTCTGTTACTTGTAGTCAGGGAAGTCTTTTATCTTTTTAAAGACAAACAGATATGGCCTATCAAGCATTCTTGATTCCAGCAATCTTCTTTAATTACCTGAAATCTCATTGAGAGGAATGTACAGAACATGACCCGAAGATGCAAGCATTCTGTTGAAATTCATATTAGACTTTGATCATGGGGATAACATTGCTCATTCTTGCCATACAACTGTTGTCTAACTTATATATGATTGAAAATCAACTCTGATTTCAAGATCATAAATTATCAAATGCCTATGCTGTCCCTTATCTAAGCCAGTGATTCCACTGGCTGAACTTTCCTTGCTCCCAGCCTTGCCCATTATTAGATGATCTTAGGCCAAAAAAAGTCCATTTACTGCTGTTCAAAGGGTCTTTAAAGGTGTTAAATGTGATTTGGCTTGTAGGATCAAGTCTTCTCACTTTTGACTTTCTTCAAATAATTTTCCCAAAGAAGATAAAGCATGAAAAGACTACTTTTAATAGTTGAATTTTACAGCTATTATACCTTTCCTTATATGTGTAAACACAAGGATTCCTGATGTCTTGATATGACTGTTATTATTAGCAGCTATTTTTATATATATACATTATTATATACTATACTGTATATAGTATGTGTATTGTATGATATATATAGACACTATATATACTATTATACTATTTGATACGTATTTTATCAATATTTATTAGGGCATATTGTATGAATTTTAGCTACTTAAGGCTATGAAAAAACAATGTTAAAACAGGAACATTTTGAGATATTAACCTGTATTTTTCAAGTAACATAGTAAAGATGTTTGAATTGATATTTGAAATAAAGGTATTTAAATATTGTATTTTTTTTTTGCTGGGGGGGAGTTCTTCATAGTCACATTTATCTAAATTAACTTCAAAACATAGTTTGGCTTTTTGCTTTTTATTTTTTCAGTAAAGTTCCTTTACTCATTACTTGTTTCTACAGGATGGAGAAGAGTAAGTGATCTGTAATAAGGGACTTGACCTTTGAGTAGTCTCTGTTAGAGGGAATAGGAGCACAGAGCCTACTTAACTGGACTCACAGAAAGGAATTTCTTTTTTTAATTTAATGCATATAAAACTTCTAAGCTAAAGATAATGTATGATGGTAGTGAAAAAAGGAACAAAAGCATGGTAAAGATGCACAAGTGAGTTTACTTTGGATAATTTTCTTTTTCAGAGACAGATCTTAATGGTACTACTGTCTGCCAATCTCATGGTATTCTACAGAGCCCTTATGATTTACCTGCCTTCCCTGGGACTCAGATCCCACTGAAGCCAGCAACATCCCAAGCCACCATATTGGTCTTACTAGGAATTGAAGGCTTAAATAGGTTTATGCTTCTTGCACTTGAGATCCAAAAATTGTATCTAATCAGAAGCTATATCATATCACCTAACTAATGAGAAATTTAGATTTGTAAATCAATTGACACTCACAGAAAACAGCAGACAGACTTATAATTGCTGTCCAAATAATTAAGGAAACTTTTGTTTGGTTTTATTAAAGCGCAGCAGTCTATTTGATCTTTCCATTCCCTGCCACATTCTTCCCCCAAAAAGTGTCAACATAAACAGCTTAGCCTATTAAACCACATAGTATGATTTCATAGTATGTGTGGATGGTGTTAAGGTAGTGTAAATTCAAACTTTAATAAGACACTGCAAGTCGTTGTTATCACTAGGTGAGAGGTAGTCCAGTATTGGTATCATTGGCAGTTGAATTTACCTCCATGGGGACAAGTATAGTGACCTAGACCAGTGGATTCTGCTTCATCTTCAAGGCATTTTTGGAGTGCAATGTCTATTAACTGTATTTTGGTAATGTTGCTTAAGTCTTTTTAATTTAGAGTGCATATTTTAGTATATTCAGTTATTAATTGGATCATTACTAGAATAATTCTATACTTCCTGTATTTTCAATGACAGACTATTCTTTCCTGTATCTAGTTGGGATAAGGAATCATGCTTACTAGTGTAATGACTAAACTAAACCCCAGAAGCAGTCATGCTTAGGAAGTTTGATTAGTAACTTCCATATTTAAATAGGTATCTTTAGCTCCTACTGTGTAAAGATACAGCTTTTAAATATGTTCTTTGAAATCCCTCCTTTCTTTGGTTAGGAACAGCCATAGTCGTGCTCCTGGTGTTAGAGATGACAATTTGATGAATTTTTTGACAATCTTGCATGGGTGATGCAAATAAACAGTTCTGTTCTACAAAAAGTGCCAAAGTGTTATAAAAAGGTACCTTTCACTTACCTTTTTTTTTTCCTTCTCCCCTATTTAAAGCAACAGAAATCTTACAGCTTGTATCAGTGGAAGTGGAAAAATAGAAGGGTTTTTCCATCAGAGTAAAAGAGACATTTCAAAATGCCATTATTTCTCATAAGTGAGAAGCTCTGAGTTGGAGCACTGATTCCAGTCAGAAACCTGAAGACATTTGGATCCGATGTCAATGTGTTGCCATCTATAAAAGCTATTTGAGAGAGTTCCATGGCAGTGTCACTACAGTCCAAAACAGTGATCAAAACAGCCAATAAAATGTGAAGAATTAATAGGAAAATAATAAAAAAATCAAGAGGAAAATATCACCTTGCTACTGTCTAAGTTCTTGCCAGTGTTAATATGTTTGGCCCAGGAAGTCCCCAAGCAGCAGATTGCTGTAAACCGGGATGATCTACCACTGTTCTTTTCCCCTTTTCTGTTCATTCCCTGCTCTTATTTGCTTCCCCTGAGCACCTGCTCAGGTTACAGCTAGAGGAAGACACAGGGTCAGAAGGGCCTTTCCTCCGACTGAATTGTGGCCATTCTTAGGGTGCCTCTTAGTAACAGTATTTTGAAATTACAACGAGGGAACTTCTGATCTATTACTATTTTTATTTTCTAAAATCCTCAGAGGTACTAAAGATGATTAACTATTAGACTAGGCGGGTTAGGGAACTGTGGCATTTCTATTATTGGAAGTTTTCAAGTAAATGTTGAAAAAGATTTGTGTTAGAAATATATTTGCTTAGAAGTACAGCTGGAGTAAATAACCTCTTAAGACACCTTTCAGCCTGCTTCTGATTATTTTACAAAGGATTTGAAACTCATCATATTAAAGGGTTAAAAGCATATGGTAGGGAGTCTCTTTTGAGTGTTGAGCAATGCAATTTCCATGACAAGAACAGAAATAACAGTTTGAAGTCTCACGGTTTTAACAAGCACTTTTCCATGGAAAATTGTTGTCAGTACATCACAAGAAATGAAAAAAACATTTAAATACTGCAGCCTACTCTCAGTTTTGTATGCAGTTTCCGAGATACCACACAGCAAAAAATGTAAAGCATTAAGAAAAGGCTGTTTGGATATTTCAGCATCTAATTGATTGTCCTTTGATACCAATCTTCTATTTTAAGAAGGTTTCAAATGAGCTAAAAAGACATTTTTACATAATTTACTTTATAAAATATCTGTTTGTAACATGTCATGCATGTCTCCATCTGCACTGTTTTTCTTTGGTGTGATTTTTAGAGAATCACTTCCTGTAACTGTATAATCTAGTTCTAATGTAACTGTGTTCTGTTTTGTTTGCTGTGTTTGTCCTGTTGTGTCATTCTGTAAGATGAGATGTTTATCTGTGTTTCTGAAGAGCCTATGTTTTGAAGGCAGACTGCCTGGAATACTTTAATCAAATAGAAATGTAAATAGGAAAAAAAGCCACGTCAGTCTTTCTCTTTGCAACTTAAAAGTTAAAATCTCTTTTCTTAACCACCATAATATTCAGTACCTACACAGTACATACCTTGAACATTAAGTCTGATCTAGGTTTTCCAAAAGTAAATCTTGTACTTGCAGGCATCTTGCAATTAATTCCCTGATATTAGAACGATGGCTGTTGCGTTCTCTGTATTCTAACTGCAAGGGGAAAACCCAGGTAAACCCCAAAGTTCCTGTTTGTTGACTGAGACAGTTTTCTCTGGGAGCTTTGGGTCATTCTCAGGTACAATCAAACCTGTTGAGGACTTTAAAGATGAGAAAGCTCTTGAATTTACCAGTACTCAGAGAGAGACTTCTGGCAGTACAAAGCATTGGTGTGGCATGCTCTTAGTGCTCTGTGTGTCTGAGCACATCAACTTCACTGGTCTGATTTTTGAAGTGTCAGAATCTTTAAATGTCTTTATTTTTAGGCCTTTCAATTGTGGGAACAGCTTGGTATCCTGTTTGAAAGGTGTGGTTGTATTTGCTGTTGGTCTCCACAAGTTGTTTAGGATGTGAGTGTTTTTTCTGAGCGGTAGAATAATAGTTCTTTACCAAAGGTGGCACTGCGTTATAACATTGCCTGTAAGCACTTGGTTGACAAGGCAATTCATGATTGAGATTTATTCTGCAAAGTGTGATTGCAAAAAAGGCAGAGAAAACATCGGTGTTTTTTTTTTTCTTTTTGTGCAATTAAAAATGACGTTCCATGTAAATGCAAGAATTTCTGCCAATACCAGTGTCAAAGAACTCAGCCTGACATTAGGGCATTTCTATGTCTACCTGAATTCCAATTTACTCTTCTTTTTTCTTTCTTAATTTGAGCAGGGACTGGAGTATAGGTATCTCTTGCCCTGGTCCTGAAAGTGTCCATCATTTGATGACTAAATGGATCACGTTTGCATCTTCTGATCTGAGAAGCTGAATTTTTCAGCAAATAATCCAGTCAACAGGGAGATGCAGGAAATGTCCAGCCACGTTTCTAGGACATGGTAATCTTGATCTTTCTTAACAGTATCAGTTTGCATTTCAATCAGCTTCTTTGAAAACTGGTAGTTGTTGAAGGCTGTGATTTTGTTCAAGGCACAAGCTAAATTTCCGTGTGTTTTTGAAAAGCTCTCCACTGCAAGTAGAAGAGGCTAATTTCTTCTCTATATGTCCTGAGACTCAGTGAGTAACAGAGAAAGGTTCAAACAGATCCTGCCAGACTCGCAAGTAGCTAGATTTCATATTCTAAGATGGAGAGTAATAAGACCATAGACTACATAGGCTTTGTAACAGGGATGTTGTTCTTAAGATGGCAATTAGGACCTGGCTATTCATGAAATTCTTATATTTATCTTGACTTCAGGGAATGGCATTTGCATAACTGCATTTGATTAGAATAACTTTCTAAATTATATTGTGCATTTACTTTAGGTATATATTGTCCTAAGAGTCAAAACATGTGTAAGTGGTGATGGCTGACAGAAGAGGAGAATTACACTGGGAGACTGCTGAATAAGGGCTGGCTGGATGTTGCACTAAGCCATTTTTGGAAAGAAAACAGTTACTGAGCAATTAAAGATCTAATGCAGCATGGTAGAAAACTGAGTCGTTTTGAAAACAGAGCTAAGTGTAAGCCATGCATATTAAGGACAGCAGCAAATACGCCTCCCTTGGTGCAGTGAGAAAGCTCTGTAACCCACTTCCTGGGACAGAAATTTTCAGATTCAGATCGGAATTAGATCCAGATTCAGAATCCACTCAGGATACTATGGCTATTTTCTGACCTTTTTATCGGCTGTAGCTAAATATCATGGTCTAAAGCTTTGTTAGCATGACTTTTATAGCTGTGCTTTATTCAGACATATAATTACCTCTTAACTGTAACTATCTAAAGTAATTTTTTATTAATAGACTTCATACTGTTCTTTATATTTTACTTATTATTCTTTTATGTTGTCTTATCCTTTAGATTTTTTTTTTTTTTGCTATCCTTTACAATTTTTCTTAGCTCTTCCTGGAATTAATTGATACTAGTTGGGGAGTTGATTAGATTTTCCTTATGATTATGCAACTGTCTAATCTTTCTGGCAGCTGCTAGCCAACTCAATTGCTTATAAATTATAATGCGTTATAAAACCCTGGCTCAGAAACCTTTGCGTATTTTATACAGGGAAAAAAAAAAGAGCAATATTTCTTCTGTGTATAGTAAATAGCAAGGGTAGTTTCCCCTGAGGCTCCCACTTATATGATAGTGGTTTAAATGTTCATATCTGATTTAGTAAATTGTTGGATGATAGCAATCAGGATGCTGGCTGGTTGAGTAATGAGATTCTGATGACTACTAGCTCCCTCATGATAAGTGCTTCAAAACCATTAAGTGCTGTAAGATTCATAACATGTGAAGAATGTAGAGAGCTCTTACTATTTAAAAATGGTAGTAATTGTTTTTTTATAGATTTTTTTTTTATTCCAATAAATGAAGCTTAGTTTGCCTTCTAGTTTGTAAACTCCTGAGAATAAGGATTGTATTTTTATTTGTGTTCTTCTCATTGCTGATTAACAAATAAATAATAGAATTTCTGTATGAATGCAGGGGGATCATGGCAAAATGGTGGTTAGCCTTGGCAAGCATTATAGCAGATGCACAAGCAACCCACACATCACAAAAGTATCATAGCAATTGCAAGTATTCTCTCAGATTTTTGTTTCTGTTAATGACCTTTCTGCAAAGAGTGGATACATTAATACAAACATTTCCATATAGACATATTTACAATGTTACCACAATTAAATATTTGATGCTATGCAGTCAGCCCTAGTGCTTGATTTAGCTGTTCCTTTTTCATCAAAGCTGTTTAGTCAATGAATACACAGTTTAAAAAAATCTTTTTAAAGAATAAATGGCAGAGGTTGTGATTGTTATATATTCTGATTATCTGTAATTCATTTCATTACCAGAATGCCATATCGTAACAACTATCAAGAGCTAATTCCCTGTAATCTATTTTTTAGGTTTGCAGCTGAATTTTTTACTACTTTCTTCATTTCTGCTAAGACACACATTTTAATATCACATCTCTTGAATGTCAGGATCCTCCTTAATTTGCTAGACAGACTGTAAGAACAGAAACAAACTAAGTGAGAGAGACCGCTGGTAGAGAAAATGCTGGCATTATAGTTTTTGTTTAAATATTAACTTTTATTATTAAAATTATTTCATGCTTCTTAATTTAGTGGTCTTATTAGGAACAGCTATTGTTTACAAGGACTGTCAGCTGCTTTTATGAACTCTTGAAGCCTTGCTGATGTGGCAGTAGATGAGTTCAGTGGAGTTTAATTAATTTGAAAAAAACAATTAAATTCCCTTTTATGAGATTATTAAATTAATATAATAAGTATTTAATTAATTGTAAATTCACAAATTAATAAAAATAAAAGTGAGAAGATTGATGGGTTCCGCCATATTCCTAGTCTTTATGACTTTACATTAAGCTGGGTAATGAGTACTGAATGTCAAAATAACAGTACTTGAAATTAAAGCAGCAAAAAGGATGAACTACTGTGCTTTAGAGAAGTGAGGCATATCAGCCTTTCTTTATTGAGCAGAGGCATTTCAGAGTCCCAGAAGTAAGGGGCACTTATATTTGTGGGTTATATGATGTTCAGTTTTATATTAATTATTTTTAAGGTAGCTGAAAATTAAATCAGTTATCATATAACTATCCCTATCTGTTCTGTTTTCAGCCCACCATTAACTACCAGTTCTTTCCTTTCTTTCTGAAAAAAATATTGCATAGGGTTCATACACGTACCATCTTCATGAGCTCAGGAGTCCATGTATGCCACGATATAGAGATTGAAGCTGAAGCCTAGCCCTCTTATTGAACACACAGTTAATGTCTTGGGATGCAATCTGGGTCTAGAGTGGAGTGAACCAACTGTCTAGTAAATAAAGGGAGGGACTATTTCACACTCACACCCCTAAAGGCAATAATGCCACAGGTGGCTTTAGCTACTGAAGGCTGAACATGAGCACAGCTATCAATGTCCTCTACTCCATTCAGTTGCCTGATTTTGTGGGCTGGCCGTTCTGATTGATGGTCTAGGACCAGTCTGGTTTTCATGGCTTCCTGAAAAAAATTAAAGTCAGAGGTTCTGTTAGATCATTTATGTTACACTCATGTATCTACGTTGAAGATAATGGTATTAAATTAAACACTGCAGTCCTCTGGAAGCTATCCTACTTGTGTGCCATGAAAAGAGATTAGAGTGCTAACAGCTTTTAGGGCTTCTGCATTGGCAGCTTGCTGTTGAGGTGAGAGATTTCTGTGTGACCTTAGCAAAATATTGCTCTATGCTGTGGAAGGAGGAAGATAAACACTTACTCAGTTCTTTTCCCAGTGCTCTGATAAATCTCACAGTGGATAAAGCTCTGAATCTGGTAGTAGTCTGGTGGTATAGAGGTGAGCTAAACTTATTAACCTGGTGCTTTCGAGCCTGTAAGATGTTCCTCTACACAATCTAACTTCTATTAGCTTGTGCTTTAGAGAAATGAAGAAGCAGAACATGGTATCTTTCATGTAGATGGCAATAACTCTGCCTGGATGCCCTATTCCTCCTTCTTGTGGAGGCAGAAGTATCTTTGTGAAGTAAAGCCACTGAAAAACCTCTCCAGCTGCTCACACGTTCAGTGTTCATTTAGCTAGGTTTACAAAATGGATAGTCCTTTATTAGGAATTACCAGAAAATCAAGGGATGAAGGCCAAGCACCTGCAATATGATATTCAGGGATAAAAGTTTCCCATTTCCCACTTAAAATCCATTGCAGGAGACTTGGAGATACTGGCTGGTTCAGCTCTATTTGAAGCATTAAAAGAGTTCTTCCCTCTCAGGAAAATCTTTCAGAAAGACTGCTGCTAGCAGTTCTCCATATGGTTTGTGAAAGTAAGAGGCTTTACACTTAAGTCTAACCTATATGTTTTTCCTGACCTATTTTGCATTGAATACAGAGAATAGAGTTAAAAAATTAACAACAATAAAGAAAACTTGAGCCTAAAAGACCGAAAAGGAGCAGCTATTTTTTTGGGAGACTCAGGCTGCATAGTCCTTCTGGCTGAACAGTCGTAACCTGTTACCGACTGGCAATTCACCAGCTTGGAGTGATTTCTGTTGTTTGTGTGTGAATCAACTGCTTGTTCATAGGCTATGACTACAATAAAAAGTCACTGTTTGTAGAAATTGCGGGTAGGAGTATGGAGAGCATGCATTCAGGGATACTATTCAAGGATAGTAGAGGCTACCTACACTGACAAACACTCTTAGGATTCAAGGGGGAAATAGCTGACCCCATTACTTATCCCAATCTACCCCTTCCTTTCTCTCAAGCATGCATTGGAGGGCCAGGAGATCTTCACTTGCCCAGTTGCCATAATGCCAGATGTAGGACCCTCTGTTTTTTATTGAAGCTTGATGTAGTGATTTCTGTCATGTTGACTGTGAGGTCTCAAACAGCCCAGGTTATTTTTCCATGTGAATCCCATTTTTATATTTTGTAACCTTTAAGGATACTGTCATCCTATTTCCAGTTAGCTTTATCACCATACTAATACTGTGAATTATCACCTATCATAATTTTTCTAATGTAACATTTGGAGCTCACTAAGACATTAACACAGAGATCATATCATACATTTTCTTACAGGTTTTGACTTGGCGTACCAGCCTATAATCATGATAAATCATCTGCCTGCTGTTGTCATTACACTCCTTCCCATTTTCTTATGATTTCTAATACTAGACCTGCCAGAAAAGAATAGAGAAAGGCAAAGAAATTGTGCTTCTGGAATGAAAGATTGTAAATTATAGATGTAACAGAAAGATAAAACAAAAAATAAATAGGAGGAAAAATCAAGCAGAAAATAGAAAGACGCAATACAATGGTGAAATGAAAATTATAGAGGGAGAAGAAAAAACATTGATACCATTCTAAGTAGAGTTGTGAGAACCACTATATTCCATTTTTTCTTTGATATAAAGTGAAGGATTTTTTTATTTTGTTTTTATTGAGGTAGATCTCATTGAGTATTACAATACTGTGCTTTTGTTCAAGCTGACATATTTCCAAGAGGACATTAGTTGAAAGTGAAGAAGAGTAACATAAAATGTTGTAGAAACTCCAGCAGTGAGGTCATTTAAGAGGTATTAATACTCTGATAAGTTTTTACGCTGCTAGAATGTCTTCAAGTAGATCATGAATTAGGACTTGCATTGAATCTAAATTCCCTTTTGTTTTTATGCAGTCGCAGCTTTCACTAACAGTACCAGTGGAGAAGCTGGAGTTTTTGTGAAGCAGCTTTAAACTGGCACTAGTACTAGCTTAATCTTTCATATAGAACAGATTTTTAAGATAAGCTATTTACTGTTTTCTAACAGGTCCCACATCTCAGTGAACATGCTTGAAACATACTATATGAAATGGGCTGAAGTATGAAAAACCAAATATAGGTGCTTGAATAGAATAACAGGGAGATGGAATGATAAAGGGTTTTATAAAATCTGGTAAGAGTGACCAACTCTTCCCCTCTCCCCCTTTTCATATGTAAATAGTCCAAAGATACTTGGATTACAGAACACTGTCCACATGGTCCTGCATCTCTCTCGTTGACAAATGGCAGTGTATTTTAAGAATAGTGGATTTAGAGGACTTAAATATATTTCCTCCAGTTTTGGTTATACTGCCTTTATTCTCTTTGAAGAACAACCACAAGAACAAGTCATAGTTTTTAGCTGCATCACTGTTTCCCAGGTAACAATGCAAGAAATCAGTCACTAAGCCCTCCTTGGAGCCTGTGACAACCAGTCAAATTGCCTTAAAACCGAGCCTTTTCAAAATAAAATCATAATTGATGCCAAGATACATACCAAGCAGAAGCAACACATAACAAAACAAAAGTTTACATATCCAGGCCTATCTAAAGTGCATCTTTTGACTATAGTGCATTCAAACACCATCTCCTGCTTTCTGTAGCATTTTCTTACAACTTCTGAAGATACTGATTTCCAAGCATCTTTACCCCCTCATTCTGTACTTTTTCTGCAGAGGGATCTCTGGCAGTTTTATATTTGCTTTTATCAAGGTAAAGGCCTGGGAAGAGACCAGTTTGCTGCCCAAATAGGCAAATCTGCCCGTATTTAAGGTACCTCTTTATTTCTGTTATTGTTTTGATCATTATTTGTATCTTCTAGTAGACTTGTTTGACTTAATTGTGCGCCAACAGGCAGAACTGAAGTGCATATTAGTGTCATAAAAAAAATACAGATACCTGCTCTCATTTCCTGAAACTTTTTAATAGAAATAATAATATGAAATATGTATTGCACTTAATGAATAATAAAAAAGGTCAAATAACCTACTCAATATAAATAGGAGTACTGAAGGTTTTTAATGTTTGTGACATCTTAGGTTATGTTTCTTAGCACAATTTGTAAACTGACCACAGCCAAATCGAGAAAATTCATGTCAGAAAAAATAAAAGCCGTCATAGTCATATCTTAGGCTGAAAATCACAAAGTCTTATGGATTTAAATGAAATTTCACTCATTTTAATTTGAATGAGTAGTAAGACAGCCAGAGATGTCTAAATGCATTACAACTCCTGTTGACTTCCAGAAAGAATTTTGATCCTGAGGGACAGCAGCTTTTAAAAAATTCAGTCCAGGTTCCTGTATAGCTTTGAAAATTTTAGCCTTTGTCTTTATAATGATGTTTCTACCAACACCATGTTGGAAAAGCATCAAACTGAAAAATTACTATATCAAGTCATAAGAGTGAATCCAAATTTAGCTAAAAGGTTAGCTGGATCTTTTGAAGTGACCTTGTAGCAGCTCTACTATCTCTTTTGGAAACAGATTGGAAGCATGTCTTTTCTTCCATCTCTTTTGCAGTTAACAAGTATGAGTTTGGTTGCTTAAACTGAATTAAAATAATGACAATGTTTACTTTGAGTTGTAAATGGAGAGAAAGGCAGGAATCTTTAGCTAGATATGGCAGAATCCTGTTTCACATAGTACACCGTGATACCTGTGTTTTCTTTCCTCTACAAAACATAGGAGAAGGGAGATAGCTCTTAAGCAAAGGGTTGTGAAAAATCCTAGATGAATGAAATGTATTTGTGTGGTCTGATCTATACTGCGTAGCTGCCACAGTTCCCAGTATATTAATTTAGACAGAACCTAGAAAGGCAAAGTTTGGGGCATGTGTTTAGCACAGCATTATTCCTCGCTAAATGAGTTGGAGCAAGGGTTAAAATAAAATCAATATTTTCTCCTATTAGCTTTTCCACTTCCGTTGGGAGCGTGTGTAAGCTCATATTTCTTAGACCAAGGTAGGGATACAAACCTGATTCAGTGTTGGACTGAAAGAGAGAGATGTAGTCACAAAAGTACTGGGTAGTACCTCAAGATTGATTAATTTCTGTCAAATCATGTTGGCGATTTCCTAGACTGGAGGTTCCTGTCAGATCATAAACCCTGCCACAGCCACACTCTGGCTTATCCCCCGAATGCAAATGTGCTTCAGAGAATCAAAGCTCAAGGCCTACGTGAAGGAGAGCATGGTGTCTCATGACACTAAGCTACTGTAATGCTGCCAAGAGGCCAGAGAAATATAGAAAGAGTAGGAACAATTATTTATTCCAACTAAGAATTGGAATATTCTGTATCTTCTAGAACACATGAAAGTAATGATTGTCAACAAAGAATTGTCTAACTTTTAATGTTAGATGGCAAGGTTAAACTCCAACATTCAAGTTCTGCTTGAGCGCTCTTGTATTTGAAAATGTGTGCCAGGGAGTTAGTTACTGGTGTGCCTGCAGTTTTTTGTGTTCTTTTTAAGAACCAATCTCACTGACCTTTAACTCGGGTGGTCGGGGGTTTTGGAATTTTTTGGTTTTGTGTTTTTTTTGTTGGTTGTTTTTTTTTTTTGGTGGATATAAACAGCTAAGTTGCCAAACATTTCTAGGAGGAAAGCTTTTCATCTTGCCTAGAACTCTGAACACTTAACATCTCTGATCACTGATGTAATAAATAATATTTTAAAGAGATTGCTAACATAGTCTTATCAGCTATTCCATGTCTGAATCAAGGCAATTGCAAAAGCGAAAAGGGGAGAGCTATCTAGTCTTTGCATAAGGAATTGTGAGGAAGGAGTATCTGTAAATAAGGGGTATTCTGGTGTTTTCAGATATCTTAGCATACATCCAAAAGGCATGTTTTTTCTTCAGTAGCACATTTCCGAGTGTGGGATAAATAATTCCTGTGAAATTGGGTTAACAGTAGGCAAAAGCAAATTAAGCTCCATCAGAGACTGAGGTATGTTCCTTCATACATACCAGAAGTGTCTGCTCTGTAGGCAATTCATTGAAAACAGCTGCCTTTCTATACTGCTTTACTTGTCATCTGAAGGACACCATGTATTATTCTGGTGGTCTTTTCTTCACTTTGTATTCAGGCTAAATTCATTTAGCTACTGTACACAATGAATGCAAAGGTAAGCATTTACCCACCTTTCTTTAAAACATCATTAAAGGTAGAGCTGTGGTGAGAGGTAGACATTATATCTGTATAAAATTGCTCTCTATATAAAACCAACAGATTTGTACAGCGAGAGTGAGTATTTTTTAGGGATGGAGAAAAAAATTTTGAGAGAGTATCATCTTTCCTGATTTTCTCTGGGCTGCATTCAGACTACCACAATAAGGAGGGGGTGTGCGTGTGTGTGAACAAACCTTTAGGTATTGTTTTAACCGCTAAAGATTCTTTCCTACAAACACACCTTTATTGCCTACAGGTAAGCTTACATACATATTTGAGGATCCCTTCAGTCTGCTTGAAGGGGTGATTATAACTGTATTGAAAAATTCAAGCTGGTGAATGCTGTGAGGAATTTGTTGTGGAAGCACTGCAGAATGTGTTCTGTGCCAAAAGCACAAGTACAAAATAGCACTTTGTGTGCAAAAGGGCAAGCACCCTGGAAGAATAAATGAAAAAAGAATTACATCTACACCTTTAGGATCATTTATATAGGAATAACACTGCCTTGGTCAGCCAGCCATCGAACCCCCCTTAAAAGTGCCCAACTGCTCACCTGTTTCAGTTGCATTTGGCAAAGTGTTGCTGTAAGGATGTAAAACGCATTCCAGCTGTGATCACCTTGTGTTTTCCCTCTCACCCAACAAATTTCACTGAGTGGTAAGAAGTTAAAAATATTAAAAACATGAAGAATATTTAGGGGAAAAAAAAAAATGCCAGTGTATGACCCTTCTGGAAGCAGTACAGTATACTTCACTCTTTTTTGGAGTAAACCAAAGATATGTGACACATGGATATCTGAGGAGTAAGAAATGAATTTAATCCTTCCAGGTAGCTGTTAAACATTCGTAGCAATCTATAAACTCTTTCTGACTTAAGAGTTGGAGAACCTCAACATCAACATTCACAAACTATATTGCCCTCCATGTAGCAAAACAGGTTGAAATTCACAGCTTTGTTTCCAGAGGGCTCGATGCGTACCCTCAGTTCTGATTTACTTCCCAAGCTAATGGGACCCTTGGTTCATCTGAGCAGAAATGTAAGTCAGTTGAAGAGTCTTTGACTTACATTCCCATCTCAGCACCTGTGATCTTTTCAGAAGCTGGTGCATCCCAAAGTGCCCACAGCAAGTTGGTTGTGGGGATTGGCCATCGGTGTCAGCATGCTGCTGGCAGAGCTGAAGACATTGGGGCACATACTGCATTGCTTATATTGTGCACAGCCTAGAGCAGTTGCACTTCTTGTAGGAAAGTTCTAGCCTCCTGTTTCATGCTGTCAAACATAATGGATATTGCAAAGTGTGCATGCTGAATTCTTAGTTCGTATTAATTTGGAAAAAAAAATATTTAACCCCCTGCCCACTTGGGAATGACAATAAGGTTTATCTCTGTTATCTGAAGAACCATCACTGGTGGCTTTGCTGTAAAGTATTAGTGTAGCAAATGAAGCAGACAGAGCATTTATGCAAATTAAATTGACTGTAAAGTAAGGCTTTCTTAATATTTCATTTCACCTGTCTTCTGGGACAGGTGACACTGTGAGTTCTGTCTTAAGTATTCTGGTATGCATACATGTTTTCAGTGGAAATAAATGTGCCACAAAAACTGTTTGTTCTGGAGAAGATTTTGGAGGCAGCAGTACCAGGTGCAAATAAGACAGTATCAGCTGGGTATTTCCAGCAGACAAGGGCTCCTCCTCCTTCAGTGTGGGAGACTTGGGCCCTAACGAGGCCAGGTGTGCTGGCTGGGGCGCCGGCCAGCTCAGGGAGTCTCCTCGTCCTCACAATGCCCTCAGCATTGTTTGAACCTGGGTTTCAGTGCACCCCATTGAGTGCAGGTGAGTCCTCATGTGTATTTTCTAGACTTTTCTTCCTAATGTGGTGGGTTGTAGGCGGAGACTTGGGGCCGTGGGGAGGAGCAGCCCCAGGACTGTGAGTGCGGGGTGAGTGCTGGCTGCCCCACAGCACTCCGAGGGCTCGCCTGCTCCGTTTGCTGGTGGGAGAAAAGGCATCCCCTCCGGGCACTGGGGCACCTTGCACTGACCCGGAGCTGAATGTTTCATGCTTAATGCTTGTGCCGGCAGATGCTCCTGCTCAGCTAGGTTGTGAGTACACTGGGGAGGTCGGGCTGGGGGGCAAGAAGCAGGTCACCTCTGGTGGGATGGGGGAGAGAATCGGGAGAGTAAAAGTAAGAAAACCTGAGGGTTGAGATAAGAACAGTTTAATAATTGATATAAAGTAAATAATGGTAGTAGTAGTAGTAATAATAATACTAATAAAAGAATATACAAAGCAAGTGATGCACAATGCAAATGCTCGCCACCTGCCAACAAATGCCCAGCCAGTCCCTGAGCAGCGATCGCTGCCCCCCAGCCAACATCCCCTGAGCGTGACATCATATGGTGTGGAATACCCTGTTGGCCAGTTTGGGTCAGCTGTCCTGGCTGTGCTCCCTCCCAGCTTCTTGTGCACCTTCTCGCTGGCAGAGCATGGGAAGCTGAAAAGTCCTTGACTAGGGTAAACACTACTTAGCAACCACTAAAACATCAGTGTGTTATCAACATTATCCTCATACTAAATCCAAACTACAGCACTATACCAGCTACTAAGAAGAAAATTAACTCTATCCCAGCCGAAACCAGGACAGAAGCCTTCAGCTGAAGACCCCGAGCTGCGTTAGCTTTGTGTGAAGGTAAAGCCCAGGATCGATGTTTGTCCTCAGCATTTCCCCTGAACCTGTTCTTTAATTTGCTGTCTTACTAGATTTTTTCCCCATTAAAATGCAGAAGAAAATCAGACCTACTACATTATCTTAGCAGTACTAAGAATGTGTGAGAAAAACTACTGTTGCATTTCAGGGAGCTTTAATTTAACATAATTATTACATGGTCATTTTAAGGACAAGAGAAGGCTGTTCTCCTTAGAAGACGAGAATGTAGTCAGTAATATGTTAAGTACAAAGGGAATCAAAGGATAAAAGTGAGGGGAATGTATTTTTTTCTTCTTGTTTTTTTCCTCAGTAATTTCATGTGTGTCAGTTTTGGGTTTCTTTTGAAAAATAATCCTTATTTTTGTATTTATTTAGGTTGTTGAAAAGGGGGTAAAGGGAGTGGTTCTTGGAAAAAACAACATAGCTGTATCATAGTAATGTTTGGTAGGTTACAAGAAAGTTTAATTTAAAAAGTTTTACAGGGTTTTTTTTACTTACATTTGCTTCAGTTTCCTAAAGCTGTTATTAAAATGGATGAAGTGCTATATCTGAACCTTTGAATTGCTTCAAAGGGAAATGTGTCATAACTTTGCACTTTCTGCAAGCTTTTCTTCATCTTGCCAGCCCTAGGTTATGGATGAATGTACTTTAAGGAGAAGAGCTGTGTGGTGGATTTTAAATGCTTTCGTCTTTAATTGGAGGAGGAGGGAGAACTGTTTAAAATGGTCATAAAATTTTTAATGTAATTTGCAGCCCATTTAGTACGTTGATTTAGGCAACAACAGAAGCGCAGATTCAGCTATGTAGGGTGCTCAGTGACTGGAGTTTCCACACTGGGATGTTGAACCTGAAGCCTGTTATGAATGCTGGAATATTTGGCTTTTACACCTACCTAGAGAAATTATCTTTGTAGTTTCACATGGCCTTAATTTTGGTGCTCCTGTGATGCGAATAATATGTAACAATGTTAATGTTGAAATAATTACCTTGCACTAAACGAGGAGGTACCCTGGAGTGCTCTGTGATAATTCTTGTGCTTATAGTGAATGTATGTGTTGGCTTCATGGGATGCCGCAGTTGTTTATTTGTGACGAACTTGATCGATAACATTGTTAGACTGTGACCTGGTTTGTGTTTTCCTTCACCAACCAAATTCAAAGCTGGCACATGCGTGTATGTAAAACAATAAGCTTTAGCATTCTTTGTTCAACACTTAACCAAAGCTCAGGCAAATGTATTTCACAGTCTGAACATGTGAATATGTTTTATTTGTTTTTTTCCTCAATACCCATAACTACCTGCAGTGACAAGTGTGAGTAAATACCAGCATTTGATGTCTATTAAAGTGAAGGAAATAGACAGAAATTTAATATTTACGTTTGCAGTCTAAGACTTTTCTCTATTGCTAACTGCAGTATTTATTGTTGTAGTTGACCACCTGGCATTCCCAGTCCTATAGCTTGCAGTTCTTGGTTTACGTGACTACATCTGACATTTTGTCTTATGTATTTCTCATTACTGTGCTTCAGTAATGAAAACTGATAACTTCAGAAGAGCAAGCTCTTGCTACTCTTCACTTTGACATTCCTTTTGACTATTTGTTTCAATCTTGTTTTTCCTGAGATATTTTTGCTGAAATGTGATGGCATGCTATTTGTGTTGAGGCTTATGCAGGATGAATATAAAAGACACGGTCTGCTACATACTCTGAATAATCTGACAACTGCTTATAGGGTTTTTTTTTAATGCTAGGAATTTTGTAGTTCGTAGTGTTGAGCAGAAAAATTTGCATGGTAAATTGAGCGTATCCAGTGCAATGTTTCCCTTAGAGTCTGCAGATGGGCCGTACCACAGTAGCTCATTGATTTTTCAAGATGTAGTGTGACTGAAGTTAGAGCCATCCCAGGATCCTTAAAAAATTTCACAAAATTGAGTTTTGGAGCCTTTCTGATGAGGAATGAGATTCCTTCTTCCAAGAAAATAGAAGGAACCAAGTGTCACAATAGGAACATGGGAGAGTTAGGCATGTTGTTGTGCTGTGGCAGAGGAAAGGGTAGTTAGTGTCTGTTGCCCGAGAGGTGCTGTATGCCCAAACACTCACCATCCTCTTACGCAGACTCACCCCTTCTTTTACAACTGGGAACCTGATACCCCTGAACTCTGGCATGGGCTAAGCAAGCTCCCCTAAGCAATGCTTCGATTTGCCTCCGGCGTAAGTTTTCTCTAGTTAAAATCAACAAAGTGTGCTTTAGAAACTTTTGTCAGCATGAATTAACCTGGCAGAAATCACCTTGGCTTCACTCTGCTGTTACCTGGAAAAATCCTATCTGTGTTGGAGCTTGTGAGATGTGCTAGAGGAGGACTTGGAGAAGAACCCAAATGCCAATAATAGGCTTCCTTCTCCTCCGGTCACGGCAGCAATAAAGTTGGTGAAGGAAAATAGGAAGAAAATATTTGCATTTTGTCAGTTAGCAATTAGAGAGATTAACCAAGCTTTACCAGTACTTAGAGGGATGCATATTAAAAATGAAGCCCAAAGGCTTCCTCTGAGAAACCTTAGTATGTGCAAGCAGCACAACATCTGGCTTATCAAGTGAATAATAGCCAAAAAAAGGACATTTGCTTTGTTTTGGGTAGCGAGTGATCTGCTTTGCTTCTCTGTGATTAGCTGGGTGTCAGGGTGGACAGAATATTTGAATAAGAGAAGAATGGGAGGAACTGTTCAGAAGCAGCAAAAACTATAGCAACTTTTCTATACTGAAGAAGTGACTGAGTTGAAGTGTGAGGTAAAACTCGATAAAGTGAAAGGAAAACAGAAAGGAAAAACATTGATACAAGAGATATTTAGATTGGTATAAGCAAATAAAAAATTTGAGGTAGGGGAGAATAAAAAGTGGAATCTTCATGAAGAGGGAGAAAGAAGAAGAAAAGCAACAAAATATGGCAAGTTGCCAAGTTTTTAAAACATACTTCTTGGCAATTTTTTTTTATAATGTGCAATAACCTGTAATCATGATCGTAGTCTCTGCAATTGTGGAGGATTTGAGCACAACAGGTGTGGCAGCAAATGCTTTTTTCATTTAGGTGGCGGGTATCTTTCTCTGCATCCTGTTCTGTAAATTAATCCTGGCAGTACTTTAAGAAAAAACTCACCTTGAAAAATAGGAAAGTTAACGCAGAATGGAGTTTTAGGTTTAATTCTGCTGTGCATAAGTGTGTTTTATGGAGTCCTAGTGAAATACATAACTGAATGATTGAGATGATTAATTAATTTGTTTGTAACCTACCCCTTTTAATATACTTCTCTGCTAAAAGTACAGTGCTAGTATCAGGAGACAGTGTAAGAGGTATTATTTCGCTATAAATTTTTAATCTTACTGATTTTAATGCTTTATTATTAATCTCACAGACAGTAAATGTTGGACATGAAAATTAAGGTGCTCCTATAGTACTTCAGAAAATACTTCATTAAAAAGAAAATAAATGTGTGTGGGTAAATTATATATCTTAGTCAAACACTTTAGGCTATTTTCCAAAGAATGGATAACTGATGCTTAATTTTGTATTTGAGAGAGCTGTTACAAATGTAAAATGCATAACAAAGCAATAAACAAGAATCCCAGAAATGTAATGGTTTGTCTATTGTATGTTTAAATTAGGTGCAAAAGCAGTTCCTTAATAGTAGAAATAGGTTCCCTGAAGGCTCTTTATATCTTTATGGGTTTAGTTATTATTCAAGCCTTATTGATCTGACAGAATTATACAAACATATTGTCTATTCTCCTTGAGCTATAGTACAAAATTACCCATATAATTCATAGTACGGCTATGCAGTGTTTTAAAATTAGGAGGAAGCATTTACAAATCATTTTGGAACAATTTGCATTCATTGAATTACTAATAAAATTTTATATAAATACTCAACATGGTGGTGTGCCGTGAGTTGGGTGCTAGCTGCTTCCCACTGTTGCAGAGGGGAATGTGGTTACATATGCCACTTTTGGGGTTTTTGTTTGGTTTTAGGACGAGATAAATGATACGGGGGATCATAAAGTACCTATTTCTAACCCTAATTTTTCTGCACATACGTCTACAGTTATATGTATCCTGTACATGCTTCAAGTATCTGATATAGACATTTATAGATGCATTCAGTTTTGAAATCCTGGGGCAAAGTCTCAAAAGGAAAACTATACATTCACTGATAATGTTATCACCCCCTTATTGGGTATAACTGAACCTGAACATACTGACAGTGGTATGTAATCAGTGGGTTTCAGTCCTTTCTAGTTTCAGAAATGTTTGTGTCCGTGTGTTTTATGATGCAACCACAATAGAACCTCATTACTTTATTAGTTTTTGCTGTCATAGGAATCTGTCATATGAACACGAATAAAATTCAGACTTCTGCTGCACTTAATCAGTGCTGAATTTTGCAAGGATGTGGATGGTAGGCCAATTAAACTCCGTTTGCCTATCATGTCACTGCAATTTTGGAAACTTCTTTTAACTACTCTGGAGAGTATGTACTGTTTATCCCAGAAGTGGCTACATTTCAGTGAAATGTAGCATGATGCTGATATAGTCCTTAATGATCTCTTAGAAATACTTTGCCGCATAGTCGTAACTTGTTTAAGATGATGTCAAAGATGCCTAAGGTTAAAGCATCCTATCGTCCCAAATCGTATTTATTTATTGCATCCTCCTGCATCTTAGTTTTACTGTTTTAAATTCTAAAACTTAGTTACAGGTCAGAATTAAAACTGGGAAAAAAAAAAGGTATATAAGCTTGAATTTTTGTATTCCTTTTAAAAATGTGTTATCTGTTCCTTGAGATTTGCATTATTGCATGCACTTCATGCTATGAATTTATAGTAGTTGTGGCTGTACGTTGCCAAAATAGCTAGTAAAGTATATGCTGTTAATATATGGGGTAAAATAAGCAAATATTAAGGACATACCTGACTTCTACAGTACAAGAGAACTGAATTTTGTCTATCCGTATGGATGGAGAGACACTTGCAAACATATCAGTGGGGATGTTTTTAAAATTCTTTATAGTATCTCTTTTAGATCTTATCAAGTATAGTCTTACTTGTGTGTCAACTATTGGTAAACAATGTTGACATGAATATTAGTACTTTAAGTGTTGAGTTTATGTATAAACCCAATAGAAATCTTAGGAAAAAAATCGGTAGTTTATAACCGTATTGTAAAAAGCTTATAAAAGGATGTTTATGCAGAAGAGCGGTTTTTAAAATGTTGGTATCTTTTTAACTATTTTCTAGTGGCATAGGTGCTGCATATTTCAATCCATGGAGCAAAAGATGTGACCTCTTCTGTCCAGCTTGCTTGTCTTGTAGCACTTGGAAAATCAGTTTGATGTTGGCATTTTATGCACTAGCACATCTCTTTGCTTTTAGGATTTTTTTTCCTTTTTGGCAACATCAAAACTTTGGATGAAGTTTTCTTATTTTTGTGAAGCTATAGTTTTTGAGGGCTCCCCTCTCCCTGCTAAATGCAGAAAGAGGGATATAAACATTTTCCTGCATGCACATTTGGCATGTTCCACTGAAGAACTGGCATCCCCAGGAATGGTTCCAAGTTTTATACTAACTTTAAAGCAGATTCTGTAGAACTGAAGGTATTTCTACACAGATACAAATTGAATGCATGTGTTTAAAATATTTTTAGGTCAGGTGGAAATCTTGATATTGTTTTCAATGGCAGCATGTTTCCTGGTTTTATTCTGTTTTTTTTCCTGGTTTTGGGTTTCTTTTTTTCCTGTTTCCTGGGTTTTTCCTGTTTTCTGTTTTTTTCCCCTGTCTTATGCAAATATGAGATTCAGATTATAATTTTATTTTTAATTGGAAATTAATTCCAGGTTGACCGTATTCCAAATTTATGAAATGAAATTATTTGAAATGATTGAAAGCATCTTGAAGCTGAAACTCCCATTATGTACAAACTGCCTCTGAATGTTAGTTAAACTTTAATGATAATATTATCACAGGGGTTGTAGCTCTGTCATAGAATGCTTTAACAACCACATTTTTCAACTGAGGAAACTTCAACCATAAAGCAGGACCAATCAGAGAAAAAATCTCAGAGGGTTTGAGAGGTTGTTTTCAGCTAAGCCTAAAGAGCGGAGACTCCTATTCTACACTTCCCTTGTACTAGACATGGAAAGGTAGATTTTGTAATGCACAAAAGACCAGGAAAAATGCTTTGAGGCTCAAAACATTAGGAGATAAAGATGTTATTCATTGTATCCTGTCAGTATGTGATTTTTGTGCCTCCAAATATATGTAGACTGTTACGTCTTCATTTTACTAGTATCTCGGTTGTGATCCTAATTTGTATTTACTATTTTCAAGTTCTTCATGAATAAATCAATCTCTACGTCTTCGGTGACAAGAAAAAAAAAGTGCACACTAAAGATTGTTTTCTATTTAGATACATGTTGCCATGTCCTTTGTGTGACGAAAAGCATTCACTTTTAACTATTTCTATTACTATTTGATAATAAACCCTGTAACAGAATTGACACACTTCCCTAAAGGAGATGTATCATATCTTTCTTGCAGTATCTGGTGGAATAAACATTTTCCTTTTCCTTCAGTTTTATCAATTTGAGCCTGAACCTGGAGACAGTCTGAATAGATGGGGTTAGAAGAACGTTTAGGCCAAGTTCTCAGAATCTGAAAGTGACAGGTATGAAAGGGAAGGTCAGTGGCCTTTTTTGCAGATGAAATGGGTGATGTTATTGTACACACTGAGCATACTTTCAGCATTCTGTGCTTAGTTGTATTTTATATCAGAGGAAAGCATTCAGCTAAATGCTTGCTGCTGCAAAAGACTTACATTCTTGCTCATATCTCTGCAGATGGGAGCACCTTTATGAGTTCACAGAATGGTTTTCTGCGCTGAAATAAGTCTGCAGCAGTAAAAGAAATACCTGGGGTTTTTACGTTCATGACTTTAAAGTAGGCACAATTATCAGCCTTCAAAAAACAAATTTACCAAACTGATCAAAAATTTGATGTTTCCCCTTATTTGAATCAAACATTAAAAACTAAAAGTGTGAGCTGTTTTGCCTCGCATTTTTGACACTGGAAAAGGACAGAAGGCCATGAAATAGGAAAGCATTCATTTTCAAGGTAACACATTCTCTAAAAGGCTCCATCTTGTGACTATTTTCTAGGATTCATCCCAGTGTACTTGGTGCCATCTTGCAAGATGAAGTTTTGCATTTCAGCATGTCTTTTTTCCAAAACAATACAGAAAGCATAACTTTTTTTTTTCTCCTCTCGGAATCTTCCTGTGTGCTATTTAGAAGTCACAATGTTATATCCATGGAAGCATATCTTTAAGCTGTGGGTGTAAGAATTCAGGAAATTAGATCAGGGATGTTGATAATAGGCTTTGGATGATTTAAGAGAGAATGTCAGAATAGAACATTGCAATGGGATAATGTCCTCCCACTGTTAGATGAATGTCTTAGCATCCCCTTGGCATTCATAGGAAATAAACGTTGAGGTGAAGCCGAGACATTTATTTCCAAAATGGGAGTCATTTATCCTGCTAAAGCATTGTATTCTAGGGACTCTATTTCCATTATACCAAACAATTGATGATGGAAGATGCTGTCATTTGATGGATATAGATATTGCAGAATGACAGTTGATCTTCATGTGACTTTTATGCAAAATACGCACATGCAGTTAGAATAAGAGAAATGTTGGTCCCTAATTGCCTTTGATGACAGATTTGCATTTTGTTTTCAGCCATTCAAAATGACTTTGTCTATCGTAATACAGTAAATCTAAAATTTTATATATTTGTCACAGTGATTGAAATATCGTTAGAAGCATCAAAGTTTTGTCATTTAATGGCTAACAAAAATGTTTAATATAACTGTAGCATGTAATAGGGACATCCTGTTGCTTAATGCAGTAGCAGCTTTCGGTAGTGCACAAATAGCTTGAGCACTCGCTTGCAGCTGAAAAATTACAGCAAAGTCAGGGTTGCACTTCAGCCTGTGTGAGTTCTGAATCTGATTTCAGAGGTGGAGAGGCCATATTCAGCTATATATTATTAAATGATCTCCTAGTCAAGGTGTGGTCTAAGTGCTTGTGTCTGAAGGTATCAGAAGGTAACTCAGTGTAACTTCTGTCCCAAGGAAATCATAGGTTGAGTCCTGTTGGAAGGACATTTCTGGGCACTTGGAGAAGAGGTGATTGGGAACAGTCAGCATGAGTTTATCAAGAGTAAATCATGCCTCACCAATCTGATTAACTTCTGTGGTAAAATAACTTGATTTGTGGAGAGGGGGAGAGCAGTGGATGTCATTTACCTGTACTTTAGCAAGGTGTTCAGCACTGTTTCTCCCAATACACTTGTATCCAAGTTAGTATGCTGCAGTCTGGATGTATGGACAAATAGATGGGTATGGCCAGGCTCAGAGCACAGTGGCCAATTCATCCTATTCTGTCTGGGTAAAGTACCAAGTGGCCAGTGTCTCTCCTGGGACCTGTCCTCTTTAACATCCATAGCAGTAATCTGGTGGAGGTCAACGAGTCACTCACATGGAGTTTGCAGATGAAACCAAATTGGAGGAACCAGTCATTATGCTCAAAGGCAGGGCTGTCATTCAGAGGGATCTAGTGTCACGTCCCGCCTGTGTGGAGGGAGAGGTGACTCAGATTCGTAAATTCCCTCGGTGTGGATTAAGGTGAAACGACACTCAAGGTCTGTACATAAACAAAGACTTTTATTCCATGGCTAGGCTGAGTGGTAAATAATCAGGTAGCAGAAAAACTTACTGCTCACCACTGCTGTAGGGGTTTATGCCTTGCGTTACTTACTAGAAAAAGGTGAAAGAATAAAAGAAGGAGAGAAGAGGAGAGCGAGAGAGAGAGAAAAGAGAGATCACTGGTCCGGGTTCCAGCGTTGGTCCAGCCAACAGGATGTCACTTGTCTGTAGGAGCACTTGTCCAGAAGTTCCCCCCCCATGGCACTTGCCTTCCCCTTTTTGTGTTCGCCGTTGACTACAAACTGCCCCTCTGCGGCGGTGGTAGTTTCGTAGTTTGCTTCTGTTGGTTCTTGTATGCCCCGTCTTCACTTAAAGTTACAGTGTCCTTTCTTTTTGCTGCACGTATTCAGTGAGGAAGGGGCTTTGTTGGGTAGGGGGCTTTTCCTGTTGGTGGGTGGTTTTCTTAACATGCTAATTAGGATAGTTCACCCATAGTTCAAGTAGTTTCTGACAGTCTTTGTTCTCTTGGTGCTTATGTTATTTAGCACGTTTTTTCCATCAAGGCCATGCCCATTTAACTTTTCCAGAGGGTGATTAATGTCTCCTTTTGCATTCCTTTATCTCGCCAGCCTGGGATTCACCATCCCCCAGTCTTGTGAGTTTTTGAGACAGGCTCAGCGGATTTCCACCCCCTGCTCCCTTACCAAGTTTTGTCTCCTGTCTGCACCCTTCTGAGAAAAGTTCTTTGTTCCAGGGGGTTACAAGTTAGCCTTGGTGTTAACTTCCAGTTGGTCTCCTACATCTAGACAGGCTATAGTTTCATACCATGGATAACTTTCAAAAAGGCACATCTAATTCTACATTTTACAAAAAGAGGGATGTTGTATGTAGGAGGTGGCCTACAGAACTTGAACGGTTAGTTTAATTTTTTCTTTAAAGAAAAGATTGTCAAATGGAAGACCCAGGCATGCAAGTACCACTCTGCTCTACCACTCATTCAGGAAAAATAAGAAATCCTGTAGGATGTCTTTTCAGAAATATACTCTGATTAAATATTGGACGTGAAAATTCTTCTTTACATTTTAAAAGGCTTAAAATATTACGTAAGGTTGATAGTATACAAATTGGTTTAGAAAGACTACTTTTCAACATTCAGTATAATATGCTGAAAGCAAGACAGCTTAAAAAAATAATTATTCACTGAAAGCATATGGTACTGCTTACCTTATAATGTTCTCCTAATTAATGTGACTGTAAAAAGACGACTATTGAAATTTAGATAGTAACTCTGTTGAAATCCTAATTACAGCAGTGTTAACAACTGCAGTGTGGGTAATACTAATTTATTATTAGTTCCACATCTGAGAATCAGTTCATTCACTTTCAAGGCATTTACACACCAATTTCCATGCACTGTTTTGGAAGTGAATGTGTGTAATGACTAATGAGCCAGCTAAAGCATTTATGTAAGATGACTGGATATTAGGAGAAAACGGAGTATCCATTTCCAGTTGAAGGCTGTGGAATATAGCGAGTTTAGGAAAATAAACTAGGTTACTTGGTTTAAATGTGTAGATGTTGAAAATTAATTTACACAGTGCTGCGTTAGAGAAACAGCATTGTTTTGAAGGGAGAAGCAACAAATACAATTACAGATGAAGAGAGTTGCAGGTAGCCTGCTTATGACACTAATGAGCTAAGCATGGTTTGCAGTTTCAAGTATACAGGCTTTTGGCCAGTTTAATCCCAAGGCTAGTACATGATTGCAGATATTTTCAATTAATTCTGAAGATACAGGGAAAGAAGGAATAACAGTTTGTAACAACAGCTGGCTTGATATATTTTGAGATGGTAACAACTGTTCCTTGTAGGGATGGTTGGGTGAGAGACAGTTATCTGAGAAGGACTGGAGCTATTACTGGAGTCAAGCCTACCTCTTTTATGAGGAAACAAGACAAATGCAGGCAAGGGGAGAGGAAAACGACACTAAAAGAGGAAAAAATCCATCTTTTTTTTTTTTTTTTTTTCCCTCCAGACTTTGACTGTAGCACTGTTGCTGGAGAAACATGGCCTCAGCTCACAGTCTTATCAGACATTTTGTGACCTGACAAACTTGAATTAACGTTGAACTGTTTAGGTCAGTGCTCTTGACTGCCTCATTGGTCACAGGCTCAGAGCAGTGTTGTGAAAGATGGTCTTGTCTGGATAAACCTGACACTTGCTAAACAAAAGGTAAATAAAGGATAAAAGGAAAGAGAATAGGTAGGGAAAGAAAAAGGACAAAGAAGGGAAGGTAAACCAAACTGATATTTTTAGGTCTTTCTGACTTCAAATTGAGATGAATATATCGCACAAGCTGTTTTGATCAGGACAATAAAAGTTCAAGGGTGTTATGAAGAATACAAGGAGACTGCGGGAGTGGCAGCTACGCTGATAAGGCTTTTCCAAAGATTCCAGAAAGAATTAATGTGTAAATTGCTATATGCCATCTTTGCAGACTGTGGTCCAATGTTGGACCTAAATGACAGATGCCAATTTCAGATTCCATGCTTTTCTGTTTAACATTGTTTCTGTGGTTTTGTTTATGCAGTATCTTCCTTTCTTCCAGTTGGTATAATAACTTATGTGAATTTTAATAATTTTGAATATGTTTCTGTGGTAATTACTGTCTTAAAGATTCCATAGGAAAAGGTGCCATAGGAAAACTGATGATTGAATTGGTTGAAACAAAAATATCAGTTTTATTTTTTTCTTTAAAATTAAAATTTTGCTGAGGTATGAAGTTATGATAGTGGAGGACAACTGACAGCGAAGATTAATTCTGCTTTGGAGTTTTTGGTCATAAATAATATAAATTCCTATATTATTGAAGAATTGGCATTACTGGGGTAGCAGTGATAGAAAGAGAGAGAGGTAGAGATCAGATATATTCGGTAACATATGATTAACAAACAAAGAGGATGTGCCTTTTGTTAGTATCTACAGTGCCCCCTCCCCAACACAAACTCTTTCTTTCTCTTCATCTTCTTAATCTCAGTGATTGTCATTTTGTAAGATCCCTTATTGTGGACTCCAGTGCGACTGAAGAGCAGACAGTATTTAATGATCTTCTGCATCAGCAGTTTCATCTCTTGAGAAATTAAAATTGATTTGTTTTGTCTTTGATATTGAAAATCTAAAGGGGACCTTTTCTTTCTGACTTGTATAACAGTAGCACCTGCAGTCAGGAAAGATTGGGGAAGAGGACTTAAACTAAACTCTGTAAACTAACATGGTTAAAAAAAAAAAAAACCTGTCACGAGATAGTTTAAACTATGTCCCTGAAAAGAATGAACACTTTTTGTCATCACTGTATTACAGGCATTCTGTCTGTGTAAAGAAAAAAAAAAATTAGTTTTCATGTGACTTTTTGTTTCCCTGTGTATTTCATAGGACCTAATTCCTGTTTATTCTTATCCATCCTATCTTGGAAAACTGCCAGGTTAACCTATAGGTATAAGAAACATTATGCTCACCCTTAAAGGATAAATTAGTGTTTGGCCTCAAACACCTTACTATTTTCTGTGATAGACTGCAACTTTCACTTTATTATTTTAACAGATCAATAGGTACATTAATTCTAAGAGGAAGCTCAGACACTCTGCCTGAAGTTAAATTTGCCAGTTTTTTTAATTAGTTTTATTCTCCCATAAGGTTGAAATTTCTTTAGAAGAATCAAAGACAGGAAAGTAATTCACTGGAGAAAAAGCAAATGATGCAGAAAATGCCAATATCAATTTCCTAAACAAGTCATAACTTGAATGCCAAGAATCTTGTTTCCGGCATTAACTCTAATAATATGAGTAATCTAAGGCACTGATCGGAAGGCATATTTTACAAACTTGTGATTTAACTTCAAAAGATGACTGAGAGAAATTAAACCTTGCTAAGCTGTGTGAGGTAATGTCTTGAAGAAAAAAAAAGACCTTTACCCTGGAGGAGGTAATGTTGGTTGTAGCATGATTTACATTTTAAAGGCATTATCAACAAGGTGGATGGCCAAGTACTGAAAATTTGTTTAGGGACATTTCCAGTTGTATTTCTATGCTGCATAGTATATTTGAAGTTGGATAGAATCTCAAAACAGGCCTTTAAAATGAAGAAACTAGTTAACAAAAAATAAAAATTCCTTTATGTCTTCCACCTCAACCACTTCATATATTTTTCATCTTAGAAGCACAGTCCATTGGATTTAGCTGGAAATTGTGTTGCTATAATAACTTGTGGCTCAGTGGTAGAAGAATGAATGTAAAAGTACTGAAGCTAATGTTGATTTCTTCAAAGACAGATGGAGAGCGTATATGAAGACAAATGTAAGGTTTCAGGTTAGCCTAAATCAATTTTTCTGTCTGCTTATCTTCCATGAACTTCACTTCTCTGTACCTTAAGAACCATGGGAAATCAAACTTTTGTTGCTGTGTAGGCTAATCTTGTGGAAAAGTGTATCTGCAGGCCTTAACTCAGATTGGCTTCTCCTCAGAATGAGGAATTGTCGTCTTCTGAGGCTCATTGACAAGACTAGAATGTGGGCACAGTTACCTGAATATTTTGGAGGTGTTCCTAAAAGGGGTGAAATAACATTAAGATTAAGATACCATTGGAAATAGATTGCTGGTGTAATTCATGAAAAGGATGAATTCCCCAATGACAAAAGCAGTGGTGGAAAAGTGATTTTCTTACTGTGTGTTGACAGTTTGGAGCTTTAGGGTATTATCAGGCACAGATAATACTTCCCGTAACACAACTCATTCCCTGTGCTTGCCTTTCCCCACCCTGCTGCACCATTCAGTCCTACCTACATTTTCATATGCTTTAGCTGAAATCCAGGAAATTAGAAATATTGCAAATCAGAAGTTTGTTTTCTCCTTTTAGTTTTTTGCACTTTGTGGAAAGTGGTGACCAGTTTCATTTCTTGTGCTTGAACAATCTCTAAGGAAAGAACAATTGTCTCCAAAAGTCAAATGGTTCTGATCCAGTAATCCATAATGGTATTAGGAAGTGTGCTAAAGACAGAGAGATATCTACTGGATAAGACATAAATCCTAAGCATTTTTGTTTTCTAGAGTGCGTTTTTCACAAGGTGCAGTATCCTGGTCTGCTGCTTCTGTTTGGGCTGCATTTCAGCTGGAGCAGCTGTCTTGCTCCCTTCTAGTCCTTAGTCTAGAGCTGACTATTCCAGCTGTAGGTGAAACACAACCTTTATTTCCCAACACACATGCACATCATGAAATACAAATATTTCATATTAGCAAAGCTTGTTGAGATCCTAGGGTGAGATGTGCTGAAGAAAGGTAGATAATATTTTTTGTCTTCATGTTATAATAGTGTATAACAGTCATATTAGTTAAAATATCTAGATCACCCTTTCCTTGATTAGCTATCTGGAGTACTGTATTTCTCATTCAAAACACCCCGTGCAGAATTTAGCAGACTTTGTGTTTACATTTGTAGTATTTCAGACTCAAGGGATTCTTCTGTGTTCCAGAAATTTAGACTTGCTATCAAAGACTTGCTGTTTAGGTAATTGTTTTCTAGCTCTGCTTTCGTTATCAGTTCTTATTGTTCTCAATTCCTTCTTGGTTCTTTTTCTCTCTTTAGCAGAGGGCCATCGTATTCTGTCACACAAACAGATGTCTAAAGTCTTCTGTTTATAGAAGAATACTTTTGTATTTGTGTGCAGAAGATCTTTATCTTCTGGTAAAAAAGGTGAAGTCCTTTTCGGGTTAATTAATAATCCCTTATGAGGGAGAGAATCAATTCTTTGTTATGAGAATCTTTTACTGATTTATTTTCCAGTGTCATGTACTGTTCCTTCTGATGTTGTTTTCTTCCAAGTTTTAGAATATGCATATATACACAGAGATATCATAGAATCATAGAATATCTCAAGTTGGAAGGGACCCATAAGGATCATCGAGTCCAACTCCCTGCTCCTCACAGGACTACCTAAAATTAAACCATATGACTAAGAGTGTTGTCCAGATGCTCCTTGAACTCTGACAGACTTGGTGCCATGACCACTTCCCTGGGAGCCTGTTCCAATGACTGACAACCCTCTCAGTGAAGAAGCTTTTCCTAATCTGAACTTCCCCTGACACAGCTTCATTCTGTTTCCTTGTGTCCTATCGCTGGTCACCTTCCGCTACCTCCTGTGAGGAACTTGTAGACTGCGATGAGGTCATCCCTCAACCTTCTTTTCTCCAAGCTGAACAAACCAAGTGACCTCAGCTGCTCCTTCTAAGTCTTGCCCTCGAACCTTTCACCATCTTGGTCACCCTCCTCTGGACACACTCTTAACAGTTTGATGTCCTTATATTGAGGTGCCCAAAACTGCACACAGTACTCAAGGTGGGGCCACACCAGTGCAGTGTAGAGTGGGACAATCACCTTCCTTGATCTAGCTGTGCTGTGCTTGATGTACCACAGGACACGGTTGGCCCTTTTGGCTGCCAAGGCACACTGTTGACTCATATTCGACAGATCTCTTTCCGTGGGGCTGCTCTGCAGCCTCTCATCCCCCACTTTGTACGTATAACCAGGACTTCCCTGTCCCAGGTGGAGGATCCTGCACTTGCTCTTGTTAAATTTCATATGGTTGGTGATTGCCTAGCTCTCTAGTCTATCCAGATCTCTCTGTGTCTCATCATTAATTTTCAAATTAATATTCCCCCCTTCTTTCATCTACCACAATTCTAATGGCACTAAATCAGTGCAATTACAGATGGCAGTTGCTATAGGTTGAGAAATATTCAGTGTAGTATCTGAAGTACCCAGGAGCCTCATAGCCCTTTTAGGCATTTATCATAACTTTGTGAGGCACTGGATGGGTGCTAGTCATGGTTTATTGTTGGACACCTGAGATACAGGGCTTGCAGCTAACTTCCACTCAGTGGACTTTCCTGTTTTTCTCTGAAGAGTGTAGTCTCATGTTCTGCTCATTTTCATTTCAAATCTTTCATTTACTTTTGAGGCATCTCATAATGTGTAACTTACCAGAAGGAAACCTAAGTCATTATTGCCCTTTTTTCTCCTACAAGTTTGTGAAGACTTCTGCTGTCCCATCCAAGCTCAGTGTACAAATATAATAGCAAAATCTGGACCCTGTATCAGTTGCACCTGATGTGCATCTCTGTCCTTTTCTTGATCAAATATGGATATTGCTACAATTTTCTATCTACACAAATATCATATACGTGTACATTTCTTGGAGTATAGTTCAACTGTGCATGCTACAAGGCAATATTTAACACACTTGGTATTGCAGTGCAGCCTATCTGATGCAGTGATCCAACAGCAAAAATAATGTCCAATAAAGTAGCCTAGAAAATGCTTCTCCGGTCTTTTCTCCCATTCTTGTATAATTTTTTCTGCTGTAAAACAATGCTTGTGATATGCTTGCTATAAAATTCCCTTCAGTGAATCCAATCTTCTTTAATAATCATTCCATAAAAAGATGTCCCCTCCTCAGAAGGACCCATAACTAAAGCCAGCAAACACTAGCTAGATGCGTAAAGCCTATATCATGTACTGAAGGAAACTGGTCCAGTATGTTTATATTTACAGGTAACAATATTTTACAAATTATTTTGTATTTCTTGTATCATTGCAAAATCTATTATGAGTGAAAAAAGGATCTAAGAAATCTAAAACAAAAAGTGACTTTTCTGTTACCAGCTTATAAATGTTTACTTTCAGGATTCCAGATGTTTGCATTAAAGAAAAGTGAAACTGCTTTTACTTCTGTTTGCACTGTTTTGGACTGTGGCTTCAAGTTTAATCATATTTCAGTTTTAGAATATATTGTGTTCATATTTTATTTTTGAAGACGCTATATGTTGGATCTTTACTTTGAGGAGAAAGTCATTTGTGGATAGTTCCGTTATTTTACCATCCAAGGAAAACGCCTTTAGATATCGAACTATAACAATTTATTTTTTTACCTTCTGATTATTGCAAATTAAGTTTTATTACGAAACAGTGTTCAAGGTACTAATCACTTAGCATTATAAGGGCAACCAGCCTAGTGGAAAGAGATTACATGTGATTTATAAATAGGCTTTTGGAAAATAATCCTGGTTATATATGTGCAGCAAACAAATAAAGTTCAGGACTGTAAGTATTCATCCCACAGGAATAAATCAGGACAAAAGGCAGCTAATTGGAAGATTTTGTAAGGTGTGCTAGGGGAAAAGAATTTTCATTGCTTTGTAGCTGAAATACAAATATTGTTGACAGAAACTTCAGTTATTGACATGCAGCTAATTAGCAGCTAGCAGACCAGACAAGTACTTGGAATAGAATGGAATTTGAGAAACAGAATTTAAAAGTTTGTAGCGTTCATTAAAAACAAGGTGGTGTGTTTCAGTTTCTAGAAATACGCTAGCTTAATTGTCAGGCTGATGCGAGTGTTCTATGCATTTAGTCTTAAATTCTTTTAATTTACATATCTGGAAGCATATATGTATCATTAAACATATGCCTGTTTAAAGAGAGACTTTAAATGAGAGAGTGTTGATTTTTGGGAAGAATTTGGGGATTATTTCCTGCCCCCCTTTCTTTACCTCAGTGACTACAGCTTCCATTGAAAATTAGACTCTTTAATCAGGTAATTTAAATACCTACTGATTCAGAGCAATAGATAGAGGTTTTTCTCATTCTAAAGTCGGGGAGATTTGATGGCAAGCAGTATGTGCACAGCATGGGAGGCTGCCCTGAAGGGTAAAGAGACTCAGGACAGCTGGTTGATCTTCAAGGATGCCTTCCTCAAAGCATGAGAGTTGTCCATTGTGCAGGAGGTCAAGGAAAGTGTAGATCTGGTTTTGCTGATATTAATATAAACTACTGGGCTTGAATTACTCCTGCAACAAACTGTCCCGTACTAATTTGGAATTTCCTGGACTGAGCAAACTAGCCGTGATTTTGATCCCACTGGTGTAGGAGGGAGAACTAGGTCAACTAGTAGTAGGTCAAGCAGGAGAACATCTGGACCAGATAGATCGAGTCAGCACATGTTCAGAGACCCTCTCTGTTTCAAAAGATGCTTACTGGAATATAAACCTGTCCTTCCCAAGCAAAAACCTGGTGAGGTTAGTATTCAAGGCCTGATGTCCAAACAGAGTAAGCAACCTCTGTGGATGTTTGTTGGATGCAGACTGCATTCAGATGCATAGCAGAATGAATTTAATTGGAGGCATAGATAACAAGGTTCCACTCTACTGCAAGTAGCACGCAACTCACCTTCTGTATGTAAACTCCATGAAATGCAGTGCACAACTGACCAGAATACACAGCCTTTAAGAGGTAATGAACTGAGTGTGAATCAAAATCTGGTAAAATCGATAACGGCACTCCAATTACACAAAATCCTCTATTAAAGTGAATGCAATTAACGATGACATCCATATCCCATATGGCACCAGAAAACCAAAGGGGCAGAAAATGTAAATAAATATAAACTCTTCCTGATCTGTGCAATGAAGCTCTTCCATTAAAATATCTGTGGGAAAAGCCAAAAAATAGTAAGAAATAATAACAATTTTACTCTGTGAAAATGAATCTCTCTACTTGCATGTTGATGGGAAAATTGAAAGAAACCCAGAAACCAAAGGCAACGCCAAGAAAACCCAGGAACAGTTTAAAGTCTCATGCTCAGTTTAGGTAGTCATACCTTTAATATCTGTTTTCTTGTGCAATTGCTTCATTTGCATGACTAGTTAATTTTTTTGCATGTATTTGCTCCAAAATATTGCTCATTTAGGTTAATGATAACTAAATTATGACCTTTGAAAAATTCATATCTGACTATGTGATGTAAACAGTCATAATCTGTATATATATAATTTTGCAGGAAAGCAACAGAAATAAATAGTAACAACTGCTGATACATAGATATATGCACATGCACCTGCTGAGAAGATACTAGTTGTCTTTTTTCTCCCTCTTTTGTGAGGGAACAGATTGCTCTAAAACCATTCAATAATTATATAAGCTTGGGAAAGGTATAGGCTCTGATGTATCTGAAGCTGAATAATGTGACATTTGCAATCAAGCTCAAAAACTCTGGAGAAATATGGTAGTTGAACTCTCTACCAAGAAACTAATTTTGTGGCTATTGAATGGTTTCAATATTCAATATGTAGTCGTAGTGGAAGCTAAATGGTTCCTCAGTCTTATGGACAGACTAGGGCAATCAAGTTCAAATCTATAATAAAATTTTATTAATATTCTTGATGATGATAATATCACATTTCTTAATATCTGCAAGTGGGTTCCTGAAGCCTTACTGGAGATCCCAGCTGGCAGCATAGTATGGAAAGAGCTAATGCTCATTTAAAAATTTCTGCCATAGTATGAAAAATGGGAAATTTTGGCACAATCAGAAAAATGAAATAGGAGGCAAGCACAGACCCCCAAGAGTGTAAAGAGAAAGAAATTTCCTAAAGAAAAAAGAAATTTCTTAATAATCTTTATTCTTTCCTATCAGCTTTGAAAACAAAAACTCTTGAGGAGAAAACCAGACTCATCTTGTGATGCACTGTTGTCGTTTAACCCAGCAGGCAGCCAAACACCACACAGCCGCTTGTGCACTCCTCCCCCCTTCTCCCACCCCCCAGTGGGATGGGGAAGAGAATAGGGAAAAAAAAAAGTAAAATTCACGGATTGAGATAAAGACAGATTAATAGAACAGAAGAAGAAGGGATAATAATAATAATAATAGTAGAATATACAAAATGAGTGATGCACAATGCAATTGCTCACCACCTGCTGACCGTAAGTAGCGATTGCTATTTCCTGGACCCCGCCTCCCATTCATATACTGAGCATGATGTCACACGGTATGGAATACCCCGTTGGCCAGCTGAGCCAGCTGTCCCAGCTATGCTCCCTCCCAGCCTCTTGTGCACTTGGCAGAGCATGGGAAGCTGAAAAGTCCTTGACTACAGGGAACTTAGCAACAACTAAAAACATCAGTGTGTTATCAACATTCTTCTCATACTAAATCCAAAACACAGCACTAGGAAGAAATTTAACTCTGTCCCAGCCGAAACCAGGACGTACACATTACTCAAATATAACCTCATTGACATAGTTCCTCTTTTTTTCCCCCTAAAGCTAAAAATATACTGACGTGAAGTAATTATGGTGGTGTATAGGTAATTTGCAAGTACTTTGAAATTGAGACTAGAAGGAAACTACTGATTGTCCAGCACAAAGATCATGTGGAAACTGATGTGATGTACGTGCCTGCCTGCCCACTTGTTGAGAGCAGAAAGTTTGTTGGAATAGATACCAAACAAATGACTAAAATAATACTGTGAATATTCTTCTCACTGGCAATGTACAACACTCCAGGAATCTATCCTTCCTGAAACTCATGCTATGTGTGCACTGACATCTACAGAAGTTAATTGAGAAGACTAAGGGGAACCAACTTTCTCATGAAAAGAACTGGTAGAAAAATAGTTTTACCCTGCAGGAAGTTTTGTCATTTCTTTTCATCCCACAGAACAACAGCGTTAAAGTGGTGGTAATATTTTTTTAATGTGTTTGCTTCAAATTATTCCAAAATGAAATGGTCTATGTGGATTAATTAAGTCAGTGTTTATATCAAGTTAGCACTTGCATCATTGTGCCTCCTGCCTTTCAGTTCTGTGGACCGCACTCTCTGGAAATGTTAGTGGTGCAGCCACAGAGACAGGCCAACGCCTCTCTTTGGAGATGTAGTTCTGCTAGGGAGGTCATGGAGCCACATCAAATAGGATTGTGATGTTTTTCTTAGTTTTTACTGTATCCAGATCAATTTGTTAGGCTCAGCTGAAATGGAAGTTACAGTAAAATAGCTTAGTTCTTCACTGACTTGCACTCCATGTTTGCATTTGGGTAACTCTCTCCCTAGTCAGAATTCTCTATTAAATAGCAGTCATGTTTTACATTTACTTCGTACAGATGTAAGTGATTATGGTGGAAATGAAGTTTCTTGTCATACCTACCACTGCCTAGCAAATAAGACTAATTCATATCATGGCGATTTTCTCACATCTGTGTATTTGGTGACGTCAGCTGGCAGAGTATTTGAGTGTATCTAAAGGAATGAGCTCCTTTTCTTTTTTTTTTTTGTTCACTTCCCGTATTCCACAATGTATCTTCCCTTTCCTCTTAATGTTAGCAATAAAAAATGAAGTTGTGAACTAATCATTGCCTAAGAAACCTATTTCTTTTGATTCCTCAGACTTAGTCACCTTCAGGCCAGAAGCTGTGTATGATCATAGGAACTCTCATGTCATGCTGTTCTTTTCTCTGTCTTATACTGGGTAGGTCACAAACTGGATCTGCAATGATAGTTGTTCGCCATTTGCTTAATTTCAAGGCATTATTTGATAACGCTTTTTCCCCTTCTATTTAAAGCTGTGATGCGGCTAACATTTACAATGCTTGCAGCACTACTTTACACATGCAGCAAAAAAATTTAGAAGTGATGGAAGTATTCTTTGGGTGGCAAGAATGCAGGCAATGTCATAAAGGATTGTCCTGGTTAGAACAAACTAGATAGCTTTTAAATAATTAGGAACAAAGAAAATTATAGTAGTAATGTTTTTTCCAAGGAAGTTGTGGGTTTGTGTCCAGTGTGTGTAATGTTATGAAATGTTACAGATTATAAGAGGACTTTCTTGTCCTGTTTCTTAAGCTTAACCATGATTTACAATAAATGTTAAAAAATGTTGTATTGACGTGTATATTGTAAAAGGCGTGCCATTACCGAAGATCTCTTTCCAAGTTTTGATAAACTCCACAAGTCTGCCCACTCACAGTGAGAAACAATGTTTTTTTCCAATTTTGTTATACTTTGTTGCAAAACATGTTGTTTTGTTACACTTACATCTTTCTTGACTTACAAAACAAACATTTTAAAGACAATATTTCTCAGAGAGCTGCTACCAGAACTGTGCCTTACTAAGCATCTAAATTACGTATCTTGCCATGTAGAACAAATTGGATTTCTTTTCATTAATATCAAGGAAGCAGAAAACAAGCTGAATCCCAAGTGAATTAAATGAACGTAATTATTTGCCATTTCTTTTGCTACTATAAACCAGTCTTTATTCAATTAAACAAGTCATAATCATGTACCTACTATTTCAGTGGAGTTCAAAACAGCTGGTGTCAAAATTAAGTAGTTTTTGTATACATTGTATACAGAAGTTTCAAACTGTCGTGTTACCATAATCATGGCAAGTGTTCTAGTACATTTTTTAAGCCTAAACAAACCAAAAAACTACTAGTGGTTCTGCAAAGTTTTTTTCCTACACAAATTTTTGAAATGCTGTGGTACAATCTTTAAAACATGAGTATTTCTTTCTATGTTCTGTTGAACTCAATTCCAGTTCTAGATTACGCTGCTAGGAAATAATCTTAAATATTCGTCCCTGTAAGGAATGTGGAGAAAAATGCAAAATAAATCACAAGCAAGTTGTGATTTCTTTTTTTGTTGTTGTTTGAGGAGCTTGATGGGGACTAAAAATCTCATAATCCCCCAAATCCTTAATTACTAACTGTGCTACTGTTTCATTCAGAGCTTTATATTACTGCTGTGGTGTCTTTACTGGTCTAATCAGTGTTGAAATGGTGAGTTATTTTATAAAATGCAGAACAGAAACACTAATATTTAATCCTCAGAGGTGTTTTTTCCCCTCCTTCCAATGACATGTTTCTAAATGGGGCAAGTTCTATTTTATGGGACACCAGAGAAAAACCTCTCATTCCTGCTTCTTCAATCAATATGAATGGATTAGTTAATTTTTTTTGAGAATGTTTTCCCAGAACTTCTCATTTTTGCCTCATACCTTAATGTTTCTAGCTGGTAGTTAATTGTTTATTCCTTTCACTATCACTCTAGAGATCCTTGATGGATTAGAGCTTCAGTGCAAAACATTAACATAATAAGATAAGTCTCATAATGATACAGAAGAAAGTATCCCAAAGTGATGAAAGTCGTTTTCCCTTAATGTTGTTATATGCAGAGGCAATTTGTGTTACAGCTTTTTAAAAACATATTCTGCTACCCATGCTACAGAACCACAGTTAATTTAAAAAGGGCGGCTATAGCATTAGATGAATCTGCTAGAATGCTTTAGCCATAAGATGCAAAAGAGATGAGAAATCTCTCCATAACTTGGAGCCCTCCTGAACAGCTAAGATTGCATACCAAAGCAATACAGCTGTGCCTTGGAAACCATAGTGAGATATAAGAAATATTGCCATTCCCTACAGGGACAAATGGGAGACTTCTCATTCTGATTGCTCAGAAGGGAGAGAGGAGAAGTGACTTGCTCCTCCTAAATCAGATCAAATCCCTGGAAGTTACAGCATTTGGATGAAATATAATTCCTGTTTCTTGATCAGGCTACACAGACAATTGCTGTAAAATATTATTGTTGAGATGTTGTTCATTGCGCTTCCAACTGAGGTTACTGCCTCCACAGCTGAACTGATGGAATAGTTTGTTTGGATATTTTGAGAGTCCTGCACAGACCAGTTCCAAGCTTGAACAAGTTCCATACTAAGCCAGAAACTGATCTGGACTTCATGTGAATCGGAAAGTTAATCATCTGCTTTGTTGTTATCTCTTCTCTCTCTTTATTAAATTCTTAAAATTATACTTTTTGGATTTGTTTTTCTACTCCTCTGACTTCCAGTTAGGTTCAGAAACAAAACAACATCCTGGGGCATGTGCCATCATCAATTTTTACCGTCTACTATAAATTACCTCTTTCTGAGATTTAGTATCGAATAATATAATGGAGATTCTTTTTATGTATGAAAGGATGATTAACTCTTTTTGCTTGACTTGAGCTGTTTTCTTACATGAGCAGAAATAGAAAACAAAAGCCATCACTGTAGACCAGTTGTCTGCTTTTGAGTTCTGCATATTCCATAAGGGAAATGCGTATTATTTTTTAAAATGAAAGATAAAATAACCTGAAACTGAGTGTGCAGCATTATAGCATTTGATGTTTGTTGCAGGCAAGTGCTTCTGGGATACACTTGTTTAATTTACAAGTAAAGCACTTCAAGATTTCTTGTTATTGTTGTTTTGTCAATGCTACAAGCTCAGCTTGAGATGTAAATCAAGCTGTGTTCATTCTGGTTCATGCACCATTGCCAATAAAATGTTTTTGGAACTGAAACTTAGCTGGCATCTCCTGGTTATTTGGAGATGGAATCCAGCTCCCATTTCCATAATGGTCCTGATTGTTCAGAACTATTGCAATAAATAGTAGGGATGCATTTTTGCTGTTTGTGTAAATAGAGCTTGAAAACATGGAGTTGAGACAGTCACCCTCAAGAGTCCTCTCAAAGTCTGTGGAAGCTGTGGAGGCTTCGTCCTCCCTCCCTGCTGCCAGCATTTGCCGCAGGGTGGTTTGGAGGACTTGGAATCACCTCATAACCATAGTGGCTGGCTATTGCGTCAGGTAGCCTAGGGAAGTTGTTTTGTTGCTACATCATCTGAGAGGAGGTTGAGTGTGGAGTTTTTTGTATGGCTGCTTTTGTTTTCTGATTTTTCACAAACTGCTGAGAATTCGTAGTTGGAAATCGTAGGAGCATGGTGGTTACAGTAAGGTTTGGAGCACACCGTACTGCCAACTGGAAGGTCTCTGGGTCTACGGCCCGTATCAGTCAGGACATCAGCTTTGCGTTGTGTTACTTTGAAAGAGATTGCCTCAGCTAGCAGACTGCTCCTGGAGGAAGGGGCCTCTTAAAAATGTTTCAGTCTGGTTGCTCTTGGGTGGCACAATAAGGTCAGCAGTCTGGTATTACTACTTTGTGAGGGTCTATATTTAGATTTACCTTCTGAAGTTATTTTAGTAATATCCTTGTTATGAAGGATTTATGATGGGAGTATTTGGGCATCTCTTTAAGGCTTGTGGCTTAAAATAATTTTTAGTGAACGCTGAAAAAGGCCCTGAATTTTTATGGAATTTATCCTGTCACAACAGTGTGGTTTTTTTTAATAAAAAACTTAATCTTTTTATAAAAGCATTTTATCAATAGCTTATCAAGTATATTTTTCATTAACCAGAATAAACTAGTTTCTTGCTCCAATGCCTTTGCGAAGTTCTAATGAACACTATGTAGGGTCCTCAGCATTAAACAGCCTCTTGATTTCTGCTTTTTAAAATGCCTATAATTATATTTTTTTTTAATACTTCATAAATTGAAAACTGTATTTTTGAATCAGTTTGTTAGGTACTTGCATAAAACTAATTCCAAGTTTCTTGTAAGCTTATATCTGTGTTGTGTACTGTAACATTTTTCCATGCCTGGTAATAATTTTCTTCTATTTAACTTTCCTCCAGTGGCACCCTAGAATTTTCTTTGTTGTATGAAATTAAAATGCCACTCAACCATCCCCTCAGACTGCCTTTCCATTGTGTGATGCTATAAATCAACATCATCAATGTTTTATAATACTAGGAAAACTGAACCATAGTTATCTGTAGGCAGTTAATTATATGTAATACATAGACGTTGGATTGAAACACTCAGATTAAAACAGAATAAAGTTAACAGGGAGTAAGGGGGGAGGGGGGTGGGAAATTTTTTCTCCTTTCCAGTAGAGTTTAAAAAGAGTAATTGAAGCCTTGAATAATACTGCTCAGCTTCCTGCAGCTTTTTCTCATACTCTCATCCTCAAAGGGCATAGAAAGCAAAAATACAGTCCCTCTTGTGGGACAGATCTCTTATGTTCTCTACAAATAAGAATGAATTCTCTTAGCACTCAAGATAAAAAGTATCGGTGCAGTGGGACATGATCTTCTGCGAAATAGTTGAATGTCAGTAGTATTTTGTCAGTTGGTATGCTTCCTTTAATTAAGAGGGGTGACTATAGTATTTTGGGATATTTGAATGGATGTTTCTTTCTTTAATAGTACACTTTTACCAGCAGCAACCCCAAATTATCCTGACTTGAGCCTATTGCTCTCGTGGAGTTTGATCCTACAAGCGCACAAAGAGTTGCAGTCACTTGACTTTGCTGAACTCTACTCATTTGAAGTCCATGAAGGGGAGGTCACTGAAGTGACTGGAACTTTGCTGGGATGTTTGATTAGTTGTCCTAAGCTGTACACGATTCTGTTCATATGCGAGATAAGCTGCTAAATGCCCTCTCCATCCAAACTGCAGCCATATCCAAACCTGGTTCACTTGTGGTTGCAGAATCAAACTCCTAAATAATAGCCTGTCAAAAGAGGTTAATTTTCAGATCTGATACTCATGACAGTGTACTGTTAAACTGTATAGCATCGATTTAAATGTCCAAATGTACAAAACAGTTTGCCCTAGAAATTAAAATTACCATGTAAACTGACAAAATATGTACTGACACCTAATTATGGTGCATAATAGGGTCTTGTTCCACTGTACTAACACCTCTCTCTTGTTTTTATTTTTTCACATCTCATTAATCTGGACACATAAGCTTTATTCTCTTTTGGTCTCTCATTTGCTAAGATTATAATTCTGCTTCATAAATTCTGATATGGTTGATTAGAATTTTTACTGAAAAGAGTTTTCTAGTAGGTTAGATAAGAACATTATCCAGATCCTGTCTTGTCTTCATTTAAACATTGAAGCCCAAGAACAATTTTGAAGATGATTCTCTTTAATTGAAGTATCCTGTACTGTGCTTGTTTAGCTGCTACTTTATTTTCTATTAATGGGCTTTCAGTAATGAGAGCTTTAGGGTGCCATCTTTTGGTTCTATTCTTTTTGTATTTCTGATTGATGGCATTTGTAGGAGTATTGATTTCATTTAGCAAGACATCTGCCATGCTGCTATACTGGTGGCATTGTGGGAGTTTCATTTTCACTTACCCTTGGAGTGTCTGAGCCTTGGTGACAGACGTTACATTTCTAGAAGAACCTGAGCTCCCTAGTTGCTACATGCGCTAAAAGCAGAGAAATACTATGGAGTGCTTTTGATGAGAGAGAAGGGCTGCTGCGAACTAGATGGTATTGTAAGGGATTATACCGATGTAGTTGTCTGCTTTTTACCATGCTTGTCTAACATTCTGTTAGACAGAGGCAGACTACCAGACTCGTCATAATTCTAAGGTGGCGTTATTCTTTTTGGTGGGGACAGAGCAGGGTCACATCAGAGTGTTGAAAGATGAACACTAATGCCTCCACTGAAGTCTTTAAGGACTTTTCTTAGTGACTTCAAAGGAACTAGAGTTTAATGCCTGGTGGGATATGTTGCTTTTTGGTGTGCATGGGCTTGAAGGTTGAAGGAGCATGAATAGAAAGACATGCAACACCATACAGTTTGGGAAGATAATCTCAGGGAAGCAGTCTGGGCAGGAAGATATCTGATAATTGCACTTCGGGAATTAAAAAACAAAACAAAAGTCCAATTCAGATATGAAGGATTAAATTGATGATTCAAAAGTGACTCCAAAGGAGATAACCAGAGTTGGGTAGGGTAGACCAACTGTGACAGATTGTACTTGTACTTTAAAATGGTCATGAGTTTCAGGTGTGATTTGCTCTGTGTTCAAAGATGAGTAAACAGGTTGTTATCAAATGTGGTTCAAGAGTTGTAATGACTGTGATTACCAAAAGAAATGCAGTTTTACCAGATTTGAACACCAATCTTTAAACAGAAATCTACCTTTACTCATGACAACATTTATTTATAAAGTTCACAGACGTTATAATGTAGAATTAATGCGTTTACTGCGGTCCACTGTAATGAATTTAATTTCCACACTTTCTGTTGATCTTAAATGAAAGTGGTCACTGCTGAATTGTCATCATATTTGCTGAAATACTTGCAGTAAAAATATGCCATATCATTATAGGGTGCCTAGGGCAACATAAGTTAGAAAACAGTAAAGAAAAAAAATCCAACCAACATTTCAAAGACTATTCAGTTACTGTAGAAGGAACAACTTGTTCTTCTACATATTATCCATGAAAAAGCATATGTTGATACAGGGCAGTATTTTTACATGTGTCTCATAAAGCTTGTGAACTTGCATAGTCTTAAATGCCTGTTTTAGAGACGTTTTTGTTCTGTTGCGTATTTCTAGACTTTGTTGTATACCAGTCAGTCTGCAGCTGATACCTTGTTACATAATTCAAGGTTTTTTTTATTGCTTGTGGTAATTTCTAAGGAACTGCACCCAATTACATTCTGTAATAATGGAAGATGGTTAGTTGATAGTTCAAGTGAATCCTCTGCAGCCACTGTCTTCCAATTGACTGTTTATGGCTTTCATTTTTGTTGGGATATAATCCAACTAACCCCCATGCAACACCAGCCCCTGGAAAATCCACATATTCTTCAGCATGATACTGTAACTACCAGTACAGCTTCCTTACGCTGGTTCTGTAAAATTATATTCTATATTCTATAAATTATATATTGAACCACAAGTTGTATTTTGACCTCAGAGTCCTTCTGTCATTATTTCTGGGTTTGTTCAGCTTCTCCTAAGAAAATGTTATTAACAGCTCATCCTTTTTTGTAATTTTGCTTTTTCCCTGGGTTGTGTCTTAAATACAGATTAGATGACAATATTTACAGTGTCTCATGAGGGTTGTAAATCTGAGGTTTAGCATCTTATGTTAAGACTTCTGTTTATCTGTAAAACGGGAAAGAAAAGGGAAGAAAAGAAAAAGAAAACTATCTTCCCAGAAGCCCACTTGGGGGTCTCAGAATTCAGTTTCATTTACACTATTTTTAGCTGCTAACATTTATGCTCTTAACTCACTTGGAAAACATTTTTTTTTTCCTCATGAGTTTGTAGACCACTGCTGATTTGATACAGAGAAAAGGCTTTCTTTTGTAGGAAGATTGAGTTACTAGATTTACCATGGTTTTCTTATGTGGTTTTGTGCAAAAAAGGTGATAGGGAAGGGCTAATGGTAGTCCAAATCTTTTCTGTTGATACAGAATTTTCTCATCTTCCTTAGAAAAATGAATATATATACCAGACCATTAATTGAAAATGAAAATACATAGCCATACAGTCTCTAATATATGCATATATTCTTATTTTCTGGATTTAATAGACTTTGATACTTTTCTGTGTTTTATATGATGCTTGCAATTTTTCCTCTAATCTGTTGCATTTACAAAGGAAGTGCAGCACAGATGTGTTCTGGAAGTATATAAAAGAGCATTTAGAAACTGGCAAAATAAACGAAAGGAAATCAAAAGGCAGGAGTTGAATTGTTATCTTCTCTTTTTATGAATGCCTGGAAAGCAGGCTCAGTACAAGTACAACTGTGTTTGCTATGGGAAAGTTCTGCTATACTTATCCGTAATCCTCACTGTTTGGCCTTTTCCTATTCAGAACTGTTCCCTGACAGTTCTGATTATTTTATTCTAATTTTTATTATGTATTTTTTCTTCTCTTTGGTTTAGGTAATTTATGTTCTGCAGGCATTTTACCAGTTGTTTACCAAATGCTAGATGTTAATGAAACGGACAGTAACCTTAATTTTTTTAAATTATCCTGTCCTGCCTTTCCTCTAGAAACAATTTAGAGCAAACAGTCCAAGTATAGGGCTGGATATTGTAATTCGGTACTTACATATAAATTGAGAATAGATGAAGGTGTACGTCCTGTATTTAGAATTTTTACACGTGGAACAACAACAACAACAAAATCAGTAGAAATAGAAGATTTTTTCAGTAGCCTGCAGCTCCCTTATCAGTCAGATTTAGTTTTATATAATTGACATGGAATTAAATCAATATAGTTTATTGAAGTCTTCAGAGTTTTCCAGACTATGGGATGTGTTCAAAGTCTAATCTGTCTGTATCTAATTATTCAGTAGCTCTAGATTAGTTTTTCCATTGGAAAATGCAGATTCATTCTATAAAATTTTAATGGCAATTTCCTACTCCCAGTGGAGAAGTTTCTTCGATCTTGAGTTGTCCTTTCAGGTCACAAGAGGGCAAAGAGAGTCTTAACATGAAGGATAGCACAGGGATGAGTACGTGGTGCAGGCAGGCAGGATGCTTAGGTTCAGGAGATTTTCTTGTTGTGGAGTATTCAGGTGAGGTTTCTACTCAATAGGGTAAGTTTTTAATCACTTTTTTCACTTGTTATATTTTGTAGAAATAATGAAATATTTATTGGAACAGGAAATTGATTCTTCCCTTCCTCTATCCCAAATAAGTGCCCTCACCAGTAGGCTGTAGAGAATGTTTATCTTTCTCTTTCTACTCAGAATTAACCAAATAAACACATCTTCAGCAGAAGAATTTATAGGAAAAAGAAAATTACATTGAGCCCAGTGCTGAGAGGTTTCACTTGGAGTGCAGGAGACTGAGTTCAAAGTTTCTCTCATCTGAATCAAACAGAGGTGAAACTTGAGACTGAGTTATTTATGTCCCCAATTAATATGATGGTTCTTTTCTTCTTCCCCCCTCTGTCTTTTTCCCCCCCCAAAGCATCTTTTTGGTCTCCATTTCATCTCTTTATAAGACAAGGAAAAGTTTGCAGTGTCAAAGACTCCTTCCTCCTATAGCACTCTCTCACAAGCTAATTCTTATTTTAATAGGCAGCACACAGTAATGCAACAGATACTTCTAGGCATATACAGATTTTCCAGATGAAAAGTTAAAAGATAGCAAGTAGTTTACAGCATCAGTCTACTGGAATTTATTTAATTGCACCTGCTGCAAATGTGGTCATTTTTAGTTTTAGCTGTGAGTGATATACGATGATTATTTGTGTCTTCATGGGATCAGAGCTGGGAAAGTGGAAATTGGGAGTACAGTTAATATTGCTTGTCATTGGATACATTTGGAAATAGAGGTTTGTGAGAAAGAAGATATTCTGCTTTTTTATTCTTTGTTTCAGTCTGCTTCCTTAGAGGGCCTTATTGATTGAAAAATGAAATGAACATCTAGGAGATAATCTAATTTTATACTGTTAATGTCCTGTAAATAGAGGATCAACCAAAAGTTTCAATGGAGACATTTGAGAGAGAGCCTTGCCAGGTTCATGCAGGAAGCAGGAGCTCCCAGGTAACCTACGTGACAGACACCTCAAGATTTTCTTAGGCTTTCAGGCAGCTTTGGGTGTTACTGTGTGTATGATGGCATTGTTCAGGTCTCATAATAGTACTTTTCTTATTTCTAAGCCAAACACAAAAGAGTTGCTAGGATCTTAATTCAGATTTTTCAGTCGGATTTGAAGAATGAAACGAAAGATGATAAGAACGAAAGTTAATGGTTAAAAAAGTAGTTGTTTCCTAGTGAAGTGTTTTCATCTCTGTATGAAAGTTAATAGGCTATTTCATAGAACTTCACTCTGGAACAACCTTTATGCCATATCCCCCCCACCCCCCCCTTTTTTTTTTTTTTACCTGGTCACTGTGGAAAAAGAGTAAAATTTCATTTTGAGTCTCTAAATCCTAGGGAGTGCTACTTCAATGGTAAAAGTGTCAATAAAGACCCAAAACTGTTAAACATTTGAACTGAGGTCTCATTGGTGAACCAAATATTATGATTTTGCAGGAATGAGGCTTATGTCAAACTAGAATGCACAGCCTCTAGAAATAACTATTTTCTCTGTCCTCAAGGAATCCCTTAAAGAGATCACCCACAAGCAATTTACTGTAAGACTGTGTTCCTCATCTGTTACTAGTGAATATAGCCACCTTACTTTCTCCACTGTGATATCAAAGCTATGATATTAAATTGGAAGAGTTCTCTAGAACAATATCGCCAGGCTTTATTCTTGCAGTAGGCTTTGAATTAGTTGAGTAAAAAGATGCAACAATTTTGTTGGAAATGAGTGCTTATCCTAGCCAATTTTTTTACTAGATTTGATCACAAACATCCCAGGAAATTAATAATTCCAATAGTAAAGAGAATCATTATAATATTGTGGAAAGTCCTTGTGCTGCATAATAGTTTCTTTTATTAAGCCATCTGTTCTTTCTTTGATATGAGCGTATTTTGGATAGGGATACTTTACTAGTCATTCCAGCATCCTTCACTGTGGCTAGTCTATTACGCTAATTAAAGATCAGCTTTATAAAATACAAATATCTAAGACACAAATCTGGAGCTCAATTCTCCCTTCGGCATGAAGGACCAAATGGCAGGAAGTCTTTTCATGGATTTCAGTGCAGATTTTCCTTCCCACTTGTTCTGTTTAATGTGAGGGTGATTTAAGGAAACAGCACGTACAGCATAGTTGGCAATCTGTTCTCTGATTATTTAATCCAGGCCAGGGCACACGCACTTTCTGTGCAGTAATACCTTGTATCACAATATGTGCTTCTCAGTGGGTGAGCTGGAGAGCTGCAGGCAGTTGAAAGTGTTGCCTTCCTACCTAGGGAATCCTCTTCTGCACAGTACAGCAGAGTTCTGCCTCCGTCAGAGCCAAACCTTGAGACCTCACATATCATACGTACCACAGCAGGTCATAATGCTGATTTAAAGATTTGATGAGTTTTAATCTAATTTTGGAGATGTTTGGATTTTTGAATTGTTGGTGCAGTAACTACATATGCCCATGTATTTGGGGAATTTGAGCTGCTACATAGGATCTACATGCTTAAGAAAGGCGGGGAGACCCTTTCTTAATGGAGGTGGGGAAGAATCCTTCAGCACCACTTTTTCACATCCAACAAAGCAGCTTCTCAGCAGCTTCAGGAGCTTCCAGCTTCCCTGTCCTTGGGGCTGCCACACTGCTGTTTTCTTCCCTTGGACACTATGCACCAGGATGCTGACAGTGGTGAATTCCCTTTAAGTGCCTTTGCTCTTCTGATCAGCGTTACTCTCCAAACAGGTCCACGCTGGATACCATTTCCTCTTCTACAGTGGTATCACTTTTATTCTGGCATGCTGTCCTCACATCATATAGTGACTTTAAGCAGAATGGGAGGAGGAGGACTACATAGGCTGAAATGACCTGGTTAGAGTGGTTCAGAAAACATTTACTGAAGCAGGTGCCTGTCAGGAAGTTCTATAAGGGTGATCTCTTCCCTATATTGTAAAAGCGTATTGATTCTGATGGTATTATTTTTTGGAATATAGGAAGAACCATCTTCAGGTTGATAGTTGAAAGCTTGAGCATCTCGTAAGTCTATGAAAGAAGCCATTACAAGTTTTAGCAACTTTTACGTACAAAGAGATTACATTACATTAATTCCTTTTGCCTCTTCACGCTTACACTGTGATTGAAGGATATCTACCTCACTGCAGAGATGGAACTCCTGGTTCAGCATGACATGTATATGGTTGAAGAAACGTATATGATTAAATGCTTTCCTGAATCAGAACCTTACTTGAAATTGTTGTAAATTTTGCCTTACTTGAAGGATAAATGATTTCCTGTTATCTCTTCTTCACCCCATTCAAGCCTTCCTGTAACTCTAAATCTTGCCATCTGCCTTGGATTTTTTTCAGTATTATTGTCACATCATCATCTTTGATTTGGTCTTTGGGGCTAAACAAAGCAAAGTAGGGCAAATTGTATTACTGCCTATGTGCTTTAAGTAATCTTTTCTTCACCTCCCCCAGCCCATGAGGGACTGTGGTGGCTGAAGATGGGCAGAGAAGGGACTATTTCCTGTGATACAGATTGACTGTGTGTTCAGAATATCATGGGCCATCATGCACCATCCCTGGGACATTCTGTGTAGGATGAGATCTTCAGCATAGAACTGCCTAGAAAATGCTAAGCCTTCCTCATCAGACTATATATTTTAGGATTAGAGGGTGAGTGCTCTGACACTCAGATGAAAACCATCTTTTCTTTTGAAATAATGTGGCTTTAAAAATTACCATGTTTTAGTAGTAGGCCAGTATTTGCAGTGATTTTATTCTTTCTTATTCCCCCCGGTCCTCCTTCATTAAAATAAATTAATAAATTAGAAAAAGTAGATTGTAATGAAAAAAAGAAATGGCTTTAAAATGAAAATCATTCTTCTTGAAATGATAGTTTAGTTTTGTATCCTTTGAGATTATGCTAGTGAAAAATGGGTCACTTGAACTATTACTGTTATGTAGCTTTCTGGAATGCGAAGTTGTTCTGGAAACCCTGCTGTGACTATTTGTAGGGCAATCCTGAGTCTCAATCGCTGCAATTCTTTTGCTGCTAGTAAAGGAAACAAACTATGAAAGAACTAATGTGAGCCAAGACACAGAGGAAATGACAAAGTGATTTTGAGGGGTTGTAAGTGGCAGTATGGAACAAAACTTGGTTTTGACAATGTTTTTGAAACCACTCTGTTGTGTGAACCAAAGCATAGTAAGATGGGGCCATTGGGAAATTCCCTTCTAAAGCAGGCTCCTGATCTGAACTGAAATGTTAATACGAAACTAAAATAGTAAATTTTTAAAAAATGTAATGGAATAAATATTTCACTTTCTGAAATGTGCCAGGTCATTTATTAAGGAATTTTGTTCCTGGCATTTTTGTCTCTCTTAGGGTACATTTCCATGTAGTAAACTTCTGAGACAGAATACACTAATTGGCACTAAATCTTGCAAAAACCTGAGATTTATCCTCATTTCCTGCTAGGCAGATAAGAAGCTAAAGGAGACAAACACCTTTTTTCATCTAGTATTCTGTGAAAATTACATGTGATAAAACCAAGCTATTTTATTGTCCTGGAGACTCTTCATACAGAGTGTTTGATACATGTATTTCTTTTAAACTTCCAACAAAATGAATTAACTTTACTCAAAGGCTTTGCAGGAAAAAAATCCCATTTTGATACCAGCAAATTTATATGGAAGGAGAATTAAATATTGTAAAAATGCTAAAACCAGAGTGTTCATTGCATTGAAGAAAAGTGATAAAATATAGTGCGAGTCACATCCTTTAGCAGCTGTTATATTTTATTGGATCAATGACTCTGAAGAATGTTTATCGCTTAAGTACTCTTTTGCTGCCCCTCTTGTTCCCTCTGTTATTTTTCCACATTGCTGGGGGAAAGAAAACCCACAGAACTTGAAATATTATCATCATGTTGCAACAAAGACAGTTTCATGGCAGTAATGAAATGAATTCCATTCCTATTAATGAAATGGTATTTAAACCATTTTACATGATTTTGAGTCCTAATGATTAGTATGTATCTTTCAAGTGTGGCAAAACTTGACAGGGAATTGTCTTTAAAGGTCAGCTGCAATGAAAACAAGAAATGAAGGTTCTGAAACTCCACCTTGTAACTTTTGCAAATCCACACTTCTTTCTGTGGAGATACAGCCCCCTTTTCCACTGCAGAAAAAGTATATGCCAGAATAAGGTGAGTATAAATTGTATTATGAGCTTTTGTGACACTGTGACCTTAAGCTATTCAACACTGGCAGTTTCCTGGGGCCAATTGTTAAATATAAGAAGTGTGCAATGTACCATATATAAAAATATATAAAGCCTTGTGCAGTGAAGTTACAATGAGGTTGTACGGTTTCCATTGAACCTTTCCTGGCAAGATTTTAAAATACAATAGAGAGGTTTTAGGTGTGAAATTCAAGCTTGGTATGTATGCTGCTTGGTATCGTTCATTACTTATAACACTTACTGCTGGGAGCGAAGAATTTGCTATGAGCAAAGGTATTCACTACGAGCACTGTTCAAGTCGTGACATTCCATATCCCCCTAGAGGCTGAGACAAACAGCTATCTGAAGACTTTGCGGCACCAGGATGAACATCCAGTTACACAGACTTTTGTAGTACTTTGTCGCCTCTCGAACTCAGACACATTAGAAGCAGAGCAGTGACTACAAAGGGACTTTGTGCCCCCAGCACCCTGCTCTGATTCCGTCTGGGAATGCAGAGTGGTATGGTCAAAAGATAGTCTTCCTTTTTCTGAATACCACGGGAATACTGACTTGTCCCCTTTTCTTCCTGGCCTGGAAGTAGTGCTCTTATCCATAAAGGTGGAGAATCCAGTGTTGTTTCAGCAACTCTTGAGGGTATGTCACTAAAAATATAGTATAGTGTGGTATAGAGTTCTGAAATAGTGCCAGGTAGCTTGGTATGGCGGCGTGACACATTGCAGTGCTGGGCAGAATTGTGAAGCTCCCAAAGCAGTGCTAGTATGTCACTTCTTACTCCTGTCCAAAATACTTGCGGTCTATTCCTGCAGGCTTGGTAGAGTGATTTTGCTACTAAAGAAAGAGGTATGGAAATAATCAAATCTTGATTTTAAATTCCAAATTGTTTTTGCGAATGTTACCTTTGTATAGGAAGCTTTTTTAAAGTCATGACCATGTTTTAATATATGCTTAAGATGTATCTTTTAGTATATAATATTTGTGGTGTAACAGTATAAATCACTTGAGATTCTCAATATTGTGACCATGTTGGATGTACAAAGATGCTTTTTCTCTGTTGATAGTGTAATATTTACTTACCAAAAATATTGCAACAACTTGTCTATAATATTTTTAAAAAAATGTGTGTTTGCCTATTTATATATTTGTATTTTAACCTAAGTACTTATAGGCTTAATTACTTTGGTTTTTTTAAACGTAGAATGAGATTTTATGGATAGTCTCCACATATTTAGAGGTAATACTTTGCAAAGGACAACTAGCCAAGCTTGAAATAAATGTGGTTTGGTCCTCTATTTTTTATGGAAATCAGGTGATAAGTTGAAAGGGGGAGATATTAAGATATTACTGATGACTTATGCAAGTGTATCGATTCCAAAGAACCTACTCAGAAAGTAACTTTTATCTAAGATTTGTCTCTTGGTCCTTTTGATTTAGAAATTGATCTTTTCAAAGTGGAATGTATATGTGTGTATATATGTGCATATGTATAAATTTCATGTCTATGTTTCATATATAATTTATGTACTTCACATTTACAAAATATATAAATTATATATAAAAGTGAAGTTTTGTTCCAGGGATCTTTAAAAAAAAAAAAAGAAAAAAGGGATAAAATTTCATATTAAAGTGAGATAAAACACAGTCTATATTCTTAAACTACCTTCATCTAATCCCATTTGTGAGAAGCATTCACATTCCTAAGGTTTGGATGTTAATCAGATGTTGTAAATTGGATCTACAACTGATTGTTGTATTCAGTTGCTTCAGATCTTTGGAATAAAATGCATTTCTCGGATACAAAATGAAGATATCTTCTTTTTCATAGGCATGACTTGTGGGAGGCTTAGTTCAATGCCAAGGTCATTGTAGTATCTTGTGCCTTCTTCACCCTTCCAAGTACCTTTTTTCCATGAAAATCAGCAGGATATAATTTGATTAGGGCTTGGCTTTTTTATTTAATTTGTTGGTAATATTGTCAGAGATGAAAGTACAGATGTTAAGAGAACTTCTGTTGAACCCACTTCTTTGTTGGGGGGTTAGCAAGGCCTAACTTTCCTCTTGGTTTTTCACAGAAGATGCGAGGAAGACTGTAGCAATACTAACAGTAATAATATGGTAGTGTGGTTGGATATGGTCCCGTGCAGCCTTCTGTGGAGTACTCTGCTCTGCTCACCTTGCGTTACATAGGTTTTAGTTGCAGAGATTTGTTACAAGTGTGTGTGTTAGTGGGTTGGGGTTTGTTTTGTTGGGGTGGTTTTTTTGTGGTTTTTTGTTTCAGTTTTTTTTGAGTTCTCTGTGTGTTGTGAAGTTGATCTTCGTTTTATTCTCTCACATGCACAATATTTTGGAGGTGATGGGACAGAGAAATGTGAAACCATCTAATGTGTATATCTGTAATGCTTAGTTCTAAAGTTTTGCTACCTGGAGTACGAATAGCGCCAGTGGATGTGGTAACTTCTGTAACCAGACTGGTCCAACCTTTTATTTCAGTTTTCATTAAATCAATTCCACACTATAAATAGTAAATCTAAAAACCTAGTTTATAGTGCTTTAGCAAGGCAAGTGCCAGACACTTTACCTGTTGTTTTCCACTGTTACTTCTACCTCTTTCTTATTTCTGCTTTATTAGCTTCCATCGTATCCATAACAATGACAGTATGGCCACACTGTGTCTTTTATAAGCTGCTGCCTGTGGTTTATGAAGACTTTTCGGAGTCAAAAGATGCAGTTAGCCCATGCATCTCTGCTGAACTGTAGATCTCTCAGAACAGTCGAAGCACATGTGCATATGTGTATTTTCTTTTCAAAGAGTATTCTGTTGCTCTTATTCATAAGTTTTTGAAAAGTATATGATAATCTTTCTAAATATATAAAAAATAATATAGCTAGAAACCAATACAGTTACACATATAATATGGTGCAATTCAAAGAGAGCTGAACTTTGTTGTTTGCTTAGCCTAATGTATCTGCTCTATGTCACAATTCATTGCACTGTGTAATATAATAGGGATTTCCTCCATCATTTCCTTCCCTAGAAATCCATTTGCTGTTGGTTTCTTTAGCCTGTTTTCGTGGGCCTTCTCCAGTGGTTTTCTGGGAAATCTTTGCCCTCTTACTTGCTAGCGGCCACATTGAACGAATGCTCGATGAGGATTGGGAACTGCCATGTTAAATCATTTTTTCCACTCTATGAACAGAAGAGGAAATACCCCTGTGCTTTGCACTGAGTAACCTTTCCAAATTTCCACAGAAAAATTGTAAATTATTTCAAGGTTTGTTCAGAAGTTTAAAATCAAATCTGCTCTTTTCATTTCTTTTTTTCATTTTTATGCTCTTTTCAAAACATAAAAGATAGGAATGCAAAATCTGGTGGTGTCTCATACGCATGGAGAAATGAGGGATATCCACAGTTTATGTTCCAGTTTGTAGCATTTTAATTTTTAACTTGGTGTATTTCTCGATAGTTGGATATGAATTTTGCAATTAGTCAAATTTTAAATGCTTGAGTTTGTGTTTAAGTTCACATTGAAATTTAAATTCTGAGCCCTAATAAAGGTTAGTAGTTGTGATCTTTACTATCTTGAAAAGATGGACCATCTTGAGTTTAATTGTGACAATACATTGAGGTTGGCAGAGGCATGTGTCTTCATGAACAGATACTGTGTGTAAGAGGCAGCTTCCATAGAAGTTTTCATAATGCACCCCTTTATTCTTCCTGGGTGGTTTTGACCACTTTAATTACAGGCATTTTGTAAATAAATGCTGATTCTTAGAATAACACAGCAGTGGGAAATCCCCTGTAAAAGCAGGCTGGTTTGTGATGACATCTGGGCAGGGGAAGGAAAAAAAGAGACAGCATCTGTGCATTTTTTATTAATTTGGACAGAAGACTGACTAGAAATTAAAATGCCGAATAAATACTTAGATATTTAGATGTGTTCGTGGGCATATTGCCTTTAGGTGGCACTTTGGAGATTCCTATCCTTGAATATAAATGTAGCCTATGAGAAAATAAAATATAATATCTTTACAGCAGTACGTGAATAGGTGGTTACAAAACTATGCCTCAGAATGTCCAATGCTGTTGTGGCTACTAGAATTATGTTAACAACTACTTTTTAGTTGAAGCTGAATGTTTGTAAATCTAGCTTTTGCCAGATCTTTGTCAGATCCTAGAGGTTTTGCTAGGTATAAGCTCCATGGTTCTGTACTATAATGATTCTAGAACTATGACTGTCACAAATACAAAGTATTTCTCAGTAGTGTTACATTTACCAACATTATCACCAGAATTAAAATTCCTGGGTTTATGCTACTGATTTGGGCTGCTGAATAAAACTTACCATAAGCATACCAGAACTCCTAAGGATCATCTTCTCTAGCCATGTGAACACTTCTTGCATATTTAAAGAAAAATGCTTCTTCAGACATTTAAGTGTAGATTTTTGAAGTGTCATTTTCTTATTTTTCGTTTTCCCCTTGATTTTGTCTTCTAGACATTTAATAGACATTTGAATTTTAAAAAAATCTTGTACACATGTAAAGTATGTAGAGTGGAGTGTAGTTTAGTAGCTTTATTTCATCAAAGCAAATTTTTACTAAATTCAGAAAGAAACAATCTACAAAGTTTCTTTAATTTGATATGTAAAGTATCCTGATGGGGATATAAAGCAATTATGGGGGAAAAAGTTTATTTCTGACTATTTCTGTAAAATTCTCTGGTCTAGGATGTAGGAGATAGCATGTGGTGACACAGCACTAATTCAGCAAGAGTTAGGAGATTTTTCAACCAGTTTTGAATGAATAATTAAATGTTTGACTGTTGAGACACAAGGGTGTTACGCATGCAGTTCTCCGATACTGGGTTTATGACTGAAGAAGAAAGCCTTCAGTGACATAACTTTCCAGATATCATTAAGATATTTGATAAAATTATCTCAGGAATGAGACCCTTCTCAGGTTATGCAGAGATAGTAAATTCTGGCCTCTTCCACTCCTGCGGCTAAATAGAAAACTCGTGTATTCACAGAAACCTGTTAAACTTAACAATTCTCTACAAGACCATCAGGGCCTATCAGTAGAATTAGGGCTTCTAAGCATGATTCAGATGGCCTTGTCAATATTTTTTTACATTATCCTATTCCTCATTGTTTTAAAAATTTGTGGTGATTTTAGTAAACTAAGTTTTAATTTTGGTATTAAGAGGAAAAAAATTCTTTGGGGTGAGCAAATGATTTCCCAGTGTAAGTTTCTTCTGTTATTCAAGATCCCCAGTTAGAAGTCCATCAATTATTAAAATAATCACAGGGAATTTCAGCTTCCTTTTTTCAATATTTTACATAAACATATGATGTTCTTTATCTCCGAAGTCGAGGGTTTTTGCCTGAATGTTTTCCTATATTGTTAAATTTTGGTGTCAGACAGTTTGTGTGTGTGTAAGCTATAATAAAATAGATCACATACCAGGTCTGATGCTTTACACAAAAGAGAGAGAAGGGCTGGGAAAAGTAAGTTGTTTTTTCAACACATATCTAGAGTGATTATAGGTGTTACCACAAAACAAGAACTGAAAATGCTAATCTTAAACATCATGTTTGTCCACATATAATTAATTAGTTTGGTTTTGTTTTGTTTTGCCTACTTGTTAGTTTCTAGTGTCCCTCTTGTTGATAAAGGCATTTCTGTTGACTAACTTGAAGTAACTTCTCTGAAGAACCATGGAGAAATAATTCTTAGAAACAGATTCTCAGGTTACACACCTATTTGTGTTTCTTGGTACCATGCATCGCAAAGTGCTACTATTTTGGTGGTCATCAGTTTACCAGTTCTTTCTTTCATAAAGCAGATTTACTAAATGTCATCCTCCTCCATGTAGAAAGATCTCTGTTACAGTAAACATTTCAATTTCTTCAAAAAGTGTTAGTATGTCTCTAACTGCAAGTGTACAGCATTTTTATGCAAAAACTTTCTAGTGAATAAGTCAACAGAAAGGTCATTTCTATTTAAAGTTCCCAATCTTTCAAAGGCCTGAGAATTAGAGTTACCAGGCTGGGGAGAAACGTATAAATTTTAAATATACAAGTACCCTTTGTTTATACCAAGTGTAAAATAGTATAGTAGCAGAGCAAAACCAAATATAACCAACCACAACTTTGGATCAACTTCAGACATTGAGACTTCTTTATGATGATGTGTTACAGTTGGGCTCTCTGTTGGAAAGCACGAGATTAAAGAGCTTAAGCCTTTCTGGCTGTTTATCTTCGCCTTTCAGGAGGTGAGGTCCAGTGATCTGTGGTTATGGTAGCTAACTTCAAAAGGTCTCTCTACAGCTATGGTTAAATCACTTCTTCCTGCTTTTTACCCCACATAAATGAAAAAAACCACTTTGAGGGATGAGCGCCACTCATTGGGAATTTCCCAGCTCTTCCCTGGCAACCCAAAATGTAATTGCTTAAATGACTGGAACTGCACTGGGAATGCTGGTTGGATGGGTAATGTTTGCCTCTTGGGCTTCAAATTGTTTAATACCTAGGCCACAGAGGCAAACTGAATCCAGCCCAAAACTAGTTTCCTTACTATTATTTTGCTTCAGCTGAACTATAACCTAGACTCGTAACTTCAACTCTCTTGGGCACAACCTTGACTTGAGGACTGGTTCAAAAAGTTGGTTTTTTCCTCCTGAATTGGAACTGAACCTGACCTCTTACTTAAAAATGTTGTTGAACTTGAGCCAGTCACAGGTGATCCTGAAAAAGAACTCAAATGAAAGTATGCTCTTTTGAGTCTATAACCAAGCAAAAGCTTTATCTCCATCAGGAATGTGTATTGTACCTTCTGGTTAAGAAGCACAGTTCAGTGATAGGCGGCTGTAACCTAAGTTGACTTCATTTCCCAAGTGATTTTAGGATAAAATTCTTTGTACACCTTAAGCTGTCATCTAGCATCAGGTAAACTTGTGCATGGATTACTAAAAGAAAACATTTTATCATCACAGAATGCACTTGGCTGTACTTGCTATTTGGAAATCTAGAACGAATCCAGAATTTAAAAAAAAAAAAAAAAAAAGAAAAGAAAAGAAAAAAGAAAACATGGAAAATAGCACTGATATTTTGGGCAGAATTCTGGTTTATCACAGTAGTAGGAAGAACTGGAGAAGGATTCATAATGGCAGAAACTTCAGGTAACTTCGACATTTTTAATGAGAAAAGAGGTCTGCACATTAAGAAAACTGGAAAGTTAAATGCAGTGCCTGGCTTGTCAGTTCTCTAGAAAATACATGAGAAGCCGATGGCACTGCTTGAGACTTCTCATTCAGTAAGTGCTTTGTATTTTTAAAAAGGATGGACTCAGATATTGCAGTTCACCTTTCCCAGTTCAGATGTCTGATTCCACATGCCCATAAGCCTGAAAAGTCAGATAACATTTGAACTGACAGTCAAACACCACTAATTGACATTGCCAGTTGAAGCATGTTTTGAGTTTTGTGAGTTGGAAGATACAATAAGCAATCCAAATGCTGATGTATCCTCATAAATGTAGCGTAGCAGTAGTGTTTCTACTTTACATTATTTTAAAGGTACTGAACTGAGTCTTACGTAATGCAAAACTGTACAACAGTATTGTTCCTCAGTTTTCTTTTCTGGTCTGGATTAAAAACTGCATTTTGTTTTCTGAATCTGTATATTCTCATCAGGAAAGAAAAGAACATTTACCTAAGTGCTCTACTGAATGGTGATGTTTTCTTTTCTCTGATATCAAATAAAAGAAAGTATCTAACTGATTTATTTTGAATACTGTACTGCTGTCACCTACTGTATTTGACACAACTGCTGATTAACTGTGCAGCTGTTTATCTGCTTGAATTCATGCATATAATATCTCTGAATATCTGCTTGAATTCATGCATACAATTTGGTGTACAGTACTCTGCTATGTTGCTTACACAAAACTACTACACTTCTGTACTCAGATCTTAAAATGTGCATTCTCTTTGTAGATATATCACTAGGAAAAATGGTTTGGAAATAAGTTTTTATCCGCAATTGTTGGAGCCATGTTCAAGCAACAGTATCACTGTTAACATCAGTTAATTCTAAATTTTTATTGCAAGGGGCAAGTGTTCAAACTGCACAAGTTGGGAAGTGTTGAAGCTGTCTTTCTACAATTAAGACAGGCAAAACAGAATCAGTCGAATAGAGTAAGTAGCACTTAGATAAACCCCAGTTATTTACTTGGTTCATGGTCTGTGCTCTGCTATGGAAAGATGATCTATCTTGTCAGTGAACACAGCAGACAGTAATCTCTGTCTCCTATGATTGTGCCTCGGAATTGTAAACAATCTTCGTATTATAAGGCTGGTAAATAGAACCCATTATGAACATTCAAAATGTTTTCGAATGTCAAAATAACAAAAGTACCTTTGTAAGCTGAACTCCATTGAGGGTAAAATTCACATGAGCACCTTAGTGTATTGCTCTGTGGAAATTGAAGGCATTATGTGGGTGCGCTGAAAGCAGCAATAGAAATCGTGCTATAGAGATGCAAAAATATTCACTAGTGCAAAACTTGCACTAGTGGATTAGCAGTCATGGAAACAAACCAATAAAAAGGGCACAGTCAAAAGGTACTGCTCAGCTGTCATTGCACTAACTCAAAAACAGTTTAATTAATGAAGATAATACAAGAAACTCGAAGAGGCAGAGCTAAGTAGAATACATAGCAGCTTTAAATCAATAGCAGTCAGGTTGCATTATGAAGGAATTGTGAGGTGCTGCTGTTCAAGGTCTGTCAAAGTTTCTTTTGTAAACTCCTATTTTCAAGGATTTAAAACTAAGTGTAATAGCAGCTTTGAAACTTGAAGCTTGAATGTGGATGTTTAACATACCGTATTTGGAAAAATATAAGGATAATCAGGGAAGCATGTATTTTTTGAGGTTTCATCTTATTTCGAGCTGTCTCATTACCTCTAGCTTTGATTTCATAGGGAACTAACATCTACATCTGAAATAACATACTTCATACTTCAAGAAAGAACTGATTCTCAGGATCAGGTGTTGCAACTCATGTGCATTATACAACTTTTTAAGAATTTAACTTTGCCTGAATGGGAATATATAATCTTGAGTTTAGTTAAGTGGCAAATAATTTTATATGCTTTAGTACCAACTTTGAAATGTCAAGTTTTATAAGACCCTACAGGCATGAGGGCATGCACCTCAGATATTTCTAGAGCTGGATGACAGATATTGTGTCTTCTATATAAAGTTTAAATTTTATGAAGAAACTTAAATTCAAAGCTTTTTGGCTTTTACTTTAATAAAATTAAGAATTTTCCCCAGATTTTCTCTTTCTTGTTCTGTCTTCATGCCTGGGTGCTCCCCATCCCCTCCTAGGCTATGTTAATTGTCAGCAGCACTTTCACTAGTGCAAGATCAAGTTCCTCAACTTCAGTCGTCATCTTTTTAACTGGACCTTATGTATGCAGCGCCACCTCTACTGTGGAAGTGAAGCCCACAGTGTGCTGCCTACACATTTTTTAGTCAAAGTTTTAGATTGGTCCTGAAGTATAGATCACCTCCATGATTAAAGCATGCAAACTGTGATGAGTGCTGTCTGCTGAGCAACGTCCCTCATGCTGTGAACATTCTGTGCTGTATGTATCTGCATGTGGGTGTATCTGAATATGTTGCCAGCATAGTACTAAAGGGTTTCAAAATACTCTCCTTCTTACACAATTCTATTTTAATTTTTGGTGAAGCGATAATACTTGGGTTGATTTGTAAATATTGAATGAATTTTTACTTATTATTTCTTGACCAGAAAGAAATGGCTTGGCTAAAATTATTTTGAAATAACGAAACAATAAATCAGATCCCTTATTTTAAAAAATGAAACAAAGAAACTCGCCTCTTCTCAGTGATTTTTTTTTTGTTTTTTTTTTTTTGTTTGTTTGTTTGTTTTTTAAAGAAAAAATGCATAATTTTTCAGTTCAACTGCTTATGTTTAGAATTGGACTCTGAATCAACAGACATACAGTATTATCCTTATCATAAAACATACAATAGCACTAGATTTTCAGTGATGCCTGTATCACTTATATGAAATTATGGACTCATTAAGCCTATTTGAAAGTGAGCAATGTTTGGAACTGCTAGTCTAATGAAATACATAATGCTGTTTCAATAGTAATGTAACAATTTTAGGATCACCTTAACATTGTTTAATGTTTAAGTTCCTGATGACCTCATTTGGAGTACAGGTCAAATACTATTGTGTTCTGAATCCCCAACTTTTGCCTTTATGGTAAGGGAGAACTCCTAAAAGAAATTAATAAGCAGAATATTAAAGTCAAGTTTAAAGAATAGATTCCTTTATGCTCTCTATCTCTTCTACTACAGTAAGCCGTGCTTTACCTGTTGTTTGTCTATTTATCAAGGTATTTATTTTATAACACTGTAAATAGAAAATTACAAAGGCTTATTTGTCTGTTCTATAAATGCTGATAGAACTTCAAAAGTATATCTGTACTATCAAAGAGTACATTACTGATAGCAATGGCCACATTGCTACTTATGTTAAAAACTGGTGGACTTCATGAATAAGTCTTGCTTCAAATAGGTCCCATGGTGCAAAGGATGAGAGGGCAGATCTGTACCATGTGTAGAAGAGTATCGTCTTAAATATAAAGTGTTTTTTGTGATATGCTTGACCAAACCAGATGGCTCAGTCTTTTGATTCACAGAAGAAATTAAAAGTTGCTTCATGTTTATCCATCGTAGAGGAAGGTAATTGGAACAGAATACCTCCTCTGTTCTGCTTTCTTTGAGAACCCTTTCCCGCTTCCTGGAAGCCAGTGTCATATGTTTCCCTTTGAAAAGGTACATTGGAATACACTGACTTAGTGAGCTATTCCATAAAGGAATATAAAGTTCTGATCTCAATAGAGATCTCTGATAACTTATCCTTTTTTGAGGCTTATACTAAAAAATGAAAAGGAACAAATATATATTTATTTTCTATTGACTTATTAGGGTTAGGCTGGGGAACAGCTACCTACTCTGCATTGTCTGTCTACCCATAGTCTTCCGTAGCCTCCTACTAGCCAGTGGATCTGGCAAAAATAATTTGGAGGGTTTTTTCAAGATTACTGCTTCAGGGTGTAGAGAAATGGTACTAATTTGTCAAAACATTTCTGCTTATATAATTGTTTTGGTTTTTTTTTCCCCCTTCTGAAATTGTCCCAGTAGAGAGCATGTGCCTTGGTCCCCTCTGATTTTTCTTTTTACAGAAACAAATGTCATCAGGACACCATTTGCAATTCCCCTTGGTGGCAAAGACAACTTCTGGGCATCAAAGTCATTTTCTTACACATGGATTAACATGACATTGTGTTTCTGATGCATTTGCAATAGATTTTAATGTGTGGTGGTTCTCTGTGTTGAGATGGTTGTCTCTTCACATTTGTATGTCTAATTGTGACCTCAGTGACAGCTTCTGGGTCTCTTGCTGTGATAAATACTGGATCACAGAATGGACACAGCTTCTAATTTCCTGCATTCAGGATATTATCCTTGGAATTTCTAACAACTTTCAAATAAACAATGAATTCATTATTACACTAATCTGGTTCTCTGGTCTCAAGTATAACATATCCATTTGAATATTCCTATAAACTTGAAAGGCAGCCAGCAGTTCTGTTTTCTGTCTCAGCTCATTAGTGACCCTGCTTGTTTATAGTTACAATTTAATTCCCACATAACTCATTTACGGTGCAACCTACTGTTAGTGCCCAAACAGCTACTCAAGTTTGAAATGTGTGTGAGGTGCGGCATCTAAGATTTAACACCATGATGTACAAATATATAGAATAGATTTCCTTAAGGCAAATGATTGAAAGTCTGCCCTTGCTACACTGACAACAACTGGAAAAATGCTGATTGACTTCTATTAGAGCAAAATTAAATGTGGCAAATAGTAAGTGGGCACCATGCATACCACACAGCTTTTAGTGTTTGAGGTCTATTAGAACAAGTGAGAAATACATGTTAAGCATGCTTTGGACCTCTACAAATTTACAGGACCTAGATAAACTAGATAAGGTGTTCACCTTTTAATTTGGCTGAAAGGTATGATTTAGTTTGCGTTTCTAGCTCCAGATTTTAAATCTGTATCTCCTTGTTGATATAATACAGAAGAATAGATCAAACACATGTTTAATGGACCAAATCCATAAACTTCTTACTGCTACATGGTACAGAGATAAGCAAGCTGCAGTAAATAACTGCAAGATGATATTACATGAGAAAAATCCAAGCACATGTTATTCTTCCAGGCTGAGGTATGCAGCAGTGAAGCAACTACATATCAATTTGGCTAAGTGTTGTGAATCCTGCCTGTATACTAAGGTGCTTGAGAAAAAATAGAGCTGACATTTACTAATGGCAAATATTTTCTTTTATAAACTTACTAAATTAATGTAAGCCTTGCTGTGAAATTAAAGTTATCTGCAAGCAGCATGTATATCCAGAGCAAGAAGCCAGAAACATGGAAGCTGCTGAACAACCATTTTTCACGTTGTAGAAATGAGGAGTGCCCTCGTGCACATGAGTATTCTCTTTTTGTAGTTGTAAGGATTTACTGAACAAAAACTCTTTTTCATGTCATCCCTTCTTTCTGCACTTTTGTAAATGTTTGCCTACTCGCCACTAGTAATTTGTGAGGCACAGATTTGAGAAGAAATGGTACCCGTCAGTTGGATTTTCTTGAAGTTTAACACTGAAGTGTACAATATCAACTCCTCAGAAATACAGAGAAGAAAAATCCTTAATTTTGCCCTGCCGTAAATGACAGGCTTTAAAAGTTACTTTAAGAGTAAGAATATGCAATATTTTCTCTAACAGAGCTTGGTTATTCTGTTCTCTTCAACTGTGGGAAGTTGTCTATCAGATAAGGAAATAAAATAATACCTTAATTCTCAGCAAATTAACTTCTGTATACCTACACTCCATATATGATAATAGGAAAAAAAGAGTGGTTGAGGAAAAAGGTGAAAGCAAAATTTTTACAAAGCGGTTTTGTATAAAACTAGTGCCATTTGTGTTTGTGAGTCTCTATAATCAACACTGCTTGGTGAGTGGATACGTTTTCAGAACAGCAAAATCACAAAAAAGAAACTGCAACACCAAAACCAAATAGCACTTTGTAACACTATTGTGATAGTTTGTCTCTATCAAGTCTCAAAAATGTAACAGAATAAATGGATTTCAGATAACTAATGTAGCCTGCAGCATCACAGGACAATGGGCTAATTGGTTCTTGTGGGAGAATCCAAAATGACTGGACAGAGATGTTTGTGACCCATTGCTTATTATAACTTTGTTATGTTTTATCTAATCTAGCGTATCACAGTAGTGGTGAATTCCAGTTCAACTCAGGAAAGGTGTTTCAGCTTGTTTGTCTTTAAACAGAGAAATCCGAAATTCAGAGTCTCTTCTTTAAATGTTTCAGAACTTGATGGCATTTCAGCTGCCTATAAGACGGGAATGATGAGGGCTAGGACGACAGAAAAAGTATGTAGGGCGTCCAGTTGTGCAACACTTAATGGCGGGATGCATGAACAACAGACAAGAAAGCTGTTGGAAGAGTAAAATTCCCCAAAGGACTCTGTCTAGAACATCTTGCCTAATTTCCAGCTCAACTTTTTTGCTTTCCAAATTACATGTGCAAAATGTATGACGAATAGCTTCTGTTCTTGCTTTCGTGGTCTTAGCATACTACAGAGATGAGCAATCTGCGGTGAATAACAATGGGATGTGTTGCATAAGAAAAATGGAGGCACGTATCATTCTTCTGGGCTGAGGTATGACAGTAACTTCTGCTCTGTCTTCCATCATCACAGAAAGCCCAAATACATTAGGCACGGATGTAGTCCAGGGGGTTCAGAAAGCAGAACTGGAAGTATCGTTGTCATGGTACTTATATTCTTTAACTTCTAATACGAATCATTAAACTTGAGAATTTTACAAAATGGCAGAGGGATACAAGGTTAACGGAGGCTATTTCTGTTCCTGGGTTGCATTAGTATCTTCAGATAAATGGCACTGATAAGTAGGAAATAAATGATGAACTTCATACCTAAAGAGGGAGTGTGTCCTTTGTTTCCTGACAGTGGACACTTCTGTAAAATATTAAGGGCTCCAAGGTGAATTGCCTTTCCTTGTGATAAGAAGTATTGTCTGCTAAATTCTGCCGCTATGGCTGTATCTGACTGTATAAAAAGGAAAAATTCCCCTCCAGACTCTCCTTTCCCTTTCAGATAGCTCAACTATTAGCATTTTGGGGGGCTGGAATTAACTAATTAATTTGGGTGTTCAGATGCCAGTGAATTTATCAGTTTCTAAGCTATAGTGTCAGTGATAGCGAATTGTTAGACAGCATTTGTGGCTATCAGTATTTTCAAAATTCATAATAGCAAATAAAATTAACCCAAGAATAGTTTAGATTCATAAAATCTAGGAGCAAAATTTTCTTGAATTTTGTAAGGAGCAGAAACCACCTTCTATTTCTTAAGGAGAGTTAAATACATACTGGAATCTTGAGGTCTTACACCTCTGTAGCTATGGCACCAATCTAGCAGGATTTTGTCTGCATAAATTACAGAAGTACAGAAAAGCAACCCTGAAATATTTCATGAAGAATCTACAATTTGGAAAAAAGAGAGCAAAGTAAATACGCCGATAGCTAAGCGATCTACTGTACACCTGCTTGATACAAAGATTATATCTAGATGGGAGATGAAATATGCTTGCATTTCCTCAGTTTGTGGAAAATATCTGACATTATGTAAGAACTTGTCTAAACTATTGCTGCTTCTAGTCTGCAGTATTAGACCCTCTAGTAGCTAATCTCCCTCTCTGTACAAGGTGTAATGCTGGTAGCATTAGCTCCAAATATAGCCTGTGAATATTCTATAAACTGAATTCATATGCCTGAAGGAAAAGAAGTATTACCTTTGCCAATTGCAAACCTGTTGCTACGTTTCTTGGTATTATTTATTTTCTCTCATGGATACATATTGCAAACTTGGTAGTAATTTGTATACTGCCTTATTTGCTTCTAAGTGGGTCTATATGGCCTTTACTATGCCCAAAGGCTTGGAGGGGTTGGGAATCTTTTAATTTTTTTTTTTTTTTAAAGACTTTAGTCTTTATTCAGTCAATACACAGTGGCTGAGACAGTTAAGCTCCTTTTTCACTGAGAAACTCTCATTTTGTTGAGGAGTTTAAAGAAATAAGTACTGTTGTATTTGGTGTGATTTACGGTAAGTTTATTCAGGCTCTAAAATATGCCTTTCCATTCCCTCTATTGCTGATGCTTTTTTTCCCCCTTAATGCAAGATTAAAGTTCTGTTACTTTTCTCCATGCATATAAAACTCATAATTTGTGTAACCATGTTTTTCTTCATGTCACCCGTGGGGTTTTTTTGGTTTGTTTGTTTGTTTTTTTAAATAAAGGATATGTCCTTTCTAAAATGGCCCTGGATTAAACTAGGCTCCAGTCGTACTAAAATGTAAAGGAAGAGATGGTTTTTATTCTAAAGAGCTTTTCAGCAGTGTAATATTTCTAAGATGCATGATGCTAATGACTAACAGAAAATCTCCTTTGGAATAAAAGGTCATCTGTTTTTTTCACACTGTTGCTAGAATTTCCAAATGGTCAAGAGATTACTAGGAAGCTCTAGCTGAGTGTGGCTCTGTTGCAGTCCTTTCTATAAAAAATCTTAGGGTCAAAGAAACTAGCGTTACCTTTTAAGTCTCCAAATGCTGCCGCATTGTGTTTTGCGTTTTTGGGGGTGGGAGTGCAAAGGTTCTCATTGTAGAAATGAGGCAGAAAATCCCTCGCTATCTAAGGACATTACTGAAGAACAAAAATCTAAATGAACACCTGCCCAAATATGACCTTAATTTTCTCCATTTGGATTCCATTCATCCAGCTTGACAGGATTAGACTAGAAGAACCTTTTAACATATGGCAATTTCAAATGTTGAATGTCGTCTTTCTTTCTGCAGTATATAATGAATTAAGGAGTTGCATTTTGACAGCTTTTTTCCAAAGCATACATCTATGCTTTGAATTCAAAGGAAAAATTATCCCAGAAGTTAATGACACAGAAAATACTGGAGGTTTTTGTCTTTGGTAGCCAGGGATGAATGAGTGATATCTGAAGTTCTACCTTTGAGGGAATATGGATGGATGCTGTGAGGACCCTTTTGATGCTGATAATAACATGGTTTAGCATTTATTTATTTATTTATTGTCTTGCTACAAATTGTACCCTGGATGTTTTTCCTTTATGGGTTCGTTCCGACCTCCTCCCACGCTGCACCTTAAAGGCTTTTCAGTCCGGCCTCATGCTGTCTGTGCTTGCTTTCTTTCACTTTTTTTCTTCCTTCTTAATCATATCTGCCTGGAGAAATAATCCTCTCTGCCTCATATCAAAAGAAGTATTATCATGCAGCTCCATCCTTTGTATTGCAAACTATCTTGATTATATTATTTTTCTAGATTCTCTTTTCTATTAAAGTAGTTTTTTGTTTACTTTGTGTCAAATGAAGCATTTTATTTGATCGTTTTCAGAGAGGTTGTTTCTGATGGCCTTCCTTAGTCAGGAAGGATTCATTTAGGTTATGGTAAGATTCCTATAGTAGGAACTATTGACAAACCAAAAGTAAATATTGGAAGATGCTTTGTAAAAATGAAGAAGGAAAAAAAAGTTGTTCTAGAGGTACTTTTCTATCAATTAAAATCTGAATGTCTGAATTTGCTTCAGAAGGGTGAAAAACATAATTCTTTAGTTACATAGCATGTAATGGTAATACAGGTACAATTTTCACAGCCTTGTATGTATTGCAAATGCAGTTCGTGTGTCATTAATTAGTTCCTGCAACAAGCAGTGTGCTCGTGTGCCTGTAGTTACAAGTCAAATAAAATTATATATTCTTGATTCCTATAATTGACAGTCAAACTGATTTTGATGGATATACTTAAGAGGTTTTATGACCTTTCAAAATAATCTTTTAAATAACTGTGATCTCTGAGAATTTGATTTCTAGAGATAAAACTCTATTATAGTGGTATTGCTCAAAACAATTTAGTTAAGAAGCTTTTGAAAGAAACATCACGGCACACTTGTAAATTAAAGGTGAAAGTTCTCGCTAAGTTAGCTTTTATTACACAAGATCTATGGATTTTAATCTTCACAACAATTTAAATGTAATGTAAGTTTTCATCTTTAGGAAAAAAAAAACAACAAACAACCACCAACTGTCAGTTCTTCCACTCTGCCACCTGCAACCCTGTCTATTAAACACCACCTTTTCAGACATCTGACTGAAAAACTGCAAATACAGGTCCCTGAGGCCGTGAGATAGGGAAAGGTACTTGTTGTGGTAACTATTCCTTTCCTTACCCAGGTTTCAAAGCAAGGGAGCAAAAGCCTTGTCCAGTGTTTAACTGATCTATATAAACACATCAGGTTTACTTCCTGGGGGAGCTGATTAATATACAGCTTTATGTGATGGTTTGGTGGCTTATGTCACATACTGGGACTAGGTTTAAATTAAGTGATAGATTGCCTCTTTTGGTGCACCATGTGTAAACACACACAAATACGTGTAGGAAAGCCACAGGATTTGGTGAAGGGACAGAGCTGGCGAGCTTTGACTGGAACAAACACAAAAGAACAGAAGAATAGAAATTGTTGGAACACAAACTCATAGACTCAGGACCTGTGTCTAATTCATCTTCATTTGGAAGCTTTTAAGAGACATCAGTCTCAGGCGGGGAAACAGGAGATGAAATCTCTTCTCTTACTGACCTGGGGGCAAAGTCAGGGCACACAGCTAGCACCTTCCCTTCTTTTTTGGTGCACAGCTCCCTGTGTGACTCTAACTTGCTTTATTGTGAGTGCTTTTCAAAAGGGCGTGTTGTCATCTCTTTATTTTTGTCTTTTTCCTGACAATTTTGTCTCTCCCTTTAGGCAAGAGAAGGAAGTATTGTCTTTTAGCCTGAGCCAAACCTCTAGCCTTAGTTTTCTTGCCTTGAGTTACTGATTCTAACAAAAGACTACAGTTGCTCTTCTGGTCAGTCTTGCCCTGGCGAGTTCATACTAGAAAGCAGAATAAATAAATTCTACACACATTCCTATCAGGGTAGTAGGTAGAACAAATAAATTGTACAGATGCCTATCATATGGCATATTGGGCTCAATTTTCAGCAGACTACTTAAAAAACTGGCTAACCTGGTTTTTAGTAGAAGTTGTATGTCCTGTTTTTTGCAAATATGTAGGAATTAAAAGCCTGATGAAAAAGCAGTTGTGTAAATTCATATTACCTACAGTATCATTACTGCCTACACAAAGCCTAAATATTTGGCTTTTGAAACTGATTTTTGCAGACAAAGCAAGAGCTGCAGTAGAAAGTTTTGATCTGGGATAGTCTGCACACTGAAATGTCATGCATTGTTCTGTCCTCATTGTTTGCCTATAGGAAAGCTGTGAAGTTCACTTACAGGATGTTTTCAAAGGTACGCAAGAGGGCGATGCCAGATTTCCCTGAATGGGAGCTCTGAGTCTGCCCAACTCTCTGCACACCTAATCCCCATCTATTTAGCTCCTTTAGAACCTCCACAGTGTGTAAGGTGTCTGTGAGGTTACGCTTTATTGAAGAACCTTAAAAAGAAATAGCTGTAGGGAAAAAAAGTCATAAAATTAATTCACAGCCCTAACTAGTCAGTAATCCTTTTCATTTTCTGATATCCACTTATAAAAGATAAAGGGGGAGTTCATTTCCAAGGATCCAAGAAGTTTATAGCCTGTATGTGCAATAAGCTGGAAGAGCATCACTAGCAGCATGGCGCATTGTGTTGAATGCTGTTATGGAGATTTTTTTAATAGGATTTTGTGAAAAAGCTCTGCTGTGATAAGTGACTTATTAGAACAGTAAAGCGCTGGGAGTTTGCTCAGATTTGCTTTTCAGGCTACGTTTATGAATTCCACACTACCCAAGAACTCCACATCTTTGGTAACTTTTGGCAGTGGGTAGTAACTGCCATGCATTAATACCTCAAAGGTTTCATAACTCCAACGGTGACCTGAAGCACCAAAAAAGAAAAAAGAATCTAATACGTGAGTTTTATCTTGTCTGCCCCAAAAGGGAAAAAATATCCTTAAAAAAAAAAAAAAGCAGAGAGGTTATTCAGTGACTTAATCTGAAGCAACAGTGTCAATTTTTTCCATGAATTTCCTTACACTGAGGATTTCAGTGAAATGAAAGTGTAATGTTACTAAAATAAATTAGTTGGGTTTTTTCCTTTCTTTCTTTTATCTTGTTCCTTTTATGGATTTATTTTTTTTGTTACCAGAGACACTTTAGTGGATATGCATATATAGACTTTATAAAATACCTAAGTGTTTCACTGTGGGAATACAGTTTAAAGTCACCTCTTTGATAGTGTAAATAATTGAAAAGTTTCAGGGTGTCTGTGAATTGGTCTGTAAATATCCATTGTCTTGTAAAAGTAGTTATAGTGAGGATGTGTAAAAACAAAAGGAAGGCAGTAGAGGTGGAAAAATACGGCCCAGTTTTGTCTTGTTCTGCACATATAAACACCTAGTAAGAAAGAAAAGTACTTTCAGAGTGGTGTTATCGAATTATATACCAGCATGCAATGAAAGAGTTACTGTACTTACATGTAGGATTATATTCAGAACTTCTAAACTTGCATGCATCCCTAATTTTGCTGATGATCATTTTCTATTTGTCCTGATTTGTGCATATCATGCTTAGCAATCTTTGCTGTCATTCATCTATCATCCCAGATCACAAAAAGCTATGTGGACAGTATGTGTAATTTGTACATATTTGTGTGTGTCTGAAAGAGAGATAATTGCTTATCTGTAATTGCCATTCTCTGAAAATATGTAGCAGCAGTAGGGTTCTTGCATAAAACCTCTCTGTTAAAAGTAGAACTTCCATAATTCTAAGTTCACAGATGTTGGCAGTGGTGTTTGCTCTGTTGTGTATATGCAGAATGATCTTGTGTTCTAATAAACAGCCATCAGATAGGGAATTGGACGCTATCGATTGGCATACCACACTGAGCGTGTTTGCATTCACCTCCCCACATACTGTGTATATATAGATTTACCATAAGTTTATCTTCAAAAGTTAATAGAAAGTAATTAGTACCTTCCTGGAACAATTAGCTGTTTATCCCTTAGCACAAAGGCATCACAGTCATTGGGGTTAAGCACCCAGAAATTGGCCTCTACTTCTTACTACTGCACAGACATTTGGATGCTTTCTTTTCTTCCATTGGGGCTGTGTGAGAGCAGTCAATTAAACTGAGTAAAGTTGGTTTATTTGGTCCTTTGAGACTGATGGAAGAATTTGAGTACCTGAATTACTGATGAACTGAAGTGTAAAATAAATGTAACAACACTCTGTTACGTTTTCATCTTCTTGGAGATAATATTTTTGGTAAGGATATATCTTTTAGGAGTACTTCAGTCTATGTTTTTCTTAGACATTTAGGAGGAAGAAAGATTCAGAAGTAATTGTAGGATAATTCCCATAGAAAAGGGACTTTCATTCTGTGGCTATATGACTAATGAATCTTCATTTTACAATTTTGCTCAAAGATTCAATGCCTATTACGTAGCAATTATACCATTAGAAATTCACAGAATGCAAGCTAATATTTTAGCATTAACTAGAGAATGTAAATAAGAAAATACGGCATCATTCACTAACAAAGTGCCCTAGTCAGTGTACTCATTTCCTGCTCTTTTGAGTCTTCTGCTTATTTCAGAGGAAACGAATCAGTGATTTACATATCTGATGCATTTCTCTTAAAGTATATTTGATTCTTTTAGTTTAGTTTGGAAACCTGCCTTATTTTCAGACCTAGTTTTAGCATTGTATAAGATCTATGATTTCAAACCTCCTCTTTTTTATAGGATTATCTGTTGTACCAAGGGGATTAATGGTTTGACTTTAAATACCACATAAGAAATAGCTGGAAATCATATTTATATATGCTTGGAAATTGTGTCGGGTTACCTTGTGTAGAGAGATAGGATGAGATTTTGTTTTATTCAAAGGTTTAAAAGAATGTATTTTCAAGGAAAGAAAATTTAGTACTATTTGCATTCTCTTTGCAAATAAATGGCAACTATGGGATTACTTATATATATGAGCTAAAACTTGTGTAAAATACTTCGCTTGATCAGGGCCTAAAAAAGTAGCTTTTAGGTAAGAATCTATACCCTTGCAGGATGAACTTTACAACGTAATAGGTACTAAGCCTTGTAAGTTTGTCTTCCCAGCAGTCAGTATTCACAACAAAACCACTCTCCAGGTAATGTATTCATTTCAGTCTCCCTGGCCTTAAATATAGCTGGTACTGCCACTCCAATGTGAAGAATTACTTTTATTATCTTTCTAACCTTAATTTGTCACCTGCAGAGTAACACTGAATACAGCTCACATCCTCAGATTTAGAAATAAATGCTGTGCTGCAGTTGTCTACAGGAGGCTTGATTTTTACTTTACTGGAGTTTTCAATGTCTTTAAAACTCTTGGAATACAAAAAGAATGTTGGGGGGTTTATATTCTAATAGCTTTTTGTCTGCGTAATTTGTCTTGTTCAGACTGTATTTTATGTACGATGTCTGTCTTCTGAGTTTTAGCTTTCAAAGTACTAATCTAAAACCTTTCCACTTTGTTTTTAACCAAAAGCTGCAAATGCTGCCTCCCCTGCTCAATTGATCATGCAATTTACTGTAAAGGTGTGTTTGTCAGTCTGGCTGTTGCATTCGCCTACAAGAGTATAAGTTACGGTGGTTAAACACACACCACACAGTAGTAAAGCCTGAGCTTGTCATTGCTCCTCTCTTGCTTCCATTCTTTCCTCTCTTTTTTAGCCTAATGTCGCCCCCATTTACTTCACTGGCAGGAGGACTCTGTCCCAAGAGAACCATCCACTTCAGGATGTCAGTGGAAGACACCCAGAATAAAGCGAGTGAGGAAAAACAAATAGCTTGATGTGTGTATCATTACCTCAGGACTTGATCTTTGCTCAGGTTACACCTGTACCATCACTAACCAATAATGAGATCAAGGACCCATGCCCATTGAGGACAGTCTACTGCATTTATAGGAAAATATTGCACAAAGGGGAAATATGTCTGAAATTGTGAAATACTGTCCAAAGCCATGGTGGGTATGAAAGAAGCTGTGTTTACAAACAGTTCATTTTTTAGCTTATCTGCCACTGCTGTCACGAAAAAAGAATCCCTTTTTACCTCTATTCTAAGACCATGAAAAGCACTTTATTGATAGTTGGGTTGTTCAGAAAATAACCACGGCATGTTGGTGGCACCACAGCTGGATTCCTTTCGTCTTATCCCTTCAGAGTCTCCGCTGTTTTGCTAATATAGTTTTTACTCAGTACCCTATTGAGAATATGGCATCTGAGCTCAGATATCAATACACGCCTTTTTGCCCCCTTTCATTCACTCATTTGTCCTGTAACATCCTTCTATCCTGCTGTGTGAGACAGTGTTATCTTCCCACTCTGGTTTCCAGTAGGATCTGTTCGAAAGTGTCAAGGCAAGATGCTGCTGTCTCTGAATCAATTGCTGCACTCCACTGTTTGTCCATTTGATGCTCCATTCAAAAAGATGGTTTACTCATCACTTTTTGGATATACTTTTAGTTTTTATTTAAGATAAAAAAATTTGTAAATCTGTTAACTCAAATCACTGACAGATTTCACCATAGTAGTAAAGGGATACAAAGGGGTTTATTTGAGAATGGGTTTTTGTAGTAAGATGGATCCAAGCGTTTGAAGGTAGTGTTTGATTGAAAGAATAGATCAGTTCCTAGACCTGGAAAATGCAAGATGTAACTCTTGGACATTGATGGGAGAAAGTTATTACTCCTTTAATACTGCATAGGGCTTGTAAAGCTAGCAATATTTTTCCTCCCCACCATTATGAGTTGGACGAGGAGTTGGCATGTGGCCACATTAAACATTATGGAGAAGGGACTTAACTTGAAAGTCTGTACTGCTGATAGGAATCCCGGGAGCAAGAGATCCTGCCTCAACTCAGTATTTTGTATATAGAATTTATAGTTCCCTGTGTTTTTTAGTAAATTAAATCAGGGAGTTGTTTGCTTTATTTACTCAATGGTAAAATGGCTTACTCCCTTCTTGGTTTTTTATTGCTGTCATTTATTGTGGATGGTTCTCCAGTGCTAAATGAAATGAAAGCATAAGAAGTCTTCACAAGATCTAGTTTGTTTTCTCCTGCATCTACCAAGCAAGACTGTCTAGAGCTGCTTTTGTTGCTGCTGGTTATAGTTTTTAATTTCTTCATTAAATAATTATTTATGTCCAAGTAGGCTTTTGTTTTTCTTTTGATACAGTGTAATTTCCACTTTCTGCATAGAGAGGCCATTAAAAAGGTAACTGAAATTAAATGATGGGTGAACATGCAGAATACATGGATTGACTGCAGGTGATAGTGAGCAGAGATGTACTGTAAGATATTTATGTGCTAAAGCAGGATCCAAAGTGCCATGTTCTCATGTAAGAATGTGTTGGAACATAGGAGAGGGGGAGAGAGCCTGAGTTATAGCCTGTAATGAGCAGTTATTTGTAAGTTTAATCCTGTTGACTGGAGAACATTTTTCTTCTGTAAGATTATTTATTACAGGATTGTCTTCTCTGCAGTATTTGCTCAAGTTAACTCTTGTTGAATCAGTCTTGCTTGGTTGAAAACTGTCACGTCTTATAAAATGTTACTTGAATAACAGGATGGTACGATATAGAACACAAGATGTTTTGCTGGCAGCAGATATTAGAAGACAGCTCTTCCTGACATCACTAAGGTTAGTCTGAATAGCACTTGATCCACATTCCTGACAGGTCAGCTGACTGGTATTTGAAGTACCACTTAAAGCAAGCTAGACACTTTTTTTTGTGCACAAAAAAAGCCAGATATGCCTTGTATTCACACTGCATTGAAAAGGAGATAAGCGCAAGTAGGGCATAGTTTGGACCACCACACTGCAGGGCTTCGAATCCGGAAAGCAGACCAGCGCTCATTAGAATTATTTACTTTTTTTTTCTATAGTTGATTCTCCCTTCTTAAAAGCAATAGTGTGGAGCAAAAAATTCTGGAAGAGACTGATGAATATTTAACAAGCTATTCACGAGTGTGAGGCAAAGCTGCCTTTTTGCTGCTGCCTCACCATTTGCCAAAGTGTCATTTTTGGAAGTGGTATAGGACTTTGCAGCCATCAAAACCAAGTCCTTCACTAAGAAAGAAGAAATGGGTAGATGGCAGGTGCAGTAGTGAAGGGACAAGCTGATGGCTCTGGGCAGTTACTATACACAATGAAGCCTCATCTTTAGCACTGTGCTTCCCCAGAGATCTCTATGTATAATACAGACCAAGGCAATATGTGCATATGTGGATAGGTTTCATTAAGCCACATCCTGCTTCATGAAGGTGTTGACATACCTCACAAAAATACAGTGTGTACTGATAGAAATAGCTTCCCACACAAACAATCCAAGGGAAAGAAGGATTTTTCACCATTATTTTTTATTACACTAGTCTTACGGATAAGCAAACTGTCTTCACAGTATAGTTGTAATCAGCAAAACTAAATTAGGCTTTGAAATTGAGAGACATTTCTTCAGTATCTTAAGACATAATCAATGAGACAATTGCACCTTAGTACCTTCATTCATCAGGAGAATTCAGCCTGGATCCAGCACCTGGAGGTCTTTGCCAACACTGGTCCTCAGCTACAGTGAATAAAGTTTGATTAACTGTGCTTTGCCCTCAGATACTGATTACAGTGTTCATTATCAGCAAAGTAGTGTAAGCGGAAAAGATGTTAAGGTCTTGAGAGCGAGTTTCTGAAATGAGTAGCTAAGTAAATGCTAGCACTGTTGTAAAGAAAGGATAGCTGGCAATTTCTATAAGGTAAGCACAGAGGCTGGATCTGTTGCTCAATGCATACCCAAGCAGCAGTTCAGACAGTTTCTCCTTAGAGCCCTTGATCCCAATGATTTATCTGTATAACTATTTGTCTATCCATCTGTACTTCTCATCAGGAGTAAACTTCTTGTTTTTCCTCCCAAACATAAGAAATTATATGATATTATTGTAATGAAAGGCTTCACTGTCCTAGGAGACAGAAAATCAAGCTGAGAAATTTATTGAGGTTTCAGTGCAGAGAGAATCTGCATCTCTTTGAGATACATTGATCACTTCACATACAATGAACTGTAGGATTATGTTTGCAGAAGTGTTTAATACCCTGTATATACTGATTGTCTATTAGGAAACAGTAGCAAAGCATTCAAACTTACAGCCTAACAAACATACTCAGGTCTAAGAGTAGACAGAGACAAGGAGCTTTCGTTAAATATCTGTGGAAACAAATAGTAGTGTTGCTCTGTAATTAGGACATGAAGCTGGATGTGCTAAGAGCCTTTTAAATGAGAAAGTACCTTTGTTATCTCAGTTCTGATACTTTCTAAGGTCCATAACTTCACTATTCTTTTGGGTTTTCATATGAAGTGTTGAAAATAGAGGTAAACTTATAGGTGGGATAGTGAAGGAAAGTTTATAATCACCAAAGAGAAGCTAACAGAAAATCAATATACAGACTCACCTCTTTGGTTGCTGAAAATATGAAGACCAGTACTCCATGTCCAAGCTTAGTAAATAAGAGAAAAGCAAGCCCATGTGTACACACTTATAGCATATAAAGCGACAGATGCAGTTCATGGCATGGGTCACTACAAGTTCATGGCCTTGTAGTGTAGAAGAATAAAAATGCATCAGCATCATTGTTTTACTTGAAATAGTACACAATAAAAGGACGTAGAGAAAAAACTGAAAACTTCCGGCAGCCAGTTGTTGATTTTCCTGCACCCTACAATATTTGCATACTGTAAAAAAATATATGAAGTGATGTAACTAACCAACAAGGTGAAGAAATTATTAAAATATATATAAAATTAGAGTAGTAGAAACCTGTGTAATTTTTGTACAGTAGTTTGCATGGTATATGTTAATTATTTAGCAGAATGAGTTCCCTGAAATGTGTCCAACAGAAATACTTGAATAAAGAGTGGCCAAAGACAGAAAGGAGGAACAAAGGCAGACATTTTCAAGAAAGAAAAGTATATTAAAATGTATATTAAAGTATACACTTTACATATAGGGAAGCAGTGGTATAGCTGAAGTAGCATTACATTTCAACCGATTTCAAATCTAACAGGAAGCATTTTTTAACAATACTGGAACTTTAACGGTATAGGCTGTGCTTTTTAAATGTTATCCAGCAATCCCCTTCAAAATATGTTCTGGCAAAATGTGTTCTAAGCATATTTTTGACAGAAAAAAGTAAAAGCAGGCTCTGTGTTTTTCCCCAAGCGTGTTTGAAAAAACACATGACCCACATTTTAGCCTTTCTGCAGAGATCCAGGAGAGACAATTGCAAAATTGATATAGACAATATCTTGTTCCATATACACATTGTTCACTACTACTAAACCAAGCACTTTGAAATACATCATTATACTGGTGCTTCTATTGTTTCTCAGTCTGATATCTTACTTATTTTACACATGCTTTTTCAGTGCCATTCTGAATGACTTCTGACTCCCAAAAGCAGGATCTCTAATACCCCTCCTCCTAGTAAATGAATGCTCTACTTCCTCAGGGAGCAGTAACAAAAAGACAATATATGCTTTCATCCGGATTTTTGATAACTCAATTCTGAGGTGCCTGGCTTCATTTTCTTTCATTATGGTATTCATCAGAGCTCTGTGAAACTGCCCAAAATGTTTCTTTGAAGTTTTTTTCCCCACAAAACTGTTTGCTATTTCATGCAATTTTACCTCCCCTCGGAGCCACTTTTCATAAGATTTGACAAAATTGCCTTCTTATTTTTTACATCAAAAATAAAAAAATGGCAAAATCAAATTCTTTATCTTGGTTTGGAATGAACAGATGGTGATCTAATTCTAATGGAAAGGGACCATTCTACTGGTAATATACCAATTTAAATGTAAAAACCCATAACATTTCTTAATAACATGGAGTTCCTTTGTCTTCCCACGCATCCTTTAAAATAGTAAATATTTTTTGCCTCTTTAGGGAAATGTTGTGATGTTTTAATATGTGTTGAATCACTACATGGTCACACTTTTTGCTCAGTTTCAGAATATCTAGTTCCACATATTTTTAATAGAATACTACATTGTAATACAGTCTGGTCATGTTTCAAGTCCAAGAAGGCACATGGCTGATTTCCTACTTAAATGCCTTTCCAAGAAATCATGCTGTTAAATAATGAACACGCACACATCACACATTGCTGAGGAGCTCTGCAGTACTTATTTTCTCTGACTTCTTTGCTCGGCTCTGTGTTATTCTCTCTCAGTTTCCTGTTAATTGATCTCTTTCTATGCTGATAGTGAGGCAAGTCTTGTCAACATAGCTGAAAAATTGTTTCTCTTCTGCTGGTTCTTACTGTCTGTAATGTGTCTTAATATTCCTCTTCTAAGCTTAGATGTTTCCTCTCAGTGGTGTAAAATGTTAGCCAAATGTGCATGTAGGACGAATCCCAGGTCTAAAGTGGCCACTTCAAGTATTTTATTTATCACATGCTAAACCCAATTTTCAACAGAAACAGAGGGGAGATGGAATTAGGTCCAAGGGAATGGATTGATCAGTTGAGCTGTCTAGCTTGATTATAAAGCTGAACAAACTCAGAGTTCAAACATTAAATCTAAGGTTATGAATAAACTTTCGTTGTGGATGAGGGGCAGAGGAGTCTAGAAACTCAGGCAGTCTTTAATCTGGCTCTCTAAATCAGAACTGTACATTATCAATTATTCTTACCAGGCACTTATCCTGTGATAATAATTTTTAACATTACAGTTTTAGTGTTATCTTTTACGTACTGGATTTTAGGAATATTCTTGTCTGTCAACTGTTTAATTAACACACTGCCAGATATCAGGATATTCTGTTTCCTTTCAAATTCAGTATATTAGCAAATGTAGTGTTAAATAACATCTGACATCAGAGATTTTAACTGAAATACTGTAAATTCATATGGTTTCAAAGTCTACCACAGATCAGTAGGATGTGTATTTTGAATTTACTTACAGGCTTTACTGTCGAAAAGGACAAGGAGGATGTGAACTTTTTTTAGCAGTAGAAACTTCTGAAGAGACAACATTTCTGCAGATATTTAGTTAATTTACAAATTATTTTGAGTCAGATCTCCTACTGAAAGAAACGGATACAGTTCTTTTGCATCAACAGATCCACCAGTTAGAATCTGAAAGATGATCTGGTTTACGTCTCTTTTTGTATGTACAAGGTTTCTGAAAATGTATGCTTTTTAAGGGGAACCATTTTACAGGAATCGCATGCATCCCTATTCTGAAAACGTAAAGGGAAAAATACTTCAGGTAGCATAAGAACTAGATTTGACCTTTTCCCATTCTTTATAACCATATCGGAGTTTTCCAGCATCACCATATAGTTCTTGATTCCCTTCACTTCCAAGTTCTGCAGAGGGATCGTGAGTCACAGAAGCTGCTCTAACGTTCAGCCTGCTTATTACAGATTGAGTAAGTTTGAGAGGTGTTTATCCATCCCTACTATATGTTAACATAGGTTACCTTCTTTTAAAAAATGGTTTTGAAAGGGAGCAGAGAGTAAGGCTGTTTATTTGCCATTTGTGTTTACTGTGCAGTAGGTTAAGTATATTCTTCTGGGGATTAACTGAATATCTGTACATGGAGGAGGTTTAGAGAGCAGGGTAGGAACAGTAAGAATGGAGACTTTGAGATACTGCTTTAGTAAGAGCAGGAAGCAGACACGCAAGTTAAGGAGAATAAGTAAAGATGCTTTACTGAAGGGGCTGGGCAAGGTTTGTTTGCAATGCAGAAAGACAGTGAAAAGCTCCTAAATAAAGCAAGACTGAAAGAAAAGATCTACCCTGTTGTGACATTGAAAGAAAGGAGAGTTTTGTGTACAAGTCCTTTTAACTTTCTTTTGCTTTTAAAATTTAAGTCAGGATAGAGCAGCCTGTTATGGTTGAGACTGTCAAAGGCTAACTCTTGCTTTATTCCTGCTATTCTGTTATTCTGACTCTCTTTTGAAGGTTTCATGGAATCACAGGCTGGTTGGGGTTGGAAGGGACCCCTAGAAGTCATCTAGTCCAGCCCCCTGCCCAGAGCAGCATCAGCTCGAGCGGGTTGCCAGGCTGTATCCAGTTTAGTATTGAATATCTGCAAGAATGGAGACTCAGCAACCTTTCTGGGCAAGCCGTTCCACGGTTTGGCCACCCTCACAGTGAAAGAAGGTTCTTTTGTGTGTTTAAATGCGATTTTCTGTATTTCAATTTGTGCCTCTTTTCTCTTACCTTTCCACTGGATACCCCTAAGAAGATCCTGGCTCTGTCTTCTTCCCTAAGCCTTCTCTTCTCCGGCTGAAAAATCCCATTTCTCTCAACCTTTCCTTGTATGTTAGGTGCTCAAGTGCCTTGGGTTATTCCTCCCCAAGGGCAAGACTTTAATGAACTTCATGAGATTCTCAGTAGCCAGTTTCTCCAGTCTGTCAAGGTGCCTCTGAATGGTAGCACAACGCTTTGGTGATTCAGCCACTCCTCGCAGTTTTGTATCTTTACGAACTTCCTGAGGGTGCACTCTGTCCTGTCATCCATGTCATTAATTAGGATGTTGAACATCATTGGACCCAGTGTTGACCTCTTGGGTACTCCACTAGTGTGGCAGGGGGACCTTACACTGCTTATCACAAGCCTTTGAGCTCGGCAGTTCAGCCAGTTTTTAATACATGTCGCTGTCTACTTATCTAGCCTGTACTTCATCAGTTTGTCAATGAGGATGTTATGGGAGACAGTGTTGAAAACCTTCCTGAAGTCAAGATGAACAATGCCTACTGCTTTCCCCTTGTCTATGCTTAGGAAATGGGCTACATGATAAAGGTTACCTTGCAGAGAAATCTCAAGTGCCTTCTGTCACCTAGAAAATAACTATCTCAAATCTTGAGTATTGAATTGGAATTATTCATCAATCGTTCCTTTCTCCCATGAATGAATTTCATCTGGCTAATGAATGGTGTTGTTATGTTTGTTTGTTTATTGAAATTGGTTCATTTTCCCCATGCAATGTTGCTATTTAAAACCAAGGAGTGACACTTAAATGTCTGGCTTAAGCCAGCTTAAATGTTTTTACAGTGTAACCGCTGTATGTACAATCTATGTGCAAACTTGAGGCATTCTTAAGAAAAATTGAAAAAAGGGGTTAAGAGAACTGCTTGCAGTTCATAACAATTTAAGTAGAAATTCTATGTACTAAATAAAGATGAAAGGCCAGATGAAAGTCAAATGGCTGCTTTCTATACTGTAAAAGCATACTTATGTTCCGTACTTGTGTCTGCACTTCTCTTAGCTTTTTCTTTTTTTCCCATCTGTATTTTTTGCTCAGTTGCACACGAGTGCAGTGTGATTGTAGCAATATTTTTCTGTTTCATTTAACCCTGAACACTTGCATAGGACGTGATCAGTACAAACAAGTTTTCTGCTCCATAGTTACAATATATCCTAGCCTTACATTTTGTATCTTGCTGGGGTTACCATTACTGTGTTTCCTGGTGTACAAACTGCACATCTGTCTCTTGGAAAAGGATGCCTAAGACTAAGGCTGTGTTTTAAATACTGAACCTACATACCATGAGCAGCTTTCCTGCTGATGCCACTGTGCCGCTGGCAGTATCAGAGGCAGCAGTCATGAAAGCAGCAGGAGCAATGGCAGCAGCAGGTGTGTGATTAACACAGTGCTGCATCTTTACACAAGACCAAGTGGTAAATTTATAGACTTATGAAGTCTTATCTGTTTACAGGCTGGCTCCAAAGTAGGCTAAGAATTGAATTGTCTTGCTTTCCCTCCAAAAATGCTACTTATAAATTTATAAGTATGGTTATATATTTATAAGTTATGGTAGTAACCAAAGGGGAAGAAACACTATGTACAGGCGTGAGGAATTTGCAGAAACCACTGGAAGTCAGTTTGTGCCATGGAGCTGGAAGGCTGTCTTTAACCGTGCAGTATACGTGACAAGCCCTTTTAATAAACAACCACTTTAGTTGTATGACTATTGAGTTCCTTCATCACTTTCATGGTACTTGCTACAGAAAAGCAGAGTTTCATTTTCAGCTGAACCAGAAAGATTTTGCAGCCTTCAGACATGACACAAAAATGAAAATAATATCATGTACATGCTTTTACAACATTAGGGAAAATAGGTTTCGTAAGAAAGTAATGAAAACCGAAAAGAACTTTTATCAGGCATTTTGCAAATATTGTCTCTCTTAATCATATCGCAAGCCCTGCTGCACCAAACCTAACAGTCATCTTCAGTTGAAAATTGGGCTTCTGTTATTTTACCCTTAGTCTCGTAGAGCAATCGGCATGGTGTTATGAAATATATACCTTAAACCATGCTGATACCAAAAAATACAAATTCAGTTTGTATTTAGCTTTTAGGTGTACAAATACAGAATTAATGTGTTCAGCACTCTTTGCATTGTGTAAAATATAGTTGAGGTTATTGATGCCTATTTTAATAATTTTAATTGCTTAATGCATTATTAAAAGAAAAATTTTAAATAACATTATAGATCATATTTAGTGTTGTTTAATGCAAAGTCAGATACTTGTTTGAAGTTTACTTACAGGTTTAATTTGGATATATGTGCTCACAAGCCAAAATGTTGAGCTATGTGTTTCTCAACTTTTTATTTTCAATGCATTCTTTTAAGCTAAAAAGTAAAAAAATTAAAATTAAATCCTGTTTAAGCAGTACTGAGGCAGTAGAAAATGCATATCAGAATGAGCGTGGTTTTCTTTAACTTGTAGAACATCCGTAGGTGTATGTAAGCCATGGTATCTTACATTTAAAAGGAAAATATACAGTCAATTCTATCTGAGTATTATTAAACTTCTGATTTAACATTTTAGCAGAACATATTTTTATTGATAAATATACTTGTAACTTGCATTTTGGCAGATACCTGCAGTTATCTTTGGCTGGTGTTCCTGAGGAAGAAAGGACTTTTTTAATCAGTCTGTGTCTCTGCCAGTCAGCCTAACAGTAGTTTTTTGGCCATTTGTAAACAAAGTGAGTAGAGGAGTAATGTCTCAAAGACAGGAAATCTCACAAGTTTATGAAACCTGAATGTCAGTTGTAGCGTAAATTCTGGGAAGGTCCTTATTGTCGCAAGCTTGAAGAATTTCAAATGTTCATTGCATGAGGACTTGCAGGCCAAGCCCTTACACATTTTAAATGGACACTGATGCACGGTCTTCAGGAGACCTCGGTAAATGCTGGGAGTGGGTGGGGTGGAATTTTTAAGAGACTTTCAGCTTTCAGAAACAACACATTGAATCGTCAGGGCCTCCAAGTAGCCAGGGGAAGGCATGGATAGACAGGTGGTGGAAAGGATGTGGATTGTTTTTGTATGAGGCAAGGAAAAGTAATATGCTCTTACAGTGGAAAGATGGAGACTTATCAGGCTGGGCAAGAAATTTACATCAAGGGACATAAGGGGATGTGTTACTGAGGCTGATAAAAGGAGTAGATAAGAAGCAAGTCTCTGCTTTGTGATCTGTGATGACAGAAGACAAGGACAGAAGAATAACAGGGTAAAAAGCCTGTGAGATTCTCCTGATAATATGTGAGATGGAAGGGAAAATGGTGTTAGGTATTGTGAGGGTGTCAAAGGTGATTAATAGAATTGGGGCAGTTGGCACGGAATTAAACTGGTGTGAAAAATTAGAATGGCACAATACACTTTTTGAAATCGAGCAGTACATGTCCGTTTTGCTTGTTGAATTGAGAAGATGTACTGTTGATTCCCTCTATCACATATTAGACACAAATATGTTAATATTAGGTTGTAAGAATTTAAGATTAGAAAGACAATACAAAACCAAATAATTCTAATATGACTTCCATTAGGAAGGCACATTAGGAAAAAAAATATTTTTATAGGGAGCATAATGCCTCTACTTCAGAATACTGGTGAAATTTTTCACTAATAAAATGTTGGATGACTTAACATTTAAAATCAAAACTATGTTAAGGTTTTAGACTACGCTTGCCTTTAGGGCCCTTGTTACTTATTTAATCCCCAAATTACCTATGATTGGCACAAACTTGGCATCCTGTTGTTCTGTGGTTCAAAATTACAGATGCTGGAAATAGGGCTATTTACACAGAGGAAGTGAATTGCCCATAATTTTGCAATTTCCTGCTTGGATATTACGAGTTTTATCACAGATTGTGTCCCATACCTGGGCCTTGGCAGGTAGGAGTGTGGGGTTGGAATAACTCTGGTTGCTAGGAGCTGCTGTTATAAAAGTGGATGAAAGGACTTTTTATGCCATCATGACAACCCAATTAAGCTTTTATTACTTTACTTCTAAGAAATCATCCTTGTTCTTTGTAAATCAAATAAATCTTTGGCCCTTAGACAAGCCCTACTTTTGATTGCAGAATCACTATGACTAAATGTTGCTTTTGCCTGTGAGAGACAGATACCCATGCACACGTACATATTTTTTGCATCTGTTTGCCGTAGCTTTTCTGTGGAGTCCATTACTCCTTTAAATACTCTGTGTCTCTATGAACACGAAAAAACAAAGACTGGAAAAGGAAAATAATGGAAACAGTGTTTTGGGCTTACTTGGAGTTTGCAGAGCTAGAGGGAAGTGCTGGAGCACTGCACAGCTGACACTGGTACCTGACACTAAATCACATAGCACCTCCCAAGCCGGATAGCTGAGGATGAGCGAGCACCTATTGGACTTAATACCAGTCCTCTTTAGCAAAGTACACAAGTTGCCTTGCAGCATTATTCTCTTCTTGTTTACCCATCCCCGATTGTTGTTGTTCCTGATGAAATAGTTCTTGAATTAGAATTTGTGGTGCTTTAAATCTAAGGGCAGTTAGAAAACAGCAGCAAACAACTCAAAGTGCTAAAGCTTTGTCTGGGCTGTTACTATTTCATGCTTTGTTTCATTTTACAGATTCTGTATTTCTTTGTTTTTAATACCCTGCATGTGAACAACAGAACAAATTCTGGCCTAGCAGCACAACTTCTGTCGGTTCGATGGAAGGTGCATTAATGAGGATCCATTCCTAAGTGCTTTTTTAATTTTGTAAGCGTTTTATGAGCTGTCGTGGTTTAACCTGGCAGGCAGCCAAATACCACGCAGCCGCTCACTCACTCCCCCCCGCAGCGGGACGGGGAGAGAATCGGAAGGGTAAGAGTGAGAAAAACTCGTGGGTTGAGATAAAGACAGTTTAATAGAACAGAAAAAAGGGAAAATAATAATGATAATGATAAAATATACAAAATGAGTGATGCACAATGCAATTGCTCACCACCCGCGCTGACCGATAACCAAGTAGCAATCGGCACTTCCTGGATCACGCCTGCCGTTCATATGCTGAGCATGACGTCACATGGTATGGAATACCCCATTAGCCAGCTGGGCTGGCTGTCCTGATTATGTTCCCTCCCATCTCGTGTACCTAGCTCAGTCAGTAGGCACGGGAGCTGTCCTTGGACTAGGAGGGCACTTAGCAACAACTGAAAACATCTCTGTGTTATCAACATTCTCCTCATACTAAATCCAAAACACAGCACTAGGAAGAAATTTAACCCTATCCCAGCCGAAACCAGGACATGAACGTTCCATCTTGCGCTCGAAAACAAAGACTCATAAGACCTGTGACTAGATTGTTTGTATTCTTAGTATGCCTGTGCTGCTTTCTTATGTACTTGCCCTCTTTTGGTCTAATACCTGAGTACTTGACTTTCTATTTCGATTATTTGTAAAGCAACCCTGTTAAAAGCTTCTAGAAAGTTTAGTTGAGTGGATTTTTGTTTTGTTTCCACAATTGTTATTTTATGCAATGCCGTTGGAAATAATTTATGGGGATTTTCCTTCGTAGTGTTTTGTTACACCATGTCACATTCAAAGCTTTCTGAGCAATTTCAACGTCTGTTTATTAAAATATAGCCAAGAAAAATGAGTGAGGTTTGAGAATAGCAATATTTTCTGAGTTACATTTCATCTACCAATCTAATTTCCTGTGGGTGTATCCAAGTCATCTTGAACTATACTAGCTACCTGCTATAACTAGTACTTTTTCTTCTTCATGGGTTATATTTCAACATAGTCTTTCCCACTGTGATTGACTGTACAGCTTCTTGCCCTTCTCCTCGCCTGACTCCATTCCCTGAAGAAGAAGGGCTGCATGTCTGTATGATACTCTCCCTTTGCCTTTTGACCACAGTTGTAGGAAAAGTAGGGAAAATATCTCATCACCCCTTCAACATGAGGGAGAAAGGGAGAAGTTACATTTTCTGGCTCATAAAATGATGTGACCCTTCAGCTGAAGTAGACAGTATTTCTCTTCCAGGAAATAGCACATAAGTATGATTTCTTCTGAAAAATGAGCCATGTTCCATTGGCACCAACAGCAAATCTCCTCAGCTCATACCAAAAAATGAGCAAAATATGCCTTCCAAATCAAAAACTGTAAAAAACCCCTAAGCTTTTCTTTGTAAGCCTGGGAACTGAAAGTCAATATAGGTTAGTTCCTGAGACATGCCACTAATGACTGTCTGCCTTTAGTTATACTTAGATGTAATCTCAGAGTCTTCAGTGAGATTACAAACCTAAATTACAGTTCTTTGTCTGTGAAACTGAAGTATGGATGAGCATAAGAATTAAAGGCAAAGCCCAACTAGTATTTGCTTTTACACGGGTGGGCTGGTTAAGGATGTGAAAACAGCATTAAAAAGGCTTTTCTAAGCCCCTGAGGGTTATGTCAAAACGTGCAGACTTGGGGTTGCTTTTCTAAGAATTATTTTTAAACCGGCCCAGTTTACAATCTGTTTCACAACACATTCCCATGAGTATTTTTCTGTGAACAACTGAGGAAGAGTCATGTTGTAGCACGGGGTGAGAATGAGTGGTGAGAATAAGGGCCATGGGTGTGTGTTGGTGTCACTTGGCAAGCTCAGTAGGCAAGTGTCATCTAAGAAGGGCCTTTCTATCTCACTAGGTCACTTGGGAGATAAATTCTGGGTCTTAAAAGTTTGTTTGCGGCAAATAAGATGGTGAAATGAGAGGGCTGGCTTCACTGACTTCACTGTCCTGTCAAATTGGTTCCACATGCTGGAGGGACAAATAGAATCACATTAAAGAAATGCCAATATATTTGCATATTGATTTAAATGCAGGAGAAGGAAAGGAAATCCGTACAGGCAAAAAACAAATAAAGGTAATTCAATCAGTAATCCTGTATACAGGAGACACATTTTATAGGTAAGTAAATATTTTTATTGATAATTTTACGTTTACCTGTGGGGTTTTTTCACATAGTAAATTGCTGGTTTGTGAGATTGGTTTACGGGTGTTTTATACAGGTTCAAAAGATTTCTCTCCTCCTCTCTTTTAATTAAGTAAAAGAAAGCCTGTTTGGTTCTCTGCTATAATAAAAACATGGAAAACCTTTAGGGGCAAGGGAAGATTGCTATTAACGCAGGTTTTTGCTTACAGATTTAACTGACTCTGTATAATGAAAGAAGAGAATACCTATTCCTTCTTGTGAAAAAGGTCTTATCTGTCCCTTTTTGTCAATCAGAAAATATAAACTAGAATATGAACTCCATCTCAGAATAATTTTTATTATTTTCTGGTATCTAAACAAAAGCATAATATTACTATGCTAGTAATTTGCAAACTGTCTGTGTACTATATGTTTTTGAGTAGTAAATAAATATGTATTTTAGGAGATTTTGTGAAATCCATAAATCACAAATTTCAAAGAATTATTTCAGGTTCTATTTCTGCTTTTTAAAAGGCATTTGCAGGCAAGCACTGCTGAGCCAAAATGATCAGCTTACTGGCATTAAATAATTTTTCCCATTTACTTTTCATGTTCAATTTCAGCTGGCAACACAAAAGCCAATTAAAGTATTCATGGTTTATTTCTGCAGATTTTACTTTAAGTAACTGGAGAGAGATGTAAATTATTACGCTAGTAGTGTGTGTCAGGAGCTAATGAATTCCAGATGAAAAATACTTCTCCGTTATGTGGGGTTGTATCTTGACATTTCTTTTCCAACAATCATACACTTTTTATTTCTGGGTATTGGCTACTCTGGTTTTGTTTATTGATTTTAAGAGATCCCAGCTGTGTTAAAATAATCTTCATTTCCCATGCAGTTTTATTCAGGACAAATGACCTCTTAATGATATATTTCAACATGGAGGAAATATATCAGATTTGTCATGGTTTAAAAACAAATTATATTTCAATATGATTCATTATGTAGACCTACTGGAAAGAAAACAGTTTTTCCATTACTAGCAGGTAGATGTTTCCTATCATTATATAGGGACCTAGCCATTCTCCCGATAAGGTTAACGTATGCATGTACTCTATTATTGGGTTAAAAATATAGGGCTGAATTGTAAGCTCAGCTCCCACTGTCATCAGCGACAAACTTGATTTCAATGGCAGTTGAAAGAAGACGGCAACTTGGGTCCTATGTATTTCCATATCTGGGGAGTTGGGGTGAAATGTTTGTGGACCTACCTGTGTCTGAGTCACAGTCGTTCATGATTTTGACCTGGAATCACGCTAGTGAACTAAAGAAGTCCAGTTGTACAGAAGCTGGTTTGCATTTCCTTCCACCAGGAACGGAGAATAAACTCTCATCTGCAAGTGTTTTGCCCTTCTTCCAGGCTTGCTTGATTTCCAAAATCACAACTCAAAGCCAGAACAAGTTGGTTTAAACTCTTGAGGGACAGCCTTTAGAGGCCTTTCTCAATTTACTTGGGTAAGAGGAGAGAAAATGTGCCTCTCCTACCTTCCCTCTCCAGCAATTCCTCTTTCATTCTGTATCTCAGACAAAAGCCTTCCAACAGCAGAAGCTGCTTAGATCTTCTAGTGAAGTGTAGTTTGGTGCTGACTATTCCCGTGTGCTTCTGTTGTCCTCCCCTTTCCCCATATTCTTTTTGTACAGTTGTTTATAAAAGGAGAAATGTAGATGCTGAGTAATTTTAAGTAATTTGGCTAACATAATAAATGTTGACTTTCTTCCTTAATGCATAAGTTCCTTGATATCACATCCCACTTAAATATAGCTCCATTTTTTAGCAGAATTTAGGAATTAATGAATGATGTCAGCTAAATTTCTGTGTGGATGAGGTCTTGCTACCACCTCAGTTTGATTTTTCTTTAGAACTACTTTTGTGTTGCAGTGAACTGCCCCCTAGAGCCAAATGCAGCACATAGAGTTGCTTATGGATCAAATAAGCTTCCTGCTCAGGACCTGTTCAAAGGTCATGCTGGAATTTTTAACCTGTGCATAAGCACATTAAATCACTGCAGTAGAAAAGTCCAAGCCGCTAGGCTGGTTGGCTTTTGGGTTTTTTTTGGTCTGTGAGAGTCTGAGTCAGGGAATTCTAACACATTTTTGGAGACAGCAGTGATTTATTCCGAGTTTATAAAAGGTGAAGAGTGAAACTCGGGCTCTGATAGAGTGTAATGAAAATTCATGGATGGTTTCTATACTTTCAAACTACTTTTTCAGTAGTACTGCTGGAAATAGATTATATTCATAAATGAATATTCCATTTATGAATGCTTAATTCACAAATGAAACATCTTTGTTTCTAGCATTTGAAGTTCATTTTCTCACGCTGAAAAGAAGCTACAGTTTTAAATATATGGCTTCATCTAATTAAATCTGGCCATATTATACTTCCTTCCTCCTTGGAAACAAAAGCATTGACATAGTGGTTGGGAAAGTCGCATCAGGCTGGGTTTTCCATTCTGCTGTGTCATTTTACCTGTGTTCAACTGGACCCTCTAGCAAATGGTAGGAAACCGTGACTGACTGTCATCCTCTTCCCTGGCCAGATCTCCAAGGTCCAGGATGGACTGCAATATTTTTTGTATGTCTGCAGATTCTTTGTGAACCATGCAGTTTTATACAAGTCCCAGTTTACAGAGCTGTCATTCCAGGTTTCCGGTTGGTGGGTTGGAGAAAGAAATGTTTGTCCTAAATTTAATGGAATGAAATCTCTAAATTTGTTTTTGCATTTCCTATTTCCTAGGTAGGAGTTTGCCATAGCAAAAAATCTGGCATTTACATATAGAAACTGGGTTTGAACTTAAGCCAGAGACTTACTGCAAAGTGAGAAAACGTTGCAAGGAATTCTTTTCAACTGAACACAATTGTACTTTGAATACCGCATGAACCGCTGAAAAGTTAGAGGTGCCAAATTGTACTTTCCTTCTACCAATCCTCCCGGGTTTGTGGAGCGAACGTTGTGAAGAGGACATTGCATTCAGAGCCCTCTAAGGGCTAAATGCAAGAAGGCAGCAAGTATTTAAACTGTGCTTGTCTTTACACAAGCTATGTCCATAGAATGTCAGTTCATTTTAAATTCAGTGGGTTATTGGGCAGTATAAAGTCTTATGTAGTATCTTATACAAAAACTCCATTGAAAAGTTTTTGCAATATGTTAGTACAACAGAGGTTTTTAAGTATGATTCCCCATGCATTCATCTTCTACATGAAAATTCCTTTCATTATTTCTTTTAAAATATATTAAACTCCATGAATCAGGTTTTAAAAAAAATCAAGAGGATTCCATTCTGCCATCTGCAAAATGTAGTGGATTATTCCCAGGTGCAATCCACCAAGACACAATTGTGGTAGAACTGTGGAATAAAGTTATTAACAAAACCAGCGGTTGGCAAATATTGACTGACTTTCTGCAATATAATTTGCTTTTAAATATCCATATACATCTGTTGCTTAACCTTTTCCTGACTAATGGAAAACATATCAAAATCAGTCTCCATATACTAAAGAACAGCCTGTCACGTAAATGAATAAATTAATGGCAACGAAAGCAGGGCCTGTCAATTACTAGGAACATTAATTATTCCATTAATAATGACTTAGTTTAAATCTTGTTTCAAAGACATATTGGACAATGCAATTCATTAATTTCATTTGAGGTTTCAGCCATGTGTGCTAATTGAATTATATATATTTTGGCATGGCAGAATTTCCATTATGTTTGCATTCCATCTAGTTCTCATCTGTCTTTCCCGAAAAACCTGAAACCCTGCCATTAAGGACACTCCTTTGAAGCTGAATAGTGAGGCATGTTAAAATATGTATTACTGTGCAGACTGAATTGCATAGAGATGGAAAAAATTTAATTTTTCCATACTTTAATTTTGAAACTGTGGATAGTTTTCCCCTAATGTACTGCATATTATATCTCATTTTTTTTCATTGTGGAGGAGCTAGTTAAATGATAAATTAAAATCCATGGTTATTTTGAAATACATTTCATTTCCTCTTCCCTTATCTTCATACTTTTAATTTTCATAACTTCCTCGTTGGAAATTTTGCTTCTTTTAAGTCTTCTCTTCTAAACAGAACCCTTAAGTATGTAATATATAGTCCATATGTATAAAAATGTGCCATTAACATATTACAGAAATTTTGTTCTATGTATTAATCCTGTAAAATACCTTTTTCCCCAAGTTAATAAACTGGACAATTGAGAAGAGAGTGTTAGAATGCATTTTGAGTTTCAATAAGTGAAAACAATTCCTAATCTGAAAAAAATATTTCTTCTTGGAATATTCTGCTTGACAAAGAATTCTTTACCATCTCTATTTCCCATTTTATGTAAACGTATCTTAAAAAAATAGAAATGTTTAAAAGTTAAACCACTATGCAATTATATGTTCAGGGAAATACAGCTATCACTGGGAGAACAACAGAAGTGCTCAATTCAACTGAATATATTTACTAGTGTGCATTCAAGTATGTCCTTAGACTGAACAAATTGCAATCAAGACCACTTGATCAAATCAAGGAGATGCCATACTCTCAAGTGCAAACTGGTCAGTGAGACATGATCCTCCAGTTTAAGCTTTGTTTTAGTCTGAGAGTAAAAAATACCATGTTGCTTCAAGCCCAACTCTGAAGGCTGGGCCAAATCTTCATTGCTGTGTGTTTGTTTTAGGGATTGCAGATGCAGTCTAAGGCCTCATCCTGGCAGGTCCAACCTCTGTAAATGCTGAGCACGCTCAGAAGTTCACAATTCCTACAATTAAACTGTAGCTTCTTCATCTGTTTAATCTTCAGCAATCTTTGATTGCTTCCTGTCCTCACCCATATGTTGTCAGCCTGGAGGCCACGTAAGTGCCCTTTAGGTGTCATTGCTACCTGTTCAGCCATTTCTGTGATATTAAATTGGAAGAGGTGACCATGGCATCGATTTCATCCATGTGATTAGCACCCAGCATACACAGGCATAAATTACATGTGCTGTGTGACCACAACCATGCAAGATTTCTCTGAGCTATAGAAATGTTCAACATACTTTCCATTTTTTTTTGAGGATCATGATCTGTGATAATGTTTGAGGTAAGCGTGTTCCAGGCTTAATTGCTCCTAATCTTGTGTATGCAAATGGTCCTGGTGCTATGAAAGTATTTCTGATACAAGTTTATGCCCAGTTTACAGTTTCGTGTTTTTATGTTTTAATTTTTCTCAAATGTCTTAATTTTTTGTGGGATTTTGTTATTGATTTTGAGTTGAGGTTGGTATTTTTTTTTTTTCCTTTTTGTTCCTTTTTTTTTTTTTACAAAATTCCTTTTTGGGCTCCCTTTCTTACTCAGCTGTCTATTAGACAAAGTCTCAGAAGTACATGATCCATATTAATGGACCGCAGACTTTTTGTGTCAAGCATCTCTTTGCCGTAAACATACTCATTCTGTCTTTCCAATCAACATCCCATAAGGGGTCTAAGGAAGCCTGGTGATTAGGAAAGATTTTATCTTCCTAGGAAGCTTTCTGTGACTTCAGAGATTTCCATAGCACAGCAGGTGAGACAAAGATTAAAAAAAACCCAAACCATCTGTTCTGAAATAGCAAATAGCCAGCAGTTTTAAAACGCAGTTGTGATGGCAGTGATTCGGGTAAAATTCACTGTTTCACTAGTGGCTTCATTTAATTTTAAGTTATTGATGCTGTATTTTACTTCCTATTCTGCAAAATATTGCTTACAGTCTTTTATGGGGAGTTGATATGGATAAATGGATTCAAAACTGCAAACTGTTCACTAGGAAAGCTTATAGAGAACCAGAAAATAAATACTGCTATAAGCAGAAATCTATTCTGAAAAATGAATCCAGAGTAGCTGGACTGGTAAGATGTATTTGCTGCTGGTTTAACTATATTTAGATCAAAGTATTGAATCATTCTTTGAAGAAGATGGTTCTGTTCTATCTGAAGAAAAACTCTCAATATATTTCATTCTTCCTTGGGTAATATTGAAGAGGACATTAAATCCACACTAGTTGGAAGCTGAAAGTTGGTTAAAAAGAAATCTTAAGAAAGATTTTCTTTCCTAGGGATGTGATTTTTTTTTTCTTGGAAGTCTGCACCTACGTATAGTCAAGACTCATCTGTCTACATGTATTACACAGAAAACTATCTTTTTAATGACATTCCTACTTTAGGACCTATTTGGTGGCTGTTTTGAGATAGAAAGCTAGGCTGACAGAGATTCCTATGAAGCAGTTTTCTTCAGTCGTTAAAATGCATCCTAGCAATAATCATTTGAAAATCTAGGAGGAAACATTTCTCTGGTCTACAGATCTATAATGCCTAGAGATTGGAAGTTGGCTCAAAGCAGATATATTCATGTCCATCCATTCTGTGAATTCAGTAGTAAACAGTTTTCATTCTTTTCATAGCAAATTCATAGCAAGTATTAAAAAAAAAAAGGGGGGGGGGGGGGAGCAGAAACAGCACCAAAAATACTCTCTAACAGACAGTGTCCAATAAGATGATTGGCAACTTCTTATCTCCATAGCACGTTTTGGCTATGAATGTTATGCATGCTTTAAATTTTTTTTTCCTTCTACATTCACATTTCCTTTCCTGTTTTTTTAGGAGATAAAAAACACCTATCTTTTTCATTTTCAGAGCCATAATGTGCTTGAGTTCTTATTCTGAGCAGATTAGACTTGTTGAAGGAGAAAATGAGTAATCCCAGTCTTTCAGCTGTGAGTGCTTTATATCCCATGTGTTTTTTCACCCATTTTTGCTTCTTTATTAGCACCTTTCACTTCTGTCAACTAAAGCAGATTGAAAACTAATGGTGAGGTCCAGCTGCTAAGTTAATGCTGACAGAGAACAAAATCATTTTGGAGTAGGCAAGTAAATTCCTTTGTAATCTGATTCAGTACTTTTGGTATGAAAGACATTGTTTCTGTTCAATTCAGGCAGAACTCTGTGGTTTGAATATGAAATACTGTAAGAAGTCAGGCTCTTTGAAGAGTCAACTAAATCCTAAATTAAACTACGTTGCCCCATTATTTGTATTTACTGCTTTTAAATCAGCTACCACAAAAACTCTTGTAGAAGGAAAGCTTCACAAGGTTATAAACAACAGAAGAGGGACTTGAATAATTTAAGCGAACTGCATGAAATAATTGGATGCCATGCACTGCGTGTGATCAGCCACTCCAGTTCTTTTCCTTGTTGTCAGTCTTTTGACCCTTTGCCTAACATTAGACAAAGGAGTGGCAGAGATGGAAAACTAGGTAGCTGGAGCAGAGAGGAATGAGTTGACAAGTCAAACAAAAGAACTACCAAAAACCAACAAAATTGAGGTGTGACTGCTTAATCTATCATACAAAGAATCTGGGACTGAATAGCTCTAGTGGGAATGGTTAGTTTTCCCCTGCCCCTGTATTTTTAAACTATTTTTCTGATCCTCTTTCTCATTTTAAGAGCTTTCATTTGTTTGTTTTTGTTTCGTTTTCAAGAAAGAAAGGAAGTTCCTTATTAAAACTTCACTCGCTAACATGGAGTGAGGTTGACAGGTCACTGTGATTGTCCTCTCACCCAGAGGAGAGAATAACATGTCTGTATGATTAGTATCTTTCTTATCCACTGCAAGACTGTAAGAAAGAGCCATCTTTTATGTGCTCCCACACTTCCCGTATGAGAACATACCTTTTTATGAGAGCCCTAAAAAAGACTTGGGGATTAGTTCTGGCTTCTGACTTTTAGATCTTAGCAAATGCTCTGACTGCAGCCATTGCACAAAAAAATTATGTGAAGTACTGTATTCTGCAATAAACGTGAGAGTGAATATGTCCAGTAGAAAGCATTAGCTTATATATTTTCACAATGCTGTCCTTTATGGAAAGTTATTAGAAGAATTTTAAACATGTAGAATTAGAAAATGTCATGCAGGGAAGCACTGAGAACCTATATTCCAGTTCTTTGGAACTTCTCTCTTTGGAGAAGAGAGTACAACAGAAGTCATGACAGGGTGACAGAGACCAGACAATAAGGTTATGAACAAAACAAAAGAGGGTCTAGGAACCCTTTTCATAAAGAACAACTTTAAATAAGAGGAACTTTTGTCTGACTTAAACCATGAGCAACATAATCCATTTCACCTTTAATCATCCTGTTGTCACTGCAAGTTTAAACTTTAAACAAAATTATTGTTTAAGAAACACTGTGGCTATAATACATAGATTTTTATGATCAACCTAGATACTTCTTTAAAAGTATTTTAAAGGAAAGTCATTGCATGAATAACAACATTGTAAAACCGGAGATGTAGCTCCAGTGTTTATTGTGCCTCACCAATTTCCATTTTAAATATCATAGAATCATAGAATCATACAGGTTGGAAAAGACCTCTAAGATCATCGTGTCCAACCGTCAACCCAACACACCATGTCCACTAAACCATGTTCCTAAGGGCCTCATCTACACGTCTTTTAAATACTTCCAGGGATGGTGACTCAACCACTTCCCTGGGCAACCTGTTCCAAGGCCTGATCACTCTTTCAGTAAAGAAATTTCTCCTAATGTTCAATCTAAACCTCCCTTGGTGCAACTTGAGGCCATTTCCTCTTGTCCTATCGCTGTTACTTGGGAGAAGAGACCAACACCCACCTCACTACAACCTCCTTTCAGGTAGTTGTAGAGCGCGATGAGATCTCCCCTCAGCCTCCTCTTCTCCAGGCTAAACAACCCCAGTTCCCTCAGCCGCTCCTCATAAGACTTGTGCTCCAGGCCCTTCACCAGCTTTGTTGCCCTTCTCTGGACACGCTCCAGCACCTCCATGTCCTTCTTGTAGTGAGGGGCCCAAAACTGAACACAGTATTCGAGGTGCGGCCTCACCAGTGCCGAGTACAGGGGCACGATCACCTCCCTACTCCTGCTGGCCACACTATTCCTAATACAGGAATATGTTTAAGTTAGCATGTAAAAAAGAAAAAGTTTCTTTTTCTGAAGTAAAACATTTAAAATTTGAAACTTTAATCTGTGGACAGAGTTGCTGTCTTTAAAGATTTTGCAGACCAGATGCTGATGTCTGTAATACTTGCTCAATACTTTTGCCTTTAATATTTTTTGCAGTGTTCTGAGCATCTCATGGCAAGAGGTTCTTGGTGATACCCAAGAGGGAAGAGAGTGCAGATTCATAGAGTTCTAGATAGTGTGGATTTCTTACCCTGAATAGGCCCTATAGCATACCTGCATCTCATTCAGGACCAGATCTTGTGTTCTGTACCTCAGGTAATCCCTTGACGGGAGTGGTCACAAATGGCCACATTGTATTCAGAATGAACGAGATCTTTAGATCTTCCCCACATACCCTGGGGGTTGATAAAGTTATGGAAGTTTAAAAACAAATAATAAATACATATTTATGAACTCTTAGTTGCAAAAATATGTGTCTGAATTCAGGAAATCGTGACATGCATAGAATAAATTGTACAATTACTGCCTTGGTATGTTCCTGATAGATTGGTAAAACCAGTTTGCTGACTCTGACTCTTGAAAATCTATTTTTTTTTTTTAAAATGGCATGATGGCTCAGGGAAAAGCTGCATATGTGTCTTGTTCCTAGTTTCTCCATCGAAGATGCTTTCCAAGAGATAGGTCTCTCTAACAGCATTAAATTCTGGCATTTACCCTACATGAGGGTAGGACTGGGACCATAAACTACAGGTTTCTTTATTTCCATGAAGGTTTGACAAAAAGGGATTAGTCACTGCCCTCTGTTCTCTATCAGTCCCTTACAGCCTCTTGCCTGAGTTGAGCCTGACAGTGCCTGGCTCTGTTGAATCTGTTTTGGGGTGGAATTCCACAGATTAATTATTCTTCGGTTACAAGAATAACCTTAGATTACAATAATAATTGTAATCAGTGATCACTGGTCATACTAGGTCTGTCTGTAATCTATAGCAGGAAGACACCATGCTGCATTCTCTGATGCTTCCTGCCTTTTTCTCCATCAACCACTTGCTGACAGCTGACTTCTCTGTTCGTAGGGCAGGGTTTTTCAACAATTCACTGTCATCTTGGTTTTAGATCTCAGCCTGGGAGTTACAGTTTTGCTAACTGTGGCTGGAAGCAGGAATCTCATTGATACCCTATTCGTTGTTCATTCAAAGACCCCTCAGGTATTTCTTTGGAAGGCTTGCTTTCATCATTATTTGTTTCTTGTTTTGCCTCATGCAGCACTATTTTTTCTGATGCAATTCCATGTAGATGGAATGCTTTTAAAAGAGATGGAGTGAGGAGCTCATATCGTTCATTTAAAATAAGCCTTTGTTCTCCCGTGTTAGTAGCATTTTTAGTATAGAATCCAGAAAGCCACTCTGAATTGTTGAGTATATATATTTTTTAAAGCAATCATAAAAACAGAGTTGAAATAAATGGAGTATTTCAGAATAATGGTTGCCAGCACTAATGTGTCTACCTTAAGCCTTGTTTGTCATTCTACCAGCAGTGCCACTCAGTAGCAGAAACCAAATGTGTGAGGATGATTGTGACTAAACGTTTTCAATATTCTAGCAAAACATAGGTTGCCTGGCTGCCATTGACTTCATGGAGCTCCCTCTCTGGAGAACAAAGAATTAATGTAATAATGAATAATGGTTTTCCTTGCTCCACCTGTGTAATATATATTCTGTCATCAGTTTTGTGGGAGGTTGAACTTTGTTCTCATGATTTTGAATTAGTGCTTTCACTGTTTTAAATACAGTATTACCTAAAGAATTTCTGATTTTTTTTTTAATTGTTGGTTTTGCCTTATGAACCAAGACAAAGTGATCTTTCATTCTTTGATAACAGTTTGTCAAAGATCTTTCCAAAGCTCCTATCGAAGTAGTGCTGTGGTTGTGTTTTAATATAATCTTTTCCATGACCGTATTTTACTTATATTTTCAGGCTAAGAGGATAAAATTCAGGGGGAGACACTGTGGGTGCTGTGTAGAAATACCTGTATATTCCTGTGTCATGGCCAACAGAATCACTTTTTGGGTGCGGTTGTATTCATGTATCTTTGACTTATAGGTCAAAGTACTAGTGACTGATTAGTGGTAAAAATAACTCTTAAATTATCCTTTTGAGGTCTCCAGTGAATTTACACAGCAAGACTCTTGCACAGTTTTTTACACTTACAATGTATATGCACTATTAAAACAATAGATGTTGGTGTGTTGCTCACATTAAAAAAAGGCATTAATGCTCTGAAATTTCCACTCAAAATGCCTCATTTACAGCTGTTACTGGGGAACGTTGTGCTTATTTCGTTCCCTTACAGCTGTAAAAACAGAGAACATTCTTCTGAGGTCAGTGGAGCAATGCTATGAATAAACTGATGTGAGAGAGAGATCTAGTTCATTATTAAAAACAAAACAAGTCGTTATCAGTTCTGTCACCAGATTGCCCTGTACTTGGAATGTAAAGCTGAGAATCAGAAACAACAATATATTATGGTTTTAATAAAATATTTGATTCTTCTTGCCTCCTCACCATCTGCTGCTCCCTCCCCCCCTGCAAAAAAAAAGTGGGGAAGGGAATCTCTGAAATTATGGTCTAGAGCAAAGGGCAATCATGGTAAGCAGCTTGAGTGTAAATGCCTGCATTTTTACTCATTTGTTCCACTGTGGAAAATAAACCGTAAGAAACCATTTCAAAAGACCTACTAAGCCTGGCACATATTTAATCAAAGTTTTAGTTATTCCTCAGTGTCACTGACTTATCTGATGTTGATGAGCAGATACCAAGGGTTCATCTGCTTTTGAGCTAGGATTTTTTTGTATGTTTGTTTTTTAATTGCTAGTATTTTTCCAGCTGCTCTCTGCAGTACACGTGTGCACACACACGCTCTTCTGAGAATTCCCTGAATTCTGATGAAGAGGAGAGGGAGCTGCTACATCACCTGAAATCTGTCAGATTGCTTTCAGATATCATCACACAAACTTGTACCAGTGCCACAGCTGGGAAGCTTTTTTACCCCATTTACAGAACATGGATTGTAGATGTAGAAGTTGACATACTTGATAATTCGAAAATCACAACTTGTCAAAAATGATAAGTGCTTTAATAACTTTCCTTTCACTATCATCTCATTTATCAGACCTATAATATTCAAAATTCTTCAAGGGTTACTTGGCTGTGTACCTCCGTACAATTATGGCTGTTTAAGAGTTATAATCTGCTAAGTGAGCTATCATAGTATCGGGATAAGCAATTTTGACAATCATAATGTACTGATTATGTAACAACACTGGGAGGATGAAGAGGGTTGTTGCTGGGTTTTTTGCCAGTTGAGGCTGCCTATTTTTCATTAACCACAAAACTGATGTTAATGCTTTTTGGACTATTTGAAGAACTTCACTCAGGTGAGATTCACCTGCTTGAGAGCACCACCTTTCCCTGGGTTCCTTCTGGTCCACAGGACAGCGCCATGCCCAGAGCCCCATGAAGTAGCCAGGAAAACAAGTGGGTATGCAAGTGGGCAATTTTGAATCCAAGTTGTTCTCAGGTGTTTGCTAGGCTTTGTAGAGGTGGCCCCCATCACCTGATTGTGTGCAACTCTGTCCTACAGACAAAAGCCTTGGCACAAGCATGGCTGCTTCCCTGTGTTATTTCATTTCTAGGTGTTGTCTTCCTTTGCTGTGGGGTATCAGATGGTTTTTCACCCTGATCTCCCGGTCTGTTCATGGTGATAGAAGGACCTTGAAAGGCTCCTGAAGGACAGAGGTCACTGCGTGGGTGAGACCGGGGACGGATTTCCCACAGGAAGAGCAGTTTAACCTGTAAGAAACTGGTTAAAGTGCATATTTTGCAAAAAATGCTTAAGTTGCGGACAGAGCTATGAAGTAAAGGAGGAGTAGCTAAGTTCTTAAAGAAGTGCATTGTTTGTCTCTCTTTGTGTTTCATTATTTTCCTATGTATTCAGTTTGCAAACAAATCATAAGCTTTTTCTAACTGTTACATCTATAAACTCAGCCCAGTCTTAGAAAAGCAAAACGTTTTATCTAAAGATTTACTGGGAATAAAGATTCCTTGGGTTCTCACTGTCAACTGTTCAATCCCTCTATCTTCAAACTGTGCCCTTAAAAATACCTGTACAATCATGTTATTTTGCTCAAATACGATTATGACAGATGGCCTGGTCTTTAGGCTTTGTAACCACCTGCAGTTTCCAGTGAAGTCCAGAGGATCAGCATTTACTCAATATATCTGGAAATGAGGCTTTTAGTAAACAAGTCTGTTAATTATGTGCAAGAAGCAGCATGATCCAGTTCACTCAGTTTTAGTTATGTGCTGCAGGGCTAATAGCAGAAGAAACTGTAAACAGTTACTTGTGTCACGAGATCAAGCAGGTATGACTTCTGAGTAAAGAAAACAAACCATTACGGATAACACTGCCAGTATTGGTCATTTCTAGAAGACAAGTTTGCACTATATTCACGGAGAGAAAATACCAGTTTTTAAATGAAATCAGAATGTTCCTAAATATATAGGCATTTTCATGGCAAAGCAAACAGAGAAGCTGTTTTCAGCAAATGCCCTGACAAGCAGCTAGTCATTTCCTCCTTCCAGAAAACCGTTTGTCACCCAAAAGTTCAAGTCTGTAAATGTCTGCTCTAAAAACTGTGCCGACAGTGTTTGCTTCCCAAGGCTAGAGCCAAGCATTCACAAAGTAGTACTGCTACAGCCAGTCAAATTCTGTTTGTCCAGCCGTGATGGTGTAAATGCAAATACCACTAAATAGTGTCTAGTGTTAACCACAAAAATGGCTTTGAATTAACTTTACATCTTGATAAAATACTTTGTTTGTGTTTCCTACCAGATATATTCAAATTAATATTATAATTTATTTCAGAAACTGCAAATATAATTTGTTTCTTTACATTGTTGAAGAGCAGTTAAATAGCAACTATATAGATATTTATTTGCACTTTCTAACTTGCTGAAATGATTTATTATTGTGCAATTTTCATGGCGTTACATTTTTATTGCTTTATATTGCACATGTTGGGTTCCATTAATTTAAAATTAAACATTAAATTGCAATGAGAGTTCAGTCATAGCTCCTAAAGCATAAAAAATAATCTTTGGTCTTGTCTTCACTTTCTAGAATGAAAGTGGGGATAGAATACAGACTAAGTAGAAAAATAATCTGTTCTCTCAGCAAGATCTGCGAAATTATACAGAACAGCATCTGGTAACTGTGAGATCTGTGTTCATTTCTGTACTACAAGGTTTAGTTTTATTGTGCTTCAGTTAACCAAGGATAATTTAGCCTTTAGCAATTATGGATTTTACCAGTACTCAACAAGGGATTACCTTTTGCCATTGAAATCAATGTAAATTTTGTACCTAATCATTAAGACCCAGGTTGTATTTTTTACTTCAACTCTATTTTCAGGTAGTTTTTTTTTTTTTTCTTCAAATGTGGTATCTCATTTGCTCAAAAACCAGATACAGAAGCATCCTTGCGAGTTCACATTACAAAACATTTAAAGGGTTGGCTCTGCAAAGACTTATGTCTATAATTAAATTCATACCTCTCAAAACTCCCACAGAAGTCTTAGCTCTAAGTAATTTAAAGGAATAGATAATAAATCCAGGAATATTTCGATGTAGAGATGAAACTGAAATACGTGTCTGCAGCGTGATTTGCTCCATGTTGAAATCAATTAGAATCTTTCCATTGAATTCAGTCCAGTTTTAGTCATTCCCGTGTGCACGGGCCTCAGTTTTCTCCAGTTTTCCATGAACAGCAAGTGACTTATTTGGATGCTGGTTTGAGGGAGAAGGTGAGGGAACGACCCGTTACATCCCTAGATACTGAAATGTTTACAAGATCGTGTGTGTTTTGAGGACAAGAAATCTAGTGATTAGAAATCCTTAGAAAGTCCAAATTCCTAGAAAGTAGGAATTAAATCCAAGGGTAAAATCCCAGACCTGTTATAATCTATGAGAAGTGCTACATGTTTTCAGAAGGGCTAGCATTCCTAGTCTCTTACATGTATAAAGTAGCAAGGAAGTGTAATTTTTCTAAAAGGTTAAAAAAAAAAGGGGGGGGGGGAGCACAAAATGCAGCTGGGTATGATGTCAGGAAGAGCTCTCGGACTAACATAGCCAGAAATGGGCAGCAGAGAAGGAGCAGAAATCAAAGAGAAAGAGCAAAGTCATTAAATATTTATCATGGAGGTGGTAAAAATATGATTTATCAAAAATACAATTTTACTGAAGTGGAAGTATTTTGTGGATGTTTTGATAGTTCTGCCATTTCTGCAGTGCTGATGGGGTTTTTGAGAGGACTGAATTGAAAATCTGACCTTTCTCTGAAAACAGCTATTTTGATGCAGCTCAGTTTCATGAAAAGTTTCAAACCATTTTTAATTTCACATTGGGAAAAACATCTTCAAAGCTGCTGGACAATACGATTTATGCCCTCTGTATAGCTCCGGCTCAAGAGAAAAGATGAGGGCAACAAATAGGATTACATCTAAGAGATATAGCAAATAAGTAGGGTTTTTCAGTATGTTTGATGATAAAGAAGCACAAAACCAGCATGCTGAGCTCATTGTGGCTTTGAATTTACTGTTTAAAAAACAAATCTCCTTGCATTACTGAGTAATTAATATGCATAAGATATCCCACTGTAAAATCTTAAAAGGGACGGAGCCTCTGTTTTTACTATGGAGTTCTTACTGGTGCTTCTGTATCTTTAGGTTCAATGCAGGTGCAGTTTGTATATCCAGTACAGTTATTTTCACGTCAGTGAGAATATAAAAACTTAATCTAAGTTTCTATATAGGAAAAGTTACTTTATACTACTACAAATCATACCATTATACAAAAGAGTAATATTTGCAGTCAGCCTGAGATTTACTGGTGCACAATACCCCCTACCCTTATAAATACTATGCCAAGGGTCTGTGCTTCTGAAATTGTTTTGGCGGCCGGCGTCCTACCTGAATCACTGAATATATCAGGACCTGTTATGGCCGACACTCCTGCATTAAAAAGCAAGGATCTTACTAAATTCTGAGTAGATGTAAGTTATTGTCTCAGAAAAATCTGAGATTTTGTACTGCTTAAGTATTTGTGCTGTTATTAGCAGAATCAGAAGCTGAAAATAAGGAACAAAATGTCAAGTAGCAGTTGCTGAAAGGCAGCTCTGAAATAGTGAGGTAGTCGGCTCACACAGCTGAGGTTCTCACACCTCTAATGTGCAAAATATTAAGCATGAGCAGGCTAAGGCAGTCCTGCACAAAGCTGTGGTGGGGAGTCTCTCTAGGATTCCTGTGCCCAAAAACCAGGCTTTCTCATGAACTGCCTGTGAGTGACAATTCACTACAAACCTTTTTCTGCGTAAAATTGCAGCCGTTTACTGACCAAATTATGGTCAGTGGCTGGAGCCGTTTGATGACTTACTGGTGATGGTGGGGGGAGCAACCATATGCTTTAGAACAGCACAGTATAATATGGTACCAACACTTATATTTATAAAGGCATGGTAGGAAATAAACTATAGAGGAAAAAAAAGAGGAGATTGTAAGGTACAGAGGAGTAAGATAAATTGAATATATTTTTTTTAGAAATAATGATGGCAATTCTCAGTGTCCACACAAATTAGAGTGCAAATGATCTCCTAGTGAGAGATCTGCATTTACCTTTTCTTTTGATGAATTTATGATCTTCACTATGTGACTTCCATTCTGATGAAAGGCCAGATGCTATAATTTTGACTATGTTATTTTTCATTTGTTATGATGCTTTGTAGTAGAAGCATTTGTGTCCAAAGTAACTCATCATGTCTAGAGATCCAGTCCAAATTATGACTTTACACTTGGAGCTGAATATTTCAGATTATTTAAAGACAGACAAGTGGAAGTAAAAACAAATGAAAAAAAGCCATGATCAGGAGGAACCATATGGTATTCTTGTAACAATTAAACTCAGTGCTCTACTTTACTGCATATCTGCAAGAAGCACAGATTAAACCCTTGTGCCCAGGCTCCATGCCAAGATTGAATTAATGTTCCTAAACTTTTTATTTAATCTGCTTCTGTAAGAAGAGGCCATAGCGGAGTAGATAGCTGAGTGAAAACTTGGGGATGTGTAAACACTTTACCCCTTTCCTAGCCTCTCACTTCCTGAATTCTCTCTCACCTGTGTTTGTATGGGCATAAGGAAACAGTCCTGAGATACCGAACGCACCTCTGACATATTTTATTGTGCATGTTAACACGAGTATAGAAACCAGTGAAAAGATCCAAACTCATAATTTCCCTTTTATCTCACTTCATAGGCTGCCAGTGCTGTGGAAATTCCACAATTATCCAAAGGTATTTTGCATTGCACCTCTATAATGCTTATTTTTGCAAAAATGACATGTCTGCGTACACACTTTGGAGAAAATTCTCATTAAAATTCACTTTCTTTGTCCTCACTTCATTTAAAAAAAAAAAAGTAAAAATCACAGGAGGATCTTGCAGCCCTTTCTTATGTCTTATGTGCACACCCAGAGTGCTCTCACTCCAGGCTTTCTAGCCATGAGGCAGCCGGGAATCGGCACCTGTTCATTCAAGCACAGCACCATGCTAATGTGACTGCTTGGTCTCTAGCTTAGAGCTCCTGGCATCCAACTGTCTGCAGACTCCCATTTGCACATAGCCTCAAATGACCACCCACTGCTCTCGGGTGATTCTGTACTACTTTTACATGGCATTCTGTTATCATCAATCTGATCTTTCAAATTACAAATCTGAGAAAAAAAGAGGGTGAATGGCTGCCTCAAAATACTGACATGCTGGAAGAAGGACACAGGTCTATTGATAACAACCAGTAGGCAATCCTTTATTTCTGCCTCACTTTTCTGTAGAGCCCAATAGTCATTTCTGTTTTGGTCTACATATTTGGAGTTATTTTATGGTTATAAGTACTTGCGTCTCCTTTGATTTGTGTGGTCAAGTCCACTTTTTATATTATGTCCTAGCCAGTCCAAAATTCCTGGTATAGTTCTCAAGTTAAAGCTGACTGATGTTTTTGAGTAAAAAGAAGCAGAAAAATGAATAGATCATTCACTGTGTGCTTTGAATTAGCCAATTATACCCCAAAACAATACATTTAAAATTATTCAGGGGAATAATTTTAATAAATGCAACATTTTCTAGGCTGCTTTATATCAGAAATTGTCTGCCTTGATATAGGGCCCCAGGGAAAGTGGTTTAATTAAAAAGTAAGTTTTTCTGTCAGTCTGCTGAGTCCTCAATAGACTAAACAGCTGCTGATTTTCTAGTCTGAGTGTGACATGGTGCTGTTCATTTTCTTATCGAGCAGGTCATGTTGGTGCACCTATCCTACTGCAGAACATATTTGTGTTAGGTTTGCTTACCAGACTGTAGGAATTCTGTAAGCAGTATATATTTGCTAGCCAACATTCCTAATCCTGGGTCTTTATTTGATTTGAAATTCTAGTCACATTATACATCATTAGCTACTTTTATGTATTTTATTAGCATTTGTCCTTTAACAGCTCAGCAATATTTAGTGGCTAGAAATTATTGCAAGCATTGTAATAACCTTTTTAATCTTGCATGCAGAGACCTCTAGGTCTCTCTCATAAAAATAGGTTCACTTTTTTCAAAGCATATACACAGTAAAATGGGTCAGTGCCTCACTAGGCAAGTTATCTCCTATTTTTCTCAGTGTAGACCTCAGTAATCTAGAGGTGAAATATCTTCATGATCCATCTTTCAGACACAGATGTCGAATTAGGGCAGTGGTAGCATCTGGGCTTCTGTGTTTACTGAAAGGTGACTGACTGAAGCAAAGTGATGTTTCATCCGCTGAGGCAGCAGGAAATCTGCAATCACTGATTGCAAATGTTGCAGCCTTAAGTGAACACTAATCAAATAATGCAGGTAGTGTGTGTGAAGATGACGACCCGTACATATGTTTATGATTGTTATTGACACGTGTGAAAAAGTAGATCAGAAAATGACCCAATTGGGAACCAAGTAATTATGCTCCGCTTAGCTCCTGGAGGATAAAATTCCTTTTATTAATATGCTTTTTTGCAGGTTTAACTGTGCAGTTGCAGGATTATTTTTCAAATAGTTCATTATAAGGTGGTATTCTAAAAAATGGCAAAGGAAATATTTCTCAGTAATGATCATGTAACTGTTAAAGAGACTGTGCTATGCCTTGCAGCATTCTAACTAAACTGGACAGCTGTTTCTGTGTGTTGAGTGTGTGTTTGTGTGATACTCAGATGCACCGCTGAATCCACAGGATACTTGCAAACATGAAACATGAGGTTAACAAAAGCCTTCTATTGTTGCAGGTGGGCATGGAGCTCCATATATTGATTATAATAGTATACTTTTTTGGTACTGTTCTTAAAATCATACCTTCTTGCTTTCTTTTGCCTTCTCTTGAATCTTGCAGATTTCAAAAAGAAGAAAAGATTAAGAAATGTTTGAGGTTATTTACAGTAATATGTTAATTTGATATACGTTTGATTGATGGGAGGAACAAATGACAATATTTTATATTTCTATGCTTTTAGAATAGAGGGTGTTCGAGAACTGTATAATCATTAGTTAATTAAGCACATCTTTATGTGCACAAATCTTTATCTCCTTGTTACATATTTTTCTGATCCACCTCAATGTTTATTGCAATCTTCAAACAAACATGTCCAATTCTCCATCATTTAAGCTGGATTGCAAGGATCTCTTGTGCAGATCTGAGTGCCACAATGTGACGTGTTATGCATCTAAGCAGTGGTGGTCTAATTTCCAACAGAGCAACATGGTCATATATCTCACTATAATCAAAGCATGTCCATAAAAATTACACTTTTTAAACAAGCTTATTTAAACAAAATTGTAGAGTAGGTTTTTCAGATGCTTTGTTGTGAGTGCCTTCATGACCTAAGTGATTTTCCTGCGAAACGTATCGTGGAGCCAGGAAGAAACCCAGATATGACTGCTGCTTATATGCTACCCGTAGAACTCTCTCTTTATCCTGAGTAATTGGTCCCTGCTTCAGCAGCAGAATGAAGTCTGGTTCGTTTGGTGTGAGCTTATGGCAACAATGAATCACTTGAAGTGCAAGTGCAGTTTCCTCCACTTTCCAATTTCAAATCCATAGGAATAGAATAGGAAGGGTAGCAGTGGATTTATGCTCTTGCTTTGCAGAGCTTGTTGCCCATGAAATTATATATGAGGAAATAATAATTTTTGTATTTTATTAAGATATGAACACCTCCTTCTGTTTATGATTTCAGTATTGCTTCCTGGATTTTAGTATTTCAGTACGATTTTAATAGCATTGACTTCAATGAACTGGAAAAGCATATACAGTAGTTACTGCCTTACTTAATTTTTTTTCTATCCTTGAAGATATTTTTACACCTCTAATATTTTGCCTCTTTTTCCCAAACAACTAACCTCTCCTCCCTCAACACGTAACCTTCTATGTTCTGTAATTATTTAAACAGTAGCTACAGCTTATGATAGAAAAACTTGTCAAAGCAGTAAACCTTTCCGGTGGCACAGAGATACTCAAAAGGTCGGCAGCTCTGCACTGCAGGAGATATTTGCAGGATTCCAGCAGAGAAACTTGTGTACAGTTGTTATCCTGGAAGGCTGGATTAAAAAAACAAAGAGAAACAGCAACCCCTAAACAAACTTATTGAAAAACCCAACATTGACTGCACATAGTGGGTCCATGCTGCATCTCTGAGAAAACAGACATCAAGTTGAATCATAGTTTTAACTGCGTTGCTTATTTGCAGATTTCCATCCAACTGCCAACAGAGACCTTTGATGATCGATGTTCAAAGAACAGCACGCGTGTGTTTGGATGTCCATCTGTATGTGGAGAGAGCATATGTAAAGGGTTAAAGATTCAAATTTGATTCAGAATAAGAGTACTTCAATTTTGTTGACAAGAGTGGTTTAAAACCTTTAGTTGTAGCAATAAGAAAGTCATATCCACGAGCAAATTTATACGTTTTATAAAATTCTTAGAAGCCTAGTTATGCCATGTAGTATATATGAAGAAGATTCATTACTGATGGTTGTCATATACCTCTGTTATGACATGATGGATCCATGTAGCTGAATCAAGTTCTTGAAGGACACATGTTAGGAAAAAACAGCATTATTGTCATTCATATGCAAGTCTTCAGAGGTCACAGTGACGCCTTGCTCATGGCGTTCCTGTCTCTGTTCTTTGAATTGAAACTCAAGATGCATCTCTCCTGAACAGAGTTCTTGTCTCTTCTAAGGTGTGAGCGGATTTGCGTGTAGTCACGCGGCTTTGATTCTTAGGCACTTCAGGATCTTTCAGGGACACTGAGCTTACCTCAGGAAGTATAAAACCACAACCTTTATTCTAAATAAATGATCAGCTATGTTGATTTGTGCATCTAAGAAAAACACACAGAAATATAATAAAAGTCTAGAGAGTAATAAAATCAGAACAGGGTATGAATATAAATGAGTAATTTTGTCAGCAGTGAACTAATGAAGCCTGGTTTCCTACAGGTTTGAGCTTCATGTTTGATTTACTGGTACCAAAAAGGTGCAAGGTAGAATTGAAGCTTTTCTTGTTGTTGAGCTTTTACAAGGTCTTTGTGTGGACTGTTTGCTATCTAGTGAGATGTGACCTCTTCGTCACCCCTACACTATTTCTGTAGTGTCTCTGTGTTGTGCAGCTGCATAATTTCATAGCACTTGTGGGAAACAACTCATCTTTTTAAAATATTGTTGAAATTAGCAAATGGTTTGGGAGTTAATGGCAGGAACAAATACATGTGCATACACTTATGCACATAGACATGTCCTCAACACAGTTGTGTAAACTTTACTCCATAAGCAATCATAAGGCCAATGGAGAGGATAGAACATGCAGGGAACTCTAATTGGAATTAATCATAGAATCACAGAATCGTTTAGGTTGGAAAAGACTATTAAGATCATCAAGTCCAACCATTAACCTAATACTGCCAAGTCCACCACTAAACCATGTCCCTGAGCACCACATCTACACGTCTTTTAAATACCTCCAGGGATGGTGACTCAACCACTTCCCTGGACAGCCTGCTCCATGGCTTGACAACCTTTTCGGTGAAGGAATTTTTCCTAATATCCAATTTAAACCTTCCCTAGCACAACTTGAGGCTGTTTCCTCTTGTCCTATCAATTGTTACGTGGGAAAGGAGTACACCTTGCTACAACCTCCTTTCAGGTAGTTGTAGAGCACGATGAGGTCTCCCCTCAGCCTCCTCTTCTCCAGACTAAACAACCCCAGTTCCCTCAGCCGCTCCTCATAAGACTTGTGCTCCAGGCCCTTCACCAGCTTTGTTGCCCTTCTCTGGACACGCTCCAGCACCTTCATGTCCTTCTTGTAGTGAGGGGCCCAGAACTGAACACAGGATTCGAGGTGCGGCCTCACCAGTACCGAGTACAGGGGCACGATCACCTCCCTGCTCCTGCTGGCCACACCATTTCTGATACAGGCCAGGATGCCGTTGGCCTTCTTGGCCACCTGGGCACACTGCTGGCTCATGTTCAGCCGGCTGTCAACCAGCACCCCCAGGTCCTTTTCCTCCGGGCAGCTTTCCAGCCACTCTTCCCCACACCTGTAGCGTTGCCTGGGGTTGTTGTGACCCAAGTGCAGGACCCGGCACTTGGCCTTTTTGAACCTCGTGCAGCCAAATGAAACAACATTTGGTGATTGCTGATTCACATACAACTGTTGCCTTTTATTAACTATTGATGAAAATGATCAAATGTCAGAGATCCCAGCTTTTCACTTGAAGTCTTCTGTATTCTTGGGGTAATGAAACCTGAAGAAAAAGCAAAGGTAGCTGTGAAAGGCAAAATAAACATGCAATTTTTTTAATCACTTCTGAAATTGAGTTCAAGTGAATAATTCTGTGTAGTTGTTAAAGGAGTAATATTGGGGATTTTTATTTCTACTGAAAGAAGCGTGAGTTTTGTTTTTCTTATAATTTGTAATACAATTCTGTTGATTAAGGCTTATAATCACTAAACCTTGCATGTAAATGTTGCTGAATACGAAACATTGTTTTTAACAATTTCTAAACAGTGGAAGGATTTGTTGGTTATATTTCAGAAATGATAAACAGTCAATAGCATTTTCCAGGCTATTATACTTTTCACAGAGGAAATGATATGATTATTATCCCTGCGGTAGTAACATACAGATCTCTACGAGAGCTCTCAACTTAAAGTAATGTAGGCTTCAAAATTCATAGGTGCTCATGGCAAATGCTAGTCTGAATGATTTGAAGAGAAAACATAATGTCCAGAATTTAATTAAAAGATGTATTAAAATGAAACAACTGTTAGTAAAGTTCAACCCTGCAACCAGAAGATTTTATAGGAAGCAACTGGAAACCCTTGGGATATACATCCTGGCCCTGGGAAAAGAGATATTTTCCCTCTACCCTGGACGCAATTGCTATAGGATTTCATGGATGTGCTTCTACCTTCATGTGGTATCACCAACTTATCCCTATTTTATCAACTCACTGCCACCACCATTTTTATGGTCACTATATCCTATATGCACCTGTTCCCAAACCCATTCAAATGAAATGAAGAACAAAGCTTAATATTTTGCTGTGTTTTCTGTTGTGAGGAAAACAGTGTTCCAATTTGCACTCTAATTATTTCAGCCTTACAAAGGAGAAGGAAGGTAGGTGGTGCCAAGGTCCTGAATGTGGTTGTTCTGCAACTTAAATGGTGAGCCTGAATAAGAGAGAGACCCTGACTCCTTTTCCTCAAATGAGTTACATAGCAATACATATCTAAGCACCCAGTAAATAATATAAGCTTGGCACAATTCCCTTTGGCATCGTGTAGGTCTGGGGTTAGCTCAGTTGGGTTTAAATAAAACCCTGTAGCTCCATTTAATAATGAAAAATAATAGTATCTGTTATATTTTAAAGATGCTATTTGTAATGCCTAGTAGTAGTAGTGCTATATGTCTGTAAATGTGTGTGTCTCGCAGTGTAAAGGTGGACCTTATTTAATTTTCTGTTTTGTTACAGCTGTTACAACTCTTGTTATCATTTCCATTTCCAATGTAGTCATTAAGGCACCTTTTCAGAATCATTATGATTACTATACATTTTCATTTTTCAACAGTGTTAACTCATTTCTTTGGAAACAGTAGTAGAATCCTTCTTCTGAAGAAATTCTTAGCTAGTTTTTAAAAACATATACAATTGTTTTCATATAAGTACGTTTCTGTAGCCAGGGTCTGGAAGTGTATGTGGGTTTTTTGCAGTGTGTTTACAAATATCTCCCCATATCCATGCAGCTGACATTATTTTATCTTTGGCAAATGGGGATATAAAAGACAAAATTAGAGTTATATATAAAGCTGGAGTGTCTAGCATAGGAGCAGGATATAGAGACTTGTAAAATATTTGCTGAGAACTAATTAGAACATGTGCTGCTTCTATGATTGCTTTGCATCAGGCCTCTGCATTTGCAGAGGAAAAAATGATAAACGTTCAGATTAAGGCTGAGAGAACTTTTTTTCTGCCCTGAGATATTTCTGTTTTTTAAGAACAGTAGGCTTGGATGTCTGCAAATGCTGTATTGTTTATAATCAAACAATGAATCAATAAAATAATAAACACAAAACACTGAAGTTACGATTTCTGTTGATGGATTGTGCATCTGAGGAAAACTTTGTTATTAAGAAACTATGAAGGCCACTGTTACAGAACACAACAAATAGTATTTTTCCATTAGACTTCCCACATTTACGCTGTTATTTTTCATATTCAATTAAAATAAAACTGAAATCCACAATATCATTTTAGATGGATGTTTCGTTTTGAAATTGCAGGGAAATTAGGATAATTTTTTTTCAAAGGTATGTGTGACAACATTGAGATACAAACTCAGTGATCAGTGCCCATGATGAAAGCTGAACAAACTGCTTCGCTTCAGCCTTCTCTTAATCTTATGCTTTGTTTCCTATGCAACAGTTCATAAACATTGTGGAACCTGCTTTTATGGATGTGCAAAGTATTAGTCATCTTCGGAGTCTGATTCTCAGGGTAAAATCCATTCCTTCTTCTATAGCCCAAATATTTGGGCTCATTGAGGGTGAAGAAAGCGTAGAAAAGAGCACATCTTTTGTCTGTCTTGGGGAACCACACCGCCACTTGAGTGAGGGGTTGGAGCAAGCAAACGTCCAGTGAATACTTAATGTATTTTCCCAGTGCCTCATAATTACTAAAACAACTGTGCTGATCCTGTAAAGACGTTTGTAGGATTGATTACAGTTGTTAAGTGTGGGATTCATCTGCCTAAATGTCAATGTATATAGCTGAACTCAACTTCAGCTCCCATTATAATAAAGGGAAACCTATGTGGTGGTAGTTGAGGGAATATCCTAAAAAGCCTGTATTTATACTCTAAGTGTACCTAATCCCTACCCTCCCCACACACGTACCCTTCCCATTTTTTCTTTCTCACACTTAATAGGAATTATGAACTCCAGCACTTTTATAAAGTCACTGTCTACTCTCTTCTCTAAAAATAAACAATATATTCTAGTAGAAAAAGAGAGAGAGGAGCCAGGCTTGAATTAGAGGTCATAGATTCAGAGTTAATTTAGAATTTAGCAGTTGACTCAAATATGATTGGCAAGGAGATTTCCAAAAGGCTGCAACTGTAAATTGGAAATAAATGGAAAAGGATTATGTGAGTGGGAGACAGCTTTGAATCTATAATGCATGTCCCAAGACTGATTTGCTCATAAAAGAGCATGCGTTTAATTTGTCATAAAAATATTTAAGCCATGTTGGTCTTTGTATAAATATTTCATTTTTAATGTTGGATTCTGGAGTGGCTAAAAATGAATTCAGTGTGCATATCCTTACCATCAATATGAAGGATAAAAAAAAAGATCACCAGAAACTGGGGTTTTTTTTCCCCTTCCAGACTCATATTCTCACAAGATTTTTTATGTTGTCTTTTGTGTCCAAATCAATTTTTTTAGTCCTTGCTATATCATCTGTTTTGTGATATAGTATTCCTCTGAGAGAAGCTATGGATCTATTATATTAGGAGGCAGTTGGGAGGCAGAGTGAGTTGCTGCCAAGGAGGCATTCATGTATGAGTGTGTGAATGTGGGTGGGTGACTGAGGTGTCCAAAAGGGACACTTGTCTGTGTTCCTTCAACTACTTCTGTTCCAAAGATGATATATGTCTGTAAATAAAGCAAGATATATTTTGAATGTGCCCATGTTCTGCATCATTAGTTTTTTTACTGTCGGGAAACTAAACTGCAAGAATCTGAACATCTGCTACCACCTGGCAGCTCAAGTGGCTCAAGGAAGGAATGACAGCAGTTAGAAAAGACCACCTCTAAAATATTATCTGTTTTTCTTTCTGCTATTTTCTTTAACTAAATACAGTCTTCTTAATTTAGCTCAAAAATAATTTAGCTCAACATTGATGTTAGTACCATATCTAGGGAATAGTCTCTAGGGCTTTAAGAAACCATTTAGTAATGACAGAGGAAGAGGGAAGTTCGTGACCAGAGCTGCACTCGCCGCATCGCGCTGTACGAGCACGAGGCTAATGGCCCTTTTGGATGTATTATAAACTGATGCCTGAGTCTGTGCTTCCCCCATCTATAACAGCATGTGAAATCCAAATGAGTGCTAACTTCTCCAGTGTCACTCTAGCGCATAAGACTTAGACCTCCCTGGTTATGATTGTTTTATTCTGTTCCTCACAGGGGAAATCTGTGCTTTTAAAATCCATGGACAAGAAATGCCCTTCGAAGCTGTTGTGCTAAACAAGACATCTGGAGAAGGTCGTCTTCGAGCAAAAAGTCCTATTGACTGTGAACTGCAGAAGGAATACACATTCATCATCCAGGCCTATGACTGTGGATCAGGGCCAGGTGGAACAAACTGGAAGAAATCTCACAAGTGGGTGAAAATGAGGAGAAGTTTTTTTTTTGCTTTGGCATACATTTGCTCTACAGTACCGATCATTCAAGGGCTCCTTTTTATATTGTAGTCAGGTGGAAAGCAAATAAAACCAAGATGAACCGTTTTTGCAATAGTCCATCCACTTTTTGTTCCTTTTTCCTTTTAGAAAATATTTTTCTTTTTTGCCTGCTGCAGTTTGACCCATTCTGCAGTGGTTCCAGTTGAACCTTTTAATAGGATCCCTGTTCAAGTGGAGAAATACATCTCGGTTTTAGTTTATTTTTTGATTCTTGCTTTCACATTAAATACATTGACTAAACAGATCATCCAGGACATGGAAGCTAGCTTTTAACTGATACTTACAAATTCTAAGTAGGTTTTCTCTCTGTTCATCTCATTTCAAATGGTAAGAAAAGAGAAATTGCCCTTTTTTTTAGTATGTGCATATATAAGCTGCAGCAGTGTTGCCTTTGTACAGTGTGTTTCTGATCTCAGCTTTTGGACAGCAAGTCTCAGAGGAGTTAAAATCCTCTGGAAGAGAGGGGTATTGAAGGTTAGAAGTGGTACTTTTTACTGTGGAGCCAATTCTCTGCATAAGCTTAAGTGGCACAGTGCCTTTTTTCCCCTTCAATTTATGAAACTAAGCTCCAGACCATTTGTCATTAAAGATGAATTGAACTCACGTGTAGGTGTATAACTGCTGTACAAATTGTTTGTTTTGCTGAGAGCCATTTAAATAAATGATTAATAGTAATCATCCTTTTGCTCATCCAGGACACATGACAATTAAAAATTTAATTAGCTCTATAATGCATGCTGAACTTTTTCAGGATATTTAAAAAGAATACACATTTAGAAGGAAGCCTGCAATATCCAATAACCATCAAGTCACAGAAACAGTTTTTGCTTCATATTATTAAATTTTATGATGTTTTTCCCTCACATGTCAGTAACAGGCTGGTACGTTCCACTTGTGGAAAATTTTGGTCTAATCCTGACTAAATGAAATCTGGCCCATCAGGACCAGACTTTGTTACACTTTCTCGTAGTGGTTTGTATAGTAAACCGCAAGCTAAGCCAGGCTGTCTGGGGTCCCAACCTTTACTACTGGCTCTGCCATTGATCTAGAAAGTCCCTTCACTTCTCTGTCCCTCTGTTACCTTGCCTATCGAACCAGATAGCAAATTCTTTCAAAGGAAGGCCTTTAGAGTTTGCTCATTAAATACTAAAGGCCTGTTATTTTTGACCCTCAAAGGTTTACATGTACAATGTTGTAACTAATTAAAGGATGAGATTGTAATCAGCAGAAGGTGAGAGCTTTATTTAATATCAAAGAATGTTCATAAACTAACCGTTTTTAAGTAGTGAATATGTAAGACTACTGTAATTCTCCCTCTTTTTTTGCTTATTAACCCATTTTACACAGGAGTGATATCACTGACTTTCTGCTGGGGTCCGTTTTAAGAGGCAGACTGGTTTTAATAGGGAGCACTGTGGAGCCCTCTCCCTACAAGCTGTGGCAATAGGTTTTTACCTAGTGCCACATTAAGGTATTAAATTGGGCAAATGAAACATAGAAATTCAATAATATCTCATTTTAGCAGATGTTTACGTAGTTTTCTAGATATGTTTTGTTAGTCTTTTCAAGTGTTTTGAAAACAAACTGTTAGTGATGTGTCATGTTAAATTAATTTTTCTCTTTGATGTCTTTATTTACCTATTTTAGGGCAGTGGTCCATATCCAGGTAAAGGATGTCAATGAGTTTTCACCAGCTTTCAAGGAGAGTGTGTATAAGGCCACCGTGACAGAGGGAAAGATCTATGACAGCATACTGCAGGTAGAAGCCATAGACGAGGACTGTTCCCCACAGTATAGCCAGATCTGCAATTATGAAATTGTCACAACTGATGTTCCTTTTGCCATTGACAGAAATGGTGAGTATGGAGAAGGAATGATTGTAAGTTCTGGGACAGATAGCAGTAATTTCTGTAGATAGTGTAATTACCTATTGATACTAGCTGACGACCTGGCTTCAGTTTTAACTCAAGAGAGTAATCCTGTTCTCGTCTCTGAGAATGAAGGAACTGTTACGCTGGGAAATTCCATCCCTTTTACCTAAGATTTGGTCACAAAGTGCCACAGTAATTTACTGTGGAAATTAAAACCCCAGTTTTAGATGAGCAATATGTTTCTGTGTCACTCAGTCCATTCTCTTAATTATCTCAGATCTAGTTTCCAATCCAAGTGATGGCATTTCCTAATGCAGCATGTAGCCCTACCTAGTAGGGTTTATTCACTGGTTTATCGCTAACGCCATTCTTCTGAACTTTCTGGAGCAGGATCTAAATGTAGAATTGACAATATTCTGGATATGTTTATTGATTGTTAAAACTTCCAGGATATGTGTCCACAGACCTACCCATTTGTGGTGCTTCCTGAAGCAGATCCATTATTCTGCACTATGGAAGAAAGTATACTTTGGAGAAGTATAATTTTTTAATGTTTTTTGATTTTAGTTGTTTTTTTAATGTATATAATATTATAGGAAAAATAATAAACCATATTAAGTTTTCCATATGCAGCAATTTTTGACCTTGGTGGCCCTGTCTGTCAGCTTCCTGCTTTTCCCAGTCAAGTTCTTACCAGGGAAAAGCACAGAACTTGACACTGAGTTTGGGAGAAGTGGCTGGTCTGCATTAAAAATGTGTTGAAGATCCTCCCTGCCATTCTCTGCTTGCTTCAGACAGTACAAAATAGTAGCTCTTTCAAGTACTTCAGCAGTCCCATTTGTGCAGAAGTTCAAAATGGAAATGTCTGTGCCCACAGAACTTGTTTCCCCAGAACAAGCGTCCTGTGTGCATGCCCAGCAATGCTCTGATTTATCTTTCCTAACAGAAGCATTTAATCCGTGTTGTATGTAGGAGGAGAATACTGTTTGGAAGTTAAATTTGATTTTTGTCCAAATTGGACATTGAAAGCATGCATGGACCTACTGTTTTCTCTAAGCAGTCATCTTCACGTTGGGATGTTTTATAAAAACCCTTTTCGCTATTCAAAAATTACTCATCTTTATTTGTGCAGTTCTTGCACAATGCACAGCTGAGCATCAAAAGATAATAACTTGTTAGCATCAATAAATTGTAAATGACATTGGGGAAAAAAGCCGTCTTGTTATAATACATTGGGAGGCAAGTATACTATATAGGAGGTATAATCATAATGAGTATGTTTGTGTTTAAGTAAATGAGGTCAGCTAGCACAGTAATCTTTTGCCAGAGCAATCGCACAAAGGATTTTTTACAGGAAGTGGGCATTTAGAAGTAGATGTTTGTGTGCAATTCCCTAGAAGCTTTTCCTCTCTATGGATTTTTTTCTAATTGTGAGATTTCTCATGTTGTCATAAAGGACGTTCTCCATGTTTCTGTTTGAAACCATTATTTTCCCAGAGCTCTGCGTGACTTGCCAGTATGGAGTTGGTTACTTACACGAGTCGCAGGTGGTTTCATAATTTCATACCAGGTTTGTGGCAGATATCATGGATAAATAATACACTGAGATTAGCATGATACAGAGCAGGCATTTCTATTGCTTATGCCTTTTCAGCTCCTATCACACAGTGCAGCTGGCTCACATGGGTTTCTTACAGTCAGAGGCATGATCAAAAGCATGTGAAGTGTCAGGAATCTTTGGTTACATCTTTGTCCTCATGTGCCTGGGACCTGGTTTTCAGCAAAGGCAATGAGATAATCATTGATTTAAACATGTCTTTAAAGCCTGCAGTGAATAATTGGTATAAGGTTGTAATACTTGCAGTTTTTTGGTCATGAATTCAATTAATATTTTTTGATCTATTTGTTCACTAAAAGAACAGTGCTGCCATAGTCAACAGTAATTGCAGTCTAATTTGCAATTTTTTTAGATAATGGTAATTGCTTAAACCCACTGGGATTAGAGACAGAGTTAGAATAGATGGTTGCACTTCTGTTTTGTGACAGAAATATGTTGCTTAGTTCCAACACATTTCACTGCTGAAAATGTCTCTCTGTGCCAGCTGATATAAAATTTCTCTGGTGTAAATTCTTTGGCATTGTACCCATTTTTGTTACCTATAGGATGATTAAAATAGATGTATGAGATGCCTGGAACTGTCTGTTAATACTGTGCTAATTAAGATTTTGTTTATAGGTGTTCTTGTGTCTCTGCAAGTTATGATTTTTTTCCTGCTTTTCAGTAACATAAGCATGGAATTTCATTGCCCAGAAAGAGTATTTAACCAGATGCTTAGAACCAAATATTGCAGAGGGCCCCAAAACTAGGGGGTGTGTGAGGAAAACATGCCATTATCAGTCCCAAATGGTGGATTTTTTCACCACCAACCTATGAAACTAACCACAAACACAGGCCTTTAGAAAGATGAACATGCTATTCTATCAGCTTTTTTGTTTTGGCAGATCATTGTCTTTTTAGGTAAAACTTATTTATTGTATCTAGATTAATCCACGGCACATTTTGTTGTCTTGAAAAATTATATTACACATTGGGGAACATTTGCAGAAAGGAAGAGAGAACCCTCCGTACTGTAGCAGTGCACAGTCTGCTTCACATCACCAAACTGTGTGAGGCGTAAGTGGACAGGCACCCAGCACTGGCACAGGAAGCAGCATTCAGCTCTGGTGTAGTTCTTGTAGATCTTTGTAAGTTAGGCACCTAAAGGTAGGTAATATAAAGCTTCCCATTTACATTTGGCAACGTTGACCCTTAGTTTGTAATTTCTTTGTGAATAAAATTACGTTCTGTTATGAAAACATAACACTAATAAAATTGACTCTTTTATATGATGAGCCTAACTTGGAAGGTAATGAACTCTTGGTCATAAAACACAATCATGTAAAGGCAAAGGACAAATTTGTGCTTTGCTATGCAAAGAACTGAGACTAAAGGTATAAGATATAGTGTGTTTAAGAGACTTTTGCATGCAGTTTAGTCTAGTTGTCATCTTAGCAGAAAATCCCGATCATCAAGTCAGTTATCATATCAATATTGTGTAGGCTTTTTTCAGGTAACAGAAAAATTAAACCACAATGCACGAATCTGTTGTAATGCCAGCAGAACAACATTTTTATGCATTTTCTGCCTTCATTTGTCAGGGATCATGGTCAGATGATCAGAGAATTCAGATCTAGGTACAAATTTTGTCATGGCTCTGACCTACTTTCATCTCTAAAAGGGGGATAACTATATTTGCCACCCACTACTGTGAAGTACTTCACAAATACATGTTCAGATTGTTCAATATGAAGATGAGTTACTGACTTACCTGTCCAGTCGGTAGAGGTTCTATCAAGTTACATATCTTAGAAAATATGTGTGGACAGGATCTCACAAGGTCATCCTTTACAGCACTGAGATCTGCGTTAGGAGCTATGCAAACTTCGCCTTGTCAGAAAAGTAGCGAAACTTTATAGTTAAGCATTTGCATGTGATTTCTATTTATCTATTAAACTACAATTTCTTTCCATTCTCATTGAAAAGTGCACCTTTTTGACAAGATGCAATTCTAATCCTTCAATTGACTTACATTCAAATACGGTTCCTGGTGGCTTTTGGCAGCTGGGAATGTTGAGCTGCCACTCCTATGAGCAGACTGAAGTCAGAGGCCACTCATGCGTCAATACTAGCCCTCATCTCTTGTACAAGTTAGGAGATTCAGTTTTATACTGTTTATACACAGAGGAAGTAAGTGTGGAATTTAAGAGGGAATTGCCATAGTAAATTGGTCAAGTCTTTCCCTGTTCTTGTGACTGCTCCAAAATAAGAAGAAAAAGAGGGAAGTCTCTATCAAACTATCCCCAAACCTGACCCTAAAGAAACAGAGGTGTAAACGTGTGTGTCCTCAGGCTGGAATTTTTATATTCCTGTTGTCACTTACCTGTTTTTTGTTTTTTAAATTTGTTACAGTTCTGGGTATTTCCAGGAAAAGGCAAAGATTTAGAAAAACTGAAAGAAAAACATTTATAGCTTAATTGTGAATTGTGTAGAAAAGTACTTACTTCTCCCATTAAAATTTTCTTTTTTTAATGTTATTGATTACCTTTATGTTTATGGGTGAGATGTAAATAGAAATTCTCAGTCTATTGTCTCTAAAACTTTAATTAGTCTGTATTTATAGTGCTTCCCTTCTGTGTCTACTTTTTAATCATATTGATTAAATTGTAAAATAACAAAGAAGCATAAAGCATCAGAGGTAACAGAAAAATAGAATAATTAGGAAATCAATAAACTATTGGGTAACATCTGCAAGACATCCAAATGACCTTCCAGAATAACACCTAATAGTCAGAATCTTTGTAGTCCAAATCTTAAAAGACCATAATGAAATACAAATCTTGGAAGATAGAAATGCAAATACGTTGTAATGATTACGTTGTAATGATTTATAAATCTTAGAGGACAGTTTAGTGTGCCACACAAATTCTAGCAGTCTGCTAATGTAGATTCAGACAATTTTGGTTTCTTGAGAATTATCTCCACTGATCATGGACTAAAGTAATACCAAGGAGAACCAAATACGGAAGTATAAAGATTCATGTAAGAAATAACATAATGCAGAAAGGAAAGAACAGCTGAGCAGATATTAAATGAATAATTAAGTATACAGTGGCAGTTTTTCATTAAATCCTCTTAAGCAGATACTTATCAAGCAACTCAAGATAGTAAAATGGGTAGATTAAATTGTTTTGCCAATTACTAACTCAAAAATAATGAAGTAGCTGATATGGTTATTGCAGTTGCTTTTGTGATGAGAAGAGCTATCTGCATGGCAGACTTGAAAATGCCTGGCAAGTTGAGGTGCCTGACAGAGAGAACCAAGGAAACCGTAGGACACAGTACTGTTTCTGTCTTAGCCTTCAGCAGGTCATTCGGCTTCTCCATTTGAGACTTAAAAAAGTGGTAGGGCTTGTCCCGCTCTGTGCCCTGCTCAGAAAGTGAAGGGTAAAGACTCAAAGTCAACAGAAAAAAAGGTATTGGCCCTGATTTATAGCTGCAGCTGTAGGGTCTATTTAAACTACAAATTTTGAACCAGAAGATGGTGATAATTGCAAAAGCAGCCTTCCTTCAGGCCTGAGCTGAAAAGTTTTGCATCTGTTTCAATTAAACTACTAAAGGTAGCTTTAATGTAGTAGTAGTCAGAAAAGTGTTGGGCTCTGACAAGATGATCAGAGAGAGACATCTGCTGAAAGTCTTTATTTGTCAAACTAATGGAGGTTTAGTGAAAGACTTACTTAAAAAGTTTCATTTGTCTGCTTTTGCCTGCGTCTCATTCATTTGAATTAAAAAAAAAAAAAAAAGCCAACCCACACCCAAAACTCCAAACAATGCCAGCACTCCTAACACAGATACTTTGTCCAGCACCTATGGGAAACAGATCACTATTTGACTAAATTCCAGGATTTCAGTGCTCCCCATTCCAAATTTAGGCCAAACAACTTGATTTTGCAGATCCGTGCTTGAAAGCAGTTAGTGTAGCATTGATCCCGAGTAAGTTTGTTTCTTGAATTCTCATTCATAGTGATGGTATAACAAACAGCCCTGAGCAAAAGTGTGAAACATATTAAATGGTCTCAAGTTTCAATTTGAGCAAGAAGTGCATTTCAGTGGAAGTGGACAGAATTAAAATACTGAACTCATTAATTACAGAAACGTACATTCTGCACGGTAATCTTCCAATCCTGCAGAATTACTCTGAGAAAGATCTTTCCCTTTCCTTGTGAAAGTTGTAATGTCTTTGTTCCCAAAACAGGTAATTTGTCACCTTTATATATGTGTCAGATTCAGCAGATAATCTCTGCTGTTGCTGAGTTTTATTTTCCATGTGATAACTCTGTGCTGTCATATCAAATACTGCTAAGCGCTCTAATGTAGAAGGTGATTCTGGGGTTTCTCCTATTTTTAAAACCCAGGGAAAGGTGTTAAAGGGCTAAAAATCTCTCTCACCTAAAGGGTAATAGCTTTAGGGAAAAAAGGAAAATACTTGGGCTGGGGAGATGTCCAACAGTGGATCTCAGGAATGTCACTGCCATGTTAAAGCAGTGTATTCTGGGAAGGTGTGGAAAATGAGTTTGCAGCTACTCGTTTCAAGATGTAACTGCTTATTAGTCTTACAGTCTTACTTTAGGAAGTTGTTGAGCAGATGTTTTCTAATATAGACACGCCCATGTTATATCCCTAGCATCTCATATTTGCCTAAGAACTTATTTCTCTGCTGGATTGAAAGAAAATACTTCCAATTTCTCATAACTGTCCTGCCTGTGGATGTCCCATGTGCTTCAAAGAGCTTTCTGGTCACAAAGGACTTAATCAGGACCCAAATGTTATAATCTGTATATGCTTTGCCAAGGAGTAATTTCTGAATGTTATCTTATATTGAATCTATAGGTAACATCAGAAACACTGAGAAACTGAACTATGATAAGCAGCACCAGTACGAGATAATGGTAACAGCTTTTGACTGTGGGCAAAAACATGCAACAGAAGATGTCTTAGTACAAGTTAATGTCAAACCAGTGTGCAAACCAGGCTGGCAAGGTAAGGTTTAATAGTTTATATATTTTAATTTTTTTATTTAAATCTCTTTTCTCTGGTGTTTTCCCTCCACCTCACAGTAAGGAAACTACGGTGCTTATTGCAGTGGGATAGAAAACTGTTGCTGTTTCTTATGCTTACTTCATTCCAAGCCTGTTAAAAAAGTGGATAATAATCCCATACTTGTTTACATTTGCCATGTTTCTTCTCTAGTCAGAACAAAGAACAGGTGAGAAAAAAAGAAAGAAGACAAATTTCTATTCTAATAAGCTATTTTATGATTCAGTCTGAATATACTGCAAGGTTAAAAAAATGCTTCTGATTTACCTTTCTCTTACTACTCCTTTAAATAAAACTTTTGAAACCATCATGACAAGGTACTTTTCCCATGTGGGCCAGAGTTGTTCAGATTATCTTGTTCCAGGTACAGAATTGGCTTTCATATGCATGCATGCATCAAGGCACGCTCAACCAGCAGTGGGAGTGAAAGGCATTTTGTTATCCTGATTACTGTCTTCATATTGAGACGTTTCAGTAGGAATTGATTTTCTAAAAAGGTTGTAAGGATCTACAGTCTACTCTAAAATGGAGAAAAACCCAGCTGGTAATGTATTAGGAAGATAAAATATGCCACAAATTATAAGGAATTAAGATGAAAATGAGGGCTGCATTAGGGACAAACCGACTGGATGTAACCACATTATGCAGATGTCATTCATAATTGTAATTTTTAAAGAGAATGATGGAGAAGGAAAAAAATCAGTTTGGATGTTATACTTGAAGGTAGATTTGCAGACTGACATTTAGAAGGAATAAAAGTTTTCTTTGTAAAATGAGAAGCCCTGGTCTAGAGGACCTTGTAATGAAATAAGTGTGGAATACCATGATTCCGTTTTCCACAGCCCTCACTTAGAGCAGAACCACATTTTAATTTTTCAGGGATGTACTAGTTCTCCACCCACCCAAGTATTTTGAAGAGCATTTTTATTTTAAAAAAAATACAATACCTATGAACTATTTCCATGTTTTCTAACTGATCTTATTGTTCAAAACCCCATGTTTTATTCTATAAAACCAATACGGTGTTTTTACACTGTAGAAATGTTCTGTTTCCATTTTATGGAGTCATCTTAAATAAATTAAATACTCCCAACTTCTTGGGAATTTGTATTAAAATGGGTGCAATTGTTGATTTTTTTTAATTTCCATTTAGGTATTTTATTGATTGAATAATTTTTGCAAAGATACCTTACAAGATACCTTACCTAATGGTGTGTTTATATTGCCCAATATTGTCCTACTTATTTCATAGTTCAAGCATCAGTTATAGGACAGATGATCATTGCTGATCTATACCATCAGGTGGGTATAGACACCAGGTAGCCAATTAAAGTAATAGAAACAACCTCAAATAGGATTTGTGGGGTTTTTTCTGATGCTTTGTTCATCTTAGATTATGTGAAGAGTTTACAAGGTATTTAAGTTTTTAATGAAAAGCTGGAATTCAGCTATTGTTACTTTATGCATGCAAAATTTATTTTCTTCTCTTCTAGAAGTCAGAGCTGTATGTGGCTGATGGTTTGGTTAACACTAGGTATTTGATATGAGAGGCTGCCAGCTTGTTGGTTTTAGTGTGATGGTGAGAAAATAGACAGAAAACAGCATATATAAAGCAACAACTCTTAAAAGAATGCAATACATAAAGTTTAAAGCAGCTTGTCTAAAACATCTTAGATAGGAAAGGATCTGCTTTGATAGCATTCATTATGCTTGAATTTGGGCTTTTTGTTTATTTGTATAGCAATTTGGCACAAATACTCTTTCTCCCATCTGATAAAGTTTTATGATGGGTCTTTATCATAGGCAAGGTAAAAATATGAAATAGCTCAATATGTTCTGCTCTAGCATATTCCATGCCATCCATGTGGAATTGTACCTTCCATCTGTCAAACAGGTGACTGCTTCACTTCATTGGCATGTCTCCAGGTCAAATGGCACAAAGTGCAAGTGGATAGTGTTTGCCTACTCAGAGTATGAGGTCTTTAGGTAAACAATTGGGTAGATACAACTTTAGTTCTTAATTACAACGTCATTAATTATAATTTGAAAGTGAGCTGCAACATAATACTTCCAGAAATTTCTACATTTCTCTTAATGAGATCTTTTTATGCCTACTTATTTTTAAAGGTGGAAATAATCAAGTAGGTGATGTTGTTTTCCACTTTGAGCCAATATCTGTAAAAATTAACTGCTGCTAGGAAAAACACTAATCAAATAAGCAAAACTTACTAATAGTATTTCCAGTACATAAGGAGGTAATCTGGAGACTGGAAATGGAGGATACTTACAGTGTTCGTTCTTCTCTGGGTCTGTCACTCTGTGACCTCCCTACAAAGAGGCAGCCAGCAGATATGCTCCATCTTCTTTGAAATAATGATATATTTAAAAAGATTGGATGACTAAGGGAGGTACAATAATGCTTTGCTTGACAGAAAAGATGAATATGCTGAGCCTTTGGTTATAATATAGAAGTTGCCAAAATATGATCTATGATTTTTTTCTTGTTCTTCAGTGTTAGCTTGAACAAATAAATACTTGGAATTTCAGTTTATAGCATTGGCAGTTAGTACTTAAAAGTTGCTGGCTTTAGTAGTCTGAAATATTGTGCAGTTCTTTCTGTGACTATCATGAACAGAGATTGTAGTGTTCTAATGCAAATTCAGTGTTAAAAATCTCAATTCAATAAATTTCACTGCAGATGCCCTTCAAGTAATCTCCATTGTGCAGGGGTGGGACAAGGAAGAGTAGATTTCCGTAAAACAATGTACAAAATTATTACTGTTTCTAGAGGCCGACTCCACAACTGCCATGTATAGCAAAGCAAATAAGACTGAACCAAGCCAAGGTGCTGTCCTTTAAACAATATTCCCTTGGGCTAACAGCATTTAAGTCTTTATTAAATCTAAGAGCTACTTCCTTACTCTTTGAAGATGGACATTAATATACAATCAGCAAGCATTCCCACACAGACATTTTCAGTAAACAAGAAGCCTCTCTATTAAGAGGTTACTTTAGAAACAAACTTGAGCCAAACTGACATCAAACCATTCTGAGCAGACCTCTCTGAAATGTTATTAGTATCCTAAGGAAGGTAAAACTGTAAATCAATTAACTGAATTAATTCCTATTCAGTTATTTTAATTGGAAATTCTCATTAGTGAGTTTTGTCAACTGACATTTACAGCTATGCTACAAACTCTCTTCATGCTCTCTGTGTTAATTTCCATGATTTTCAAACAGTGGAGTGATCACTTACTGCCAGGTAAGTAGAGAGCCTACATTATAAAGAAAAGCTATGATAGTATTTCTGACACCGTAGTGGGTAGATTTGCAGTTGAAATTGTTTCTGGTTTTTGTTTAAATTTTTTTTTAAACACAATTAGTGCGTTTCCATACTAAGGAAACCCCTATTATCTGCAGCACATCCCTGGGGTTCTGTCCATCCTCCAGGGCTCTGCCTTTGTTTCAGCCCTCTGGACACAGAGCAGACACTACGCTTTCCTGTAGATTCATTTCTGGTGTGGTCCTTTTCACTACGGTAGTTTTAATGTCACAAATACTGATTTCTGTAAAGTTACTTCTGCCTTATTCAAAGCAGGGTAGACAGACTTGTGGCAACACAGTACTAAATACCCATATAGTAATTTCATTAAAAAACATGAGGTGAAATAAGAAAGAGTCAAAAACCTGTAATCTGGACCATGTTTCCTGTAGCCCATTTATGGTACCATAGTATTGTCTTTTCTCATTTCTGCTACTTTTAGGAACAGTCTTCATAAAACTGAAGAAGTTACTGTCCCCTCTAGTGGGATAACAAATGGAAATAAAATATAAAACAATATAAAATATCTGTGCAAGATAGCAGAAAGTTGAAAACAGTTATTCCTGTACCGAGCTCTCTGGTGAATGATGTACTACATGGGGAGAAAATAAAGAGGAGTTTAGCCTCAAAAAAAATGAAGAGCAGAATCATGTTCCCAAAAACTTAAAATATGTTTTGAGACTGCTAGAGGTCTGCTGAACTATTGACAATTAAACCAAAAGTCAGGTTGTTCCCTAAAATGCAATTGATTTCAGACAGGAAGCAGTTATTAAGGCATAAAACAAAAAAGCTCCTCTAAACCAATCAGCTGAATGCCCAATAAAATATCATAGGAGACTGCCTTTCCTGAAACAGAGAAGGTTGAATATGTTTCTTGGGGAGGTAAGTATGTAGCAAAGACAACAGTCCAAAAATTAAAAGTCACATTGTCTCCTCTGACCAAAGAGGACTTAATTTTTTTTCTGCCAAATTTAATATGGCCCTCACATAAGCAGTGCTCACTAACCTCCAATTTAAGAGAAAATTAGGACTGATTAGAAAACAGGATTTCACAGCATCCAGCCAGAAGTGTTTTACTAATTTGAAAAAGTTTCCTACACTTATCTTCAAGTCCTATGAACCTATATACACACAACCCAATTATCTGGGGTACTAATACAAAGTAGAAGTTCCTTTAAAATTCATCTTAAAAAAAACATTACTTTCCACTTACTGTTTGCTTAAAAATAATTTTGAAATAAAAGTTTCTCTTTATTTACCTAATAGACTATAAAAATATTTAACAAGAGTAGTTAACGTATCAAAGATATTGCATGTTACTTCTTTTTTAAAGCATGTAGGGCTCACTAAGGTGACCTAGGGCTTTGCTACCACCAAAAGGCACATTCTTACCACTTCTTTAATATTGAATAGTCATTCAGTGGCCATGTACAGGTCAGATCAGCTCACTTTTCCTGAAATATAATCTTTCTTTTGTTCAGAGAAGGGCTTGACTTCTCTTTTGGTAGCAGAGTGATCTTAGATCACTTCTGAGTCAACATACTTCATAGATGCTATTTGCAGTAGATGCTGAGTGATTTTACAATGGTATTCATGTGGGCTTTCTAGTAAAATTCAATTACAAAGGAAAACCAAAACTGTATTGGTTTTTGAGCTGTCAGTGCTTTTAAAAAGGAGCAATATTATTACTCCTTAGCAATTGGTTATTTGGAGGAGGGTGGTCAAGTATGGAAACCTTGCTTATGAGAATAATATTCCTAGTCTTCAAGAACAATTTTAAGGCCCAAACATTTTCTGCAATAAATATAAATCAATTTCTATTCTTCTTGTGCACATACCTAGCAGTTTAAAATGCAATGTTTGTGTTGTCTTAGCTATAAGATATTTAGCTATACTTTTTAAAATGAAAGTTATTGCAAAGCAGGGAGCCTTTATGCCAGTCTAGTCTTGGAGCTGCTGTGCATGCATTAGCCATACATCCTTAAAACAAGGTAATCATAATGAAATGCTTAACTTGAATGGCACCATTTTAGTAGAACACCCACTCTTTAAATACCCATTTCAGACATTTGAAAATTGATTGAACTTTTGAGTACATTTGATTTCTGAGCTTAAAGTTTATGTAAGTTCATACTTGTGTATGTACTTGTATCAGCATTATTTTTTCTTTTGTTTGACTATCAGACATATTGAGAGAAAGCAGTCACACCTGTTTTAATCTAATTTTTAAGATATACTCTCCTTTCCTCAGCAAATTCTGTATATGTATTAGCTAAATACATTTTTCCTGAACTCTCCAGGTAAGGTGTTTTCACGTTTCTTTTTACCATAGCCTCTTACTGGAAAGAGTGCTTTATATATTCTAGGACTACCTTTTTTTTGCCTGGCTATATCGGACTGGTGGCTCATGGACATGCTGTTATTGACTTAATGGAATCAGCGCTTTTTCCATGTGTCATTTTTCAGATGAGTCACCAGTTTGCTGAAGTTCCTGAGCATGAACTGGCACTTTGTATTATTACTACAAAGCAATATTTCCATAACACCAGTTCTCAAAGTCATCTTATTCTGTGCTTGGGATATCCTCTTTCTGTATTGACTTCCAATGTAGAATTGCTTTCCAATTTTGTCACTAGCAGAAGTAATTAACACAGTCCTGGTTTTGTGCCAAGACCATTAATGGAAATATCAAATAACAATCACAAGGCAGATTCACAGGGACCTTTACTAGTTACTTCCCCATGTACTATGAACTTCACATTTTCAGAGTAACCCATTATTGCCTTCTCTTTAGGCAGTTCTGTATATATGTTACAATTGAAATACTAAAGCCTGCCTTTTCCAGCTTAACTGATGCAAGAAACCATTCATTTTAGACCTATTTAACTAGATTCTTATTTCCATATACCTCTGGAAGTTCACTCCTTTGTTCACCTTTCTGCATTTACAACTACAAAAAAATCTTTCCTTTTTTTAATTTTTACTGCAAGATCTCCATGAGCTTCACTGGGGCAATTACCAAATGAGAAATTTCTTACCTCTGAGATGTAGCTGACAGCTGGCCATTCCATTAACATTTCCTCTGCTCAAAAGTTAAAGCACTACAGGATCTCCAGTTAGATTTGAAGCTTTTCCCTATGATTTTTTTTGTCCCCTGCATGTAAAAACTTCCACATATTCTTGCACTATGGGCTTAAAAATTGCAGACTTTCTACACAAGTTTTGACATCCTCAATTCAATTGATTTCAGTAATTAATCCATGTAGTGTTTCAGAGTCTGTATTTTGGAATTTGAGAAGGTCTTTGCATATTCCTCAGTAGCAAAATCCCTTGGAATACCAGGATCCAAACACTGTCACAGCCCATATTCTCCAGCATAATTAGGAAGCTGCCTCTTCCCATAATGACATCTTTTTGTGGTAGTCTGTTCTTCTGAAAATATTAGAAGTCTCTAACCACATCTAAACCTGGTATCAATGGGCAGCAAGGGCAGGGCTCTCCCTAAAGGAAGGCAACGCAGGAGCCAGTTGTAATAACAGAACTGGCAGAGCTTTCATCACCAAGGGCCAGCCCAACTGAGGTGAGCAGGGCAGACCCAGAGATGGGGGCCAGGTTCAGCCAAGATCCCAGATCCTGAGGCACATTCATGGTGAGGAGACAGGTCCCAGGAAGTCAATCCATAGGTGAGAGTTAGGATCAGGTTGCTGGGCAGGTCCATAGCAATGGGGCCTGGCTGTCAAGGCAGAAAGCCCGTCCATGGGTAAAGCGACCCTGTGGCCAGAGCTGTGGCTGAGCTAGAGACCAACACCCCTACAGCATCACAGGTCAAGCCAGGACTGACGTGCTGGGGCTGAGCTTAAATAGAGCTCCTGGCCCATGGGTGCAAATGGAAGCCCCAGGTGAGGCTTATGGAGGCTCATTAGGGCTTATTAGTGCACTTGGGGCCCTGACACCCAGTTTGCTGCAGGAAATACCTATTACTAGTCAAATGCAATCTCACGACAAATAATAGTTTAACCTATGCTGTTGTTTCTTATTTTTTAGATTCTTATATGTTTCTTTTGCATAATTAGGCACCATTAGGGCTTGGGGTTTTATTACTCAGTGGAGTATTCAGTGTAACTAGTTCAGGCACAGCTGCTCTTCCATTATGGTTCACTAACTCCTGCAATAGCGGACTTCACCACTATCCTGCAGTAGGCCAAATTTCTGTCTCTCTCTTTTTTGTTGTTTTTTAAACTATCAGCATGCTGCAGAAAGAAAAGGTGTATATAGATGTTTCTTTATGCTTATGACATCTGCATTCAAATCTCTTAGCAAACCATGGTGCCTTAGCAGGGCTTTGGAAGTTAGTTAGTCTTCTCTTTGCTATGGAGAGGCTTTAACTGGGTCAGACTTTCAGATTATAATTTTCTTAACAAATTACTCATCGTATTTCACATGCTTAAATTTGTATGTGGCATCAGATTTAGCAGTCCTGTCATTTGTATGTTACTAGCTTGTAGATTAGCTGTCAAACCTAGAAATGTTTATTAGGCTTTTTTAAAATTTTGTTATGTGACTGGTGGTGCTGGATGCAAAACAATCTTTTCTCCCTTAAAAAAATGAACAGAACTTTAAAGATTATTTTGCAGTGTTGGTTAAAAACATTCATACTTTATGTATACATGCATAGGTGTGTGTGTATATATATGTATTCATATATATATAAATACATATATTTTATACATATATACGTTAATTTAAAAAAGGGGGAAATATCGTTTAATAAAAAATATCCTAAATGGTATTTATATGTGTTATTTATGTTATTTGTGTGTGTTATTAAACACACACAAGAAGCATGATCCTAGTTGATACTTAAATCTTGTTTCATTTTTGGCATAATTTCTACGAAACTTCCCTAGCACAATACATGTCTGCTAGCAGCGGTAGGAGTTGTGGCAACCGTTGTAAAGCTCCATACTGGGTTCCCAAGAGAAAAAGCATTTTTTTCTGTCAGTGCTGACTGCTTGACCATTTAAAACTTAGCAAATTGTTTTTAGAAAATTATATTCTGGGCAGCACACAGTGACATTGATGGATCCTGGAAGTAGCATTCTGCTGATGCCTACTAGCTGGTTTGTGGCCAGTTAACTAGGGGACGTTCTACCAAATTCACTCCTTTGTAAAACGATCAGTTTCACGAATGGGAAACTGCTTAGACAACCTGAACAGACCTGGTTATTTTAAGTAGTTCAGGATCTTCTCAGAAACAAGCTATTTAAGAAAGGACCAGGCATACATGCACTATCAGTCTTTTTTCTAACTTTCCTTCTGAGATGACAAGGCAAAGCAGCCGATCATTTTTAACATTAATGATATAATTTAAAATTAAACTAATAATGTTAACTCAATTTTGTTCACCTGTAATTTGTGTCGAGAAACAGCATCCAGAATTTCTTGAAAGGTCTGTTGCAAGGCTAAGATTTCCTTCTTCGCAAGTAAAAATTTGCCTTTTTCAGAAGTTTTGAGGGTTAAACAGGAAACGGGAGCAGAACAGATAAGGTGATTGCTTTGTGTGTCTTGGGGTTTTGTTTTTTTTCCAAATGGGAAATTAAAATCCTTTGAAATGTATTTTTTTTAGGTTGGCACAATTTATAAGTCCATAAATATAGAGAGAATGCTGCCCAAGAGAAAATATGCAGGAACTGTTACCCTGTGTCTGTTTTGCTAAAAAATCCTTTATCTTTAGTTCAAAGTAGAAATTCAAGTACCAAAGTGTGTATATTTTGGAAATGTCGTATGGCCATTGATCTTTCGCATGTGGAGAATGCCTAACTGTACAGCAGCTATTTATTGAGGTGGCTGCAGCCACCTGGCTGGATGGTGACATTCTGGCAACATGTGCGCTTTCCAGTAAATTCATGGTGTTGAAAGAAAATTGTCATTTTGTGAGGACAGTGCTCTGCTCTTCCAAATATCATTGTACAGCATCTACAGCTGCCTCGCTGCTGCTTTTAAGATACAGGGAGTTTCATAAATCACGAAAATAAGCGTACTTTTGGCAAAACTACAGACACATTTCTGATCTTTTTTGAAATGCTTTGTGTATACTGATATTTTTATTTATTCAAGATCGTTTCAGATTTTCAAATTAATAAAAATACTTCAGCAAAGCTATGAAGTGTATAAGTTTAAAAAAAAAAAAAAAGGGAAGCAGAGTAACCTTTACCCATGTATCCAGCCTACACAGATAGAACAGATGCAAAGATGCTGTAGAAGAAACAGATCTACCAATTACATTGCTCTGGGAATCTTACGTTCCAGCTATTACATAGAGATGCTGCAGAGACTCACTAATAACACTACATGAATTTTATCTTACATTTAGCTGCCAAGATGCACATCTTCAGTCCAACATGAGAGAATTTTTGCATTTCACTGGCATAGAAGGAGTTGTGTTGCAATTGTCTTTAATTACCTTGCCGTCATTTTTAATATCATAAGGTGGAATCAAAGTTCGTGGCCACACACATGTAGGACAGGAAATGAATCAGGTCATACCTCCTCTGCACATGTGAGTGCCATACTCCTTCAAGGAAAAGTTAGGTTGAATCATTCTTAGTGTCATCAAGCATTAGAAATGAATTAAAATATAATACATGGATCACAAGGAAAGAGAGTCATGTACAAAACTGTTAAGTGTAGAGATCAAGGAAAGTCTTTACATTATTCTTCTGTTAAAACGAAAATTTATTTAGTGCATTGGGATCGGGATTTACTTTTGAAGTCTCGAATTGTCACTGAAGTTTGATCCATTTTGATCTTGGAATAGTCTGAGTATCTCAGAGACTGAGATCCAAGTTTACATAGTTGTTTTATAATTGATGAAATCTGCACCACAAACTTGACATTGTGATGTTTAATGTTGTTATGTTGTAGGTATAATCCAGCTGGAGCTGTCTTATATTGTCTGAAAGAGCTTTATACCACAAGTGGCAAGCAGAAGCCTGTTAAATTAAAAAATCCAAACAAAGGCTGTCTTCTGCAGGACTAAACAGGGCTGGTTTTATTCAAGCTTTTCCCTTGGCATTAGTCTTCACCCTTACTGGGGAGGCGGTGCTTACTTTTCTAAGTTTGCACTGTAATGCGGTGTTGTCGCATGACAGTTTGTGTCAAAGGAGGAACCATGTTGGTCGAGTTTAGCTGATCTGGTGCAACCTACCGTTTCAGATGGGATTATATATCTTTTGACTGTTTGCATAACCCTAGACATGAGTCACATTTTAAGATACAGTTTTTAAATATCTGAAATTCAGAGGCTTTTGTAGACTCAGTTACATAAGACTCATCCTCTGAGTCAGTTCTAGAGGAATTAAAAAAATGCCACCACATTCCCGAGGGGAAGGTGCTGATCTTTTGAATGTGTCCAATACGGGATGTTGTTCTGGGAGAAAGAAAAAGTAATGATCTTCATCACATTCAAAATCAAAAAGAGAGACACGGGTGTTTCTCACAATAAGCTCTTCACACTGCCACCACTTTTGTTGCTTGTTCTAACTCTATGCATTTTCCAACATTACTGACTTTACTGGTGGTGAGATACAGAGGGTGCTGGCCTCAGCTTCAACACCTCTGGGATGCTCAAATGCCATGGGGGCAGGTACTATATAAATAAGCCAGCAGATTTGTATCAGAGCTATTGCTACCTTTAAGGATTATCCTGCTATCAAGGGATTGTATCATACTCCAGTATTGCCTTGTGCCTGCCTGGGAATGCCTTCTGCATGGAGAGGGACTCCTTGGCAGACTTCCTAAATGTGCACTAAGTCAGTGAAAGAAGTGCTAGTGGGATTTAGGATGAGGATTGGTCTATGATGCTCTAGGGGACCTAGGTACAAAGACATTAGTTCAAGTCTAGCTGATGTTTTACAATTTAGAGCTGAGATAAATCAGGGTTGTTAGAATGTGCAGGGTTTATGATCTCTGTTTTTGCCAAGTTGAAAGGTAATACTGTGAAAAGAAACACCTCTTCCAACCCAAGGGACATTCATGTGGCAGAAACAGAGGTCTTCCATTATTCTTCCTCGTGAGTAGTGGCATTTTTTATAGCGTGTTTTTATAAGACATTCTTCATATAACTGGAGGTGAGTGTGCAGTTGCAGATATGTTACAGTTAATAATTCAGTCACATCTCACATACAGTAATGAATATTTTGCATGAGTGCCAGTTAATTTGATATAGCTGAGAAATGAAAACGTAGCTGAGACCTGAAAGCTGCTGAGATGGTCAGAAATGTTTCAGATACATATGAGACACTTCATTTTTCTTTTTGGGTAGAGGAATATAATGTTTTAACTGGTGAATAAGAGACTATAAAGATCAATAATTCATATATTACTAGCATGTATACAAAACATATTTTTACCTTAAGTATCTGAAAGATTTTGCTGCTCTTGTTTGATTGGAAAAATGTTAACCTCGAGTTTCTGGAATGGATAGGGAACAGAAGTCTGTTATTGTAATGATGTACCTTATATGATACTTGAAATTCTAAGGGAACTGTTTAAGTTGACAATTGCAGACAAATTATGCAATACTGCAGATCAAATCTAACTAAATAGGGAAAGAATGGGCTGAATATTATTACCTGAAAATTACTACTAAAAGAGCAACTCAGCTGAAGTGTGCACAGGCAACAAAGTAGTCATAGTTGTCTTTTACTCAGAGATGTTTAAGTCCTAAAGATTTTAGTAAAAATAGATACTAAACATATTTTCAGGATGTTCCATGAAGTCTCAGCTTTCTCTTGAGAACAAAATGCTACATGATTACCATTTGAATGGTAAAGTCATGAAGAAAGTCTGAGAATTTTGAAATGCAGACCAGTGACTGCCAGCATCCTATCTCCTTTGTCTGGATTCTGGACTAATGATTGCTCTGCGTTTCTTGTAAATTTTTAATCCAGTTTAAGATACTGGGAGAGAGCACCTTTTTTCAAGCTTTCTGAAAATGAGTTCTGTTGAAAAACACCATACTCCTTCACCTATGAGATGCATATATATACACATATATAAAATGACTTTTCCTTCTACTGATATTTAGAAAGAATGTCTCTGCCCATTTGCTTTAAGAGATTTCATTGACTGCCAGGACCTAGAATTTTTCCATTTATGGAGTCCTCTTTTACCTAGAACTAAAAAAAGTCAGTGAAACTTCAGCTGTGTATGCAAGAGTACTTCTTTTGGCAAACTTCACAGATACACAGATGTACACCTTAGGTAGGAGAGTTGAATAGTTTTGTGACTTCAAAATAGTTAACTATTTGCATCTCTGTATTAATGTGGCATTCTTATTTATGTTGCATGTTAACTTGGCTGGAGTTGGCTAAAATGTATGAGAAAGAGATGAACCTGTTAGAGCAGGTCCAGAGGAGCGCCACGAAAATGGCCAAAGGGCTGGAACATCTCTCCTATGAAGACAGGCTGAGAGATTCTCCCTCTCTGGAGAAGAGGAGGCTCCGGGGAGACCATACCGTGGCCTTTCAATACTTAAAGTGGGCTTATAAGAAAAATAGGGAGAAACTTTTTACCGAGGCCTGTAGTGACAGGACAAGAGGTAACAGTTTTAAACTGAGGGAGGGTACATTTAGATTGGATGTAAGGAAGAAATTCTGTAAAGATGGTGAGACACTGGAACAGGTTGCCCAGAGAAGGTGTGAATGCCCCATCCCTGGAAATGTTCAAGGTCAGATTGGGTGAGGATTTGAGCAGCCTGGTCTAGTGGAAGGTGTCCCTGTCTGTGGCGGGGGGGGGGGGGGTGGACTAAGTGATCTTTGAAGGTCCCTTCCAACCCAAACCATTCTATGATTCTATGAAAATACTAACTGTAAAGATAGCTGAAATACATGTTTTTAATTAATGCTGCTTGTTTGGGTTTTCTCTGAAGCAGGTTGCAAACACCATAATTAATTGGATTTAAAAATGAAATGCTTCAGTTGAGAATCATTGTGGTATGTATGGCATGTCCAGGTGGCTGCCTAAGGCAGGTGATAGTTTAAATGTTGTGGGCTGGGAGACTGCATAAGCAAAACCACAGATCAGTCAGATCTGGCTGAAAGTGCGAGTAGTCCTTTCAGCTGTAACTTTCTGTCATTAATACTTCACAAAATTAGTACGACATTTGAAGACAAGAAGTGGCACTACAGATGTGTTATCTTAGCTTTCAGTCACAGTCCAGTGAGACTGATGTATATAGCCTGGTCCTTGGAGATACTTGTTCTGTATCACAAAAACTATGAAATCTGACCAAATTCAGTGCAGCCGACAGCCTCATCCCTGTAGAGCTACCTTGTAGTCTGTCACAGGGACATGGACATTGGAGATCCAGACTGACACCAATTAGCACTGTCTTGTCAGGATATGTATGTACCCCGTGCTTGTATGGCTCTAGCAGCAGTAGTATTACTTAATTGAGCCTGACATGCTTTTACAAAGAGGGGCAAAATCCAATTTTTTTAGGACAGTAACTTGTTGACGCCAAGTTCAAAAACTTTTCTTTTTGTCTTAGACAGTGACCTTTGAGAACAATATGTCATTTAAAATTATATAACTCCCTTCCCTTTTGTAATCACTCTTGGATATTTTGTTGTTTTTTTCCAGACTGGAACAAACGGATTGAATACAAGCCTGGTTCTGGCAGCATACCTTTGTTTCCCAGCATTCGTCTAGAAACGTGTGATGGACCAGTTTCCTCAATACATACCACCATTGAATTACAGACCAATTACATTGGAAAGGGCTGTGATCGTGAAACGTACTCAGAAAAATCTCTGCAGAAATTATGTGGTATGGATATGGCTTTCAGTTGATATAATAATAATATTTTTCCAGATAAAGCATCAGTTCCTTATGACCCGTAAGCATGCAATACGTGGATTTAGCTCAGCTGATTCATTTTGGATTGTAGCAATGAAAATGAAGAGAGTGGTGATATTTGACTGGTGCTCCATTCTTCTTTTCCATTTGTTTTCACTCTTTTTTGTACCTTCTCCCTGCTTTACTTCAATTTTTTTTCTCCCTTGCTCCTCTTCCCTTCTCTATTTTCTCTCTTTCCTCATTCCACCTCTTTCTCACTCTTTCTTCCCTTTGCTACTAATACTGGTGTGACAGTGTAGTGAGATTTCAGGTATAGATTTGCCAGATTGCCATAGGAAGACCATAGGATTTGATGAGAATTGAATCTCCGTCTTTTGTTTCAGTCTTCCTGACTCAGCTTTCTGTTCTGCTGCTAAGTACTGTGCCAGAGTAAAAACAAACAAAAAGTAAAGGAACATTTGGGGCAATCATTTGAGCAAAAATATTTAAGAAACATGAATTTCAGAAAAGAGGTATCCTGGTGCAGAAAGGTTTCCTAATTATTTTCCTCCCTTTTCCTGCTTTTTGATAACTTAGTTTAAAAGATACAAATTATTTTTGAAAGGTAGATTAAATACTTGAGGACACTGCTGTATTTTTGTGACTTTAAGATTATGTGTATGGCAAAGCAATGGCCACACATTAAACCATTTATCTTTTGCCTTTTGAGATCTGCTGTCTCTCCTCCTCTAAAATCCTGTCCTCTTAGAGTCCTCATCTGAAGCCCTGATGGTGTGGAACATTGATTCTCATCTTCTCTAAAATGTCTTTTTACCTGGCGCCTGTCCAAGCTATAGTAGCAAATGTACATTTTTTTCCATTTAAATGCATGGATTTTGGTTTCCATTTAAATGCATGTAAATGGTTTACATCCATTTTAAATGCATGTACAGCTCTGCTGTATGGCTTACATTTGCTTTGATAACCACACAATAGTGTTGCAGATATGTTAAGATCAATACACTAACCTTTAAGAAATAATTTTGTAAATGAAAATTTTCAGCCAGTGTTACGTCCTAGAAAAGCAGGAGAAAACCCATCTGCCAACAGTATGCATCTTCATCATGTTAATGACATTAAAACTGAGAGGTTGAGCAAGGCTATGTGACCTATGGGGACTTGATTTCACAAAATACCAGCATTTTAATAAAAATAAATGTTATAGCTAAAGTCAAGTACTTTTGCCTCCTCTAAGAACCTGTATTGGCAGCAAAAAGAACATTGCTTCATGCCTGTTACAGACCTGAACTGCAAGTGGCACAATCATTCAGAGCAGATCACTACGTACAAGATCTAAACTACCAAATGATTACATTGACATAAAACACTAACAGCAACTATGTCCGACGATACTATCATTTTAAATGTAGAACGGAAAGTAGGTACTTTCTGCTGGTGTAAAATCCTTAGTTGAGGAAGGTTGTGCAAAGCATAAGAGGTTCAGTTCGCAGAGTGTGGCTTGACTACCTCACCCGCTGACACTTAAGCAGTAGAAAAGAGAATTTCAAGTCTTCCTCTTTTTCTCCTGAATAAACTAGATGTTTCGCAAAACTAGTCTAATCTTAATTCATTGTCTGAGCTATGTGTAGGCCTCAGCTTGTCATCCAACAATAATAAAAAATAAAGAATGTATAAAAGACACAATTTGGGCTGCAAAAACATATCCAGAATAAATCTCACTAAAAAAAGGAATCAGTCAAGGGACCTAGAATATGGTGGAAAGATGACTATGGTGCTGTCGTCTTTCCCTCTAAATGTAGATAAAATAGAAAATAATGGGATTGCTAATTCTCACATATGGCAGTCGGGAAACTGAAATATGGAAACACTGAGTAGCAGATTCAAGGCCATGCTCCAGCTAAGCAGGTAGATCCTGCCCTCTCTCCTTTATCCTGGATTGTGTAGCTTTGCAGGAGGCTCAAAGAAAGTTGTTGATCTGATTGAAAAGTAATAATTTGGGCTTGGTTTTATTCGGATGGTTAGCTTCCATCCAAGCCAACAGTCTGGTCCATTTCAGCAAGCAGCACCAGTACGTGCTTAACCTGGCACAAAGTTTGCAGTACGAATGTGAAGGGTGGGGAGAGGAGGTGCGGCCAACTCTGTACGTTGCTTGTGAAAACAGCACTTCAATAAGCAAGGAGTACCTCAGGGGCCTCAGTCCAAAACTGTGCTTACTGCAGTGGCTCCTGCATTATTCTGGAAGCATTTTAGAAGAAAAGGGCATCAGCCCCTACATTTTGGAAGGGCACTGATCCAGTAGCATGATAACACTCTTCTGGGAACACCTCCAGGTACATCCTGTTTGTATTGCACCAGGTCTGTGTATGGACATGGCTGAGCAGCTTGGCATGCTGGTTGGATTTATTAGGATTGAAACAGTATGATTTCTTCCAGCTAAATCTCCCAAGCACGTAATCCAATAGTTGTTGTCGGGGCAGGATTAGCACATGCTAACAGGATGAGGCTCCAAAGTAACCCATAAATCTCCATAAAAAGGTGGGCAGATAAAGTAGAACCTGTTGAGCTTGGTACTGATTACCCAAATGCTCTTACACAAGCCTGACCTTAAGTTGGGAAAATAAGGTAGTTTAATTAAGCACCTCGCTGAATCAGAGTTCAACAAGCAATATGAGGGACTTCCATTTTGGAGTTTTCCCACAGATTCATTCTAGTGGAAAAAACAGATCTTTCCAAATGTTTATGGCCAGAGTTAGACAGAAAAGTGAGGGATGAAACTTCTTTGAGCCCATAATTTACCTAATATAAGCATGTGCCCATTTGATATACACCATGGTGCAAGCAATTTCTGTTCCTTCTGTAAGTTTAAAAAATGACCATAAAAATTAACACAAAAGGAAATTGATTGAGAAAATTATGGTTTTAATTGTGTTCTGTGCAAGTAATTTTATTTTTTAGTGGTTTGAATTAAAAAAAAATAGAAAATTTATCACAAATTGTGCTAGCTGGACAAATTGAGTTTGATGTATTCCTGTTGATAACATCTGTGTATTAAGCAATGCGGTGTGGTGTATTATCCAGAATTAGAATTTATAAAATAAATACACTTTGTCTCTGTGCTCAAATTCTAAACATGTAGGTGTTAGGTTTGATATTACTATCACTTGAAATAACCTCATTTTACGGTAATAAATTTTGGAGAGTTGTCTAAGAAATTCAGTTACTGAATGATATGAATGTTTTCATATCATTACTATAGTACTTTTTAAAAATCCATAGGATACAATTCTACACATTCTTGGCTTAAAATTGTACACTCCTGCAGAGAGTTGGAATCTTTTTTCTCTCCTTGGACGCTAAAGGAGGGTGGGATATCTTACCAGTTTAGGATTTTTTATCCGGTTGTGGTTTCTTCACCATATTCTTATTTGACAAAGCATCAACAAGAATACAAAGATTGTTTGTGCTTTTTACTCTGGCAAGCATGCTTTCTGCTCAGTGCTGTCTTTCACCAGCTAAGTAAAGGCTCTGGGGAGCTCATCACATGTTTTTAGAAGTGTCTGACAATTGTTAGGCTGTAAGAAAACACAGAGCTGTAAAGAGTTGTGCTATTTTATCAGATCTTGGCACCACAGTGTTCTCCATTTCTGTTTTTTTCCCATTAATTCTAACAAACAAATACTGTGTAGCTGAAGACCACTTTGCTAATTATTTACTTTTGGGTTGTGTGTGGTGGGGGCTAATCTGAATTGTGAGTACCACTTAAAAGTCTTAGACCCATCATTAGACAAGAACACATGGAGTTACAACCACCACTTATCTGCCAGAAGCCGGCATTAAAGTGATATTATCTGGTTTAGGGTGAATACTCTGTCCGTATTGACATTCATACCAACGTTATTGTGAATATCCATGGCTATCTACTGGACATTGTCCTACATTTATCCCCACTGTATTCTGCAACACATCATCCCCACACACCATGTATCTCCATGCTGTCAGGGAGGGAAGATGTAAAGCTTCCCAGCGGGATGTAGAGAATTTGGTTTTAGTCTTAGCACTTCTTGAAATAACTGAAGAAATGCCATTAATGAATTTTAGAAAATAATGAGAAGTTTCAAGAAAGATAACTTTATAATGTTTTCTGTAGTTTTCTGTGCAATATGTTTAATCTAGAGAACTCTTATATAATGTGTATGGGATTTAACAATGAAACTAGTAGGACCATTTGGGTAGTAAAAATAATCTAAAGAGTGTGAATCAGACCTCTGGCCTATATTAAATTAATCTTCACAGCTTTTTCATTAGTCTTTCATCATGTTATTCATTATATATCATTTGCAGGAGCTTCCTCAGGTGCCATTGACCTGTTACCGTCTCCCAGTGCAACAACTAACTGGACAGCTGGGCTTCTCATGGATAACAATGACATGATTTTTAAATTTGATGGAAAGCAAGGAGCCAAAATCCCGGATGGAATAGTCCCAAAGAATTTAACTGATCAATTCACCATCACTCTGTGGATGAAACATGGACCTAGTCCAGGATTAAGAGCTGAGAAAGAGACTATTCTCTGCAACTCTGACAAGACAGGTGAGTCTGTGTATTGAAAAAATGTTTGGCAAAGGACATAACAACGTTAGTAGGGTGTTACCATCTCTCCTCAGCTAATTGGAAAAAAGTTACTAAGCTGGGATGGTACCGCTCTAAGCATTGATGACTTGATTGAGGGGACTGGTGTCTACCTAAGTTTCAAGCACTGGTTCTATTTTTGGATAATCTCTGTGAACACATCTGTAGGAATTGATAGGAATTGGTTGATAAAATAATTAAATGAGGTTTAATTTTTTTATTATTTAGATTGGAAAAAACAGTTCTAATTCTTCATTGAAACTAGTTAGATTAAATATTGATTGGATTTTATTTATTAGTTTGGACATAACACTTCCATAAACAAAACTAATACAGCATAATTCGGGAAGATGCTTACCATATGTGGCTTCCCAGAGAACCATAATGATCCATGATATTGAGAAAGTCAATTCTTTTGGGGTTTTCTATTGGGTTGGTTTTTGTCTTTTAGGTGTAATACTGCTTTCAAACACATTCACCTAAACAAAAGTGTTGGTGACAGTTCAGATCACTGATCTTACTGGTCCCTCCTTTCAGAGATGAACCGACATCACTACGCCCTGTACGTGCACAACTGCCGATTAGTATTTCTGTTGCGCAAAGACTTTGATCAGGCTGACACCTTTCGTCCTGCGGAGTTCCACTGGAAACTAGATCAGGTACCTGTGGTTTTCTCTTATCAGTAAACCATCCTTCTCTTCATCCCCTTTAGAAATCGTAGAGTACAACCCAAATCCTAGCATAACTGCTTTGGGAAATCGGAAGTCCATTGCAATTATGCTGCAACTTGTAACTGTTATGACTCTAATTGGGACCCACATAAAAAGGGATAGATGACTTAACTTGGTTGAGTCATTTAATACAGTAGGTTTTTTAATTGAGTCATTTTAAACAGTAAGTAGAGGTTTATATCCTTTGGCAATGGATAGAGACATGACATTGCATATAGTTCCCTCAAAGTTTTCCATTTATCATTAAAAAAAATCTACTTTATCAGCACAATGGAAGTGATGGAAACCTTTTCAATAAAGAGTATGCTGACACACAGAAAGGCATTTGTAATATATTGTAAATCTAATCTGTAGACTTTTACTTTCATCTGCTGTGCTGTATGTAATTTCTCCTTATTATGAAGAGTATATCACAAGGAAATTATTATTAAAGAGATAAGAGTTGCCTTTCATAGATTTATTAATTCTAAGCAGGATAAGGATCATTTGGATGAAAGAAGACAGACTTCATCGAAATAGTATTTTCTGAAAGCAAGTTTCTTCATGTCTTTGAGTCCAAACTATGATATTGAAGATCTAGATATAGGAATGGTTACTTTCCTAATTCACCTTCAAAATGCATATAAAAAGATGATTTTTGTTGTGATTATCAGATGAATGTGGTAAGAAACCATGTGATGATCATAGCACTTGATTTTCATTTCCATTAACCAATTTGGAAATCAGTTTCTGCTGTACTTGATGTGAAATCTTATAGTGTCTAGAAAGGAGTAGATTTACATTAAATCATATTGAAGATTACAAGTCATGACTAACTGATGGCACCTCAGATAATGCTGTTCTGAGTGCTGGAGATGGATTTGTATTTCTAAACTGTATACTAAGCATCTAAATTAATGATAATACAAAGTTTATGTAAAGTATTTTGTCTTTGAAAATTGAATGCAATCAACTTCTCTTCTATATCCTTACAATGAGAAAGGACCAATGTCCTCTCAATAAATGAAATTTGTGTGTAACTCTTCAACTTAGCCATGACAACATACTGGAAAAATGTACTGTCAAAGATAATTTTCCATTGACAGGGGATGTATTGGATTGTGTGAAAGAACTTTTTTATCTCTATTGCCATCTATAATTACTTTATTCTTACTCTACTTTCTCCATATCATTTCCATACTTTTTAAAAAATAGACAGGAAAAATGGCATAAACTGGAAAGTACAGGAATGCTAACATCTTTCCGATTATTTTTTTCTTTCTTCCATCACAAAAAAGATTGTGTATCCTGAACTATTGTTTTTTTATATCAAACAATTTTTTGTGTGTGATTAGCCTTGCACTGGAATTTGATTAGCATCCGTGTTATTGATGAGCATCATATACTCTTTATATTTCTATTTTAACAGTATTATTTCCTTAGAAAGTGCTGCTCATCTCAGAAATCTAATGCTGGATGGTTTGTTGGTTTGGGACATCTGTATGAATTTGAGGGTGCATTGTTTCAAAACGTGCTAAAAGTGTGTGTACCTAACTAGTTAAATACAAGTGTTCTTTTTTATCTAACAAGGGATAAAGAATACCTTAGGCAAGTCTACAGATTTTGTCTGAAATTAATAAACCTAGGGGAGTTGCACCATCAGACAACTTCTCACGTTTTCAGCTGAAATTTAAGTAGAATCCCACATATCTGGTGACAGGAACTCATTGTTTGTGATGTAAATCCTAGAGGAACACAAAGATTTCAACTAGAGATGACTGAGTAAGTCCTTGGAGATATTTTGAGATTCAATCGATTGTACTCTGAGTTATGTTTCTGGAGAGAAGTTATTTTGTTGAAGCCATTTCGGCAAGAGCATATACTAAAGGCAGTCCAAAGTAGTGCTTGACACATTAACTCTTTTCATTTCTACTGTTTTGTTCTAAACTCTCTATTTCATTATCTGCCAATAATCATTTGTGTAATCTAAATTATGCCCCCAAATTGTAGCACTCCAGAAAAGTTGAGCTGCAGTTGGCCACTGAAGGGAGCACCTTCCTAACTACTATGAAAAACTCCTACATGATGGAAACTAGAGATAGAAAAGATTTTTTAGGTCACATCATTCATTTCCTTTCATTCAGCTACTGTCAATTGATTTCCACAGTATATTTTCAACTGCTCTTTCTAGCTGAAAAGGAATGTAAGATTAAAGTATAAATAAAGTTTATTATGGGTTGTGTGACCAGACTTCCATGATGATTAATTTATATTGTCATGGTGATACTGTTGTAAGTTTTGTCATGAAGGGACCTGCTAAAGATTGCTTCTTTACCTCTTCTTCAATGCTCCATCTGGCCTATATGGTAGAGTAAATTAAAAGAAACTGAAAATAAAACAAATGTGAATGATGGGCTGGTAAGGACCTTGCATGGTTTTGAAGACAAGGCAGTCAGAAATTTTCACTTCAAAGTAGTAAAATTATGCCAGCTTCTAACTATTTACCTAGAATGGTCTACCTTAGAAAGCACAGGATATTTTAAAACCACATCAAAAAGCAAGTTAGCATCCCACTACAAACTCCTCTGGATCTCAATATGAAAAGAAGCTAGGGCTAGATCTTCAAAAGTAGATTAAGTGCTCTAGACACTTCTGAAAATGCTACCAGGTCATTATTTGCATATTTAGATACTGAAATACCTCTGGAAATCTTGCCTTCAGGACTGTTCATTCTGTAGTGGCATATCCTCAGATTCCTTGTTTTTTTAAGAAAAGCATGGGAATTAAGCTGTCTGACCGTCGCACAATTTCTCACTGTCTGCACTGCACTGTGATATGGGATGCTGTAGACGGCATTGCGTGTATGACTCTGGAAGACAGTTCAAGGGTTGGTACCAAGCGCACCATAGCAGAATAAAATGTGGCAGAGTACTTCATTGCTGAGCTTGCTTTATGATTGTGACAACAATCCGTAGCTTGTTTTTGCTGAGAGGAATCCAGTGACCTTAGAACAGGGTGAAGCATAAACTAGTGATATCATTTATCATTCTTACTGCAGAGTAGTAAAATTTATTATACCGGCTGCTTTGGGCTCTACCTAGTCCACAAGACTACTCATTCTTTCAAGGCACTGACTAAGAATGTGCGCTTATTGTCATTCCAAATTTGATTTAATTCTTTAGATCTCATTTCTGTGGTGGGTGGGTGTGGCACACATCTTAGTTGCAGACTATTCTTGGCTGAACACAAGGAGTCACGTAACATTTTATATAGCTACACCTGAGCAGTGCATCTGAAGCCTTGCGATGCAATGCAGCCATCATAACTGTCATGCATAGCAAGTGTCTGAAACCTCTACATAGCAGTGGCTGCCAAGTTAGCTCTGGGAAGATTGTGTCTGTAAGTTAGTTCATAGACCTAAGGATTTCTTTTCAGTATGGTTTTCAGTATATTTAGCCCTATTTGTACATTAAAATTAATGGACTTTGCTAGGTTAATTTTTTGCTTATTGTGCTGAGGATGCATGACCTGAGAGTGCCATAACCCTGGGCATGTGTACCTTTAGTATTGAACTGCTAACACATGAGATGAGTATGTCTGCAAAAAGTGCTAATAATAAGAGGTAACAGACTTCAAACTGAAGGTATCCTTGTTACTTATAAGAAACACAGGAAAAAAAGAAATTGATATAGTTTGGGTTTTTCCCCAATTTCATTCTTTTGGAAATTAACCATCTTAGTTGTGAGAGAATCCATTAGTAGAAATCTGGAAGAAAAGATATGGAAAGAACCATGTTAAAGAAAATCAGTGTCAAGTCTCTAATGCATGCTGGGTAATAAAAACTGCATGGTTTTCCCAAACAACTGCAATAGCTGCCCTATTAGATGTGGTTACTTCCTTTTACTTATTCCCATTTCCTTGGAAGTGCAGGTGTTTCCTTTGTTTCAGAATCATGACCTTTTTTCTCAATTTCCCATGCAAAGGTTTAAATTGAGTAAGATGATGTGTTTGTCAAATCTTTTATCATTTATATTCTCATACTTAATGACAGTCTTTAAACCTGAGCACCTATTACAAAAAGTTTTGTCACCAAAGTCACTAAAAGGCACTTAAATCATCACCTGATTGTCTCAAATGAGTAGGAACATAGACGTGGTTTTAAGTGAATGATTTAGGCAGCCAAATATAAATTTGGGCCATCTAAAAATAACATACGAAATATAAAAACTGATTCTTTGTTTTCCTTAGAAGGCTGTGATTATTTATGTTAGGGTTCCCTTCTATTCAGATGCTCATATGCCTATATGCTCATCTTATGGACATGTGACTAATTTTAAGAAAATGATCAGATTGTACAGCCTCCTCCTGTACGCAGGGAATAAGTGCATATGGGATGGGTGTGGTAAGGGTCTGAGCTTTTCGAGCTCCATACAGCACAAAAGTACCCTTGGAGACTTGGGAGTTGGGAAACTTCTTAACTTGCATCTCTGATCACGTTCCCCTTTAGCCGCTGGTGCGATGTCCAGCCTTGTCAAATTCTTTGATGCAAGTATACCAGGACTGCAAAAGAGATCAGTTTATAATGAGATTATGTATATTAAAAATGGAGTTTTGTTGAGATCAGTGGGAAAATGGTCATTGATTTTAACAGGGGCAGAATTTCACCGTAGAGATGTTAGTAAAAAAAAAAAAGTCTTCTCACTTCTTTTTCATTCAATGCAAAGATATTTCCAAAAGCACCTCAGAGAGCTCTGTTAGCAACTCTGTTGTAAAGGTTCAAACTAGTGCCCATTCCTCTCATGGTCATCGCAGGAAAAACCTCTTTTGATCCTTGAATTTCTGCTATAAGAAGTGACAATTCTTGTGTGTTCCCTGTTTCTGGTTAATATAGTAAGAACTCTCTCCCTCAATTTTTGTCCGCTTTAGCTGTTGTTTTCTATAGCCCACACAGAACCAAATCAAAATAATAGTTTGAATAATGAATAAAGGCATTCAAGCCTTTGGTGACAGTGAAAAACATAACATTAAATAGGATAACGCACAGTGTATTTCACATTTCTCATAATAATATTGAGGATAGTCAAGCCAAGAGGTATTTTTCCTTCCCCTAAATCAACAGAATAGGAACATTTTTTTGAGTGGGAGAAAGGATCTTAGCCAGGATGAACATTTTTTTCATGTACTTGTTTTTATTCACAATGGGAAATTATTTTATGTTTTATACCCTTGTTATCATCCTGAAAATAGTCTTACAGCCAACAGGCAAAATTGGTATTGATCCCCTTAAAAAATGGGGAATGCATTGCATGATCTGAAGTCATTCTAAGTCAGCAAAAAATAGATAAACATGCAGAAAGTTATTGTTTCTTTTCTAAGATGAGATAAGTTGCTTTGGATAATCCAAAATAAGCCTGCAGTGCTTTTCATTGTGGAAAAGCCCCAAACAGTTACTTTCATAATAGGAACTAGAGAATGAGGTTTAGCTAAATCTGAATATGATGCATTCTATCTCTGTGTGTGCACGTAGATGATGAAGGATCAAGGCAAAGCCTCCATTTGCATTTAACCACTTCACTGACCACACACAATACGGTCTTCTACCTGTAGAAAGCAGTCTTGTCCAGTCAAGCCCTTCATTCCCATTTACTTTTTAAAATAAGCTACTGCGCAAGAACATGATAGAGCAGGAACTGACTTTTGAAGAAATGTATGTTACGTGATAAGAGGGCAAAAGGAAAGGGATTTGGTATCCGGATCTTTTCTTAGTTAAATTAGCCATTTCCATTAAATTACAGTATTTATGAGTGAAAGTAGTTCTGATATGCTGGATTTTTAGAAGTTGGTTAGTTGTGTGCATCTAGCTTGGAGAAGACAGTCATTCACATTATGAAAGCCCTAGTGGCCTCCTTCTAGAGAGGCTCAGAGAGAAAGAAAATGAGTGAATATTTATGGAAAGTACATAGTATTGTCAGTCCTAGAGGGCTAAGGGTACACGGAGGAGATAGGGTGGCGCAAGCTTGCATCATCTCTAAGCACTGAATGTCACCTCTAGATAAAAGGCCTCAGGTTTGTCAGTCTCATACTTTCCAACATGATGCCCTACTGAAAGTTAACTTTTATTTTATGATGGAGTTTAGTTGTTCGTTTTTACCTGAAGCTCAAAACAGTTTCTTATCCTCTTAATCACTTATTTGACAAATCGGTATGCAGACCTGCACTGCTCTATGCATACATCTTTACTGCAACTACAGAAGGAAGTAAGTTAGGTGTTTTCCTACAGAGCCAGTAAGAGATAAATGATAAATTAATCATGCTAGTCCTGCAACAGAAATGAAATAATTCCAGGACTTAAAAAGTCTTTGCAGCATCCATGGCACCCCAAGTGTCTTACATTATAGCCCTGTCTGTTCTGACAGTTTATTTACCAGTTTCCATCTTTAAATGCATTTTGATAAATTTTTATTCAGCATCTTTCTTCAAAATAGCTTTTGCTAGCACAAGGATGAGTCAACAGTGCTGATAAATGCTGAAAATATTATTTGAGACTCCAATTGAAAGAAGCTTGTTTAATATATATTTTAATGCAACTGCAATATCACTGCTAATAACAAAATCTTGACCAACAAATCACAGTGGCAAGAACTTGCTTTGTGACATACAAAAATTCCTTTGAGCCAACTCTGAAGTATTCCCTATAAATTGGCCTGGTTTTGTGCATTTCTGATTTCTGCAGTCCAGCCCCGTGTGAAATGCAGTGATTGCTCTGCGCTTCTGTAAAACTTCTATGACCTTTCAGGAGTAACCGAGCTGCCTGCAGAAAATATTTTGCATTTACTTGAAATTGTTTGGACATGTTTCTGTGTATTAGTATTCTGCATTTTGCAGTTTTCTCATTTTTCTGACTGTGACAGTTTTATGGTAATGGTATAGGATTTTCAAACCTGTTTGTGCTGCCCTACTGTTCCCAAAGACTTAAGATGAGCTAGATCGACTCTTCTGAAAATTATACCTATTATGTGTTGTCCTTCAGCTCTTACTTACATGAGAAACTGTTATTCACATAAGTAGTTATGCTCGTTACCTAGGGAAGTTAGAAGTTAGAACTGTTGCAACCAGCAAGCCCTTTAGACCCTGAGACACCCATTTTTTCGATCAAATCAAAGAAGACAAAAAAAAAAAACAGGAAAGAAATTCTGTATGGAATGAAAAAGAATTTAAAACTGGCTATAGCACCATGAAATAATGAGAAGTATTATGCTCTTAAAGCTTACTGTGGGAAGGCCCCCAAATCAATTTATTTTCTTACATAGATAATATCTCGGTATGAAGTTATTAATATGCCTAAATAAGCTGGATTAAAGAGTCTGTCAACTTGCCTTGTTTCTACAGTACTCTGGGGACTCTAGAAATATAAAGTCTAGAACAGATATTCTGAATCAAGCTATGCATGTGAAGGTGAATAGTCATATTTGTTTTCTTATTTATCGGCTATTTTTAATATTTATATTTTACATGTTCCTGTTTTGTCAGTTATGCCACCAGATTTTTTTACAAAACACACACAAACTGTTTTGAAAATGTTGCTGAAGAGCAAGATCTATTAGTTGGGCAATTTCCTAGGGCCCCTATGTTGTTTATCTTTCAAGAAAAGCAGGTTGGCTTTGGAGCATTCAGGCGGTGTTTGAAGCATTTCGCAAGGATAGAACTGACATCTTTATCCTTTCAAATGCAGGTTAGGAGGTAAACTTCCTGTGTTATCAATATTATAAATTCATTTATCTATGTGCATGAGCTGTTTATTCCAGCCTTGGAGCCGTGGTTTCTGGATGTCCGCAGTTCAGGAAGAAAGTACGGTGTTGTTTTTCCATTGATTTACTTTCCACATCTGGATAGTCTCTTGGCAATAGCAAAGCCTAGAAATGCATATGTTTAAGCACGTGATGAAGAATTATGTAAAAATGCATAACTGAGCAGCTTTCTAGTTATACAGTTACAAAATAAACGTAGAGTGTTGCCTAACTGTAGTCATCAAGTGTTACTGAACTGACATGCTTGCTTGATGCAATTTAGCAACAAGAAAGGTGGATTATAATAGAATTATTTCATCATGAACGAACTATGGATCTAATTTACTAAGACACATTGAAAATACAGCATGACAGCACAAAGACATGCTGCAGCTACCGTACATAATCAGGGATTTCAGGTGCTTTATCTGTCAGTATGATTAAGCAATTTCATTATTTAAAGCTGTAATTAAGCTATCCATATTTTTGAAACCTATTGTGAAAATAAGTATTACACATTACGAGTTTCAAGGCTACCAAAGCAGCTCACAGCTTGCGTGCAAATTAGTTTGCAAACTCCCATGCTTCACCGCAGTGTTGTCACAATGCAACAGTGAATATACATTATATAGAAAGGTTCTTATTTGAAAACTGAATACCTTATTTTCTAATGCAGTTCTTTTCTTGCACCCTTATGCCAGGATTTTTTTCACTGTGCTATGGAAATGCTAGATACGACACATAACAGTTTCATGAAGCTTGTCATTGATTATTGAAGTCCATTAGGCCGCAGGGCATGTGCCTGGTTGTACTGCCAGGTTGGTGACTACGTGTGAAAGACACCTCAGGGCCTGCATTTCTCTGAGGTTAATGGAGTCTCTTCTTGTGGAGTAGCGGTTGATAGACAGTAGGAAATAGCATGATCTTCCAGGGAAAACTTTTCTAGCCAGTATCCAAAGCAGAACTAATGGCAAGAGGGAGTCATTTGCACAGCTCAAGAACAGGGGCTGGTTTGAGAAGAGCAGAATATTAATAATGTGAAATTCTGGGAAATGAAATAAAATGGTAGACCACGTTATGGTCACATTACAGTGAACTCAGTCTACCACGCTTAGCAAACTGAATGGAAATCTTCCTAATGTATTGTTGTCCATAAATCCAACTTGTTATTAGACTAGGAAACTGAAGCTTACAGAAATCAACTTCTTTGCTACTGAAATGTGCATTAAAATGGAACTAGAACTTGATCTACTAATCTTCCCTTTTTATATTTTACCCATTAAATTTTATTTTCTTACATTTATTATTCAGTTTGTAGTGGATGTACTTGGTGCAACCTTGGCAGAGAGAGATGGACTTTATATGCCCTCTTAAAATTCCTTCCAGCCGTGTTATGTGTGACTCTCTAATTAATGCCTAATATTTAAAAAATATATTATTATGGTTGCTAATGGTTTAATGAAACTTATATCAGTAATTTGTCACGTGAAAGCGACCATATTAACAACTCCACACCTAAGACTGTAGGAGACATTTAGCTTTAGTATGGATTTGTCAGTTCTCACTATACCACCTCCCTAGATCATCAAAAACAATTTTCTTATTTACAGAACTCTTGGGATGTATTAGGAATGACTGTGGTGAGTAAACCAAATGTTTATGATTTACATGATTTTGAAGAAAGATCAATTTCACTTTTCACAGTGAGTTCTACTTTTTAATATATTGACTGTCTTAAGACATAGATTTAAAAAACACTTTTTGTATTCACCAGACATTCAGGAGAATTGATAGCTACTGGCCATATTGAACTATTATGATATTAGTGGGCTTATTTGCTGCAGAAAGTAAAAAATTCCTGAGGGCTGTATTAAACATCTGCAAAGCTTATAAGCCAGTGCCTCAGCTGGCGTAAATCTGCTCCGTTCTCAATGCAACTGCGACTACACTGGCTGAGAATCTAAACCTTGGCTTTCTTACAAACAAATATACGCTCTCTAAGAGTAAAGGGGATGTCAGCAGCTTTTAAATAAGGTCGAGATAACTGTGCAGTTTTTTAATTCAAAGCCACCAATTAGAAATGAAGTCTTCAAAACGTGCTTGGATCCGTGAGCTTTGCCAGAGCATGACAGAGCCAGGATTACTTCAAAACTTAACATTAACCAGCATCTCAGCCCTGATTATGTTACAAATAATTATGAATCCATTTATAGTTTAATAGTATTATTAAACTATGCTGGCTACAAAATGGAAATCCTTATGAATAATTTCATATCATAGAATCACAGAGTATGTTTGGGTTGGAAGGGACCTTTAAAGGTCATCTAGTCCAACCCCCTGCCATGGGCAGGGACATCTTCAACTAGATCAGGTGGCTCAGAGCCCCGTCCAACCTGACCTTGAATGTTTCCAGGGATGGGGCATCTACCACCTCTCTGGGCAACCTGTGCCAGTGTTTCACCACCCTCATTGTAAAAAATTCCTTCCTTATATCTAGTCTGAATCTACCCTCTTTTAGTTTAAAACCATTCCCCCCTGTCCTCTCGCAACAGGCCCTGCTAAAAAGTTTGTCCCCATCTTTCGTATAAGCCCCCTTTAAGTACTGAAAGGCTGCAATAAGGTCTCTCCAAAGCCTTCTCTTCTCCAGGCTGAACAACCCCAACTCTCTCAGCCTTTCTTCATAGGAGAGGTGTTCCATTCCCCTGATCATTTTCGTGGCCTCCTCTGCACCCGCTCCAACAGGTCCATGTCTGTCCTGTGCTGAGTGCTCCAGAGCTGGACGCAGCACTGCAGGTGGGGTCTCGCCAGAGCAGAGCAGAGGGGCAGAATCACCTCCCTCGACCTGCTGCCCACGCTGCTTTTGATGCAGCCCAGGATACGGTTGGTCGGCTCATGTCCAGCTTTTCATCCACCAGCACCCCCTATGTCCTTCTCAGCAGGGCTGCTCTCAATCTTAAAAGTCTTAAAAATCTTAAGTCTTAAAAGCATTCTTTACTTTAGAGTCGCATATTCTTTGTAAGCAGGAAATGAACCCTACAAAAGCTTCCTAGGCAGGCGAAAGCAGAAATTGTTTTCCAATGAAACTGTACGTTTCTAAGTGCAACTTTAATGTTAAAAATTGCAACTTTATTGAATCATAATTTCAGGAAAATTACTGACATGCTTTAGTGTTATTACTGATAGCTGTAATATTTTTATTAGTATTACTTTTTTTTTTAGTATTTGCATAAGTCATAAAAATCCTACATCAGCAAGTAAATTTCCAAAACTTTTGCACAAAGTTCTACTATCATATTATAACATACCTTCCAAGTTTTAAAGTATCCTCACAGCAGCCAGTTAAGTTCCTATTCCTCATTTACTCATATCTGCTCAGAACCGGACAAAAAGTTGCAGACTGCTAGTGCAGAGATCTTCCAAGACCTGAGCTAGTATTCTTCCAAACGGACAATTAATGGTATTCAAGACACTGAAGAATTTTGCTGCATTTTTTCAAGCAGTTAGTCAGAGTTGAGGGTCTTGCTAAGTTATTTTCCAATCTTACAATGTTTGTTTTATTACAAATTCAGTCTTTTCCATTTCAATTTGTTTACTCCAATTAACCTGTGGACTCAAATTTGTTCAGAGCAATTTACTGTTGTTGTTGCAATTGGATACACGGCCTGCATGGCATTTTTTATTCTTTGCGTAGGTGGCCTCAAGCTGTCTCTCACTGAGGCATCTCTGCTGCCCTGGTTTCGGCTGGGATAGAGTTAATTTTCTTCCTAGTAGCTGGTATAGTGCTGTGTTTGGATTTATGAGAATAATGTTGATAACACACTGATGTTTTAGTGGTTGCTAAGTAGTGCTTACGCTAGTCAAGGACTTTTCAGCTTCCCACGCTCTACTGAGTGAGAAGGCTGGAGATGCACAAGAAGCTGAGAAGGGGCACAGCCAGGACAGCTGACCCAATCTGGCCAAAGGGATATTCCATATCATATGACATCATGCTCACTATATAAACTAGGGGAAAGCTGGCCGAGGGGCCGCTGCTCGGGGACTGGCTGGGCATCGGTCAGTTGGTGGTGAGAAATTGTTTTTCATTTGCATCACTTGTATTTCTTGGGTTTTATTTCTCTCTCTTTTTGTTGTTTTCCTTTTCATTACAATTATTATTATTATTATTATATTATTTTATTTCAATTATTAAACTGTTCTTCTCTCAACCCACAAGTCTTCTCACTTTTACTCTTCTGATTCTCTCCCCCCTCCCACTAGGGGCGGGGAGTGAGCGAGCCGCTGTGTGGTGCTTGGTTGCCAGCTGGGGTTAAACCATGACATCTGCTGACATCATTGGATTTGGATGCACTCCCGAGTAAGGGTTTGCTGTAATGCTTCATGGGCAGCACAGAGACCCTGATTTAAAATTCAGTCTTCATTTTCTGTGTTTTGAATATTTAACTGACTGTGGCTGATTTAATGAAGATTCCTGCAGTAACTTATCGCCCAGTGCTCAGCTAGAGTAAATAGAAGAAGAATTAGGATCAGAGTTAAGTGTATTACAATTCAAACAGAAAATTATTTTATTAATCTAACTCTAGTGTGTATGCAATAGAAGACCATACTGCTTTGTATGCAGAGGTAACAGGAAACATCCAGTTTCCTTCAGGTAACTGCTATAAGAGACGTTGCTGAATGTCGTACCTGGATTCCTTGCAGTGCTGTTCTTCCCTTCCTTGACTGTCACTTTCTAGTTCAAGTGGACTAATTGTGTTTTGATTTCAGACATACACAGCCCTGAGCTGACATACCATTTACCTATGGACTTATCTTTAAGTTTTTAAGCAGTTACAGTGGTTTTAATTAAACTATCCACATGCTTACATATAAGAGCCATTCTAATTTGAAGTTTCAATTGCAATTTTCATACATGTTAAGCAGTTTGGGTTTTTTTAGGAATTTAGGCACCAAAAGTCAGCCCAAAAATAAATCTGCACCTACCTTAATCACCAGCTAATTAAAACACAACCATGCCTTTCTCACCCACCTTTCAGTTTTGTGTTACACATAGCAATGGCTTGGACTTATGGAAACACATTTAGGCTGGTAGAGTCTTACAAGAGAGGGTTTTCTGCAAAGCCTTTAATTGCTTGCCTTGGAAGTTTTCAGGAAAAGCATAAAGCCTCTTTAATTGTTCACCACACAGCCTTTCATAAAGGCTCAGGAAATCAAGTAATCCTCTGATTTCTTACATGCTCTTGAACTTTTTAATCAGCAATGTTGAAAAACTTTTAAGGTTCCACAGGTTGAAGTAGGTGCCTCTTTCCTCATCACCTTGACAGTTGGTGACTAGCCATCTTTTCAACATTTGAAAGCCTTCTGCAATCCTTCCAGCCAATGAATCGGTTCCTGATGTATACATGGACTAAGGTATCTTAACAACGATCCACCAAAAAATGCTTTATCCTTTAAAATGATGTAGACTCTAGTACCTTATTCCTACTTTAATTCCTAAGTTTTGTTGGCTTTATATGAAGTAACATTTGCTTGAAAATTTGAAAGAAAATATCAACAATTCAATATTTCCTGAACTTTGCACACTAAATATATTGGGTTCTGCTAGAAATACCCAAGTTCCAAGTTGTGGAAGTGCTACTTTTAAGCTTTGGTATGAAAAAGTGTGTATCTCTCTGACTGCTATTGATACGACTTCTAAGAAAAACATATCCCTTGAATTTCATGCCTTCAGAAATCCTGTCTGTCAATTTCCAATTTCATGATACCTCTGCTAATAGCAAAAATATTCAGGTACTTATAGTTTAAAGTCATTTTACAATAATTATTTATTTTAAACTGAAACAGTAGTTTAATAGGACAGATGTGTGCTGCATAGTCAGTTGCAGAGTGTCTGTATCTGTGCTGAAGGCACACAAGGTATTTTTCACAGTTTTATTTTGAAATAGGATAGGTCATTGAAAATTCAAAAAGTTTTCATTTTATTGTTATAATTTCCAAATTTCAGTACAGCTGGTTATTTTAATTATCAGCTCAGAAAACTAAATGAAAGCTTTACTACATTGGATTATCCACACAGTATGTATTTGTATGCATTAGGAATGAAGATTATGTCTAGAGTAAGAGAGTATGAAACCTGCATGACTTCATGCATTAATGGTGTCTTAACCTCATGACCATAATTTGAAAATCAGAATACAAACAAGTCTTTTTTAGTAGCCAGAAGAAATGTAATTTTTTTATTATTATTAATGTATTATTATTGTATATTGTATATACAATAATAATAATTGTATTATTATTAATGTAATTTTAACTTCTGTATTTTTTTCAATATGCCATACACTAAATTTAAGGTACATTATTAATTTGTACAGCCAGTGATGCTGTCCTCTTAACCTAATCAGCAGCAGGAGTGCTAAAAGTTATCAATTCCTGTGCACCAAGGGATGGGTGGGTGTATTGCTGCGCGCTTGAGGGGAGCAATACACTGTTTGATGCTCTCATAGATTCACTTTGATAGTTGGCTGCCCCAGAGAATTGCCTTTTCTCTGACAATAAATTAGCTATGCTTTCAGCTGTGATTTCGGTATGACAGTGTAAATGTGATTTCTCACACTGAGTGCCTCCTGACTTCACACCCTTCAGACACGTTTATGTCATCATCAGGAAACACTTGATATACGAGCCCTTTCAGGAGCTTCAGAATCTTTTGTTGTAGAGCTAAAATGTGAGAAGATAAAAAGTGTTAAATGAAAAAATAATACTTAAAGCTATGATTCAGAAGATGCTTTGTCATACTTCAAGAGTAAGAGTAAATATTAGAGAAAAAAGAAATCTCAAAATGAGATAGAGATCTCCTCTACACACCTCCAGGTACAGATAGACGAGAGATACAGGGTTACATACCAAGATACTTATTTCGCATATATTCTTGGGATTTTAAATTATTTTTTTCATAAAAGGCAAACCTGAGAATTTTTTTTTTAAAAAGCAAATTTTTATTTTATTGTAATGGTTTCATCCATCACCCATTAATATCTGTAAGTCTGCTACTTACCTGAGTAAAAGGGAGAGGGAGGCATTTTTATGAGAACTTAATTTCCATAAAGTTTTCTGTACAAGTTTATCAAAAACCAGCCATCTCACATAATTTTCATTCACAGCATAGAAGTTAGGTTTCAGAAAGAACATGAGTCCACGTATTTCCTGTGCAATGGTATAAAGTAGCTCAGGCTTGGTGGCGCTACAGCGGATATTAATAACAAACCAAGCAGAGCAATCACTAGCCTTGGGCAAGTAAAGTAAATCCTGAGATAGTGCTGTAATGATACATGGGTATCATTCATTAATATTTTAAACATTCTTCAGTTGCTGAGTGTAATCTACCTATATGTCATGCTGTACATACATAAACCCAATTCTGATCTCAGTTTCATTGTTTAGAAGGAAGAGAAAAGGTCATACCACTGAAAATGTGTCTCGTGCATGCAAAATTCCTAATTTTAATAGCTGTAGTATATAGGGAATGACATAAGTTCTGTATCTAAGATTGGAATTAGACCTTGTGTGTTTCCATGTATCTTTTGGAGTTATCTACATTTATAATGATTTATGGGATTTATGGTCTTGATAGCAATGGATAGGCTAAATCAGAATTCTTTGGGGTGTTTTGGTATATAAGATAAGATGTATGTTCACTTTATGGTACACAGGAAAATTATTGGCCAGAGTTGCTTTTACTATTGATTTGGCTTACCTCTGTATGGTCATAATTACTTTTTAATACATAATCTGAAGAATGCTTATTACTGCATGATCACTTCATAGCCTTTTTTTTTCCTTATCCCTCTGCGTGCTTAATCTGTTTTATAAATTAATTTTTGGGTTCAGCACAGTGTCTTTGAATAGGGCACAAGTGATTTCCTGTCCCTGAATGGAATGTAGCAGCAAACGCTAAAATGGTGTTGTCGATCATGAATTGATGAGTACTTTACAAAAGAGGCAATGCAAATTCAATCTAATCTCTCCATGATGAGCAGTGCTTTTCAAAAAAGCATAAAGCTGGCTCCTGGGTCTGACTGAGAGTGTTGGAAGGGAGAAGAGTAGCCGTGAAGCAACAGCATGTGTTGAATATGAGGATCTCTGAATCGTAGAAGAGAGAAACCCAGATAGAGCTTTAGTTCTTGCTATGAAAACATAAAAATGAAAGAATTACTGGAAGATGCAGGGGGATGAGGTAGAGAGACAAGGGAGGAAAAGGCTGACCATAGATAGGAAGGAGAAAATCAGTGCAGAAAGTGGAGAGGAGAGCGGTTGATGCTGCCATACAAAGGTCTGTGCTTTGTTTCCAAAGAATAAATTTTTACTGAAGAATCACATCGTATCATTTTGGGGGAAGCAAACTGTGCTGCTGAGATACCCGAGGAAAACTGAATCACTTAGTATCTGCCGTTCCTTCTGTTGATTGTGAAGTTGCCATCAGCAGAATCACAGCAAAATGAGAAGGAACAAAACTGCAGATACATAAGCCGTTATTTCTTTTTGGCATTGAAGAAATCAAAAAGAAGTATCGGATGGGTAGTTCCATTTTGAGGGATATTTTCTTTTCAAAATTCTGCTGTGAGGGACAGAGTTTTCATCCCAAATTACCTTCTGACCCTGCCAAAGGTTCTAGGGATGTTAAGAGGGAATATCTGCTCTTGTTCCATATGAATTGGTTTGGGTCTATTGTAATATACTCAAGGGGACCATGTTGGACTTTTTGTTCTCAATATTCAGATTTTGTTTTCTTCTTTTTTCTTTAAAAAAGTGCTATACGATTTTGAAAACACCTGAACCATTTTTGCCACATTTTGACAAACATAAAAAGGCGTATTTTTCAGTGTTCTTTTTTTTTTTTTTTTGCAGAACCAGTTATTTCTGGTAAAATTACTATTCTAGCAATAGTAATTTTATCTTAGGAAGATGTCTGTAATCCAGCAGCCATCTTCCAATCAGCAAAACAGTGCTTCACAGGGAAAATTTCAGCCAGCTCAACTGTGAATAAATGTTTGAACTTTTAGATAATTACTTTAATGATATCCATAAAACTTTTAGGGTTTGTGCAACACTGATATTGAAAATTTCTTCCCACAGTCTATTTGTTTCATGTCCCTAATGTCAACCCAGAACTATTCTGGGATGCAGGCCCTCAATGCTGACTTGTTCCCTCCCATAAAAGCACCAAGAACACGATTGTGATGAGTACTGAAAGCAACCTATATACTGACTAAATAACAACGTTCTCTGGCAAAGTCACAAATATAGCTGATACCTAATTACCTCTGTATGGTATATAACATATAATCAGCCTGTCTGCAAAATGCCAGCTATGTAATTAAAGGCCCAGCAGTTACCGTTTCAGTAAAAACACTATGCATAATATTTGGGTTGTGTAATTTCCTGACTTATCTTTGAGTATAAATACAGAAGCATGGATATACAACCATTCTTCACTTTACAGAAATTATTAAGGTAGCCAAATATGACTCATTGCCATCTTTTATCTGCAATAAAAACAAAATAGCATTTGCTTTTCTCTGCATTCTGTCCTAATTACCTGCTGGAACTGAAGTAAATACAACACTAATCTGTATGGGGAAGGAGCGTCTATTTCTTATGTGTCTTTCTGCAGTTATAGCCACCTCCATATCAGACTGCAGCAATATTCAAAATTATTATAGTAGTGGGCTCCCATACGAATAACACTAAGTGATTCTCTGGAGACATCCTCTCAATGTAATGTGAGAGTTGTGTAAGAGCAAGAATTCTTTTCTCTCTGATTTGCACTGTGCACCTTCAACACAGCAAATATCTTTCAAGTAAATCGCCTTTCCCAAAATGTGCAAATCGTGAAAGGGTGTTTAATGCCTGTGTCAGCTCTTCTTCCCTTGCTGAGTACATTTAAAGCAACCCTTGCAAGCAGTGTCAAAACTTCCTTCACAGATAGCAAGCCTTTGAAGAGGGATTTGCCAGGTGATGGAAAGCCTTCAGAGAGCCAGCAGTACCACTTTCAGCAACAGAGAGGTCGTCAGCCCAGGGGAGTATTCTGGTTGGCTTTCTTCTGTGTGCAGACTACCCAACACAGGAATCCTGGTATTTTCCAGGTGGTAGGTGAGAACTGAGGTATCAAGACTGGAGATTTATTTCATGAATGAAAAACAGCACATAGCACTTCCTGTGGGATTTGAATAGATAAGGGGAGCCTAGTGCTTTGGTCTAACAAAGTGAGTGATGAGTGTAGGCGGGAATGTGTGAGAGGGAGGAGGAGGAGGAGGAGGTCTCTTCAGAATCCAGTTTTCAGAGCTAAGCCCAAGTGTTTCCCCTCAAAAGCAAACAAGCCACAACTAGCCTGTTTGCTTTGTCTCTGGAGTCTAGTTTGCATTAATCACACTCTCTGCACCTTCATAACATGTCTAAATAACTGACTGAAACAAGCATTATATTTGTTCAGACACCAACAGCAAGGGGAGGATATATCATCCTCTTTTGAACAGTGACAACCTCCTTTTTCTTAGTGCAACCTCCTTATGCTCAGTGAGAAAAAAATACTCAGTTATTGAATACCCTTCAGGAGTATGGCCAGACTTCTCAGCTGCCTGAAATCTCAGTCCTTGGAGCAGCAGGCAGTAAAGATGCCTGACTTAAATGTAACCTTTAACATTTGAGTATTAGTATTTCAGTTAGGTTTTTAGAAAGCAAACTGAAAAAAAAAGTATATTAATACTTGAAAGGCAATTGCAAAGGATAGGAGGGCTTGTTTTGTATTAACACTCATAGTCTTTTTTTAAATAAAGTATTATTAACATGCTGAAAAGTATTTCCTTGGTTTTCTAGCAAATAATACATGTTTCAGGAGGCTAGTTAAACGTGTATTTCATATAGTTTATGAGCAGAACTCCATTTGCAGACCATACATATTGCTGAACCCTCTGAAGAATAAAAAATAAGTTCATTGTAAATCTCTTAATAGAAATATCTAACAGGCAGAATCCCTGCACGTGTGATCTGAGCAGAAGGCAGATCCCAGAGATCAGAGAAAGTGGTTTAAATTCCAGATAAGATTCAAAGATGAATGATGGGGCCTCGTGAGTGAAATAAAGGAGAATTCTACATATGCTGTCTTGAAGTGGGAATAAATTCACAGACCAAAAGCTCATTTCAACTGTCTTCGAAGATAGTATGCTCAAAAGCCCACACTTCTTTTCAATTTTGGTTATACATCAAATTTAGAAAGGTCATTAATAATGCAAGAATGTAAAACTAACAAAATTTGGGCCTCAATGTACATGAAAACGTTATGCCTAACCTATTTGGTCACTTCTCATTGATCTATTCATGATCATAACGTGTACCTTTTGGAAATAAAACAGTTCCATGCTTTGTAAAAGCATTGATAGTCAAAATTCAAAAATCTAATTGAAAACTTCGATAAAATAATGTCAATCAGATTTCAGTTCTCAGACTATGAAACAAATGAGGTATTTAGACTATTTCAGTTAGGTAGGAGGTCAAAGGATCTGGTCGTTTCCATTTTTTTTCCTTAATGTTATTCTTACTTGTTAAGTGGCAATAATGTGTTCAGTTTGTGAATAATTCTCAAAGACATTATCTCCCTAAGTCTTCACATTTTTTAATCTCCGATCATATATATAGACATTTAGAGATATAACATTTATAGCCGTTTCTGTAATGTAAAGAGATGTTTAACAGAAAATTTATACTGACAAATCATAGTGTAGGTCAATATCTAGCATATAAATAAATTAAAAAAATCATATAAGCCCTTTAAAGTTGGAGGCAGAAAATTAAGCTTGTAATATTTATTCTGGGTAAGCATTTGGTTGTTCTTATCCCTCAGATTCAGTTAGATAAGGGTTGATTCAACTTGATTTTAAAAAAAGTCACCATGTTTCATTATTAGGTAGAAAGTGCATTCATCTGAGAATACTGATCATTCTTTCCATTTAGCAAGAAGCTGTTTCCCACCCTGATAGGACCAAGGAAAGAGTTTATTGAGCCTGACAAGCTGCAGCATTTCATGGTGGGAGGTATAATGCCTCTTTCTTCCCTTTCTTTTCCTGCCCTCCGCAGCAGTAGATTTCAAAGGGCAAATCCGTGCTGACAGTGGCCATGCTGCATTCCCAAAGCAAAGTTCTTTGCATTATCCTAAACAGTTTTATTTATTCTTTTATATGTGCAGTTAACTCATTTGTGGAATGTTGGTATGGTCTGCAAATAAATAGCAGTAACCATCATATTAACTGCTAGATCTCAGAGCACCTTATAAAGACCGTCAGCCTAACTGTCCCCTTTGAGATGGGAAACACTTGGAAGCAGTGAGCATGTCCAGTAGAACACTGCTTTTAGTTTGTCTGCTAAAAAGGTATGAATGGGTAGGATGATCTTTTGCATAAAATTGACAAAGAGCATAATTCAAGTTCCCACGTTAATAGGACTGGGATATTATAATTATTTTCATCCATAAATATTACATATACAGCAACTGATCAAAAAACCCACATAGATTGCTTTTCTAGATCATCTTCTGGCTTTGGTAATAGGAGGAGCTTCCACTGGCCAAATACCATTCTACAAAGAGTAAATTCTTCTTGTGCCAATACAGATTTTTCAAGGGTACCTAAAACTTTTCCAAACAAGGGAAGCTGATGGCTTATTTGAAAACAATATGAGGTTAGCATTATTCATTCTTGTTTTAGCATTATTTAAGCTAAATTTAATTTTAGACTGTAGCTTGTATTACTCGCTGATGTGAAGAAGGTGGTAATGGTAGAGCATGGACATAAAGGGTAGCAATGAGTTTGGTGGTTCCTCTCTGTGTATTTTTATTTTTTATTACTGACTTAGCACTACAAATTAGCTAAAAGCAAGTAATGTGAATGAGATTTAAAATTTGGTAAGTATTCATTTTATAAATTATTTGGGGTTTTTTAATACAGATTTATGAGCCTTAGTAATAACCTCCATAGTATGTAGTGTTTCAAATGGGTCCTAGTTCTCCTAAGTTTAGTGGCATCCATTAGTATATTTTCCCCTGAAATACACAAAATATTTGTTTCTGTAAGATATTTGCCATAACTCTTTGTCTGCTTATTTGGTGTATTTTTGAGCAGGAATTGCAGAGGAAATGTTATGTGGTCTCATATTATTAGCGTATATTTAGGTTTGTGCAGTATGTATGGAGTTCCTGTCTGATGATGAATAGACCTCTTAGCCTTCTCTAACCTGAAAGCATTATGTGACTTTTCCCAGGAGCAATGCTACAAATATGGGAGTGCCACACTTAAGCTGTCATTTGGCATTTGACTAAGATGTGTCTAGTTTGAAAAACTGCGATAAGCATTATATTAGAGTGAGAAGCTGAGAAAGCTTGTTATGGCTTAAGGACTGCACATGGTATACTTAGATAATGCAGGGCTTTGTTTTTTCCATTTTGCTGAAACGTAATTGCAAAGTTTTATAATGGTTTAATGCTGTATACAGTTAAATTAACTCTGAAGTTGAACTTTTGTTATTGTATAATGAATGTAAACAGACAGTAAATGCATTTTTCTTGATCATACTATGTGCTTGTTTTCAAGAGGTGAGATCACGTTGGGGTCACCTCAGCCTAGCTCAAGACCCTAAATTTGGACCTCCATTTTAACTGCCTAATGTTGTCACTAAAAGAGCATTTGAAGATTTCCTGTTGATGAAACCTGAGGAGACTGGAGGTCTCTTTGAAAGTCTTCAAAGTAATATACTTTTTTCTATTGACTCCACAGGGAATTTAGCTACCTGTTTTATGAAAAGGAGACATGCTTAACATGTAGATCCAACTTTAGCACCTAAATTAGGTAAATGAAATCATTGCCCCTTCCTCTAGCCCCAGGTGGCTTGTGGCCTGTATATTTATTTTTATAATCCATAAAGACAAGAGAGAAGGAGCTATAAAGTGTATGGGTGAAAACTATCATCACTCAGTCAAAGAGATCGGAAAGCATGTAATTGGTCATAACTGGTTAGGGTTAGTTCAGTGTGAAAAGCTAAGCGGAAATTGCCTACTTTAGCTGTGGGCAATACAGAGTTTATCTACTTCTGATAAACACTACTCTATATATAGTTTACTCACCTTTTAATTTCCTGCTACTCTGTTGATGAATGAATGTGCAATTCAAAAATATTCATCTGAGTATCCTTAAAGAAAAATGTTTTGGTTTTGTAAGGATGCAGGATTTTAACAGATCCAGTGAGCTCATGATCTGTTGACAAATTCTGAGTGGTTCTTTTGAGATTTACAGAAGTTCTGTGATGTCAGGAACATCAGCCATAAAACTTCAACCGGATGCTGTATAAGCCTCAAATGTATGCTGTATAACATTTGGAAAACTAGTTTGAAGGAAAAGCCAGCATGCATAATTATGCTACAAAATTGAGTTTGAACTCATACCTTGTTGTGATACTGATGTGCAAAGTGAATCCTGAGTATTCACTGTGGGTTCTTTTGTTTTAATATTCTACCATGTTACATTTTATTTTGTTTTGGCAACAACTTCTGTGTAGAATGCGCATGGAAATGAATGAATTTATGGAAGAGTTGTATTTGTCCTAATGAAGATTTTAAATTTTTTAGCCACTGCTAAAGGAATACTTTATAAAATGCTAAGAAGAAAGTCTGATGACTGTGGGCTTTTTTTGTACAATGAACATTTTCTGATACCTAGTAGGCTCTTCCTCCTCAAGAGGGCTGAAAACGAAAGTTATCTAATACTCCTTTGAGGTCACTAATTCTGACAAACAGTTGGCTACTAAGTGCTGTTTGACCTGACATCAGGGTACTCTTCTGCCTTTTGTCGGTTCATGATCAAGTGGTCTTAATTAATAGAAAAAAGGGGAAGGAAAAAAAAGGAAAAAAGTAAAAGAATACTACCAGTATGAGTTACTGTTCAGTAAAGCTTTCTGTTAAAGGTAATGAGTATTATAAGAACAAAAAGCAGCCAAAATGGAAACCCTTTATTATTATTATTATTATTTAGACAACAGTAGAGAAAGTTGCTAACTGCTTATTTAACTGGTCTACTCACCTCCTGGCTTTCTAACTTTGAAGTCAGTGCTGCCTCCTAATTTCTGACAGCCTTATGAGAAGGGAATATTGCTTCTGAAACAGGTTGCCACTTCAACTGCACCCATTATATACTCTCATTTAAAGAGCACCCCTCAGCCTAGAAAGCCTGGAGAGAGGGGTGGCCCAATTCAGAACACCATGTTCAAATAATGTTCACTAGGCTTATTTATTTGAGGGGGAGAGAGGCGTTTAATGACCAGGAAAAATTTCCTTACTGATGAAGAATAATCAATATGTTACTTCCTAATCCCATGACTATTTCTTTATGGGATCATTATAACAGTTTATACAAATTATTTTACCTTATATTACCTACCAAGACTTTGTCATTAAGTAGCTGAAGAAATATCAATAATAGTTTTATTTAATAGTATAGTTAACAGTTACCAGTTTTCTGGTAGCTATGTTTCACTTCAATAGTTTAGTTTCAATTTCAGTCCAACTCGGCTACTAACTATTTAGTTTCTGAAAACTTTTTGTATCTTTTTGGATGCTCTCAAAATTTCTCTTTTTTTAGCAGTTTTAAATCGATTTGTTCTGATACAAGCTGTGAAAGTAGGCTGAAATCTTTACAACTAGAATAAGAGACTCACAACTGGTAGAATACTACAAATTGGTCTAAGAAAATATTCACATTGATAGGAGCTGTTTGGGGTTTATTCATTTTAGTGATTATACCATGTTGACATTTTGATAACAATGTTCCCTTTTTATTTTAAAACATTGGAAATCCGTAACTATTCTGCAAATCTGTTTTCAAATTTATTTCACTCTGGATTGTAATAAGAAAAAACAAAGTCTGTGTGCGTATGTATGCATATGCATATTTATATATATTATACATTCATACATATATCTGTACAACTAAAAGCTAGAAAGTATGGAATCACTGAATTGTTTTTAACACATCCTGCCCCACCCTCTCATCTCTCAATCTTACAGTACTGTAAAAGTCTTTAGGTACGGTACAGAGTAGTCTAGTCTTTTCTAAGAGTAAGACAGGAGAAGAATCTATCCAGGTGAATAGCCAGATATATATTTCAAGATAGAATGGTTTCCGATGGAAAAGGGCCAGCAGTAATATCATGCAAGATCTTATCAGGGGAACACAAAATGAGAAGCTCAAAGAGATGTCTTTATTTTTTTCCCCCTCCTTTCTTTTTCTACAGTTAATGAATAGAGGTTTACCATTAGATTTTTTAATTCCTTTCAGTTTATATACTTTGAAGGTTGGTTTGCAGATGACTCAAATGTCATATGGTTGGAATAAAGTTGGCTTCATTAAATGATGGAGTAATAGAGTGGATGTTGTGATTACAAAAGAGGACACACAATACTGTGATGAAAGACGGTGATTTACTCTGCCTGGAAGAATGCCAACAGCACAAGGGAGACTTAGAAAATCTGTCTGGCAAAGAGGTCAATGCTACAATTAACATCCTCTCTCTAGCATATGGGGCAGGTAGTTTAGACAAAAACAGAAAATAAATCTTAGAAAACTCAGAGTCAGATCTATATACTTACCTCTTTTAAACTGAGGATGATACACAAATCAGATTAAAACTAACTCACAGTGATAAAACATTTGCCTCAGTTGCCACAGGGTGACTGCAGTGTCTTTGTTCACCCTCTTTGAGATGAAAGACATTTGCTGTGTCAGTCAACCTCAATAAAATACACTACAGAGCTCTGCGAGATTCAGTTTTTAATCTCAGGAAAATCAGAGATCAAAACATGTCTTACATCTGTAAGTCTGGTACTAAATACAGACTCTCCTCTTTTAGGTGCTTGCTCTTCCTTCTACATTCATTTGAATGTACATGGAGGGGAAAGGGCTGAAGAGAGAGAGAAAGGATTGCTTTTATTTGTCACTACAAGGTAAATAGGCATTTCTGATAAAATGCAACAAGGCGTTTCCTATGGGAACATCAGTAGCTGTAAAGAAGTATACTCGGCAAGCATGCTATATAAATGCATTTTCAGGAATTAGTTTTGGACCAATTGGTATTGTTGGGGTATTTCTCAAGAGAAGAAAATTATTAAAAGAGGATACTTCCCTCACCAAATTTTCTGAATGATTTAATGGACATTCACACTACTGTTTGACATGTTAAATAAACCAGACTGCATAATAAGTATCAGAACTCAGGGTATTCTAATAACATATGCTACCTATATTTTCTTAAGAATACCAAACAAATCTTAGGGCTGTTTCCTAAACAGTCTGTGAAAATTTGTTTTTTTAAGTGAAAGTAAATGTCTAAATTGTATAAACATTAAGCAGAAGAAAAAACATGGGCTAGACAGTGAGTAAACAGTTGAAAACATCAGTTTGGAAGGACTGTGATTAGGTATGTACTTATTTGCATATAGGATTTACTTGAGCAAGGTACATGAGAAAATCCATTAGTTTTATATTCAGTAAGTTGTACTGAATAGTTTGTATTGAAATACTTGTTTTATAAGGTATACAAAATATAATTTTAAAACAATCAGCATTAAACTGCATTATCTTTTCAATTAGTGACATTATAAGGACAAAGAAGTGCCTCCCAATCCTTCAGTTCCTCTGTTTCAAAATATACTGACATGGAAGATGTCTTCTGCTTTGCTTAGCTTCCTAAATAAGGTGTCAATATAGTGACATCTGAAGAGAGTTTTAGGGCCATTGTTTTCAGGGTTTCATATTGTCTGTCTATGGGCGTGTAACTGGTGCCTCATTTAGGAGCTTGGACTTGCTCCGCTGTCAGTAGAGCCTTGAGAAGGAGATTCCTGCGGCTCTCGCCCACCTTAATATAATCCCAAGAGTTTCTCTTCCTTTTGTGCATGCAACCAGAGGTAGGGAATACAAGCCGTGTTTCTAGTTTCCTCACCGAAAGTCCTATGAGGAAGCAATAACTTGCTTAGAAGTTGTCTAAGGAGCAGAGAAGTCTCTCTTTTGCTTCCTTCACTGGTTAATGTTCTTTTGATACTTAGTTGAGGTTCCAGAAAGAAGTGATTAATTTGCATAATGTTCAATCTCCTTTATGCTAGGACTGATGATACACATTCCTTTTCAACTGCAGAATGACATGGCAATAAAATGCACAGATCAGAAGATACGCTGCTTTAAGGACTTTGGAAGCTAGTTTTAAAAGAAATAAATTTAAAACACAAATATAGAAGAATGTTTATTTAATTTTCCAAATTCTCTCCCCATATATGAAGCTGACATAACATCAGCATATGTATTAGAGAAATCCAAGTTCTGATACAGAGAGTCGCTATGGAAAAGCTTCCTCACAAAGGAGTACAAATTACTCCATGTAACGATCACTACTGCTAACAACTGGAAGAGTGGTGATGCTCTAGTCTCATAAGCATAAAAGCATTGGTCCAGAGCAAAGCAATCTGGTTGGGGTTTTTTTTCCTTCACTGCCTGCCATCAGCTGTCAGAATTCAGGAACTTGCTCAGAGAGACTTTGTGATCAAATTCGAGCAGGGCTATGCAGGCTAAGGTTCAAACTGCACGTTTTATGTGGAGGTTAAGTGTGCAACAGTATTCTTATGGAAAAAACACTGAACTTGTAGACTGTGATGATGCTTTTCCATGTATCACCCATTAATTTAACTGGTGGGAGTATATTGATTCCTTCTTTTCCCATATACAGTGTATTTTTCTTTCAGCTTGCCTTAATTACTACATACATACTGTATTTATTGCCACTTCAGAGGCAGGGCACATTGATTTTACAGACAGGGAAAAAAGTGTCATGTGAGGGAGCTGCTAAAGGATAAATGTAGAAAGGGAAACCCAAAGAGATTATTTTAAAAGACCCCAGTATATCATATGAATATTTTAGAGCTTTATTAAAGTTTTCTAATGAGGTTGTGGAGATATTGGGGACATATTTGCCATCTGCACAGCTCCACTTAGTGGTCAAGAATATACTGACCCTTTGCCACAAATGTTTTAAACCTTTTCTCTTTCAGCAATGCTTAGATTAATTAAAGCCAACACGTGGCAAATATCTGTCCTAATGCACAGAGCCTATCACTGAGGTAGAATAAATAATGCTACAAGACATAACAATTTATATTACTGGATTAATTCGATTAGTCTGTGTTTGCACTTTGCTTTTGTTTATTTTCAGTAGTTCTTCCCCAAAATGAATATGCTGCTAGATTATATTGTAACACAGAGCCAACTTAAAATGCATATCTGTTGATTCTCACAAAAGCAATTTTTTACTATAAAGTCTGCATATTCACAGCAGAAATACATTTTTGTTCATTATTGTAGAAAAAAGAAATGCACTAGGTAACCCAGGTATCCAATGAAGTAAGCACATCCTGAATACTGAATATCTGCGTATTGAATTACATACTTGCAGTCTACACTAGGACATTTTTAGCAGTATATCTTTTGTTCTTGGTGGTGATGGGATAATTAAAAAAAAAAACCCACAAAGAAATCATAAGATGCTTATAGGCAATGAGAAAAAGAGATAAAAAGTCAACTGTGTAACTTGTTTCCCTATGTCACTTAATCAGCTTTTGCAGGTAGCTCAGCTACTGAAATTTAAGGCAAAGATTTATTAGAAGAGAGAGCAGCAGAGTTATAGCAAAAGCAGTGCCCTAAGGTATATTCTTTTCTTTTTTTAAACTAACATGCCTTAATTGTAGAAGTCTGTGGATGAGAATTGACAATAGGAAAACAATTAAGGTACTAAATGAGTTTCTAAAGTAACAGATAAAAGCTCATTCAACAACGTCTTTAAAGTTCCCATTCATCAGAAACAACAGTTACAAACCCCAGAGTGGGACAGCGGAAAGCCTTTTCTATGCTCTCATTTGGATTGCCTTCACGCAAAACTCACCAATCTTGTGCAGAATGAGTACACTGCCTAAAACTCTTAAGAAATATTATTTTTATTTTGCATATGTAAATTTACACCATTTTTCTTTAAAAAATTGCAAATATATGTAACTTTTGACTTTTACTTGGAATCCACTGCCAGATGTTTCCAAATTAATATCTTTTTCAGGCTTGCTTCCTTACAGTGGCAGTATTCCTTAGGTCCCTATTAAAGGTGTAATGAAATTGTTTTTCAGACCCTTTAAGTCTGTTGCCTTTGAGCTCCCTGTTTGTATGCAGTACAGTGCTTTCTCTCAGTGCTATAAAAATATATCAAAAATATATAATAAAAATATTTTGTTCTAAATATATTAAAAAATTTCTATCAAAACATATTGGAACCATTTAAATGTCTATTTAGTGTCACCAACAGAAAAGAACAATGCCATAATTTGTGAATTTTTACAAAGCTCTTTTGGAAAGGATTATTTTGGAGATGGAAAGAAAACCGTGGTATTTTTTAAACTCAATAATATCCCTCTCCCCATCCAAATATCATCTGCGTTCTGTACTCTGAATAAGGGTAATGGGTGCCATGCCTTGAAGCAGATTTACAAAGCATGTGGCTGCTTTCAGAACAGGGCAGAGGGTTTGATCTGGGTGCTGCAACTGAGTGGATAATGCTAATGCCTTTAAGCATAAGATCAAAGAGAGATTCCCTGCATTTGTTGTCTTCTTTATTGAAGTGAGATGAAAATGCAGAGCCTGAGTTGTCTCTGCATGTTTACAAAGTTTTCACAGTAATGACCTCCATCAGGTCTATCGTGACATGCTTGCAAATAAGGAAAACATTCCATTGTTACGGTTTTTGTGTAAGTACTGTACATATTCTGTACAGGAGCATACAAAGGGTTTGAGGTAAATGTTTTGCTTGCTGAAGGACTTGCAGATTTATAAATATAGTAAATGTACATCCAAAGAGAAAACGTTGCTGTTAATAAAAGCATAACAATGATTAATAATATTAATTAATAAGTGTGATAATAATTCAACCTCTTAATGAAGATATGATGTGCTGCAACTCTTTGTTAGTGGAAACAGTGCCTTCTTCACCTTCTGTTGACTTTGCATTTTTCTAGATACGCACAATCATTGGAGAGGACATTTGTCCATTTGAATCAGTTAATAAGACTGGAATTAAGCCTGATTTGTATGAAAGTTAGTGAAAGAATGTGACCCAGTCAGCTGACTCGTTTCTTAGCAATATATTTTAACAAAAACAAAACAGAAAGGGTGGGGGAAAGGACCAGAATAAAAAAAAAAAAAGCTCCAATGGTATTGAATTTATTGTTTTGATAACAATTAATATTTAAGGTGCTATAATAGATTAAATGCTGAAGGTAAAAAGATAAAATGCTAAAACTCATAGCAAGGGGAAAGAGTAATAGAGGTACTCGAGAAAAAGATGTTTGAAAGACAGATGGGAGAGCTGTGTATCGGAGGGATATAAGCATAAGGGGGTTACCTAGAGGAAAAATTCCTCTATTGCTGCTTGCAAATACTTGGAAAATTCTTTCAGAAAAGAAAACTTAGCTTAACTTGAAGTGTTTACCACTCTGCTGATACTAGCCAAATCACAATGAAAGAAAAGATGGAAAAGAACACTCCAGTTAGGTTGAAAGAATTTTAGCATTTTCAAATGAAATTGTTGCAGTTTGTACCTTCACCTTGTTGTTTATTTGGTTTTTTTTTTAATTTTATTTTCTCTTTTATGTCTGAAGTATGTTTACAATGAAATATCGTGACTGATGAAAACCAATAATTTGGGATTTTTTTTCCCACAGAGAATGTAGGATTTGGAGTGGTTTATTTCTAAAAGGGAATTTAAAAAATCTGTTTTGCAAAGCAGTTCTGTTCTATTCTTGTGAGCTTCCCAGTTCACATTAGTAGTCAGCAATTAACAGAAGAGAAGTATTGTGAAGCTGGCACTAGGTAATCAAGAGTGGAACAAAGGAAGCGACAATGTCTGTGGGGTAGGGCATACTAAGAGGCCTTGCTTAGCCAGAATTTGTTCTGCCTCCACCAAGGTATAGCTTTTCCAAAAGCATGAAGCTAATTTGGAAGAGGACTTGCATTCTTGTTATGTAGTTACAAACACCTCCGTACTAGAATATGTGCACTTTGTGCAGTCCATTGGAGTAGCCAGTAGTTTGGTTCTGAAATGAATGCACAGATTTTATTCTCTAGACTCTCTAGACTTTTACTTCTCATCAAAGCTGGTATAAATATAGAACATCTTCTAATCTTTATGTGAAAGGAGTGCAAACTTAAAATAAAGCCTTATACATTTGTCATCCTTTAAAGAGGATCTGATTCATAAACATCCATGTTGCCAGCATCAATGACAAATGATACCCAGTTTTTCAAAACATGGTGAAATGTGCATGTAGAAATAATGTCTACATAACCTCCCCCAAATATGTCATGGTAGGAGTTGTTTGTGTAAGAAAGTCATCACACATCAGAGCATGGAGACATCTTATGCACCTTTCAAGAACTTTGGAGGGGTTGGTCTTTCTTTTTCAATATGTGGCCAGAGGAAGACGGTGGTAGCGTTGCTGCTGTACCTCATAGCCTGGTGGTTACAGCAGTCACCTTTAAGATAGCAAACCTGAATTGTAACTCCTGTTGCTAAGAGGATTTAGACATCTCCCATATTTAAGAAGAATGCCACATCAGAGGGACGCTGTTTCCCTTCTATCACCTGTAGTATAATGGTGTTTATGGAATCAGAATTGTAATTTAGCTGGCAAGAGACCTCAGGAGGTCTCTGGCCCAACCTCCTCCTCAAAGCAGGGGCAGCTATGAGCTTGGACCAGGTTGCTCAGGCCTTTATCCAGACAGGTCTTGAAAAATCTCCAAGGATGGAGGCACAACCTCACTGGGCAGCCTGCTCTACTGCTTGACTGTCCACATGGTGAAATGAAGGCTTACTTTATACCCAGTCTGAACCTGTCTTGTTTCAATTTATGTCCGTTGTCTCTTTGTCGCAGCATGCACCACTTTGAAAAGCCTGTCTCTGTCTCCCTGGTAACTTCTCCCTAGGCACTGGAAGGCTGCTGTTACCGTCCCCCTAACGCTGCCCCACTCCAGGCTGAACAAGCCCAGTTCCCTCAGCCCCTCCTCACGGGGCAAGAGCCGGCCATTTTGTTGGCTGTCCGCCGAATTGACTCCAGTTTATCAAAGTATTTCTTGTATTCAGGGGTCCAAAACTAGGCACAGTATGTTAGATGTGGTCTAATGAATGCTGAGTAAGAGCAGATGTTGAGAGGTTCAGAGCATGTTAAGACACTACACAAGGCATCAAGAAGTGAACAGAGTGGCATGCTCTGTTTGTTAGAGCTGGATTAAGGTGCTTTCTTCGAACAACCTATAGAAAATAACAGTTCAGACCACGGAGGCAGAAAGGAGGAGTTTGTATCTCATACCTGCACTAAGTAGTGCTATTTGTAGTAAGTAGAGAGCTTTCCTTGCCTTCCTTTTCTTCTTTCTTCTTACTGCTTTTTTGTGGATGTTTGAGTGTATTCTGAGAACACTTCCTCAGCAAAGTCACACAAACCAGAAAGATGGAAGCAATATCTGCTTTCTCAGCTCTAAAGGGATAGACTCAAAGTACGCACTGAGTAGCGCTGACAGGATGAGCAGAGTTTTTTGCATGGTCAGCTGAACGTTACTTAAGGGACTTTCAGGAAGCTAGTCAGAGGGTTGCGAACATGTGTGGCCCTTCAGTATTGAACTAAGACACTGGGACACTTCTCAAAGTACAAGTTCTCTTTGTGTATGTAGTCAAACAGGTGAAAGATCCATTTTGCATGAGTATGCCCCAGCTGACCTAAGTGAGACTAAAAAAGCAGTAAGCTGTAAAGCGCGTGTTCTCATGTGTGCATGCCTAGCCCTTATGTACAAAGCCATAAAAAGAGACATTTTGCAGACCAACAAAGTCTGTTTCTAAGCACCATGTGCTTCTCAGACCAAAGTACTTTGGTTTCAGTCCATTCCTAAGCATTCCGGTATAAAACAGAAAAATCTCTTGCATTCTTCATCAGAAGATGCTAAGAGCTTTAATGTCTTGGGAAACTTACTTCATAAGATTTATATTGAGTCTGTTTTCATCTGTTTCATAAAAGCATATTCCAATGCAATGGCTTGTAACCAGCACTAAGACTTCAAGCTGGTTAATTCACTATGATTTGATTAATACATTTCAGAGGCAGACTGACATGATAGAGTGATTAGACCAACCCAGCCATCCAGCAGTCTTTGAAAGGCAAGCTTACTCATCTGTAATTTTATCTCATTAGGATAGCTTTATAAATCAGATTTTTTTAAAATAAAGCTCTTACTTGAGATGATTAAAATTTCTTTATTTGCCAAACTAGTATATTTTATAATTTTATTTTCATGGCTTCACTGCAATCATATTACATTCCATTGCCACTCTGGAATGCATGCAGGCTAAAAATTGGCTTCCTATGTTAAGAAGGTGAAGAAGGTGTCTGAAATGACAGCATAACAAATTACACTCCACAATTATTTATTTCATTATTTTGTTGCCTGTGAAATGGCCAGGCATGAAATACTACCTGCTGCTGGGTGACTGGGATGTATTCCAGTGTTTTTAAATAATTTTATTGTTTCCTTGTAGAATATTTGTTTTTTACACTGGGACCCAGTACAGATACTTAAAGATCTTTTGATGAAATATACATGTGTCTGTGTATCTAAGCTGTATTGAAATCATATGACAATTAAGCACCTGACCAACATAGGTGCTTTTGAAATCTGAGGAAGCACCAAGCTGAGACTTGAAGTGCCTAAATTCCCTTTAAAATAAGATATGATGTGTTTATGTGTTGAAATTTAAGGAAAAGAATGCAAGTGATGGCTTGAGAACTTCACCAAGCTGTGTACACTTGCACCATCTTATGTTCCAGAATGTATCAGAAAAAATAAAGGTTAATAAGTACTTTGTCTAGTGTGGACGTCTCAGTTGGACACCTACATTTTTCGTGGAAGCACTCGAGCCAGTTGCTGAAGTCTTGAATTGTGGAATTTATGTAGTCTTGTGTTTCCAGAAAGCATTTTCTTTGAAAAATGTAGCTGCCCTGTTGGTCAGTCAATAGAGTAATCAGACTAGCTACACATTATCATGCTCTTTGTGTATATGAAATCCCAAAATGTTTGGGTTTGCGATATTAAAGTGCTCTTGCTTTGGTTAAATATGAGGAGGATTGCTCACTCATTTAATAGCACTTGGGGCATCCCAAATGATGCAGTTTAGGGTTGCAAAACAGAAATACTCTGGAACAGTTCTCTGAAGAGTGTCAAGTATTAACGCCTGTAGTTTTTGTCATGCAAGGTCTCTCAAACTCAGGCCCATCATTCATTTTGTTTTATATAAAATGTCTGACACACACGGCTGTGATGCATCACATTCTAATGATCAGGTCAGGAAACTCGGCAAGCTGTTTTTCTTGAAAGGGAGGACTGCATAATACTGTTCGTGATTGCTGTTTGTTCAATAAAGTTTTCAGTCTTCCAATTTATTTACTTTCAATTTTGGTTTCAGTTCATTTAACCTTCAGAAAACATTTGTGCTGTCTACTGCTTACAAAAGGAAGGCTCTAGCAGCCCCTTGCTGCATTTATCTCTTGCTGAGGAGCTATGATGTCTGCAGTAATAAATGTATCCGTTTGAAATAGAAGTGATTAAGTTCTTGTTGAAATGTCTTCTGGAACAAAACATTAGCTTTTGCTTTCAAAGGGCAGATATTGCAGCAGATAGCACTTAACCTGGCCAAGGACAAAGTGTTATATTTAAACATCACTTTTCTGCTTGCCTTTATGAAACAGCAAGGATATCTGCATTCAAGCACTTCCATTTCTTAATACATCAAACCAAATATCTCTACAGAATTGAAAGCAGCATGATTGTAACTACTGCTTTATTTTTAAAAACAGCCCACCCATCCTACCAATTTGCTGTGATTTATTCCTTTAAACTTTTAAATCTGAAAGACACAACAAAGGAAAAAAGAATTGGGCAGGCATTGATGTTTACACACTAGACTGCTGTCTTCAGAGGCACTGGTTCAGCCAGCTGTACATTTCTGAACTAAAACTGAATTTGACCATCTTGCAGTAATCCCTGGTTGTCCAGCTCGGAAGGTCATGAGATTTGACACTAATATTGTCATCTTGAAAGTATGTTGTAACTGTGGCCGTTGCTTTTCAAAGCTGATGTATATCAGTGAAACGATACAGATCCTCATTTTGCCGGCTATCTAGGAAAAAGCTCAAGGCCAAAAGATGGAGCACAGAGAAGATTTGAGTTTCCTGCCCAAATGAGGTAGACACATAGACTACTTGTCCGTCTGTGTGTATACAGAGCACAACAGAGGTCCTTCTAGCACTGTGGAGGTCCTGATGCATTGCATAGAATTTTCTAAGTACTAATGCAATAAGTTAATAATGACAATTGAATCAAATCATTGATAATAACTCGTCAATCTAGTACTAAGTGCTATATATTTTCTTAATTTGAAGCTAATAGGGATCCCCAGTAACTATGCCAATACATCCCAAGTATGCATCTCTTAGAGTTTTGTATTCTCAATAGTCAATATAGACATTAAGAAACTAATATTATGTATTAACAAATGTGAAAATACAGAGCAAATACCAAATTGTCTGATTTTTCTGTTTTATCCATGCCTTGTTTTCAAAGAGTGTGTTTTAAGATGCCTGTATTTACCAAATATATTCTGCAAGTATACCACAAGTATTTATCAACATTGTTTTAACTTTCATTAATTTTAGTGGTGTATAAATTGCAATGTTATTTTTTTGCTATGTGTGGAATTTGGAAACAATACAATTTAAAAAACATATGGGATATAAAAATTAGTCACCTGACAATAAGTGCTAATTAATATTTTTCTCTTGCATTCTGTCTTTCAGATTTGTGATAAAGAATGGCATTACTATGTTGTCAATGTTGAGTTTCCCGTTGTTACGTTATACATGGATGGAACAACATATGAACCTTACCTTGTGACCAATGATTGGCCTATCCACCCTTCACACATAGCCATGCAGCTGACAGTTGGTGCTTGTTGGCAAGGTAATATGAGAGCAAATAGTAGGCAGTAGAATTATGAATTCAGACCAAAAAGAATCTTATTTGTCTCGCTGATTGCATAGTAGATAAATTACTAAAAGGTTGCTGGTATAAAATCAGAAGTAAATCCAGAGTTAATAATGAATCAAGTCCAAGGATAAAATGGATGGGACATTAACAGGCTTTGCATTTCTATCATCTAAAGAAGTGTTGAATACAGTTTGTGTATTCAATGTGAAAGATTGTCATCTTTATCTTTTGTCTTCACTTCTTTTAATTGTTTCCCTTGTTCTCCAGCTTTAAGCAAGCTATCTAAATATTACTCTAAAGAACTCCAGCTATCTCCTTTCAATCTCTGCCTCAAATTTCTTTCATAACTCATGGCCCGATCCTGCACTCTTCACATTGGATGTATATCACCAGTAATTCCACTGATTTAATCAATTCACCCTGTTATACACCAGATGTAACAGAGAGAATAAAATAAAACCAAAAGTCACAACCCCAGAGCCATACTTCTATGGGCCTTTGGTTAAATATTAGTTTTTCCTGTTTTCTACCCTTTATAATCCTGCTCTTCTCATTCTTTTTTCTGGTCCTTATGCCACTGTTTCTTTTTCTGTTCTCTGCTTACACGTGAAGCAGTCCTCCTCTTCTGCTCATCTGCCTTTGTAAAGTTGTCTGCATTACCCTTCCATGTTGATTTTCTATTTATGCACTGTGTCTTGTTTTCACTTAAGACAAAGTATGAAGTATAATTAGGAAAAAATGCTTTAACACAGATTATGTTTCTTCTCTACTCTTTAATTATTACCTTGTTTACCAGTTTGATCTCTACTCATTTACAATGTGTTATCTGCAAAATTTGGACATCTTATGCATGGCAGAGCTGTTCAGTGTAAATAGTATTAGAAGCAAATCCAGCTGTTAGATTATGAACACCTTGGGGTAAAGATCCAATCTTTACTTTCATGACAACATGCAGAATAAAGCCACACTAATCCTAAAAACAAGATTTGATAAGTTTTGAATATTGATCACTGAGATAGGTGTTATGATAGCTAGCTAATCAGCATGACACTAATCCCATATATTTGTAAAAGTATAGACTGATTCTTGTCTAACTGGTATTTGCATGGTATATGTGTAGGCTTCTGTCTCTATGGGATGAACTTTAGGTGTATGGGAATTTTTCATTGATGTTAAATATATAACAGAATACATTTAATTTTACTCTAAGGTGTTAATATTCTAAGGGTGTTTTTTTTTTTTTAGCTAAAAGTACGTAGTGAAATACCTATCAAACTCTTCAGAAACCAGAACTTCCATTTAGCCAGTAGTTTACTGGAATGAATAGTTGACAGATTGATTTGATTTACATGAATTTTCTTTTAGCTTGATCTGGGTTTTTTTCTTATGTAGTTTTGGTGCAGTATTTTTAAATCAAAGTTTCAGAGTTAACAAATGCAGATGTAATTCGTGAGTGGAGTAAATTCAGTTCTTTCCAGACACGAGAAAATGCCATAGGGACTGTGAATAATCACTGAGTATTGCCTTCTGAAAAATCAGCATTTCTCAGTAGCTGTGCTAAAGAAATTTTATTTTAATCCCTTACTTCATGTGTATTTCTAGGTTCTTCTGCATAGGTCTACATAAATATTTTTGTGCATTATTTGTATTACTTCTGCCCCTTAACTTCTTTCATTCATACATTGTGTTTTTATCACTCTCTACTAGCAATCTTTAGGGTTTTTTTTTCCTAAAAGCCTCAGCATTGGTTGGAATCCACTCCCCTCAGCCCTCACCTGAATCTCATGTTAATCATCATGCAGGTGCCAAGTTTTGAGAACTGAGGAGTAGTAACTTTATCTGTGGAACATGCGGTGTAGAAGCAAAAGCTATGCCAGTTTTGCCACAGTGCTCCATCTGTGGGTTTCATCTACCTCCAAGGCAGCTGAATACAATAGGGACAATCTTGGTTCCTTTGCATCTTTGTCTCTTTATCTCAGATTGGTAAGAGAAAGAATTAAGGTAAAACTTCTCATGTAGGCTCACAATAAATTTAGACCACAGACTATATTTAGTATTTAAGCTGTTAAACAAACAGAAAGTTGCGATTGTTTTCAGACATTTTTAGCTTTGCCTTGAATAATTTGATGGCTTAATGAATAACCATTCAGAATAAGATTCTTCTTTTTTGATTTAAACTGATTTATACTGATTTAAACTGATTAAACACCTGATTTAAATTACTGAAATTTTACCTATCGATGCTGTCAATGTTTACTGCAAGATTATGTTATTGCTATTTTAATAGTGTGAGAATTGGAGCTCATCAAAAGTATAAACAAATTTTCCATCGCGTGAAAATGTCAAGATTTAGCTAAGATAGTGTGCTAAAGATTCTGATAAACTATCATGTGTCAGGCAAAAAGGTGAACTTTTAATGCTTATATGAAACAAGATTTTCCTTTTGTTAATAAGATTCAGCACTCTACTTCAGTCTGTGGAATTGTAATTATTCAACATATAAACCCAATCTATTCTGTTCAAAATGTTAATTCTCAAAATCCATATATTTCAAGAAAAGGTGGATCTATCAAACAAATAATTTGACTATAAATAGTTTCAGTGAAACTATTAACTGGGTCTACTTAGGGTAACGCATTTTGGCCAGTAAGAATAGTCTAAACCTTTACATTTTCAAAGCATTAGAAAACTGCTTTACAACCATCTACTGTTTATTTCAGTAAAAATATGCAGTGATTTTGGTGTTGTAAGCCATTCAGGGGAGTCCTCGTTAAGACAATATGAGGAGTTTCTAGCTCTGATTTGCTCGACTATTTCCTTCCCTTTTCATCAAAGCACTGGCTTTGGTGAAAGAATAGGAACACAAGCTCTAACCTCTTCCTTCAGAAAGGACAAGACCTTTTTTTCTGTCTTTACTAAACCATTTTATAGTTCTGAGTCCATTTATCAAAGTCAAATTATTTAAAAAACGATCTCAACACAGACAACTAAATGAACCAGAAGAAATAACATTCCTTTTTCTTACCACACCAATTCTGATTTGCTCACAACAAAAAGTAAGTCATCGTGACTGTGGGGCAGCTGGAGAACTGGTGAGGAGCAGGAAGAGCATATTTAGAGGGCAAAGCGAAAAATCAAGAACAAAAAGAATTGTAATTTACTCTGTTAGCACTAATAGGAAAATCTGCTACTGCTACGAAGGATTTGCCCTTTCATATATGACAATTTTCAGTTCTGGTCTGGAAATGGGGAATTGTTCTGCTGCTTCTCTAGGAATCTGAGAATCCTCCAGGTTATGAGACAAGTGACTCTTTCAGCCCTGGTCTTTTCATCGCTTACACTGGTACTCGTCCTGAGGTTACGTAGCAAGTATCATGCTTGCACCTACCTCTTGTCTTTCTCAGAGTTATGTCATGCAGGTGTCTCGGGCACAGAAAGAGAATTCTTTTCTTTGAGATTAATATTTCCTATTATTAACATTTCAATTCCAGAGTAACTCTTTTCTGACTTTCACAGCCTTGTTTATAGCATCCATTATGAAAAGTTAGGTTAGTGAAATACAAGAGCAGTTTAAGTTCAGTGCTGTTCTCCTGAATCTAACATGAAAACAAACAAAATGTGCAATCTTTCAGGCTTACATGATAAATTTAAACTTTAGCCTATGATGTGCTCAGAGTCCCATTTGCATCAAACCATTTGCCGCCTTTTTTTTTTTTTTTTGACAACAGCATTCCAGTTGTAATGGGCAAGTCTCTTCTACGTCTTTACCCTTGCCTTGGCAGTGTAAAAAGCATGCCTGATTTGTTTGTTCCTGATTTTATGCAATATTTCTTTAAATAATGTAAGTTGAGTGCTAGGACTCTCCTAAAAGGAGGAAAAATTAGCCTTTTCCTGAAGAGCAGGGTCTTGTCTAGGGGGCAAGAGTATTGGAGGCAGAAGTTAGGGTCTAGTGTGTGGATGGCAGCCTGGAGACAAGCAGAGAGTGAAGGTGGCTGAAAGAGCAGAGAGCCAGGCTTTAAAGGCGGTAGAAGAGAACCTTCCTAGAGTCTGTCAGGCACTGGGGAAAGTTTACTGCAACCCAGGAAGTCTCCGGATTACCTAAAACCAATCCTGGGGGATAGTTTCCAGCTTTAACGACACATTGGGCATGAGGAAAGTTGTATAAAAAAATCTTTTTTACATTTTGTTCTGGCGTAATCAATATGAATTTTCTCTCCTTAAAATTAGGTATTCTGGATGTTACTCTAGTATAATTTTCCTTTTTTAATTTAGAAACCTTTGTTCTTTCTTCAGGGAGCTCATTAAAGGGAAGATCTAGGCAGAGCTACCTCACTGATTTAGGGTACTGTCACAATCGTTAGCATAGAGTTAATTGGTTTTTATTTTGTGTAGTTCATGTTTAATGCTGCTATACTTTAGGGGGAGTAGTTTATTTGAGGGTGGGAGTTAAAGCATTACCTTCAGGCTAAACTCTTTGTGTTGATTCAATTACATGTGACCCAAGAGCAGTGACAGCTGGAGACAGAAATTCCTGAACCTGTTGCAGCCTATCTCCAACAGAGTGCCAGTCTTCATGCATGGCAAATCCTAACTTACTTCTTAGCTCTGATTTCAGTGACACTAGGCCTGGAAAAAGGTAATACTGACTATCGAGCTAAGCAAACCAGACTCTTAGTGACCTAACTGAGGGCGGAAATGAACAGTTTGGAGTGCTAGTACAGCTGTTCCTGAAATGAGGCCTTTATGTACCCTGGTAAAGTTTGACAGCTTTCTCTACAGATACTTAGGGTTAGAGGATATAACTTAAACTTCTTTAAAAAGCCTTTTTTGTTCACATCAGTGGTTTCACAGATGATTGTCAAGGGTGTGATTTTGATGTAGATGGTTATTTAGGTTCAAAGTGCTGTTCTGTCTCTAATGGTGAAAGAAATTTTGAGGCAAAATTACTCTTTCTCAAGGGTATCTAAAATTGACTTGCTTGTATGTGTGCTTCCCAGAACAAAAGAGAACATGTGGGAAGCGTGACCCTGGCACTGTCTCTGAACCCCTACCTCCCTGAATGAATGTTAGAAGCAGACATGGTCCATCGGGATAGGAGAGAGCTCCTCAAGACTCAGCTTCGGCTCTCATTTCTACTCTCTTCTTCTCTAGCAATAAAAATACTCTAGCTTTGCCCTTCCAGCTCAAGATTCTCGAGCGCTTTCCAAACAATGAAGAGGTAACACAGTTCTGTAGCAAGGAAGTAGAATTACCCTTACTCTGTGAGGATAAAGAGCAGTATAAAGAGGGTAAGTGATTTTTCCTCAAGTCACTTAAAAAAATCTGCATCACAGCAAGAATAGAATCAGACTTCCTGATCAACCACAAAATTGTTCTTATTCTCCCTTTTAGCTTTTGCAATCCTGTTTCGTTCTCCTGAGCAATACAAACAAATTAAGGTTAGCTTATCCTGAAGCTGACTTTCTGGGAGTTTAGTGTAGTCAGTTCTCCTCTGAGTTCATTATTTTTGATTCAGTTTATCTGAGGACATAGCAAATGGACCCTTTTACAGAGTGAGAAATTTCTTCCATTAAACCAAGGTTCATAGGTTCCCACTCTGATCCCTTTATTGCTAAATGTTCTGTGGCAAAGGCAGCTAGAAGGAGGGAGCAAGTTACATGATTTGGTAATCTAATCATCTTTTGTACCACAGGCTGCAAACAGACTTCTTCCAGGTTTCTCTGAAAAGATAAAGTCTTGAATTCATACTCTTTTCCTCCCAAAATGGTTTGTTTCTTTATGTATCATTCCCAAAGTCCTGTCAGGAAAGTAGCGACACAAGTTAATGACTTGTCACAAGGTTATATTGTAGCTTACCATGACTGTAAGTCATTATTTCTAATAAGGCCACCCTTTCTGGAGTGCTGCAGCTTCACAGTGTAATGATGCTGGCCACATTGCGCAGGGGAAGGTCTTTAGGAGAAGCCGGTCAATAGGCAAACTTTGTTATCATGAATATAGCAGAACTACTATTGTAGTTCCTGTTTTCTAAGCAATTTCTGTTTTCTATTCTATTTTTCTTTTGTATTCTCCTGCCATTTTCCTCTTTTCTTAACCTAGGCTGGAGACCAGTTTTTTCATAGAGTCCTTCTGTGGAATAACCTTATTAACCTTATATGTCAGCACTCTGCTGACATATCAATCACAACGTTGCAGTCAGAGAACTGACTTACTATTCAAGGCCAGAAGAATGGTAAGATTTAAAAGTTGGAGAGGGATCAGATCAATGAGAGACAAATACACTGTGGGCAGTGTAGCAGCAGCAGCCTGTATCACTCAACCTTGGACTTCCCCCAGAAATAAATTAAGATATTTAACAGATAAAGATTACTCCCTACTGTGCATTCTAACACCAGTGGATCATGCCTTGGGGGCTGACATAGCTTGCACCAACCTGAGGCCTCAGTGGAGTGATACAAGCAAACAAACTAATGCAAGACCATGTAGGTAGATTTCAACATAATGTGATGCTGTATATCTGTGTACTGGTGCTTCCGTTAGTACAGCAGTGTTCTCTCTGTATTACCCTTCTCATCAAAAACAAGATGGAGCGGATTTCAATGCACTTCAGAGATCTTTGCTGGAATTTTAGCTGTAGCAGAAATACAAACACATGTGGAAGGTTAGTTTAGGAGGGTGTTTGCTTGGTGAGCTGAATTTGCATTCAAATCTGTCGCTAATTCAGCATAGATATATGTCCCTTATTTAATTGAATTTCTGCACTGGGGACTATGCACCAGCACAAGAATGTTATTTGGAGAATAAGAATATAGTTTTTTGGGCAACATTAATGTCACTTGGGCTGTGATCTACTTTAAGATATATAAGATTGCAACATTTTTCTGTGATTGTCATAATTTCCCACAGTTCCCCTAGAAATAACAAAAATGTATTGGCTTAATTGTGAGAGATTATAGAGTGTTCTTCTTATCTTTAGAAAAATTATCTTAAATAGTGTAAGTTATACCATGCTTTTGATCTATAGATCTATTGCACAGAGATAGATTAGCATATGCATACTTAAGAGCAGGTAGCCCTTAGTGTTCTCTGTACTTGTCTTATTTCAGGTAATGCTTTAAAGCCTAAAGCTGTCTGTGTGAGGTCATCAGGTTATGATATTTACCAAGAATGGGACAGATTTAAATAGTGCCATGTTTAATGAGTAATTTTCTGAGTAATTTTTATCTGAGTGATATTAAAAAAAAAAAAAACACTAAAACTTTTTTGTGCTGAGAAGCTCTGGGAGTATAAAAGCTCGAGTTGCTAAATGGGACTACTCCTGAAATCTATGTTAGGTTTCATCCCATTTAACAGCCAATCTACTTGTCAGGGAATTAAACCCAGCTCCCTAAACCGCCATAATAAAAAGATGGGATAAATTTTAGGGCTTGGACCTGAGGACTTCAGAGCTATGTCTTGCAGCTGCTTCCAGATTCACTTCAATCTTTATGTTGGGACCCTAAATAATCCATCATTCCTTGATTATCTGGCTCAGTATAACCAGAGTCTATAATGTCTTGAAAGAATCACATCTCAGTTGGAAATTCTCTTGCTTCATCATTTCCAGTGAAAACCTCATTGTTCTTAGACTGCCCTGATAATTACTTGCTAATTATTAGGGTAGGGCAAAAGGCCTAAAAGAAGATCTATAAGCTCAATGAAGTCACTTGTTTTGACAAAAGGGCATGATTTTTCTTTGGAGATTGGTAAGTGAATGCAAACAGCACTTTACATCTCTGAAGTCAAAACAATACAATTGTAAAATTCAATGGTAATCAAATTCTGTCACACTTTCTATCAACCCAATGTGAAATAAGGAAGAAAATTTAAAAAAACACCAAACAAAAAAACAAAATGATGTCATGGAAATAGTCTCTGCTTCATTAATGAATGTGCCTTAACTCCATGAAGTCTGAACCCTGAGAATCTTCAGTTTCCCCTCGACTCCCCAATGTTCTATCTAACAGAACCTCCTCATGGCTGGGATCAGATGATGTTTGCTAGATGATGGTCCTTAACGCCCCTAAATTGTTATTCATCTGAGAGATTCTAGCTGTTTATGACAATGTGATGTGTATACTAAAAGCATTTTTCTTCCTCCGTGTATAAGGGAGTCATCCTGACTGATCTGCCCACAAGTAGGACATCTGCAACATACCAATCTAAAATTAAGTAGGTTTATTCTACATTGGATCCGTTGTGTTTGAAATTTCAGGCACCAACTGTAACTGTGCTTGTGACTATTTAGGAATATGCCAAACACAGTGATATTGTAAAGTCTTGCTTTCATGGGCAGCTTGATCGCTCCCCACTGGGGGCTGCTGTGTGGGTGCAGCATACTGCCTTTTCTGGTGTGTGCGTCCTCTGACTTGTGCTTCCCGCGCCAGCGTGCTGCGGTGCTGGGCTTGGTGTGAGCACGGGCACCAGCCGCGACTAGCGCAGGAGGGAAGTAACACTCAGCAGCAGTCAGAGGGGTTAAAAGTTCTTGTGGGGAGGGAACACCCTGACCCTAGTGGAGGAGGTGCCCCTGCCTAACCCTCCCCCTAGGCTGCGACTAATGTCATGCGACATTAGTAGACCCTGATAATTCTAGTTATCTAGATAATTCCAGTAGCAGCATGCACTTTATTTTTGCAGCTTATTCTGAGCCCTGCGCCTATTTTATGTCTCAGCTGTCTCTTTCTCAGAACCATAACCAAAGTGTCTCCTGTAATGGTTTTATCTAGTAGGAAGCCCAGCAGTCCAGGGCAGGACCCTCCTTCTTCTGTGTGTTTTGGTGTCAGTGTGTGTGCTGTACTTGTTCACCTCCATCAGCATTCACTTTTAGCAGAAAAGGAAGGTAACTCAGAAAGACTTTATCAAGGTGACCCTGGGTAAAGTTCTGGTGGGAGGGACTCCTCTGCCCCCAGTGCTCGAGCTGCCCTACTTGCTCCGCGTTCATAGAGTTCCAGGCAGAAGAGATCAGACCCAGCATAGAAGAAGAATAATCCCGGTCTAGCAAATAGTTATTATTTTAGCAAGTGAAAAATGTGATGCATAGTACTTTGACAATGACTAAGCAGTGAACAGCATTATAGTGAATAATTATGTATGTCAACAGTTCCTCTGCATGCCTCCCACAGTCTGTTGACACCATCTTCCCATTATGAGGATTGAATTAATGCCAAAAAGCCAACATCCATCCTCCTGTATCTGCCAGACTTTGGGAGTGGATGTGCGTGCTGGGTCAGGTGGAAAAAGCAATGCACAATTTTATCATCAAGGTCTGAATAATACTGTGGCCTGCATTGCCTCACAACTGTGATGGTGAGGCAACATTTACATTTAAGGAAGGGGAAAAAAACCCAGTAGCTTCGAAAATTTGTCATGCAAGGGTCTGTAATGAGAATCAGTGATGTTGTTCTATAGTATTTTTTTCAGTCTTTTTTGTGTTACAGACATCAACCAAATTCCCTGACTGACAGTAGGGAAGGTTCTGTTTTCCTTTATTGGTCGCATCATTCAGCTAAGTTTTAACTACTTAACTATCCCCCAAGAATTAGCACTCACAGCATATTAATCTGTAGTAATCAATAAACATAGAGCTGAGTAAAACACAACATGTAACACAGTTGAGAGTAGGTTTTCTTATTCTCTTAGGTCTTGATGCTGTAACATCATTGTGGAGCTGAGCTGTATCTGAGCTGTATCTCCCTTGTAAGAAAGGGCAAAAAGACCCTGACAGCAAAAATTCCCATGAAACTTGCTGAGGCAGCCTAAGTTAACTGGATGGCCTGACCTCTAGATAGAAACTGGCAGATGCTGTGTTACAGAACACTTTATTTTTTACTGCACCATGACATTTGGGAGTAGAAAAAATTTTAGGACACTTGGATTACCTCAAGATCATAATCACTGGAGCTCTACTTTGTTCTCTGAATTGTTGCTCTAGAGACTTGTGTAATCTATGTAGGTCGTCTTCATTGTCTCAAAAATACTGTTGCTTAGGCTCAGTTTGGTGTCAGAACCAAAAGTTCAAACTGTCTTAAAGCAGTAAGATCTGTTGGGAGTAGCTTATGCCTCTTCCTAGTTGTTTCTGAGCATGTGGTAATTGCAGAGAAGAGTAAAATTCAGACCATGGAACCGAACGTTCCTCCTGCCCAATGAAGTCAGTGGCTCTGTGAGCTGCCGATCAACTGCATGTGGAGCTGCACAGGTATGAAAAGTATCATGCCCAGGATCAAAGGATCTCTGTTTGAAAAGATCAGTATTTAGAAGAATTTGGATAATACTCTGTAAAAATGTTACTATCAGCATTAGCTACAATTACGCACTGTGTTTTAACATGCTACAGAATTACCATTTTCATGCTGGATTAAATATCTTGGGAGCTAAGAATTTTAGAGTGACTAGGACTTGGAGATTGGCCATCCTGGGCTAAATTTGCACCCAGTGAGAAGCTGAGGTCAAATACTTGAAGAATATTAGATTGCAGAAGCAGAGGAAAGACAGCATTCAAACATGCTAATATAGCAGAACCAAGCATGAATAAAACACTGATACAGACAGGAATAAAACAGCTGATTGCTGAGGATTTTCAATTTATTCTGACAATTTTTTCTTCTGAAATTTTTTGAGATTGAAAAACTATATTTCCAGTAATCCCTGTTATCAAAACTAGAATACAGGATTGTAGCAGATTGGCTTTAGGCCATTCCTTCAATTTTAGTGAGAGTTTTGGTTTTTGCTTCCCGATTTTATTGCATTGGATTTTGTCCATTTGCAATCTAATAATTATTGGCAACTGAAACACATCAGCAAGCTAACATACCCCACTGAGCTGTGAAGATTCTGAAATGCTGAGGTAGAAGAATATCAAAATGTCAACATGCTGCAATTACAAGCAGCTGTGATAAGAGTCAAATATAATGACTTCTGTTCACCTTCGAGGGTAAAATTGGCAGGTATATAATTTTGTCTTTAACTCTGGTAAAAGGTGCTTATGGAAGGCTTATTTAGCAGTCTATTTTTTCTGATAAAGTCTGAGATAGTATTCTCTCTTTAAGTGCTCATGTTTTTTCATGTGGAAAAAGCTAGTACTCACACTGCCCTGGATTAACAGGCATGTCCTACGTGAAACACATATAATGTTGAGAAGAATGCTAGGTTATGGTTAGTACTTCAGATAATAGCAGGAGTTCCAGGAAAAGCAAGAGGGATGATCGTAGTCTACAGTGTTAGGTAGAAGATGTAAAGAAAAGGCCTTGTTTAGCTTGGCAAAGGAAAAAGGAAGACATAGCCATATTTTGACAGCTCACATTCTCTATTAGGAGTAAACTTCCAACTCTAAGAATCAGTCGTCATTGGAGTGGATCGCTTGGGGAGCCTCTGTCTTCAGAAGAGTTTAGAACAGCTCAAGCAATTCTCAAGAATGGTTTAAGTACAGCTGTTCTTGTCTTGGGACTAGGGGCAGACTGTATCGTCCCTCAGTGTCCCTTCAGATTCTACTATTAGTTGTTCTAGTGCAATTGTCCCAGCCTGAATCACCGTGTTGTAACCATGGGCATAGTTTTGCAGCTTTTCTCTACTGACACAATATGAGACTAGCTAGTCCCAGCTATTTTTCACTCATATTTTCTTGAAATACTTGCTTGTTTTACATAGCAGTTGATAGCCTCTCCAGAACAAAGATTACATCACCTCCTTTACAGTCCAAAATCGATCTATACATCTGCATAAAACGCAACCTTAGTCCTGTGAACAGGGTAGGTGTGTAAGCCTGTTCTTCAAATACTCACTGTTTTTGTAGTGCCTGTATTTGCAGAGCATTTTAAAAGCTTATTCCTGGAAACACTCATATTCTCTTCCATGCTTTTATGCTAGTAGTTAGGCAGATGACTTACAGGACAGATGACTTCAAACAAATATCATTGTAAATGACATTGCTTTGTCAATGACACCAGAGGAGAACTAGTCCAAAGTGAAAGAACTACCAATTTAAAAAAAAAAAAAAAATTTCAAACCTGAAATTCCTATTCATGGATGTAAGCACCAGTCATGTTGCTCTGTAGCTTTACTTCAAATGGTTTATCCTGTTTGTTTCTGTCAGGCATAGCCATAGCACTGAATTCCTTTTTCTAGCTCTTCTCTAGCCCTTTATACATTTTAATGAGCTGGTTTCACATTTAAATACATTAGCTTATCTGAGACTGTTTCTTATTTTGCATCTTTTCAGAACTATTAAAATCTACTGGCAGACTTACTGTAGTTCCTAAATTTCAAAGCTCCAGGATTAGTGTTGGTGTTTTAGCCTTGGAACTTGCTGTCTTCAGAATTGTGTTAGGGATATGAGAATTTGAAGCTTCAAAGCACAATGTGATTCCCTTCTTCTTCTGTAAGTTATCTGGTTTTCTCTCTGTCTCTTTTTTTAGGGAGAGATTTGCATTTTTTTTTTAATTTGGTTTATCCGTTTTCTGTCCAGATACATTGCTGCTGTATTAGTGGCAACATGTACTTTTCAGGACAATGTAAACAGAAAAATATAACAACATTTTTGCTGAAAAGCCAATGTCCCCATAATGCACTATCTGTTTACCAAATAATTGTCTTGGTAAGTATCAGAAAGGCTGAAATAACAGTACAAACTAATCCTGCACTTTAACTGTTGCATACATGAAAGTTTCTATGAAACTGTATAATGGAGAAATGAATGACGGGTAGAGAAGAGTAATCTCTCCTTGAGGATCTTTCTTTGGGGTAAAAAGAGGCAGTTTGTGCTGCAATGTTAACAAAAAAGAATAAAACCTGTCTACTTCTATGAAGAAACAGCCTGCTTAGACACCTTCTTTTCTCTGAGCACACTAGTGTGTATTTTCTTTCTTCACTATATAAAATAACTTGAGTCTTCTTCACAGTGCTCATACTGCACAGACTGGAAGTGATGTTTTTCAGGCTTTTAGGTAGCAACATCCACCTAAAGAAAATTTGCCACTTCATCCATATCCTAACCCCAATCCACTCTCAAATCTTCAAGTTAAAGTTCAAGCTTGAGCTAGCTTACCGAGCTGAAATAGATTGTTTGACGCTAAAGCTACAAACACTGTAGAGATTAATTATCTACCAATTATAGCAGCTTATCAACTGCTAATCTAATTAGTCCGCATGGCTTCACAGTTGCGTGGCTCTTTTAGTCCTCTCAGGCTCAAGGTAGGCAGTAATTCACATGCACCAATATAGCTAACGCTTGCAGGAAAGACAAGCTCTAAAAGTTCTCCTAGAGGAGGACGAGTAAATCACTAAATGTCCCAAGAGTAATTTAGATGCTATGATCACTGGTGCAGGCAGTATGTAATCACATTTTATTGACAACTCCTAAAGATCAGTCTTCCTTTGAAGCTGCCTAGAGTGAAACTGAGTAGAGCGTAGCTAGAGGGCCTAATGCGACATACGATGACGAGACCTGATCTGGCACCAAATGGGCTGCTTTGGGTAAGGGAAGCACTATAAGCTTTTTAGCATAGTGCTGTGCATTGGCCTGCATTGACTGCTGTGAATTTACACCATATCCTTAGCGACAACCGTTTGTAGAGAATGTGGCAGTTTGCTTACACAGAGCCATGACTCGTAGCACATCTGAGAACTTCAGGTAGTATGTTTTTTGGAGGAGAAAGGCAAAGGCGGTGTAAATGATCTTGTAATAGAAAACTTGCAAATACAGCTTCTGTATAAAAAAACTTGGACCTTAAATATTCTTTTTAAATTCATGTTTGATCACTTCAATAATCTCATAAATTCATTTTTTAAAATGCTGTGCTTCCTTGGACAGAGGTTTGGGAAGCCATGTTTCACCTCAGAGTAAGTTATCACAGCTTTATAAACACCTGAATACAATACTGGAAAAACACTGACAAGAATCTTAAAGACAGACTGCTACTAGGTACCACCCGACAAGCCACAAAGCAATTCCACTTATCACAATAAATGGGATCTCAAATATACTTGGCTAAAATGATAGAAAATCTTTAGATGTGTTAAAACGTGAAGTGAATTATTAGATGTATGGTTTGTGTATTGGTATCAATAATCATTTTATATTCTCTTTCTTGCAGGAGGTGAAGTCACCAAGCCCAGATTTGCCCAGTATTTCCATGGCAGCCTGGCCAGTCTTACTATCCGGCCAGGCAAAATTGAGAGTCAGAAAGTGATTTCCTGTTTGCAGGCCTGCAAGGAAGGTCTGGATATTAATTCTCTTGAGAGTCTTGGCCAAGGAATAAAGGTGAGGGATGACCTGACATCATCTTTGATAAAAATTTAGAGCTGATTTATGTAGTGGAGAGCCCAAGGTAGAGTACACACAGTACAAATGTACTCCCAGAAGCAATGTAATTTCCCATAAAGTCATGCAAAGAAAAAGCGGAAGAGTGGAAGAGCTGTGACACTGCAAAGAAAAATGTTTCCATTACTGCAAAGCTAGATGCTCAGAAAGTAAGGCACTACTGATATTTCAGAGTCCATAAGAATTGCCAGGTTGTGTTCTCATGCTTATTTTGGTAGTTTTACAGAAATACACATGATTCCGAAGAATTATTGAATTTTGATCTGAAGTAGCTTTAAAGCAATGGAAAACTTAAGTGGAATATCTTTCATCTAGAGGCAACTCCGAAAGAAGTCCCTGTGCAATAGTATTGGAAAATTCAAAGCGTGTTCCAAAAGGAAAACATTATGGGACATGAAAATTGGACAATAAAAAAAACGAAAGTCAAGAAATTAGAATTTTACATTTGCATATAAATCATTATCCATCTTCATTATGTATATGACTATCTTTACTGATATCGTAACACTTTTTCCAAGATTGGAGAACAACAGACAGAGGGAAGTCCTGTTTCAATTGACATAGTGGCCAGATTGCTTTGCATTCGTTAAGACAAATCCTGTTCTTTTGGATACATATGTAGGATCTTGACTATAACTTCTATAGTGCTTACATGCGAGGCATTGTCAGTTTCCCTTTACTGGTACCAATATTAGATGACAGCTGTTCCTCTGCCTAATGTGTAAACACACTGTTAAGCTATTTCCTAGCACACAAATCACAATACCGTCCTCCAAAGGAGCTGAGCTTCAAATTCAAACTGGGAAGATGCTCTGGCTGCAGACTATGCATCCTGTGAAACTGCACAGGTGTTTTTTTAGTGTGTTGTTTGTCAGTGGCGAGGCGGATGGTGCTGTAACACTTGATCTAGAGCATGCAGTGGAGGTGCCAAGTACTACATTTTGTTAGCTAAACCTTTTCATTGTACAAGATAGGAGACTGACCTGAAATACACTCAAATGTCTGTCTAGGTGGTAAGTTGCAGTGGTGTAGTATAACCGATATGTTTTCTGAAAACAAGGGTAAAATGAAAATGGAAAGTGCAAAGGTAAGGAGGAATTTTGCTAGCTCTAGCTTTTACATATGAGCAAAACACCCCAAAGAATTTTTTTTCTTCATCCTACCAAGGACATCACTAAGAATTTCACGTTGTCGCTTATCGCAGCAAAATGACACACTTACTTATGAGTAAAAGCTTTTTTTAAAAGACAATGCATACAAAGAGCAGTCAGGGTTTTCTGGAACGCAAGTGTATATACCTACCAGTAAGTTCTTTGCTGGGATTTTACATGAATTAAAGCAGTGTACACTTGGTCCATGGTGCTTAAAAGCATAGTAATTCCTCCCCTATTGTCACACTCTGAAACTTGACAATATTTGAGTAGTCTTGTTTCATGGGCTTGGAAAAATCCCTGCTATACCACCCACTGCTGCTCCAGCATGGGTGATTGGCTTCCTTACTGTACTAGCAGTAGAGTGGGGAATTGAAGATGAGGGATTGTTTTCTGCCTTTTCTTTCTTTCACCAAACTTCAAAACATTTTCATTTTCCGAAATACAGATGAGGCGTAGTGGTTTTTTTAAAGTTAGTTTTCATTTTTACTTCCTCAGCAAGCTCAACAGTCAGTGCAACAGCAGGAGGCAAAAATGAAAGGAGCAGTCAGAGATAGATTGTGGTAGGGTTTCTTATTGGGGCTGACAGAAGCTCAGATGAAAGCGAAACAGTTGGCACCTGACCTTGAACAGAAGATTAATAAAGAGAAAGGGTTTCTGGTGTCAAAAATAAACATACCTGATCTCAGACAAGCATGTATGACAGTTGCACAGATGATAGGTTCTGTGTGGCTATTTACATGGCGCTTAGCAGCTTCAATGTTGGCAAACGGATGTTGGAAGGTGTTTCTGCTGGGCACTTTAGACTCATTAAGCTTCACCCTTTAGCCACCTGAGAAAGAGCAATGCAGCTATAATACGGTTTCTGACACAGTAGTGTTGAACTTTTTTTGTCTGCAGCCTAATTTTCAGATATCTGTAACAGCTCTCAGAAACACTGTCTAAACTGTCACTATTTTTAGCCTTTTTTAATGAGAAAGACAAAAATGGCTCAGACTAGAGCTTTCTCCAGTCCCTTTGGCAGCATACCAACTGTTCTGGCAGCTGAGCTATTAAGTTAACTAGCTAGCTAGAGTCTCCTTTTGCTAATTTTGCTCTCTACTACTGCTAGCTTACAGAAAGGAAAAAGAAGTGTATGCAGGCTGTGACTCACGTTAGTCCTCCTCTTTGTTAAAAAAATACCCTTCAGTGTGTCATGACCTTCCTGCACAAGCTTTAAAACCAGTCCTCCGTGTTCTGTTCAACAGAGAACCCTGTGCTTCATTCTGTTCTTCACAGCCTATTTGCTCTTTTGCTTTTTAACCTTTCTCATTGTAAGGAAGTGTGGATGACCATTGTCTGTATATAATAGAACATGTTCAATATCCAGGTTTGGGAAGGGACTGCATGTGAGAGGAGGGTGCATTTCTTTGGGTTTTGTGCTGACAACAGTAGGGTACAAAATTAAGGGGTTTAATTTGGTTTTCTCTGCAATGCAGATGATTTGCTGAACCAATTAACAGACAAAAAAATGGAATCAGAATGAATTATGATGAAGATAAAATCAATCATTTGCTATGTGAATATAGTCGCAAAGTTTCTTGGTCAGCAAGACTGTTTCGTGTTCAATGCAATGGACTAGAGAAGGATCAGGGCTACAAGAATAGCCATTGACTTTGCAAGGTTTGTTGGTTCAAATGAGCAGCTGGCTTTGTGCAAGTAGGAGCTCCATCTTAAATCATGACATCCTTATTGATCATAAGACAGAGAAAGGAGAATCCCCTTTTTGTGTCTGACGTTAATGAAGATGTAGGAGGCAAATGTTATAATTGTTTTGTTCATTCATGTTGAATTATATCTCAGCAAGATAGCCCAGGGTAAAACCAAACAGAAAGTCGGAAAAATATGGTTCTGCATGCTACTCTGGTTTAAGCCAATATTTTTATATGGGGGATGTGCTTAACCTAAAAAAATTACTTAGTAATAATAACGATAACAGTAAGTTAAGGTTTTGAACTCTACAGCTGCAGAAATAGTATCAGCAAAGTTGATGAGGCTGGGCAAAGCAAATTGGGATTAGTTTCCTATAAAATTAATTATAACAGTAATTATTCAGATCTGAAATAGATGACTGATACGAGTATGTGTTTTAGGGAACAACATGTGGATTGAGCCAACAATAGCTACTAGAGGATTGAGCCAACAATAGCTACTAAGAATTTTTTTTTCTTAAATCATTAGATTTTAAACTTCCATCTGTGCAACATTCATTAAAAATGTCTTATTTTGTACTCTGTATCTGGTACCTTAAATACTAATTATATGCATTTCCCCTAGTATCACTTCAACCCTTCCCAGTCAGTCCTTGTCATAGAAGGAGATGACATTGAGAATATAAATCAAGCTCTCCGAAAGGTCTCATACATCAACTCGAGACAGTTTCCTACTGCAGGCATACGACGTCTCAAACTCTCATCTAAAGTCCAGTAAGTTATGCTTCAGCTGAACTGATTAGATTATGAATATTTTTAATGAATTACTTTTTTCTTGTAATGTAAAAAGAAGAATTTTGGCTAAATTACATCACTAAATCATACTTTTATGTTATTGAGCATAAAAAAGGATGAATTTCATTTACTTTTATGCTGATTTACATTGGGGTTTTCTTTTGACATTGTCCTTTTAAGAAACTTTTCTTGTTAATGTAATTTACTTGCATTCTGTTTATAGTTTGGAGCATACACTCTGGCCTGAACCATACTTGCATTTATTGCATTCTTATTTTACTGTTCGTTTTAAAAAGTTGCAGTTTCTTCTGAGCTAGCTAGAGCCATGACTTTTTAAAGCAGACCTTTTACATCTAAAAGACGACATATCTGCAAGAACAGTATTTGTATCTATGCTTGAAATAGTCTTTGTCTGTCTGTATCCTTATATGGCTGTCATCACTGAAGTACTGGTGTTGGGTGTTAAACAGAAATCTGTCCTTCCATTTTCACGCAATGATAGTGACAGAACCTGCACAAAAATGTTTACAGTTCTACATAATCAAAGAGCCATCTGCCACTCCTGAGCTCCCCTGGGGTATGTCTCTGTTACAGCAAGTTGTACAGTGCAGTGAAAGCAGATCTTTAGAGTGAAAATAAACATCAGTTCTATGAACTCTCATCTACCGTGCGTTCAGTTCTTACTAAGTACTAGGTTTAGTTAGTGCTGTGGGCTGACCACACTAAGTGTTTGGAGAGCATCTTCTGATGCGGTTTCACTGGAAGCAGTCCAGTTTGCACAGTCCAAGGCTGGCCCAAGCCTTGTGCCAAGATCAAGTAAGGTAGGCTTTGTCAGAGGATTCACTTCCAAAGCATAGTGCTGATTCAGATGAAAATGCTAATATAGGCCCCTTTTGTCCCTGGTAAATACTGGGGGGTGCCAGAATGAGTTCATGATGGGTCCAATTTAAATGGATAATAAGGTCCTTTTATTCACACATGTCAGTATAACCATATTATATTAATTAGATATCACTTTGAGAATTTAATGTTAGGTTTACTGAAGTTAGTTGTTATCATCTAATTAATTTTTTTTTAACCATTCACTACTTTGTTAAATGTCAGTTAAACATCAAAATATTATTCTCATAGTGACCTTACTAAAGACTGAGCTTGTCATGAATGTGTTTGCTAAGCTGTCCCTGCATAATTTCAGTACTTGTGAATGTGGGAGGGGATGAGAGGAACAGAGCTGTTACTGTCACTGCTGGCCTATGCGCGTGGTGGTACAGATGCATGTCCTTATGTGTGGCAGTGTCAAAGTATGGAATAGGCTGATCTGAGACAATACAAAAGGATGAGAGCCATCAAGTGGGTTTTGGGCAGTGTAAGTGCCACACACCTCTGATGTGCAATGTGTTACATGCAGTTAATGAATAATATATTTTTCAGATGTTTTGGTGAAGATGTCTGCATTAGTATCCCAGATATAGATGCGTATGTAATGGTGTTTCAGGCCAATGAGCCCAAGATTACAATAAGTGGGATGGACCACTTTGCTAGACCAGCTGCACAATTTGAAAGTGAGAGAGGTGTTATTTTGTTACCTGACATCAGGATTGTCAGCACAGTCACTAAAATGGAGCATCCAGTGGACTTAAAAGAACATGACAGAGGTTTGTGGATTTCTTTTAAATATTATTACTTACTCTGTAACACGACCCCTCACATTTTTTTAAAGGATAGTGCAAACAAGTAACACAGAGGAAGTCACTTCACCCAGATTAAGTTAGGCAATGTTAGGCATGTACTGAAGACATTCAATTAAACACATTGAAAAATGTGTTAAATAGTGATAGATCAGAATGTGCTTCAAAAAAACCAGCTTTTCCATTTAGTGTCTTGCCTACTTTAGAATAATTCCTTTCCACTCTTTACATATGCTGTTGAATAACATATTTTCATTAGAATCTCTCTATTTGTAACAGAATTTTGTTAATTGTGCTGATAAAGTGGAAAGCAGTAATTGATTAACAGTTGGAGTTTTAGTCTATTCTTATGTTTCCAGCTCTGCTACTGACTTGTGGGTGATACTTGAAAAAGTAATCTTGTGCCTCAGTTTCCCACCTATATAATGTAAATATAATAATTTGCAAAGATGTTTTTTTCAATGATGACAGTTTATTCTAATGCTGAGCAATGTGTGTATTATTATTCGACACTAGGTGAATATTTGAAAATATAAATAAGGTTTAAAGTAATTGTCTGTAAAGGAATCTTCCTTTTGGATGTTTGTGTGCAAGGTAAATGAAAAGCCTAGTAATCTGAGGAATCATTCTAAAAACAATATTTGTTGGACTAGAATAAGCAGCAACTAGATGTACGTTTCTTGAAAAGATAAAATTGCAAACTGCAAGTGTAGGGGCATGGATTCCCTGAAGCCATGCTCTGTACTAATGCTGCTCATCACTTGCCTGAAACTGCATCTGTCCTCTGAAGGCTGGAAAGTGTAATCATATCATAATATCAACTGCATACAATTACAGTATGTAAAAAAAATGAATTCTTGCATAGAAAAGAATGATCATTATCCATCACTTAAGACACAATGCACGTATGACGCTCCATGTCCCTAAATGTTATAACATCTTCAAAAACTGTTCAGTGAATTAGAAACTACTGCCCTCCAGTTTAGTTCATAAATTTCATCTTTCCCAATTTTCCCAATACAATTATTGACATAATTACTGTTGTAGCACCTTGTAACCTAAAAAGCCTGAGTCTGACCTTGAAAAGGAACATAGCAGCATTTCTTGAACTACTATTTAATTCCTTGGAAGTCAGGCACCTCCTAATGTGCTCTCTCTTCTTTATTTCCACTTAGAGTGGTTAAAATGGATAGATAATAATTGGCTTTGGGAATAATCGTGTTTTGCAAAAGATTATTGAATCCTAAGTCTCAATTCCTGCATTATAAGCTTGACTCATTATTTCTCTCAGCCCAGATATTATCTGACAAAGGCAAAGACAGCCATAAATCTTGACCTATAGGTACCTATAGCTATTTTTCCACTTATTGGGAATTTACATAACCTGATCATCATGACTGTAGCAGAGATGCACATGGCAAGGCTGAGAAGGCTGATTTAATCCCCATGTATTCCCCAGTCACAGGACCAGTAAGGTCTGTCTCTCATCAAAAGCAGATCAGGCAGTTGCCACAGGCAGCAGCATGACTATGGCTCTGAGGCCTTACTTACCTGCAGAGGGCCCCCGGAATGCCAGTATGTTGCTGCTTGTCCTGCCTCAGTAGAGAAAGCGGTGGGACGCCGCCAATAACCAAAATTGCTGCCCCTGCCTCTCCTGTTTGCCCACTGACACCCAGAGCAGCAAAGCTGACCAATTCAGGCTTTTACCTCGCTCTGCAGCCCAGCTCTTGCCTGTCTCTCATAGCTTCCCATGAAATAGTCCAACGCATCAGCCTTAGCAATATTCAGATTTGCATATCCTGCAAATTTGAGTTGGGTCTGCATTTCTGGATAAGTTAGAGCTGTACCTAGACTTCAGATACGCAAATTCGCTATACCAGGAGATATAGCAGGAGTCTACGGCATAGACTTTTCTGTCTGTGCCTTCCTTCCCCATGCACCCTCTAAAATGAAATTTGCAAAATGGGCACTGAGTTCCAAGATTGCAGTCTCTGCATCTACAGTCCCCTCAGGGAGGTGGTTAAGCAGTCTTGCCAGACAATCTGTGCTAAGTTGACCAGAGAATTTAAATATTAAATCGATATGCTACTCTCTTTCCAGCAACAGAATTATTATTATTTTTTTTTTAATCGTACATACTGAAGGATAGTCAGTTTACAACTCAATTTCTCCAAGTCACACAACACAGGATCTTGCCATCTATGATAATGCTGTGTTCTTGGATAGATGGCCATGTTCTTTGTAATGCAAAGTATGAGCCATAGAGTAACTGAGAGAATCACCCAAGCATAGATATATTTGACATGTATTTTTCCAGTTTGGTTTTCCTTAAGAAAAGAATGAATGTGTGATACCAACCTGGTATCGATACAGTATTGAAAACCAGAATTGTTTATATGAATTTATTTCCAGGATCAAATTTCAGTTTTCTACTTCCAGTACTCTTCTTGAATGCCTTTTATTACAAAGCAATATATTTTCTATCTATCTGTCTCACTAGGTATTTGTAGGCTTTCATCATCTTAGCACCTGAACAGGCAAGACACTTCTCTTTTGATTTGCTTCAAGTATGCTGTATGTAATATCGGCAAAAAACAATTCAGCCATCTTTGCAAAAATTGAAAGCCCTGATGCAAAGCACATGAAATGACTGAGCTGTTCTGTGATGATTTATCTTAGTTTCTTCCTTCTTTTTTTATATGCCATGTGTTCACAGCCAATAAGCCAGTGGTATTAGAGGAAATGCTCCACAACTTGGATTTCTGTGATATTTTGGTCATTGGCACAGAACTAGATCCTGAACAAGAGTGTTTAGAACTAGATCATGTGGAGCTTCAAGGAAAACATCTAGATGCCACAAATTCCACAGCAGGGTATTCAATCTATGGTACGTTCGTGGCCTTTGCTTTCCCTTATTTCTTCCCACCAACAATTACATTATTGGAATGAAAGGACTAATTTGAAAGAAATTAGACAGAAATCTGTGATATACTAGCCATAAAATATTCCAGGGAAGAGTGTGTCTCAAAAAGCGTGGTCACTTCTTGGTGTGCTATGTTCATCCTTTGGAATACAGCACAGCTTTGTCTTGATCTCAGCAAACCTCGTGCTACTCCCCAAATAAGGAAAATAACAACACTGCTTTCTTTAAATGTGGGGGGTTTTGTGGAACGTGGGAATGACGGAATTCCTCAGTGCTCCTGCACAGTGCTGGTAACTTATTGGCCATTTTTTTCGATAACTAAATAGTTTATTCTAAATCTATGCTGTTGTATTTGTTCCTCTCCATTATGGACCTACAATCATTTCCAAAAACTATTCTCATGTGATTTAGTATCAGCCAGAGTCTCTATCAGGGAATATTTGATGTGCTGCCATTTTCAGATCATTTTGCCAAATTTTGTATGTTCTGTGAACATTTGATTTCTCCTGTACTGCACAGAGCATTTGTTACAAAGCATCTCCTTGAGATTATTACTGCTCTACCACCATTTCAGGTGTGGACAGCATGCACAACTATGAACAGGTTCTTCGGCAGATTCGATATCGTAACTGGTACACTTCTGCCACCTTTGACAGAAAGTTCAGAGTCAAGTGCTCCGAGCTAAATGGACGTTACACTAGCAATGAGTTTAACTTGGAGGTAAGCAATCGTTTAATCAAGTTTTCTTTTCCAACGCTGAGGCTGAGCACTAGCCTTATCTTCAGCGACATCGAGTTTTCTTTAAAATATGTGAAATGATTGACACGTTCTCGTAACTATAATCAAATAGAGGAAAAATTCTAAGTTCCATTCAAATAGGAAGTTGAGGTCTCCTATGGGCATTCCTCGATGTGGGTCTCTCTATTCTCCACTAACACAGAGAATTACTCCTGTTCAAACAGAATGGAGGCTAAGATCATCATTATTGTTTTTCCATGATGTAAAATCTCCTATAGGTCTTTTTGAAGATTTATACACCCGCTCAAAAGTAAATCATTACAGTGTCATTATTTTCCTTAGATTAGTTATTTTTTAACTTAACCTGACATACTTTTCTTTCCTGCAGCATGCACCTTTTCAGTTTTTCCAAGTACTACCTCCTTACAATACATTTTATAATTTGTTCTTCATCAGATGGAGATCATTCCTGGTAATTTACATGATTTCATATTTCTTTGAGGAGGAAAGTCAGTATACAGGTAACAAACACATAGGATGGACTTCATCTGTCATATTCTCTTGGATCCACTACCCAGACATGGTCAGTTACCACAGGAATATTTAGATATCTCTCTTGAGCTTAGGTGTGCTGCTACTAAGTCCAGTGCAGCACAGTGGCTCAGGGACTGAAAATTACTGCTGGTGCACCTCAGCAGGAATCGTGAGCCTGTTCTCAAGAACCAACTCATCCAGCCTAGAAACCCAGGTACCAAGTAACTACAGGAAAGGGCAGAACCTTCTTAGCAATAGGCTCAAAACTTAATAATTGGTCCTGAAAGTTTTCACATGTTTACATTGTATTGAAAATTCTTTTCACCTTAGCATTCTGCAGCCCTTACAATGACTTCAGGATTTTTGCTTATCACATAACTATCAGTACGACAGAGAACTGATATGGCATCTTCAAAGAACGTCACTCTGGAAGTAGAGATGCAGGAAAAACTGAAACCTCTTTTAATTCCCTCTTACTGTTTCGGTTTTAAACTCAACGAGTTTGATACATTCTCTGTCAGTGTTCAGAGCGGCAAATCTCCCACTAACTTTCAGGGAACACCTAAAAGCTGATTAGTATAGAGGAAAAAAAGGTCACTACTTACCCAGACAGGTAAATCAAAAAAATCCTTTCCTGTGCCACTTCATAGTCTACAGCTAGAAATGTTAGAATGCATTTTTATTGCTAGAAATGAGAAATATATTAACCTGTGTACTTTTCACTGGCGTAAAAAAAATGATCATGGCCTTTAAGATCTATATAATAATATTCCTATCTGCTGATGAACTTCATAGTTCAATGTAATGTATGGAGCCAGCAGGCTTGGAATATAGAGCACTTTTTAGTATCTGATCTCTTATTTTTCTCTTGTGCCAGGTTAATATTCTACACAGCTCCAACTCCAACTTCATGGACCATGTAAATCATGTGATAGTACAACCACAATTTCTCCAATCTGTCCACCACCCAGAGGGAAGCATAAGCGCTGTTCACAACTCAGGTATGTGATGACTTTACAGAGACTGCCCATAACGATTCTGGTATGTCGGTATTTCCCTTGTGATTCAGCCTGGCCAGCAAATAAAGCCCTGAAGTCCATAGTTACAGCTTGTGAAACCTCACGGAGAGCAGGTATGCATGGTATGAATGAAGGTATGAATGCACAGGTATGAATGAAGGTAACATTGAATTCTCTTCTTCCTTTCCGAGGAGGTACTTTGTAATTAAAAACTGGCATCCTTTTTTAAAGTTTTCATTAAAGATTATGTACTCTGACTCATATAGTTAAGAAAATGTCTTGTTTCTAGTATTGAATGGTATGAAGGATAATATTTATGCTCATATTGTCTTTGTACATCTGTATTTCTACGGCATATTAGTTTCTGCCCACCCCTTTCTAAGCAAAAGGAAGAAATGTATTATTTTTTAAATATATAAGTGCTGCAGTGCTTCTGTTAGCTGCTGTGCAAGCCTCAGTCTGGAGCTCACTGAAGAGAAGATAGGTCCACCTAGCCATGTGCAGGGGGCATTAGTATATATTAAATACAGAATTTAAATTGAATTTTTAGACTATATGAGTTAAAATATATACCCAAATCTGAAGTCTTTTCAATGAAGTTAAACCCAGGGCAAAGATATCTGTTTAAATGCTGAATTCTGAAATCCTTTTAGCTGAATGATACGTATGTAAAGAAGTAAAGCTGATGTAAAGCATAGGTAATTATAAGTAGTTATATACAGTTATGCTTAGAAAATTACTGTGTTTTTCTGTACACTTGTACAGACATTTTACTAAAACAAAACTGAATTTTTACAAAATGAACTATTGCAAGCTAGTTCTTTCTTCTTTACTTTAATATTGTTCTGATTTCAGTGTTCCATTCTTACAGGCAGGCCAAGGCGATAAAATGGGGTACAGAACTACTGTAGCTCCTGGAACTTGCAGTACCTAGGTAGCACTTCTCCGCTAACCTAATTAGGGAGCTGATAATATAAGAGTAGTTCAGAGAGATTTCTTCCTGTGACTAGGTGGAGGCAGAGGCTTCTCAGAGTGCAACAGAACAGTGAGGAAAAATGTCTTGAATCCTCAAGAGTCTCCCAGGAAGGTTGTAACAGGCAAATAGAATGGCAATGTGTTGTTTTATTTCTTGAGATTGAGATTTAAATCACAGTACAAGTGTTTGAAACCTTTGAAAATATAAGCTTTGAGATATACTTTTTCTCACAAGTGAGGTTAATGCCTCCGCTGTAATAAGAAAGGGGATAACATGCAGGTAAGATAACTGAACCTTACTGCAAAAAAACTTGTTCTGAAACTAATTGATTCTGCACTGATTGACTACTTGTCTTCTGTAATAAAGTGGCTTAAAGAACAAATGGTAGGCATACTCACTTTTTAGTTATGATTTATAATACTCATTATAAGATATCTGTAAACAGCATTCGTGTATGCTCTGCCTTAGTAGGTGGGCACTTGTCAACACTTTCTGTAGTCCCAGGCACATGGCAGATGGCTGTGCTGAGTCTCAATCCAAAGGAAGAGGTGCTGAGGGGAAAAAATAGGCAATGTATTTAGTGTTTTGTAGGCAATTTGTTCCACAAATATAAGCCCATGCCCTTTTCCACCTTCTGTTCCAGTTGTTCCAAGTGTGGCTACTATCGTTATCATAATCTGTGTGAGCATACTCATTTTCATCATAACCTTGGGGGTCTATCGAATTCGGACAGCTCATCAGCACAGCTCTGCAGACAACGAAGGAAGTAAAGAGAATGAAATGGATTGGGATGATTCTGCTCTGACTATTACCGTCAACCCCATGGAGGTACATAACTGAGGCATAGTATTATATCGTGATACTACCAGAATTACTGTCCGGGCTGGCAGCTTACTCAGCAGTGAGTTTTAAACCTCTTTCAGCGTACACTTGTTTAAGCTTGGCAGAACAGTTGTATGTATGTACACTCAGGACCCCATCTCAGTTTTCAGCTCCAACATCCTGATAATATGTAACTGAGCACTTAATATTCGTTGTCATATATAATTACTAAATAGGATGGTGAAGAATTCCTGGGTACAACACACTTCCTCTCCATCCATATTTGCACCCTAGGTACCCAAGATGATATAGTTACTTTGTTTTTAACTTCTTAGTGGAAGCACTAATACACTAAAAGGAGGGGAAATAATCAGCAGTTTAAAGAAACTGACATTGAAGGGTTAAATTTTGGCAGCTTGACTAACAAAGATATTGCTTATTGACATTCCATTCTTGTTACAGTAGTTTTTGAATATTTGCTACTGAATTATATCACATTTGATGCCTAATAGTCACATAATGATGGAAAGCAGATTTTCCCAGCGTGTTAACGTTTCTAAATGTGGAATAAATGCTCACATTCTCACAGCCACTGGCTAGCCAGAAGGCACTCTTCTTCTACTGTCTCTCTTTCATTTCTTTAAATGTACTGTAGAAATATGAAAAGCCTCACCAGACAGAAGAGGGGAGTGAGGAAGAAGACATAGAAGATGAAGAGGAAGACACAACGAGCGCTGAATCAGATGAAAGTGAAGAGGAGGAGGAGGAGGAGGAAGAGGAGGAAGTGATTGTCCAAAAGGGGGACAAACAGAATGCAACCAGGCAAGAGCAGTTGGAGTGGGATGATTCAACACTCCCGTACTAACAGCCCTGCAGCCCCATTGCTCTTTTGTAACAACCAATACAATGTTTTTTTCAGAGTCTATGAATTCATTGACAGGATTTGAACTTCTGCTTGCTTTTAACTGTTTTGCCTAAAATGATCTTGTTGTAGTAATCGATAATGATAGAACTGACCCTTTTCTTACAAAGCCCGGAGAAAACATGGTACAAACATACTGGCATCACCAGTAATGAAGTAATCCAAAACTTGATCTGTTAGCAAGCGTAGTTGTCAATTTCCTGTTTCTACTGCAGATATGTGACAAAAGTCCTGTCTCTCAATCCATAGAGGTTTTTGCCTTTGCTATTTTTTTCATACAGGAGAGATTTCAGCTTGTTATGAAGAATTACTTGTGTGGGTCCAAATAACAGCTGCCATTTGACTTCACACTCTTACAGGTGTAAAATATAATCCACCTTCAAATTGGCACAGAGTTTTAGTGCTACAGGTGACAGAGACTGAATTCCATTTGTCGTCTCATCCTGCCTTCTTGGATGTTAACGATCTTCTACAAGGGAAGATCTAGGACTTGACATGGGATGCATGTGTGCTGGTGTAGAATTGGACAGTGTATTTTTCAGGCATGCTGTCAGAACCCTCGAGACAGGGATTTTATCCAACCTACCCATAGAAACTTAAGAGAGTTAAAAAAACCAGCAACAACAAGGGGCTGCTGAAGGTTACAAAAACAAACAAAATCGTTCTGTGTCCACAGATTGAGTAATACGATCTTATGCAAACTGTAAATTCTAATAGGATTGATTTACTGAAAACCTGTAGAGCTGCTCATTATTTATGGATTGAGCAATTTGCAGCAAATCGATGCTTTAAACCGTCTGTCTTGTAAAATCATTAGCTTGCTGCAGTATCTTACTGAAGTAGTGGAAAATAAGTGATCCCATTATTCCATAGCTATGTATGGTTGGGATTTAAACAATGATTTTACATGAGGAAAATGTTGCCATTTGCTTTAGTGAATGCCGGCTGGAATTCCTGTCTGACTGTATTCTCTAAAACATTATGCCCTATTTCTTCTGTACCTTTACCTACCTATGAGTGGTACAAGAGAAAGTGACAACATACACAACTGTCAGTTCTCTTTTGTATTCGTAATTCTCCCTTGTTTCTTCTTCCTGAAGCCATTAATGTTGAGAAAAGGTTCTATAAAGTAGAACAAATAAAACGTACCTGGAACCAAAAGTAGTGAAAACAAAAACTAAACTCTTTAGAGGTTGAAAGAGTATTTTAGTTTGTTATGGTAACACAGCATATTTTTCTTAAACACTGTTTAAAAAGGGGAAAGAAAAAAAAAAAAAAGCAAAGCTACGTACAATGTGTTGGTAAGTCTGTGTGGTGTGTTTTTTGTCCCCTTTCCTTAATTATCTTTGCATCTTTAAATGCTCTGCATACCAAATGATGCAGCACCTGCTAGGATAACTGCTCTAATGCATAAAAAACAAAATGGCATGGAAATGAATGCTGCCTAGTGGCTTGTTTTGTTGTGTGTGGTTTTTTTTCCCTACGTACTTCCTTTTCTTTACAATTTCATCACTGACTTTTGCTTTTGCTTTTGCTTTTGTAATTTGCTGTTTCAAATGAGCTGCTTCCTCTTCTCCTCTCTCCCAGAGAAACAAGCAGTCAGTCTTACCACAACAGGACCTTCCTGAGCACCCATGAATGGTAGTTGATATTGCAAAGAGTAACTTGAACAATCTTGAGGGTCTCCACCTCCCTCAATACTAAATTATTAGCAGCTCCTGAACGTCTTGGAATATAGAGAATATATTGTGGGTTTGGGGGTTCTTTTAATTCCAGTTTCTGCATCTGATTGATAGTTGCAGGGAAAGATTGACTGCAACCAGACCTTATAGTTTAATAAATAGAAAGTAAATCAAAAGAACTCTAAATTAATTTTTAAATTAGAGATCTGCATGCTCTTTTTTGCTGTGCCAGCGATCATGTTGGCACATGATTGTTAAGACTGGCAATATAGGAGTTTTCTTATGTGAGCAGTCCTGTTTTATTCTGGTCTCTCACATGTATTAAACTTACAAGAATATTTGCAGACTCACGCCTACATAAATACAATTTATCTGCAGGAATAAATTCTGTTTAATAAAAATTCTGTTCAATAAAATTGTGTTTAATAAAAAAAAAAATTTAAAATTTCTGAATATCTTGAACAGAAATTTTATGTTAGATTATTTCCTAGCATCCTAGTATCCTAAATCATTTCCTAGTGTTAATTTTTTGTTAGTGGCATGAAGCAGGCTCTTCATGATGCTTGTTATCAGCACATATCAGCAAAGCTTTCTGCTCAGAAAAAAAAAAGATTTAAAATTAAAAGAAGTTGATATTTAAAATTCAATTTCAGATTTAAAACTGGACTTAAATTATTTTTCAAGTTTATGATATTCCTGATTATTATTATTGTTGTTATCACAGCAAACGTTAGGGCAACTTAAAAAACAGCAATTTACAACCTTATTGACAGCCTTTAATTCTTTTATATGTTCATGTCTTCATCAGTGTGTTTCTCCATCTAATAGATTTTTATCTTTTTGTTACTGGAAGCAAATCTTTTCAGGTCATGCTGGTACATTACACAAGAAGCAAAGTATTTTATCTACTGTAAATAAACCTACGTTTTTAAACCTAAGCAACAAGTAATACAGGCATGTGTGTTATCACTAAAATTTGGTTTGCAACAAGATATTCAGCAAACTAAAATGTATCACTGTACTTATTTTAGATTACTCGTTGGAGTGCATTATGCAGCATTTTTCATTCAAATAAACAGAAAAATCCTTTTCACAAAATATTAGTGAGAATGAGATACTTCTTCACAAAATGAACCTTAGACTTAGAATATTTGTATAGAAGTTGACAGCAATGGCTTCATGAGCAAAAGCCTACTAGTAGAATAACATAGAAATAGCACTTTTTCTGAAATAATTTTAACAATATTTCCTCTGCTCCATGAATTTTTTTTATGTAAACTACTTGCTTAAAACAAAACCAGAACATATACATATATATGTGCATACATATAAGCACACTCTCTCTCCCCCCCCCCCCCCAATTAAAGCCAAAATTCTCTCCTTTCCTCTCTCTCTCCCCTCTGTTTATCCTGCAAACTCTGAAATGGCAACTGCAGTGTCTGACTCTTTAAGATATAATGTTTAGCCTTAGTCCAGTTGCAAAGTTGAGCTATGAAGACACACTAATACAGGTGGCTTTTTTACAGTAGCAATAAAGAAGTGCATCCAAAAAATAATCTCTGAAGAGGTACCCGTAATACATGACATCAGGACTCTGTGACACTAGAGGTCTAAAATGACATCACATCAATGAAAGCCTTTAAAATTTTGAAATTCTAATCTAAGGCTGGGAAAAGCTGCAAAACCTATTGTGGTGGTGCATTCATACCCCCCCCTTTTCTTCCCTGGGCCACTTGTTGATCTCAGAAGCGGCCTCTAAACCACTCATTCGCGACACCTACAAATGCAAATCCAAGATGGTGATACACTGTGTTATCTGAATTAATATAACTGCCTAAGCTGCTTTTTGTGATCAATAGCTCACATTTCTCTTTCACTTCTACCCTCTCCAAGGGTCTTTTATCTTTGCACATAAACCTTAAAATGCACAGTTGAGATTAATCTCAGTATTTACTGCATCGGCTGACACCAGTTCAAATTAGAAATAGACGTGTAGGGTTCATGACATCTTTAATACTAATTAAAATGAAAATAATGCCATGGGACATTCGTAGCTCTAGGTCAAGCACTGGTCAGAGGGCAATTCAGTAGCAGCCCTGCACCTAATTTGTGTCTCAGCTGTCTCTTTTCCAGACCTGTAACCCGAGAGGCAGCTCTAATTCTTTTACCTGGTGGGGATCCCAGCAGGCTGGGGCGTGACACTTCCTCTTCTGGAAGTTCTGGTGCCAGCACATGCACCACCCCATTCATCTCCACCACCATCCATGCTTAGCAGAAAAGGAGAATGAAGGACTTTACTGAGGTGACAGCGGGTAAAGGTCTGGTGAGATGGCCCCATAGAGCTGCTCCTGATATCCTGGAATGTAGATTATAAAACCAAAATTAAGGATGTTTGCAAAAGCATGTGGCTACTTAGAGAGGGAGAGGAAATTAAACTGTGACACCTTCAAAAAAAGTCTCCTCTTCCCTCAATTCACACATGCTGACTAGATTAAATATCTCAATATGAGTATATCCCCAGCAGTTTTTCTATGCTTATTGAAAAGGACAATAAAACCTCAGCAAAATACAATTTCCACATAAACAATTTCCAGGAATCTAGCAGTAGGCAAAGGAGTGAAGTGCTAAAAAATCTTCATATTTGACATCATGACTACCATTCTAATTTTTTTTGCAAATTTGCTTCACCTCTGTGGAGCGTAGCTGTTTCCTGGATGTATACTGTATACTATTTCTGCACTACTCTTAAAAAGCACCAATAGGTTAACAGCAAGAGAACAGCTCATTTGGCAGAAAAATAAAGGTGTCATAGCTTGTAAAAAGGTGTTTTAAATATACTTAGATATTTGTTTCTTGAGGAAATCCTGGTGTTGAAAAAAAACCAATTTCATGTAATAAAATTTTGGACAAATATTGACAGTTGCCAGACTGAGAAATAACAGTGATATGAGCAGAATTTTGAAAAAAAAAAAAAAACCATCATACACAAACTGATACATTATATTGCATATATATATTAGTTTGTATACATACAAATTCTAAGTAATATTTTATGTATGTGTGTACATATAAAAAAAATATATTATCTAGATTGGAAACACACCTCTTGTTTTATCCAGCATTTTCTATGAAGCACATCTAGAGTTGCTCTGAGACTATTTGGAAATGCTGGAATCACTGGAAATGATTTGGAATAGTACATAGCATCTGTGCCCTTAAAATGGACCAATTTATGGCTTTTTAAGATCCCAGTCAGATGTAGTCATCTTGCTGGCTAGCTGGAAATCACAGACAAATGGCTAATGAACTCTCGTTCCGCCCTGATAAAATTACTGGACAAGAAAATGGAAATATTTGGGGGAAATCTGGATGTGCGGTAGCCTGATCTTGATGTTTCACTTACTTCTGACCGTAAGCCTTGGGGCTAATGCACGTCTGGATGATCCCTGACCTTTACTTAATATCTGCTTAAGGCAGTTCTCTTAGACCAGCTGGGCAAACCTAAGGAGGAGGTGATAGAAATAAAAAAAGACAACTGTCAAAGACAGCAAAAGTAAAAGCACCTTTGAAACAACTAAAAATATTACTGTTAATTGTACATAATGCTATGCTATATAAATATGATCTTCCTCATGTTTCAACCAGTATCGCCAACCATATAATAGCATTAGGTTTCTGCCTCCTAAGGCTAAGCTGAGGAAGATTTGTTCTTCCGAGCCCCATCCTTATTCCCCACAGAGTGAGTCTGCAAACCTCATCATGTGAAAGTGCCACTCCAAACAGCTAGAAGAATGACAGCCACCCCTGTCCCTCAAAGATCTAGGTGTTGCCAAAAAAAACAACACTCCCATGCTTATGTCCAAACCATGCAACACTTTGCAATATAATATAAATACTTTCTACAGCACCCAGAAGCAAACAATGATCCTGTACAATCTTTGCACATTTGGGTCAAATGTGGTTTTTTTAAAAAAAAACTATAACAAGTGGGGTGGGGAGTGTTGTAAGCTGAAAAGTATCAGGTCCCTTAATGCTGCATGTTTCAAATTTCCAGTGAAGGAGATGACAGTCTCCTTTTTGTTGGTGTGTCCAAAAGAAAACAAAAGAAAGTGTGTCCAGTTATCAAACTGTTTGCTTTAGCACTAGGGTGTTTTGTTGTTTGGGGTGGGTTTTTTTTGGTTAGTCTCTCCTGGAATCCAGATTCTTTTTTATTAGCATAGAGAATAAAGACAGGTTTGAAGGATGACCACTAAAGCTACAGCAGAGTAAAACACATACTCTGTTAACACACCCAATCTCAAGAAAAATTTCTGCTAAATCTATCAGGAAAATTACTCTAGCGATATCTCAGAAGGTAATTATACTTCATTACCTTTGTACAAGTTACAAGTCTGGTATGGGTTTTTTGTTTGGTTCTTTTTTTCCCTAAAGAAGACATGATCATAAAGTAAAAATTCACAATGCTTGAACAGAGCAAAAGTGAAAGGGGAGCAAGGGCTGTCATTTCATAAACCTCTGTCTAACAAAGGGTTTTATAATAATAACCAATTCTAACCCACATTATTGAAGCTTAACAGAAGAAAATTAATCCAGGAGGTTTCGTATGTTCATAACTTAACTTCATTCCTGGTGATGAAAAGCAGTTACCAGATCGGGTACTCTTTTTCCATAGAGGCATTTTGCTGCCTTTTGAGTAGGTATCAACAGTGGTTCTCTAGTTACAGTTTCCATTTCTCTGCTTGTAAATAGGAATAATGATACTGGCATCCTTCACAAAGTACTGTGAGCCCTGTAGATGAAAAGCACTGTCAAAGAGCTTGGTGGTGTTACGATTCAATAATTCTGTTGCAGCTTTACTTAGAGCCCTCCATTGTGGAGCACCCTATACACACACAAAATGAATGACACAATGGTTACAGTTGAGAACTTTGGGCTCTTGTTTCATTAGTTATTGCCTAAGAAACACTCACAATAGTTTGAAACATTACAAACATTTAAAAAAGTTCAGAAAAAGCCCTCATTCCTATTTTCAACTCTAACTCATGTGGAAATTGTGCATTCATCAGCTGTTGAAGCTACAGGGCCATGTATTGTCAGTATTTATGCCTGTGCTAAGAACAAAGAAGCAGAAGAATTTTTTTCCCAGCTAAGTACATTGTACGACAGAAGAGTGCAGCTTTCACTAGGCAAGGTGCATAAAGCCTGCCAAATGCAAAGACGAGCTGTCTCCAAATGGGGCATAAAGGTTTTACGATCATATTCTATCCTCATACTTTAGAAATCCAGAAAATTTCATGGGAGTAAAAGGCATTTCTGCTGCCCTACCTATTCTTTTTGTATAAATCTGGATACAGTTTGGGGTTTATTTAACTTCCTAACTGGATATAAAGTTCTTTCAGGTTCCTTTAGGCATATTAACCCATAAAATAATTTTTGGCTGAAGTTTTCAGGATATCCTAAGGAAGAAAAAAACCAAACAAATTGTTAAAATAACAATGTCTTTTTTCTTTCTACTCCTGCCTCCCCTAAATATATAAACAGATACAAAAGACTTGACTAGATAACCCTGACCAAGTCTGTGACTACAATGACATTTCAAACCAGTACTGAAATTGGCAACAAATCTTTGTCTACAATCTGCTTAACATGCACACATATAGATGAGAAGGTGGATGGTTGTTTTAACTGGGCATGCTCTTTGGACATGGGATGGATCAACTGCAGTCAGTTCTTTTCGAAAATTGAATTATTATTTAGGGAAGAGTGAACAGGGAGGTAGAAGAGAATAATGCATGAATAAGAGACAGAAAGAGTTAAGGTTTCTAGTTGATGTGAAAAAAGCTGCAATTTAATCTTCTAGAAACAGGAGAGATTAAAAGCTTGAGCGTCAAAGAGTAAGAAAATGGACACATGCTATTTTCATGTCCAGAACTGAGAGCTGTCAGAATCAACAAGAAGGAAAACGAATATAGGATGTTGAAGGGTTCTGAGATGACCATGTGTATATGCACATGCGCATGTGTGCGTATACATACATACATACATATATATGTATACCAAAAAATCACCTAATCATTCCCAGCATGGAGGTGGTTGCTGGTAATGAACTAGAACCTGAAGTTATTTAGCATGGTTGCTGCTGTCTGTAGCTGCTTCATTAGTTGCAGTTACGCTACCTCCAGCAGAGCTGGAAGGGAGCAAGACCATGACGAATATTGTTACACTGTGCCTACAGTAAGTAGGAAATGCTTTACGGCCAAGGCAGGCCCATGGTGATTTGGGCCAAAACATTTTGTCTGTAGTGACTCAAATGTAATGGTACAGTTACCACACATTTTAATTTGAGGTAAGAAACAGAGCTTTTGCACACAGACAACTGCGTTGATTAGTTTTAGAGATCTTCTACAACCAACGTACTTTCTACTCCAACTCCTACTCCATAGGAATCTTGATTTTTGAAAATACACAAGATACAAAAAATTTTCAAGGATAACGATCATCCCTGGACAATTCTGAGAGCTGAAGCTATTACCTCCATTCTCAGAATCAACCATTGGCATGTTTATTGTTAGATCCTCCACAAACTGATCCAAAAAATGTGAGGTACATCTCAAAAGATGGGGTTTTTATATTCTGTTGTAAATACTGCACCACCAGAATCTTGAGTAAATACTTGATTGTGGTTAACAGGCACTTCTGTGCAAAGGGTCATCACAACAGGGATGGAAAGATGTACCAGGGTGGGTTATTGCTTTGCAGAGTAATACACACTATGGTTAGGATTCCTAATAACCGTTTCATCTAAATTTCAGCGTGTTCAGAAGTTGCTGCTAGACTCATTAAATCCTAGAAATAAAGATTAGTAGACAGAAAGAAAAAGGTAGTACAGGTCGAGTATTATGCTAACAGTGCAGAATTATTCCCTAGAATATATTTTCTAGTGTTAGAAGTGGGGGTGTTTCAACTTACTTAAATGTTTCTAAGCTTGGGGCTTCTACTGCTTCCCCGGGGAGATTATTCTGGAGTCTATTAGAATTCACCATCAGAAAGCTTTTCCTGATAATGAATTTAAATAATCTTTTTTGTAATTTTTATCTCATTAGTCCCAGTTATACCCTTTTGCACCACCCTAAATAATTCCTCTAACCATGATTTATATCCTTTGAATATTTTTAGATAGTTATCAGGTTTGTTGCCTTTGCTCATTTATTAGAGAGTTTATGAATCCCTCCTCCTCCCAATTCATTCCTTCAGTCTCACATTTCTTACCTTTTAATGAAATGTCATTAATATGCAAACTAAAAAAACCCTGGTATTTCCTTAAAATCAGTCATGGTCAGTTCACTCTGTCAAAGTGCTCTATCTTGGTGTGTGTCACTGTGTAGGTTGTCAAAGGTTAAACAATAAATTTATATTGAAACTTGATTTTTAAAAAATCTTTGCTGTAATCTATAGATAAGTGCTCACATAATATGAATTTGGCAGTGTATTTTATGTCGGTATGATTTAACAAAGCCAACCAATAAACACTGGAGCCAACCAAACAATAATACAAAGTAGTAATTAGTTAAAATTTAGATTGTTATCATTAATTTGAAAACAGACATTGTCATTCATGTGCCCATGCTTTTAAGTGTTCCTACACTAAACAGTAATCATTACCAATACATTCCTTTAAGGCAGATCAGTATATGTTGTTTCTCCTCAAATCTCATTGGTAGAATGCACCTACTTTCTAAAACAAGTACTCAAGATTTCTAGCCGTATGTTAACTGCTGCAAAGAAATAGAACTGTGCCAACTTTCCCGAGTACTGCCGTGCCTGACATTATATTGCAAATTTGCAATGCATTTATGGTCTCTGACTGGCAGGATGACTATCTGGTTAGTTTTCAAGCATGCCTCGAGCAAACCTCTGTTCTCTGGCTCAGAAGCCTGATTACACAGGCAAACAGGAAGGATGTGCAAAGTCAACTTGGGTCTTTTAATTGATGTATTTCTTTCCTCTACCGCAACCTTCCGTACCTGAAAGCCAAAATAGAACTGAAATCCTTGCGCTCAAAGGCCCACTGCATCACTAAGACTGTCTTCCTTATTTGCTCTGTCTAAAAGGATTGACGTAAAAGGGAGAGCAGGCACACTAAGCCCTCCAGTGTTGACTTAAGGGTACTATACACTTCCCTCAGCACATCTCTGTCCCTAATAGGTGTCAACTAGCATTGTAGAAATAATATTGTACAGAATGGTGTATTGTCATCAGTCGTTTTAGATCACATGATCAAACAAAGATGACTACCTTGGCATTGGCTAATAAAATGGATGAGAAAAGCTAGTGGAAATACCTTTCAGTTTTCTACTCTGTGTCGTTATACTTTCCTGTCACTTCTCTGCCCACCTTTCCAAAACCAACCATTGCATGAAGAGTAAGTTAATAATTGCGTGAAGAGTAACTTAAGTCTAACAGACTAGGTGGGGAGATGATTAAGCCTTGCAAGGTGAGGTTGCAACGCAAAGGGAGAGAAAAAAGAAGAGGAATTTCTGAGCAAGGAACTGTAAAACATGACTTAAGTTGTGATGAGCAGCAGAGCAAGAATCAGACATTCACCCTGAATATTGTTGGAGTTTGGTGGAAGGGGTTGTTTCTAGTTAAAATTAACCATATAGTTATGAAATACATGTTATTGAGAGTGTAGGATTTTGAAGAGCTGAGAAATAATCTCATCATGTTGAATGTAACAGCTCTGAGCTGTAATTGGCTGGGACAATTCTATTTCATATTTCATCATAGCTTGACAGTAAAAGTGATACTTCATCTGCCTGCAAAAATGTAGAACTTTTCACACACAGTTCATCATTTCCCAGATTTGCTTCCATGTTGGTGCATTAGTTCTTGTTGAGGAGCAGTAACTGCAGTCGGCAGCATGTATTTTGTAGCTTGGGATTGTTTCCTAGCAGTCCAATCTCTGTGTAGTTGTGGCCACTTCTATTGATAATAAAAAATATACCAGATGGGATTCAAATAAACATATCCTGTATGGTTGTGACCCCTTAAAGTGTGTCTCAAAACAACAAACTCTTCAGTCCAGGAGAGATGCTTATTATATAAAATATCTTAATGTATATGTGAAACAATCATAAACCACATTTTAAAATGTCTTGTTGCAGATGCTAAATGCATTTATGAAAGTGTGAATCCATACAATTTATGCAGAATGATGAATTAAATTACTATATGCCATTCAAAATGTGAATATGAAATGAAAATGATTTTTGAACACAGATACAAATTTGCTGGGGTTTTTTTTTAAAAAACTCCAACCTTTTCTTTATGAAAATGTACAGTAAATTTTGACACATAGTAAAGTACGTGAAACCTAACTTTACATATAGTGGGAATAAGTTGTACAGAACTCCTTCCATGGCGTAGTGGTATATTTCATAAAAGCCACATCAATCTGCATAGCCATCTATGAATTTGAGAGTGTTAATATCCATATGTTTTCCACATGATTGATTAAATGCATAATGGAAATAGATCTGTTATTTTAAAACTTGGCCCGTACATCTGTACACTTATAAAACCAGATTCATTTTTGTGGTCACTACGGCACTTTCTGTGAATTGGCCAATAAATATAATTTTAGAATTTCACATAAAAGGTAATGTTCTGTAATGTTATTTCACCAGTTACTGGGATGTTCTCATTTCCTGAACAATAACCCTTAAACACTAACACCTCTGGTGGCAAAGGTTAAATATCTGGTCTATATCTGTCAGCTCCTTTGCTAATTCCTAGGGAGGAACATGCCATGTGTCAAAAAACTCAGTAGAGTTTTAAAGCATCTACATAAGTTTTCATCCTTCTGCTGAGAGTATGGAAAGGGAAGCAAGGGAAAGGGAACCTTTTGAAGAATTGTTGGTATTTACGTTTTATAGTCATCTATTTTCATGCTTCATTTTGGTCTGATAAAAGATGATAAAAGATTAAAGAGAAAGATGATTATACCATATATTACACACACAAACTGTGAAACAGGACAAAGGGAAGAACATAATTTTGAGTCATCTGCCTATGAATTACATTTGCATGTGTGATACCTGTGAGCTTATCACGTATAGGAATACACCTGACTCCTTTTTGCCTTCTGCTCTGTCTGGAGCTCCCCTCCTTGTTAGCTCCTCAGACTCAGTCTAGTTCTTTAATGAGATGTTACATAAGGTATGGTTTACAAGTCACAATACAATAAAAACTCAACATATATGTTTCATTAACCACACTCAGTTAAGTATCCAATATCAGCTGTCTAAGGTGCAACTCAGCTCTTTTGAATTTTCAGAAGGGTCCAACTCCCACTTCAGAAGTCTCAGTGAAAGGCAACAGCCTAATCTGAATACCTAAATCACTGTCTCCAACCTTCGCTGGGTTGTGCTGAACAGAACAAATGCTGAAAGCAACATTAGACTGTGCACTCCTGATTTCAGTGGCATAGCATCCCATGGCTGGCTGGAGTTTTGGAAAATCCCTCAGGGAAAATGTTGCCTGTACCCTGCAAGGGACAATGAGCCTAATCCTGTTCCGTCATGGTTACAGAGTAGTGTTACAGGTTGACAGGTTTCAAGCAGAAGTCTCTGTTTCCTGCATCTCACATCCAGACAGTGGAGCCAATCACTTCAGCCTTAGCAATCCATTCAAATTCATTAGCCAGCCTTGGTGTACCTCAGCAGCAACACTGGGAAGGCTGAACATCATACGATTTAGATATGTAGAACTGGAAGGGACCTTATGAAGCATCTCCTATGCTGGCTGCTTAGTACAAGATTAACCCCACCCATCACACTCCTGGCAGATAGCTTTCTCACCAATTCTAGATGATCTAGATTGAAATGATGATTTTGGTTAACAAATACAAACAGGAAGAGTTTGACATTCTTCTGCAAGACTAAAATTACACAATACCTGAACAACAAATGACAAAGACAGATTTTCCTGTTACAGATAGCCTGTAAGGCCCCTAACAGGCTGTTAAAATAAAATAAAAAAACCCAAACTCTCCACCAATGCAAAGAACTGGTAAAGACTTTTCTACAAATGCTATTTAAATATAGTATATACTTTGAAAATAGCTTTGCTTATACAATTAAGATATACATAGAAAATGTCAGCATATATGAAGGTCAAGTATATGTAAAATATCATAAAACATTATCATACTTATCTATAAACATATGCAATAGCCTAAAGGACTTCTTACTAAACGTGACCTTTTTCCAAGTCAGAATATGTAATGAGTCATTCAGAGCAAATTAAATATGCATAAACAGATGACAGATATTCATTTTTAGCATCTTATTGACCTGTTGTTATTTAGGCTGCATAACAAAATTCATTTTATACATAAGAGGAGAAATATATTTCTGAGTGATTGTTTCTAGTTTTGAAGATTGGCCTTAAATAGCCTATAAAATAACTTACACTTTGTTGTCTTGTACTCGTGTACAATTTTTAAGTTTACGAAAATAATATAGCTATATTATTACAAAATTTAAGCTAAATGCAGTCACCACATTAGCCTAAGGGGGGGTTGCCAGACGGTTTTTTCTAGCTTAGAAAAAGCAAAAATCTAACTTGTATTATATTTAATTATATTTCTATTCCATCCTGTCTGAAACGTCTGTTAGCAGTCTGCCTTTGCTGACTAGCAGGAACCTTGCAAACAGGTGTGCATGGTCAGTCTGCCTTACATTGCAGACATACCATATGGGAATGACACCAAAGGGATGGAGGGAGCAGCTGACACACTGGAGGCTGAGCTACCATTCAGAGGGACCTCACCAGGCTGGAGAAATGAGCTGACAAAACTAGCAATGACAAATATGAAGCCCTACACCTGGGATAGAATAACCCCCTGCAACGGTGCAGGCTGGGGGCTGAAGGGGTAGAAAGCAGCTTTTTAGAATAAGACCTGGGGGAGGGGAGGTCAGGTGGACAAGGTGTACATGAGTCAGCAGCGTACCCTTTTGTTGGTGAACACTTAACCTAATACTGGCTGCACCAGTAAGAGCACACTAATAGGTCAAGGGAAGTGATTATTCCCTGTATCTGGCATTACAAAGGCTGTATCCAAAATTTTGTGTCCTGTTTTGGGTTCCCCAGTACAAGACACTGACAAACTGGATAACCCAGTGGAGGGCCACCAGGATTGTAAGGGATCTGGAGTGCAAAACAGATGAAGAGAAGCTGAGAGCTGAATTTGCTCAGCTGAAGGAAACTGAGGAAGGATCTAATTGCCATTCTTACCTACCTAATGGCCAGGCTTTTCTTGGAGACACAACCAACGGACAAGAGGCAACAGATGAAAGTCACAGCAAGGGAAATTGCGATTAGATAGAAATTCACAATGGGGATTGTCAAACACTGGAACAGAGTCGTTGGGGAACCTCCATCCATGGAGATAGTCAAAACTTAACAAGCTGAGGCCCTGATCTGACTTTAAAGTTGGTCTAACTTTGAAGCTGGCTCTGCTCTGATGTGGGGAGGTGGTAGGGGTTGGACCAGGTGACCGCTAGAGGTCACTCCCAACATAATTTACTCTGATTCTGTGCTGTAATAGTTTACAAGGGTTACTGCAGTTACGTTTATTGATTAAATGCCTCATTCTTTTACATTAAGCAGTATTGCCCCATAGTTTTTGAGATCTACGGGTCCACGCTTTCATTTTCACTGCTAACAGCCTACAGGAGGAGTGAGTTTTACAGTAGCCAGGGCTTCATAAATCCCTCATACTCTAATTCACATAAACTTGACTTTGGTATAAAGTTCCACTTCCTCTTTACCTAAGGAGAGCCAAGAAGATGTATTTAAATAATCATTCCTGCACTCCTGAAAGGTTATTCCCTTTAGCGTAACGTGATTCACTTTTTAATAATAAAGCTTCCTGAGGGTCCGAAATATTACTTAGGAGTAGCTGTGCTGACTGCACCACCCAAGCAAGGCTGGGCCCATTATCAGTTTACATAGCTTCAAGGCCTGTTTTCTTAATAGAAAAAAAAAATAGTTTTTAAATCTAATTATCCTTCCCTCCTTAGAGAGCAATTCCTGCCTGTCTTTCCTCTCCTCTCATCCTTCAATGCAATCCGGGTTTATACTTTTTTGTGTGTCATTGGTTAAAAGAAAAAAATAAAAGAGGAATGAAAGAAAATTGTATCACACATTAGTCCCAACAGAGTAATCATTAACTCTTGGCACTCTCTCTTAATACAAAATAAAGGTCTACTATGCAATGACCTGAAAAGACATGCAAGTCACTGCAGGTTTTTGTTTCTAGCAATTTAAAGGGCTGTAACACCTATCAATAATTCAGGAAGGGCTTTTCAGAAGTCCTGAGTCTAGACCTAATGAATCACAATGAAATTGCAGTGATTCAAAGAAACAAAACAAAATGAGTTAGAAAAAGAGCCTAAAATTTTCCACCCTGTAATTTTCCTCCCTTTGTGACTATTCGTGAATAAATATTAGAAAACATTGCCTGCTAATAACTAAGACATAAAGTTGTCACATATTTCATTTAGAGGTTTCTTGAAGAGCGTCTGAAAAATCAGTAGAAATATGAGCTAGTGCATCTTTATAGTTTCTATAACTCTCTGCAAAGAATTATTTCTTATTATATAACAGACAATAATTTTTACTTATAATTTTAGAATAGAAATAATTTCTATTCATAGTTTCATTCTATTCATAATCCCAAGCCTTTGTTGACTTTGCAGGTTCTCTAATGACCTTCATGATCTGCCTTCCTGGCTTTAGAAAACCTTCAACAAATTACAGTGGTTTAGTCTGTCTAAAAAGATATCTCAAGTAGTCAAACACTATGCTAAATCTTCCCCAATTTAAGAAGCGGAAGACCTCCTAACACAGATGCATAAAACTTCAGCATTTTTTTTCTTAGTTCCACACACAAGATACACTAGGAAGAAAAATTGGAAATTAAAAATTAACTGATACAAATGGTCTTTTCATTTATTTGCAAGTTATTGTTTGTACTATAACAATTTTTAAACATCAGTCCTCTACCACACTGAAGACATGAAACTAGAAGCTGATCCTAGTCCCAAGTTCAAGTGCAAGGTAAGATAGTAGCAGGTAGTATAGTAAGTAACAAACCAGCATTTAGCTCTTATGTGACATATCTAGATGCATCATGTATAGACAAGCATTCACAGATTTCAATGTTTTTTAAAAGTTGTAGTTGGTCAATGATATACTATTACACCTACGAGATGCAAAAATGTAAGCAGGAACAGATTTAGGACCAACAGATTTATATCTGCCTTCCTGTCATAATGCAGATTATTCTGCAGAGTAGGGCAGCCAACAAAAGGCTTAGTGGTCTAGAGGTTGTGATTGACAGTTATTCCAGTTTGACTACAACAAATTCACTGAATGTAGACTAGCAGCCGAATCTAAGAGTCTTCGAGGTTTGCTGCCTTCTACCACATACACTCACCATGGCAGCCTTACTAAAGCAATAGCCAAATATTTTCTCCCAGCTTCAACAATGCTACCTGACCAGATCAGCAGTACTCACAGTCTTCCTGCCTCTTCTCTCCCTCTCTCCAAGCAAGAAGTTACAGTCTGATATTTTTCATCAAAATGGGACAGGCTAGTAAATAAGACCACAGACCGTTTTTAAATTTCCCTGGCTGCTTCTGCATGAAATGGCTTAGGGGAAAGCTCACCAAGGGAATCTAAGAGTGACTTCCAGCAGGAATGTTCCTAGAGACAGCAAATTTTTCAGCTGGGACTTGGGCAAATCCCACTAACTCCTCATTCAGAAATATCTACTTAAAAGAAAAAAAGAAAACAACAACAACAAAAAAGGATTTGTAAACATATACAAATGAGAAAAATTGCTGCAGAAGTTCAGAGAGAAAAATCAATCTGTGTAACAGATTTTGGTACAACAAAATTAACACTCAGCTATCTCCAAATTTCCCAAGACCTTGTAAAATGCCATGTGCAGTAAAGTTAATGGCATTACAACGAGACATTGACAGAGATGTGTACTAGACACAAAAATCACTAGAGACCTTGGAGTGAGGAAAAACAGACATGTTTTTCTGTGTTTTTAATTAGAGGATTTGAAATGTCTTCCTATTCTGACCTTTCAAAAAAAGTTTTATAACTTCCCTGAACGTAATCATGGTTATACAGGGGAAGAAAACATTTAGGCACATAATTGCAAACATCATCCTTAAAACAGAGTTCATGTAGAAATATAAGCAAACCTTTAGCATTTTAGCATTTAGTGAAAGAGTTCAACTACGTTTCTGAGATTACTGAAAATCTGTAAGCAGGGCTTTATTTTTTAACCCTTTCTACCTGTACTAGCTGCTTTTTCAAAGGCCTGCGTGCAGGTTGTAGCAATTTAGAAGTAAAGGAAGGATTTGGTTCTTGCTGTCTTTCAGTGTGGCAGTCGAAGGAAGCAAGAACTGCAGATCTTGTTTGCGAGGTTTATGTCTTCACATAAGATAGGCAGGAATGAGATGCTGAAAGTTTCAGACTGAGAGTTTCAGAGTGATGACACAAGCTCAGTTAAATCTTTAGAACAAGCAAAGTATTTTTCTGCTGAAGAGATGGTTGGCTTAGTTTATGGAGAGGATTGATGGTACTGTTTCATTTTACATACATTCTTCTATCTTCCCCCTTACTGTGGTATCTGAGAGCTTTCTACATTTTTTAACTGCAGTACATTACTGTCTCATTCCTTCAAGCAGATGTTCATGACAAAAGGAATCACCATCTCAATTAGCTATACTATTAGCAACTCCAGCAGGAACCAAATAGTCAATAAATCTCTTTGTAGATTAAATGCTTGGAAGAGCCCTCAGTAGTGACATCCATAGTCTGCCTTTCTGCAGGTAAAAGAACCCCTCCATTTTCTTAATTTTTCATCTGTTGTCACTCATAAGTGAAAGTATTATTCAAAATAGAAATAACCATTCTATAGGGAATAAAAGTTTAAAAAATATAACCCAAGAAACCATTTAGATCTGCGTACATGTCACACACTCATCTCTATACCCTCAAGTTCGAAATTAATAAAATGATGGCTGCTATCTTGCTATACCTGCGCATCTGCCTTTCAGAGCCTGCCGTGAAAAGGCACAGCACTATGTGACCATGTGATGCGGTTACAATTTGCTTCCCACTTCGAACTGAGGGTGGTGAGGTCTTTCCTTGATAATATATGGTCATTGAGGTGGGGAGGAAGAAAAAGGGATGTTTTCAGGCTTCCAGGAAACAGTCAGGACACCAAAAATGTTTTTCCAAAAAATCCAGTAATCACAGGTGACCTAGATTTTGAAGTGTCTTGCTCCACAATACCTTTCTATGTACATTTTAAACAAAATTTTGCTGTCAATCTGCAGTCCCAAAAGTCTGAGCCACCCTGCAGAATATTCCTGCCCTGACTGTTCCAGGATGCAGACAGTAATTTCAGAGCGCATGCTCTTCTTTACGGAAACGCTGTCTGTCCACAGTTTCATGTAACTTGCAGAAGGTTAGTTAGACAATTGCTGCTTTAGGATGGCTCCTTACCAGACTGCTCAGCTTTGTCTCATTGCTTTCCATTGTCTGTCTGATGTTCAGCTGCCTGTTTAATACTTATCTTTTAAGGTTTTGGGAGTCGTCTTTTCTACTGCATGTTTTATAGACTATAGCATGGAGGACCCTTGGATTTAATCCCATGAATGATACCACATAGAATGGATAACAATAATAATAATAATAATAACAAACGCAGATAGAGATGAGCCTCAAATATGCCAACCTAGACTCTGTTTTCCTACCCTTTTTGCCTATCGTCTTCATAAGACTCTTCATCCACCTCTGTACTTCACTTTCCCCACCTATGAAATGGAACTAAAAAAACTTTTCTAGATAGCTTTTCTAATGTATGATGTGAAGCCTGCTTGTGCCAAGTCCTACATAAAAGCTTATGTAACAAGATGATTATCCTAATATGATTATTGCAGATCATAAATATTGCTGTTGTAAGCAAATCTTGTTCTCCCACTGCTCATTTGCAGACTGCATCTAACTGCAACATCCAGCTGCCTAAGAGTGAAAGGTTATGTCCAGGGAAAGCAGACAATTGCAGTAGTGACAATCAAGTCCTAATGAAATTCATTATTTATATTGAAAATATTTTTCTCCTTAAATACATGACAAATACATAAAGATATGGCAATCCCTACACATCAGGGAAAGTTTAATGCAAAAAATATTGATTATTTAAGGCTATAGAAATCTCTGATTTTATAAAATCAGAGGACCAGATCTACAGTGGTCTAGGAGACCTGTAGAAATTCGTTAGAATAAACTGCTCTACATTTGCTGAATATTAACCTGAGTATTAATAAAACATTTCAGTCAATGAAATGTCTTCTTTCATATAAAGAGGCACAACAAACTTCCTAAAAATATTTAACAAACTAGAAATACTTGCTACCATATTATCTATGTAATTAATCTTATGGTCCTAAATTCCACAATATATACTGGAGGTCTCATTTTACACAAGCAAGAACTGAAAAGAATATAATTCTGGTGGGAGATGTCTCCTGATATGGAAAAATCAAGCAGAGTAACAAGCAGTGAGGTGCAGGCAGAACAGCAAGCGGAGTTCCGAAATGCGCAATTCTTATAGTTGCTGCTTCTAGCACATTATGTTTTAAAAAGTAAAATCTAAATGCCGATGACTGCTTTCACTCTGACAAGGTGATCCTCCTACGAGACAAGGCCTCATTCCAGTGATTAGTAGACTGTGACTTTTTTTTTTTTTTAAATTAGACCTACGATACTCCCAGAGACAATTAAAACGTAAGAACGAGAGCTTCCATCTAAGAATAAAACTGTCAGCCATCAACATTGCATTCCCATTGTACATATGTTTAGAAGACAACGATAACCATATAGCCGGTGAGAGACTTGAAAGTAGGAAAGTAGTGTAGAAATTCCTGAAATTAACATGAGCAGAAGTTTGAGTTCAAAGGCTGCATCCCATATGTTTCTCCAGCTTAACGACAGCATTGTCATTTTTAGATTTCTGCTCACACTAAATAAATGCCATTTGTCCCGAATAGCTGTTTCTGGTCCCGTTTAGAATAATAACTAAGAGAGCTAGTTCAGAGAATAGAGTATTGTTGCAGAATAGTAGTCCTCTGCAGCTCAAGTAAATGCCAAGGCAAAGCTGAGGCATTTAGCCAAAATAATTGTTGAGGCAAAGCTTATTAAAGCAGGAAGCATCAATTTTATTTATGCTGTATCAAAAGTCTAGAGTACACACAAGTTATTTTGCTTGCTGATTTTCAGTGAAGTAAAGACACAGATATTTATTCTACTATTTTGTAAATACCTTCATTCTAAGTGGAATAGTTACCACAGGGAAAATTAATCCTAACTACTGTCTTCATTTAAGGGTGACAGAGCAAGAAATTAGCTAGGATTTTGAAATATGTCTACTTAGTCATTCTGGAAGTGGTTGCATTTTGGGGCACTTCAATGTGGGTTGGTTTTCACAAGACATTGAGCAATCATCCTCTGAAAACCATTTTGACTGTCATTTGACCTTCTCATCCAGAAACATCAGCCTTATTCACCAGCTGCTTCGGAAACCCTGTGTGATGAAAGCCAATACCCACCAGACAGATACACACCGAGGCATGTACACTGACAGGCAACCTGTCCTTTTTTAGAAAGCCCACTCATATTGGAGGGGAAAAAAAAAGAATAAACACTTAGCCTCAACATTGCCATCCCACCACTTGCAGCAGTATGAGTTGTGGAGGAAGGTTCAGGACCAGCGACCAGATCTTACAAATTCTTCAACCAGACTATCAGAGGCAACACTGGTGAATACGTAACTGTAATGGGGAGATGGATAAGGGAGCATTAAAGAAGAAACAAAAAATAAGTCACTCGAAGTCTTGAGGGGGAAAGAGAAGGAATGACTCACTGCAGTGCTGAGGAGGTTAAAATAATAGGTTAAAAAGCAACTTTGGTAATTGGCCTCTGTATTGGGAAACTCTCCACTTTCTCAGGGCCTTGTAGAATCACAGGAAAAAACAGGTCTTAAACACAGGGACTACTGTCTTCTTTTGTACTTATTTTTGTGGACATCAGGTTACATTAACTATTAATTTTCTACAATTTAAAATACAATTATTCAGCATTCAGTTGCAGTCCTCAGATGTAATGTTCAAGGAAACAGGTTTTGCTCATATGCACAGTCAAGGAAAGAAATTGTGTTCAGTTATACTGGGAGTATTTGCACTTGAGTGCAAATCTATACCTGGAGCAAGAGAGGTCGTTGGTACATGTTAGTACAGCAACACTAAAGAAACATATGTGACAACTGAGACCACTTTGCATTTATGTGACTTTTATACACAGAAAAGCATTATGTTCATTACAGATTTTTTTTTTACACCACTGATTTTTTCTTTTAAAAAAATAAATACCAGTTTACTCTGAAAAAAACAGATTTTGAGATTTCTAAAAGGTGAAATTTTAACTGCAATGACATTAATGAGAGTTGTGTATGGCTATCAGTGGAGATCGGGAATCATCTTGGTCAGTGTAGCAAAATAGTTTACAATCCAAAGAAGCCTGAAAATCCCTGATCAGACTACACCAGGAGATTCATGGCATAACTAGAAATTTATATGAGATATATAGATTCCTCAAGACCCAAAATGATTGCTACCTACTACCTCTGTTAAGACACTAGTTTAGAAAACTAGTTTAAAAACTAAACCATTTTACTGTTGACCTGGTACTGTGTAGGTGATGGTGGTGTTAAAGATGTATCACAGAATCGCAGAATGGTTGAGTCTGGAAGGAACTACTGTCACTTTGACCAACCCCCCTGCTCAAGCAGGGTCACCTACACCTAAAGCAGGCTGCCCAGGACCATATTCAGATGGCTTTTGAATATCTCCAAGGACGTAGACTCTACAACTTCTCTGGGCAGCCTGTGCCAGTGTTCAACGACCCTCACAGTAAAAAAGTGTTTCCTGATGTTCAGAGAGAACCTCCCGTGTTTCAGTTTGTGCCCATTGCCTCTTGTCCTGTCACTGGGCACCACTACAAAGACCCAGGCTCCCCGTTCTTTATACTTTCCCTTCAGATATTTATACACATTGATGAGATCCCCCATGAACCTCTGTGAATGACAGAACTCATGCTGTTTCCCTAGTACCTAGACTTCACCTACTAATACACTTGCTCCTGGGTTTTTTACAGCTTGGGTAAGCAAGATACTGGACTTCTGGACTTTAAAATCCTGAAGAATCCAAACTAGGTACTGTATCAGCTGGGGTTATCAGATTCTGCTTACCTATATCAGCAGCATTTTTGTTTCTTTATACACTATTCTTCTCTTCTTCTCCCATAGTTCTCAGTAAATATTTAGCCTTAAACTAAGGCTCTCATTCAGTCAACAAGCAAAGATCAATAACTAGATGAAACAATACGTGTTGCTTCTGTAATGTACTTTATATATTGATGAGTTAACTCTGTAAAGTATTTTGGATCTTTTGGTACAGAGGATGAGATGGGAATGTAAGCCACTCATTAGCCTCTCTGACTTAACAAGTACAATCAACTCAGATTATCTATTATCTGTGAATAAAAAGTACCATAGGTGAAGCAGCTCCCAAGGTGGCTTGATGTAAAGGCAGCTAGATTGGAAAGGGCTTAGCACCTCAGATGCGCTGCCAAATAAATGCAGTGCACTATCTCCCTGGTCTGCCAAGAAGCAGAGCAGATGTGTTCGCAGAGCACAGAATTCAGGCTGGGTATCTCTGTACAATGCCGCACACACTCATCTTGTGTTTTGCACAGCTTATTAGCTCAGACTCAGTGCTGTCTATAGTGAATGAGGATCGACTCCACTCAGAGTCCTTGGGGTGCTTTTCATTACCCCTCTCTCTATGCTTTTGCATTGCTGTCCCCAACAAATACTAAAAGCCTCTGGAGTATCCAAGATACCAAAGCCCCTCAATTATCCTCAGAAATGGAGAACTGACTATTAAAAATATTATCCTAGCTTTTCAAAGCTGGCAGGCTGGCCTCTAACACTCTCTGGAATATTTTCTTCCATATTCTATAGCATGCTTCCCTGAAAGTATTTGTGCATTGTGCCTCACTGATACTGTTGCTGAAAGATCCTTTGGCTCTTGTAAAGGGGTTTTCTTATCCAGAAACAGGCTTCTACTTATGTGGGCAGTGATTCATGGGCAGTGTCATTAGGAACTGAATTGAAATCTCAGCCAGCCTTTGCTACTTGAGCCATTGTCCAACTCTGTGTGTCGAGCTGAAATTTCTATTACGCTATCTAGATTTAATAGCTGCTATTAATACAACTTATGTTTCATTAAGCATGAATTCGAAGTGAGCCAGGCTCTGAAGCCCTGGTTCAATAAAGTGCTGAAGGACAAACAGAACAACTATTTTTATTCCTAGAAGTGTCAGCAGGATGGAGAAGAACATTTGTTTCTACTGTACATCCACCTCAGAACCAGGTGGCTCTTTTAGAATGACAATTCCCTCACAGATTGATTTTTTTTTCCTTTAAATAAAACTTATCTTGTTTCAGGCTTAGACAAAAGGACAATGCTGCACTGAAATACACACTTATTCTCAGACTCAAATGTTTTCACAAGTTCATAGCATAAAACCTGCTAGTTAAAAGAGAAAGTCCTAACTTGCCTTGCACTTCCAGGTGCAACTGAAGTACCTTCATCTGAATGGGTCTGCTTTAACCATCTGCCCATCACCAAATACGCCATACCCAGTCATCCTGCAGTCATATGAAGATGCTCGACGTCAGGCAGACATCCCAGAAGAAATTCGTGCTGCGTACTGCACAACAGCACACCCCCTGTGAAGAGCCGTGCTGCGTCATTCTCTGGCCATGCGGATGTGCAGCCATGGGTCAGCAAGCAGACTGTACATCGGCCTGGCCTGTTCTTTCAAGGACAGAACAGACGTTTCACATATTTTCTAACATATATGCTCATAGCAAAGGTTACAGATTGACACAGAATCAAGTTACAGATGGGGAGGCAGCTCTCGTTCATCAGGTCCTCAATAGTGATTGCTTTTCACAATGGAGAGGAAGTTTAGCTGTAGCTGAAAGCAGTAGAGTGTGATCATCTCAGGGATAAGGTTCACAGGAAGATCCCCTAAAAAGTGTGAGCCTTGGTTTTGGCTTCATATATCTCCACTTATTCCAAAGCATGTTCAAAATGGGATCAGATTTATGTCTCTATAAGAGTATGATCACTACGCTAACAAGCTTCCACTCTTTGGAAGTTATCACAGAATAGCTAGTTACCTCAAAGTAATTTATTTCTGAGCTCACGTGTCCAGTGGGGCAAGTCGAACACTCCCTGTCAGTATAACTATGGTTAGGGCCCATAAAAGCATACAAAGAAAGAGGTATTGGTATGAAAAGGTGACAGTTTACAGAAAGACAGAGGTCCTAGTATAAAGGAGGTAGGATACTGAGGGAGTGGAGGAAGAGGGAGAAGCTGGTTAAAAGGAGGATATGAAGGCAGGGTCTGTGAGGCAAGTGGCATGTGGACTGGGTGCATAAGTATGGTAATTAGTGCTGTGCAGTGTAAGACTCTGATTGATGTTCCCTGATTAGGGTTGGCAGGCACCAGACACTTGTTTAAGTGCATTCATTTTGTGCAACTCTAGTTTACAGGAGTTTTGATTGACTTTTAAGGAGTTACATGAAGAGGTTATTCAAATGCCAAGTCCGCTTCCAGTTACTCAGCTTTCACAAATGTGAGAGAAACAATGAGTCTTCTTTGAGTTACATCTAACTTTCTTTTTTTGCAAGCCAAGGAAAGGTTTATGTTCTACTTTAATGGAATACTTAACTCAAAGCATTCCTACTTTATTGTTTTTGTAGAGGGATTGTTGACTCAAAGACCGGTATCTTCTGACGTACTCTGTAAGTACATAGTTTCCAAATAGCTTCATTATTGTGTACTAAATCCTAGCACCTGAGACTAATTTTGTGTTCCTTCTATCACACATTTGTTATGATCATGCCTGCTTGAATTCTTCATTTCTCGTTAGACAAATGTCACCTGTATCTCCAGTCATGCTCCTTGGCTACATAAATACTTTAAGGAGACATAGCCTATTTTGCCCATTGTATAGCAGTGGGGCAGGTAGTCCAGCAATATTTCAAGTCTCAATTGTTTGAGTCTTGTAATGATAGTATGTTACTCATTCCAGAAGTCCCTCATTCTACGAAGTCTTCCATTCAGCTTGTCCTTTCTAAGACCTCCAATGTTAGCTTAACAATTACCGGAGATTTCCAAATAAGTAATCTGAAAGAGAACGTGATTATATAGGGTGCTCAAGGTCCCAGTTACTCTGTGGCAAAGCTTGATAGAAGTCCCCTAACAGTGTATTTTATCCACATCAGGCTGTATCAAGAAGAGATTTTACAAGAAACATGGAAATTAACCTTAACAGTTAGCAAAGAGAAGTAATAAGCTGCAAATATTAAAAGTTCTATAGAATGGAAAGGAATAGAACCAGTTGGGAAAAACGTGTAGGAAATGATGGTAGAAGAGAAACTAACTGTTCAGGATAGACTGCCTCAGGAAAGCCCCCTTTCTTCTCCCCAAGAAGCTACCACTACTTAAATATCTCCTTTCAACTACTGAATTTCCAGATAAGAACTATTAACCATCAGAAAAACATCTAATCCTTTTGCCCTATAAAACTTTTGCATCATGAAGTGCATAGAATTTGAAATGGTTAGACATAGCACAGCGACATCTTTCTGTATAGTTTAAAACCAAAATATTTTTTAAAACATAGTTATTCATCCTACTGGGCCTGGACTCCACTCTACCCCCTGAAACTATTTTAGAACGAGTTGCTGCCATTCTTCTGCGCCAGTCAAAACAGTTTTACTGCCCACACGTGATGGCCCGTGGAAGTCAATCCAGGACTCAGCTCTCTGGCTATGTTTACACGGCACAACACAGTGCTGTGGTGAGCTACTTGAATTACCCTGAACAAATCAGCTTGTCTCCAGAAAACTGCCATCACAGGGCTAATTAACAGATCTCTGTTACTTATGTGCAGATTTGAACTGTACTGAGCAAAATTTTGATAAGAGAACAAATAGAGAACACAAGAGTTATATCAGACAATTAAGTGGGATGCGTACAAACAATTTTGAGGATATACTAGAAATTCTTAGCAATTTAAGAAAAATTGTAGCCCATCGCCATCTTAGCTACTACCCAGGCAATTTTTTTGTGTACAGTATCATAGAGGAGATTTTTCAAGTACAGAAAAGAAAGGGATTTTCGAAGGAACCAAAATTTTGGAAGTATGTGGCTGTTTTACATCAAGGTTTGGCTAGCCTATGTGAAAATATTTAATTCTCAAATGTATCACAAGAAAATATGAGTAACTGTCCTAAAGAATATTGAACAAACCTACAGAAATTCATTCCTCCAGGAAATTTTTGCACAGATTTCTAAAACCAGCCTCTGAGATTTGCTAGCAGAGATATAATTATTCATGTTCTTCTGAAGGATGATTAAAAAAAAAAATCTACAAAAAAGTGCAATTGCTCTTTATTACATACAGTAGCTGTTTGGAACAAATTCAATAGAATCCACTTGGTTTTATTCTTAATTGGTTCCATAGGATGCTCCCATAAGGGAAACATTTTTGAGCAAAACTCCACTGAGATCTTTTAATCATGTTAGCATAAGTCTGATCATACATCATTACTGAAAGCCTGTTATATTTCTAGCCCTAAGTCTGACGTAAAGAATTTTTTCTTTTGACATTTCTTATGTTAAGCCTCAGATGCAGGAAAGACTACAAGCAGCTCATAGACATGTTATGTATGGTATTTGATAAGCTACTTGTGCTTGAAGTAAGAGAATATGCAACAAATCCTATGATTTATAAATGAAAGAATGAAATCATGAGAGAAACAAATTTACAGGCAAAGAGTACCCTTATTAATTCAACAGTGCTCTCATCACTTTCACAGCTCACACTCATATTTATTATGCATTGCTTGGAACTACTTATTTTGAGAGGGAAAATTGCACCTTGCGGACATCTCCATTTTATTACTAAGTACTAAGATAACTATTTTTCCTTCCTACTTAACTCTGGTCTGAAAATTAATTAATTATCTTTTTTTTCCATTTTCTCATGACAACCAAACATTAAGATTGGCCAGTAGTTACCTGAAGAAACTGCAGCTAATCCACATTGTTTAATTCACATGGCAGACACTCTCACAGTTAGCAGATCCCTGAAGCTTGGTATGGGTCCATAAAAGGACAGGACTTGCCTAGAAGGATTCTAAAGTTCTGGATCTAAACAAAACATCCAGGAAGCCCAGATGCCAGCTGTATTATTTCCTTGTAAGTCCTGGGATAGAGGCATGCCAAGAAAAAATAGATGTATGAAGCTACATTTCATAGGTCAATAATACAGCTTGTTGGTGAAGATCTAGACAAATCTGCAAATATTAATTCCCAAGGTACCCAATTCTTCCTGCTTTCTTTAGGGTACTAAAGCCTTCATAAATTTGATGATTAATACTCAGCTGTAAAAGTCCTTTCTTGAGGTTAAGCCACATGATCCAAAGTGACAGAACAACCAGGAAATTGCCACTCATCAGCAGAGTAAAATAATCAGAATGCTTAGTACTAAAAACATGCACATGGACATGTCAATATGCCTTAGCTGACAGATGATAACTTTTTAAGCCATGGTAATTGAATTGCCTGTTCAGACCATAATGCTGAGATAAATATTTGTTTCAGATTGTGAGGAGAGGGAGTAAAAACCAAACAAAAACCAAGAACACCCGTAAACAGATGTTCTCATGAAGAATTGGCAATCATGCTGTCCACAGACTGATCAATAATGGAAATGCAATATGGAACAACTGGAACCAATTGACAAACTGGCTTGAACAGGAATAGTCTTTCAATTCAAATGACACTACTTGACATGATGATGTCATCAGCAGAGCAAAGAAACTTAAATAATATACACTAAAGCAAAAGTTCCTCCTCAATAACGGGAGGTTAATAGGGGTTCAAGCATGTTTACCTGAAGGGACACCAACAATGTGAGAGCACCACTCTTTAACTGCCAATACAAAATTGGTACAAAAGGGCAGAGAATCAGGACCAGTATATCCAAACCATATCTGAATGTGATCACTTCCCACACAGAATACTAAAATTGCACACCTTATGTTTACTTGGCCCTACCAATAAAAGATGCAGAACAGCATACATGACTCTCCCCTTTCCCAACCTCCCCCCCACCAAAACAAAAAAAAAAAAAAAAAAAAAGAAAAATCCATGTACTGTTTCTTAATCCAGGAGGAAGAGCATAAGAAAAAACCTGCTTGCAACTCTTGTCATTTTGTTTAACACATGATTAAAAACAAAAAGAAAAAAAGGAAGAGTTAATGTATCACAGTATCACACAGTATAAAGTTTCAATAAAACAGTGCAGAGGAGCATATGATCATCTTTATTCTGTATTTGAACTTGATTTTTCTGATCTCTAAGGCTCTACTAGAAGATTTTCTAATAGGAAAAGTTTTGTTCTCTTGGGTAAGAATTTTCAATTGCTATGATTTTTCTCTCACTGCCTCAAGGATAATTATCTTCTTTAGCCACTGATACAATGTCTGCTTTGAATCTTCCACTTCCTTGACCAAGGAGCATAATTTAATAGAAAAAGTTTAATCTTCCCTTCCAGGGAGTTTCAATAATGTTTTAATTTCATTTGTCTAGAAGGTGATCAAGTCCAGCACTTCTATAGAATATCTCTTTTCAGTAGCTGTCATGAAGATCAGCCTGCTGGAGATTTTATCCTGACCTGTCTTTGATTATACTGTGGGTTATTTCCTTGTATAGGGAATATACAAGTAATAGAAACCTATAGACAAGAGAAATCTGTGGCAAGCATAGCGCTGCTATGAGGTCATAGAGCATGAGTGCCCTATTCAGTGAAGCAGATGTTGTAGCCCCTTCCTATTTTCCCTGGTCACCCCTGTGATAGCTGTAGCATCATGTTTCTTTTTCCTACCACCAGAGGTAAAGCTAGTGCCAGTGGTGATTTCATGGATGAGATTTCCAAAGACATAGCAAAGCTCAGGGTTCAAAAAGAAGTTGAACAAATCATAAATGGAAAAACATCCATCAAGAGCCATTAAACAGAAAGATATTGGCTCCAGTTCAAGAATTCTTAGGTTTGCAAATTTCTGCAGGCTGGAAGATCATTCAGATGAAACCATACATTTGCAGTGTTCCTATATTCTTACCTAGGCTTATGGTGTTGGCTAATATTTGAGACAGAATACACACATAACTGGGCCATGCATTGAGCACACATGACAATTCTTCGTGATCTTATCTGAGCACTTATTTGAATACTCATTTCACGCTAACTTTAATAATGGCATTAAGAATTTAGCTCAGGAAGGAAAGAAGTTAGCTGGAATCATCAGCCCAACCATGGAGCTCAAAGAGAATTCAGCCTCCCAGCCACTGCTTTGTCCACAAGTTTCTGCTGCAGACTGAAGCCTATCTGTGCGTGCTGGATTTCTATGGATCAGGTTAATTTTAAACCAGTTCTTCACTACTGTACTTAAACAAACTTGAATGATTTTAGAAATGAAATTATTTTGATGTTCCAAAGAGTCTCGGTATATATCATCTAACTAAACACCACAGTTGAACTCATGAACCAGGACACCCTGGGGATTTGGAATCTCAAGGATATTTGCATTATTGTTACGGATTTTTCTTTTTTCCTTTTCACTCTCACTGTATTTTCCTACTGTCTAAATCACATATGTTCTGTGTTTTATTCAAATCATCCAGCCTGGATGATGAAGACCTGATCCTGGATGATGAAGACCTGAGCCTGGATGATGAAGACCTGATCACAGACCTAATGAAAACAATTACATGATGACTTTTAAAACTGCTTAGGGATGTAGATTAGCATTGAGTGAGACTTTCAATAACATCTAGGAGCCTAATTCCCATACGGATCTATCTGTCAAAACAACTTTACAAATTTGGCCCATAAAAGCTTGTCCATTGACTTTAATGAACACAGACTGTTATCTTTAAAGAGAATGAAGAAAATTCACTACATAGTAAGAAGGTTAATAAAATATTACAATTATAACCACATCTTAGTACGTGAACTGCTTGAAAATCCATGTTCCTTTTGTACTTATTCATTTCTCCTGAGCGCCATTCTTTTTATTTTGCTTCACTCTCCCTAACTGGTTTTGAAAACTTCCAGCTTAAGGCAGTCAGGCGGTCTCTGCAGGGACTCCTTTTACAAGGAGGCTTGATCATTTCTTGATGACATGTAGTCTAATTAGCAAATCAGGTAAGGGTGGGCAAGGCAGCAGGGCAAAACCCGTTAAAAGCGCCAGTACTTGATTAATTTTCTTGGGAAAAGAAAAATTAATTTTATTATTGGTGTTTTTTTTCTTTTCCACAAAGAGTCTGCTTTATCAGAAGTCTTGTACCCTGAACCATTAATTAATTAAACTTATGGTTTCAACCAGCTCTCAATGTAACCTGCTTAATTTCATCCTGGCTGAAGGAAAACTCCCTAGTGATTTTGTACCTCCTTGACTTCCAGCTATTTAACTGTCTTAAAATCAGGAACTTTGGAATCTAATTGTGTAATAGCATAATTATTAGGATTATTGTTACTAGCAATATTAATGTATTATGCACTAAGACGGACTATTTATTATATTTTATTTTAGAAATTACTTTAGGATTTAAGCTGTTTGTACTGAAAATCTTTCCCACTGCATCCCTTTGTTCTAGTCTATAGGTAGTATCAGGATTGTTCAGTAGTGCTGTCACTATAACAAACTATTCCTGACAAACTATTTTACCACTGCAATCTCTAAAGTGGATGGAGTCAAACGGTCTTAATACCATCTCCTTTGCTTCATTTCTGTCCTGTAGAACAGCCTTTCAGGTGACTGGTTTTAGGAAGCACATGGGAGTTTCTGTTGGCGCAAAGGATCCGAGGACATTACTTCACTCCTCCAGAGAACCCTAGCTAGGAGAATACCTCAATACAGACAGTAGCAGCATCTACTATTTTGCAAGGACTAGAAAAGTGGAAGGTGGATGACAATATAAAGAGGACATACAGTTATTTTTATCTTCCCTTTAAGATACTGCAGCAGTGGGAAAAATCTGAGTTCAAAGATCTGGCCCATATTTATTTTTCTGGAATCTTTCTGTTCCGATCTTCACTGATGCCAGAAAACAAATAGCAACAGGTGGACCCACACAACTGTAAATTCATAACTGGCAAATGGAACTCAGTATTTAAAATGTATTTATTAGAAATAGAATTGCCAGTTATCCTTTTATCAATGCAAAAGTGTAAAATCCTACTACCTAAAGCTGGTCCTGTACAATTGCAAGTGGGTAAGGACTTTACTATGAATATTCATCTCAGCTGGTCTTTTCTCACCCTGCTTTTGTATTCAAAATAGGATTTCCCTGAAGTTGAACAGAATGAAATGTCACTGGTACGAACGATCACAGAACCCAAAGTTTAAACTTGTACATGCATAGATTTGCCCTAGAAATCCTGGAAATCCATTCATCCAATCAAGTAAGAGTGAAAATGCCATATGCAGTCTCCAAAAAACCAAGAGAAAAAACACCTTGAGATTGCTTATAACAAGTCCATGGTAAAGGAGAAGGGCAGAACTCTAACCCATAAGACTAAAAGTGTTTAACAAAATCATGAAGCAAACAGATTCAGGGGAATTGAGGTAACTGAAAGATATCCCTTATGCATAGTAGAAAACGCTATGTATACTTTGTAGATTACTTTAGCAGTTTATTCCCTAAAGCTTAGTCATAACATGCTTATGTGTTTTCTTGCATGGCTGCTTTGGATGACCAATGACCTCTTGGGAAGATTTTAGCAAGGGTTGACACCAGTGGTTAACTAATTACTCCTGACATTTTGCATCATGCTGTCAGCTGTCATGCATGAAGACAAACCTATTTTCTACTAGAGAATGAGAAAACCTTGTAATACAATTAGTTCTACATAACTGTATTTAAAAAAGCTGTCAAAGTTAGCTCACTAGTGATTCCATCTCCAGGCATCACGTTCTTAATTTTTGTATACACTCAAGAACAAAAATTCAACAACATAAAATAACACAAATTAAGTATAATCAGTATTTCTCACCCAAGAAGTTACTGCATGAACACAAGGAAGTTTAGCAAAAGCTGTGTTGCAAAGGATGGCTGAACAAGACCCATCTTAAAAAACAGGGAATGTTGATATTGCCTATCTCCAAGAGCAGAAAACTATAAACCTTATGTAGAACAAGACCAGACTCTGCAGAGTATGTGGTCCAGGTAAGAACAGAAACAGAAAAATCCTCATCTACAGAGCAGCAGTTTAACTCACTTCTGCCTGCTTGAGGACTGGAAGAGAGAGATGTTCCAGCCAGGGGCACAAGCCTATTCCAAAGCTATTAGAATTGTTAGCTGTGAGTCTTATTAATCAGATTCCTGGGTAAGCATGAGGGATGCCTCTTAGTGAACTTCCGTGCTCCTTTGAGCAAGGTCCTGGCTCATATCCTTCTTAGAGCACAGGCAGAGCTGGAAGATCATCTCATGCATCTGACTAAGAGCACAGGCAGAGCTAGATCATTTCATGCATCTGACTACACAGACATGCCTTGTCAGAGTACTGAAGAGGTCCAGGTTATGGTCCTTAATGCCAGAGTTTTTGATCGATGTGATCTGAAGAAAGAGGATGGGAAGTTACATAGGCAGAAAGTCTCTAATATCAACAGTGCAGCAGCTGTCAGGTGAAATATAATAGATAAGGAGATAGGAAATGGGGCAAAGCTGAAATGATCATGGATCAAAGGGAAATTCAGGAGTACTGTGTCCAACAGGGTAAGCTGCAGCCACCTTCAGCTGGCTTAACTGCTCATGTTCCTTGGAATGAGAAAGCTAATGCTGCTCACTGAAAGGGAACAGGGCTTCTGGAACAAGCCGCATGCTGTCTGCTCTCTGAACATTTCATCCTCTTTTTAGACATGGATAGGGCCCCTCTATACTGCAAGGCTGTGTTTTGTGTATGTTCCATGCCAGAAAGCTGAAGGAACAGCAGGCCAACAGAGATCTTTAAAGAATCAGAAAAAAATGATGGAAGAAATATATTTGGCTGGCTAAGTCAGCAGAAGCAATACTGCATTTCCTTTTTTCTCCCAGACTCGAGCTTCTAAAAAGCAAAGACAATGTTTTACTGATTTCTTATTTCCCCAGAGACGGGGAGCTGAAATTGTCAGAGAGAAAAGCAAATAAAAGTTGTGTCTGCATATGACAACTATTGCTGAAAAAAGCAATAATAAAAAAATGAATGTTTCTTGTATATATATTTGTTCAATTGCATTAGAACACAAGATGTTTGTTTGTTATAAAGTTACATTCTGCTCCATATAACAGAAGCATAAAGCTAGAATAACTCTGTTTGCATCAGACCAAAACCAATAATAATGTCTTATAAAATTAATTTCAAGCTTTTCATGAAAGCAAGTCACTTTTTAATAAGTATGTCATGGCATTAGTTTTTTTTTTCATTTTAATAAAAACTGAGTTTTGAAAATCAGGTGGGTATTTGAAGAAAGAGAACAGGCTAATTTTTTGAATGCCATTTGCAAGAATAACTTCATGCAGCTTTTTATGGGACATGCTTTTCAGTTACTATGCAGATTTTTTACCTTTTACTACTATAACAACATAATATTACTTTTAACTACGGCAGCAACTGATATTTTCCAGTCAAATTGCTCTGACTTACTACATGTAGATTTGATTTGGTGTTCCTCTGAAGGAAAAAAAATTAAAAGATGCTTGGAATATACTAGAGTAATAGTGTGAACAAAATAGTAACTGAAAAAAATCTTTTGGTGAAGCTATAACATCGCTTATTTATAGAAATGAAAACCTTATCTGCCTAAACAAATAGAATTTCACCTGCCAACAAGCCATAAAAATAGCAAAAAAACCCAAAAAATAATGAAACATGGGAGAGAATGTCTTCCCCATGCTGAAATGAAAAGAAACTTAGAAATTTTTAAGACATATTTGCATTGTGTGTGTTATTGTTACTCATTACATCTAACCGAGTGGCATCTCAACATTTTCACTGACACTGAAACCCTATTAAAGACAGTCCCTGCCGTAAAGACTAAATACAAAATCTCGGTTAAAAAAATGTTGTGATTAACCCTGTTTTACAGAACTAAAGCCCAAAGGATTGTAGGGCCAAACTTTGAGGAGTTCTGCACTCACAAAGCAGATCTAAATTTAGGGGTCCTAAATTTTTTGTCGGAAGCATGCCTACAGAGCAAACTGAAGATGGATTGTAACACATGCCTGTTTATGCTGTACTTGTTTGTATGTGTGATGATAACAATGAAGATGTAGCAACAGAAAGTTAGAATGTATTGGCAACCACAGACTGTATAGTACAGGGCTTTCATCATAATTGCTAACGCATACTAGAATAATTCATGTCCTTACATCTATACTGATATTGCTACCCGTTCTGGCTGAGTTTCATTATCCAGTCATGCCTTCATTTCACTTTGTATCATATCTTCTGCAAACTCCAGGTTTTCAGAAGACTGTAGAAGCATTACATGTAGCTTCCTTTCTCAGTTGCAAAACCAGATACATCGAAATAAAGAAACTGTTAAACCGTAGAGGAACAAAGAGCTCATCTCTACTTCTGCAGTAGAAGACCTAGAATTATTGCATATATAATACAACTCAGTAAAGTTTAAGGAGTTCCTGAAAAAGTAATCTTGCTTTGTTATCCCAAATTTGTAGGCTAGACCAATACATAAGTGGTTTAATAACAGTGCACATAGCTTCACTCACATTTTTATGGACAACTCAATGAGAAAAGGAGAAAAAGCTTACTTCTAAGATCCATTTTAATATGCTACTTTTGGCTTTAAGGCGTGCAGGCAAAGAGTGTATGTGTAAGGTTAACAAAAGACAGACAGAAGATCGTTGGCACCATTTTCTTCACTGCCAAAGAAAAAACAGATGGAAACATTATCTCTGCAACTATATTTGAATTTTGGATTCTAGATGAGAAATGGTTAAGTCTGCTCATGTGATACCAAAATTGTTGCTAACCCCAATGACTGTAAGTAGACATACCTCAGGAGCTCTCCCCTCATTAGCTTTCCCATTCATTCTTGCAGATGCCAAAAGACCTTGGTAATTTGGATTATTATTTAACTTTGTGTAGTGTGTGTGGCTTCTCACAACCTGAACCAATAGCAGAACATTGTGGTGCAGGTACAATATTGTTTATCTAAATAACAAATAAAATATCCCTTATTAATGAATAAGCCAGCACTGAAGGATGAATACTGTATTACACCAGTACTGAAACTAACTTTGAGTTTTTTGAGCCTGAGCATCTGTTGTGTGTTGTATTTTAATTGGAGCTGCATAAAATCTGGCAGTTTCGATTCCCAACAGCATGAGCAATTATTTTCTTTGGTTTAGATTCAGGCAGTTTCTCACACATTGCAGGATTTGTTGCAAGTTCTTTTAACAACAAAAAGTTGATATAAGATTATATTTTGAAGATATCTGCAGGTGTCCTCTGTAATTTACAATTTATAATACTTGTCACAGTTAATGAGATTGGTATATATATTGGTTTTGTTTGAGTAAGAGCCCACCATCCCGATAGCTGCAGAAAAATTGTAAAAAACTCCTTCATATATCTGAGGGTTGTCTTCTACTACAGCATAAAATTAAGACCGGAGATAGTAGATGGCAGCCAAGCCAAACTTTCAGGACATTTTTAGGAAACGTGTTAAGATTGAGGGTCCATGAAATCATTTTCATTTTACAGACGGAGAACCTGAGGGACAGAAGCTGACAACGGGACATCAGAGGTGGGCTAAGAATATGGATTTTCCTCCTCTTAAACAAGAACAACAACATAGGATCATAGCAAGCACATCTTCTACATCTCCTCACATATATATTTCCACAGGAGCAAGCAGAGAAGCCGTGCATATGTATGAGGCATGCACAAAGATCTGAATACAACAACAGGGGTGGAAAAGAACTTCTGACCCAAATTTATCCCATCACCTAGTTATCTATCTATTCAGTTACAGCACCACTGTTTTACTATGTCTTCACCTTTAGAATTCCTGAGACAAAGAATGTTCTGAATGTAACTGAGTTGTTTTCTAAGTCATTCACAGAGACACCTCTGAAAGTAGCTTGTGATCAGTCCTTTTCATGCAAACAGCGTATTTCCTACGTTCATTCAGGCAAGCAAAATACATAGCACTCTTCAAAGCAGCCACTGTAGACCATTTCTGGCTTCAGATCTTCCAACTAATTTAGAGATGCAAATAAAAAGCTACCATTGGGGGCTATATGTATGGACCTGTGACTCCTTTGGAGTCACCATGTAGATAGACCAACAAATGAATTATATTCCTTCAACTGTATAGCTTTTATTCATTTGTGTCTGAACAAAATTCTGACAGTAATAGCCTAAATAGAGAAGCAGCCTTAACATTTGTTTTGTGGGTTCTAGGATAATATAAGCAAGTTGCTAAGAAGTGGTTCCCCTCTTTTCTCCTTTCCAGAATAGTTTGCAAAAGAACATGTTCAAACAGTAATTGCTTGTACAAAATGCAAGAAAATTTTGAAATAATTTGTGCTGTGTGACACTTCCCTTATGAAGTGTGAGACATGTAATATTCTGGGTGCTATTTTTTAATTAAAGCAAAAGAGCAATCTTGATAGATTTTTTTCTTCCAATAATGTACAAGTCATCTCCCTACAACAAAGTGCTATGAACTAATTACCTCTTAGACAACAAGCAACTGCAAACCATGAATATGATATGCACTTCTTCACTGCAAAACATGAATAGAACATGATCGATAGAAAGATCTTTTAAGACAAATTATATCTAATCTCAGTAGAAGGAACTAGGTCTCTTCTTTCCTTCCCTTCTCTCCCCCTCCCCCCCCCCCCATCTTTGAAGTTAAGTTGTTGAAAATCTACTATGTCAAGGAAGTATTATTTAGGGGATCCTATACTGCCTGTACTATGCACAGAATGAAAACTCTGTGAGGAGGTTTATCATCATAATGCTTTGCTTAGCTTATTAGGCATTACTCTTGTGATAATCTTGTACGAAAAGGACAAGGAAATCTGTTCTGGTTAGTTAGAGTAAGTCACTATACAAAAATAAAAGACCCAATTACTTAAACCCACATTTCTACAACATCTAGGCATGGCTTGAACTACAAAATTTTCCCAACAGCATGGATAAGAACACACCATAATTACATCAGCACACAAATTTTGCCAAAATGAAAGGTGGAACATTTTTAACAACTTTGCTGGATTGAAAACTGTTATATAACATTTAGTTTAACAGTCAACTTTTTTCTTTAATTTCCACTTCCTGATCCCATTTGGGTTGTAAATTGGAATGCGTGTGGATACAAAGCAAAAATAAGTCAACGTCTTTGTGACATTTTTCTTCTATATGGAGCTACTCCAGTGCTTTGAATGTGTATGCACTTTACTGAATCAGGACAACAATGAAGTCCGTATAAAGCCTTAGAAAGCAAATATAATGGGAAGAGAATTTATGATGAGTAAAATAACCATAAGGTAGATTTTTATTAGTTTCTACGTAGATAATGTGCTAGTCTCAGATTTTTTCTAAACTCCCCAGTCCAGAATTTCCCCTCAGCTGAGAGGTATTTTGTTCAGAAACTGCATACAAAACAGAGCAATAGGCACAGTGAAAGCACTGCCTAATTTTTTTATTGGTTCCAAGTCAATACCTTATCCTTGAAGCCAAAGTCAAGGTACCTATGCTGCTTTGCATCTGCTGAAACCTTTCTCTCCTCGACTTGCAACCTAGAATACGACTCCAAAGAATGATACCTCATGTAATGTCAAAGAAGCTAAGTTGGGAAATACCCTGGTTTGATCACACAGCCAAGAAATACCCAAGAGACATGCTGATGAGCCAACACTACAGTCTGCTGGAATTTGATAATGAAAATGGTGCTGTTAGACACTGATAAACAGCCATTTTAGGCAAAGGCAAAATCAGTCATTTTACAGAAACTCTTTTATGCTCAGGAAAAAGGATCATCAATAGCTTTGATTCTTTTCTTTTAAGGTTTTACTTTAATAATTGGTGTGTTTAGGACCTGTACTTCTGCCTGCATTTTTATTTCCAGCAGTAACAGACAGTAACTTCTTCCCTGTGCACCACTGTGCAAGGACAAAAAGTCAGACACAGCTCTTGCGACTTGGAAAAAGCATTTCCTTTTTTGATTCTTCTACAATTCATAATTGATAAGTGTGTCTTACATCACTGGAGGACACAAACAGAATTGAGGTCAGGTTTCAGTCCTACATCTTTCAAATGCTCCATTTGGGAGTCATATATAGCAGTGCTCATCTACTACTATCAGGATTTAAGATAGTTGCTGTTATTTAGCAAGTTAGTAAGAATTATACTTCAGCTGTACTTCAATTGTTCTATCAGAAAGCCAGCCAGCCATCAACACAGAACCAATCAGTGATGCTGATGCTGTTGATCTAAGGAGATGGGAACAGAACCAGCAGCCAAGAGCTGTACACTACACTATCACTAACTTGCTCTAGGATGCAAAGATTGACAATTCATCCTGCTGGATTGCGGTCTCATTTGCTTATATCGTGTCATCCAAATGGTAATGAACCATGTACCATTTCTATTACATGCATGCGTAGTAGCTTGCACAGTGAGAACCCAAGACGCCTAGGAGGTTTCAACACATCCTAGTGTAACAGTAAATGGCCTAAAACATCACCCCCTACTGTAAGTGAAGTCAGTGCATTTCTCACTTGTTTACTTTTAACAGACAAATTTCCCACAAGTGCGTAACAATAAAGGTATTTAAAAGTGCTAAACAGTCTGACACAAACATACAATTTCAATAGCTACCTTCTTTGCCGTGAGGAGACCTCAGTGTATGTGAACATTCATTAAACTCCTCTTTTGATTCTCAATTCAGTTCAGTGTTCATGTTCTCATGTCAGAGATTCCATGCATAGAAGCAGACAGAAATTAGGAATTTTTCCTGATTGAAATCTCTCACACTCGGTATACAAAGTTGGCAAAGAAAAAGACATGCTTCAGAACTTATTTTCACCTTAGCTACAAGGAATATATACAGGAATATATTTTTGTTGTTACAGGACTTCTGCACTCTTCATAGCAATTTGGCAAATTACAAAACCATGGATGTTTCTAAATTATTCATAGTAAATTTTTAGTTTGCACATACCTAGTATATCATCACAGGTTTCCCATATATCCAGATGAAACATGAGTTGCTTTCACCCCTGCAAGTAAAAAGAGGTTTTTATGACAGAAGAATATTTGAATCCTTCTAATCAGCACCTTGTTTAAAAGCTACAAAAACTATTAGAGTCTATTAGAATCTTCTACCACACTGATGACTTTCCACAAGTTTCTTGGGGCAGACATCATATAGATGGTGCTCCACTGTCACCTGTGTTAGACTTGCAGATCACCTTCCGTTCTAAGACTGTCTGCTTATTTAGGTCTTTTTCACCAATTTTTTTCTTCAACAAGTAGAAGATCTATTGCCTTTAGAGCTTTCCCCAGTTTTGACTGCATTCTTCAGGACCAGGTCATGACCCAGATCCTTTGCAACATTACTCACATAGGCCTAACAAACAGATACATGGTCCTAGCAGAGAAGTGTTTCCCAAGCTTTGCTGTGTTTCAGAGTCAGTCAGGACACCAGTGACACATCAAAGATGCGTTTGCCTTCACCAGAGAGCAGTGACTGGTTTCTAGCAATTAGGATATTCCACCAGCAAGCTCCATGGCCACAATATTACTCCCTTTATTGGAGTGGATATCACTCTGATTATGTTCTACAGGCACTTTTCTATGATATCTCACAAACCTTCTAATTTACCTTGAAATGTAAGGTAAATGAAAAAAACTTTTTTTTTTCATTTTATGTTTTTAATCTTCCTGTTGTTCTTTATATAGCTCCTATAACAGACTTTGATTTGAAACAGTAATATTTTTTAGTTTTATGAATTATCACACTCTGCTTTATCACAAAACACACTGTGCAGGAGAAGAACTACAGATTTCAGGTGTTTCCAGCACTGAACAGCAGCTAAGGGAAGACATAAAATGTCTGTGTACTTTACTGCATCTAACTGTCACCATTCAGCACATGAATCTTTTCACCTTGCTCTCTAGTCTGTCCTGCTGATAGAAGCCAACAAAAGGTGACAATTCTTGCAACTACAGCTGTAGCTTTTTATGTCTTTTTATGTCTAATGTCCTCTGAATTTGCTGCCCCGGTGGATTTTAGAACTGTACATAGCCCTCTGACTACCAAAGTAGAAAATAAAAACTACATGTAAATTCAGTTATAAAAAGTTTATCTTATTTTTATGCTGAAAGGTTCTCTTTTGACCATCGTGCTAGAAGAAAACATTTGGAATAGTTTTCATCCAGGTACTTGAATTACAAAAAGAAGGCAAGAAGAACAGAGGAAAAAATAGAGGAGAACAAAGGAAAAAAATCATTACTCATGTGAGCAAACCACTAGAACTTGGGTCTAGTACTTTCTGAAATCGAAGTAGTTGTGTTTTACTTATACATTAGGAAAAAATGGTTGGAAAGTTTAACATAAACATGATGGTGTACATGGAATAACTAGAACAACATTGCAGACACATTTTCCTGCAAAAGTTTCCTTAAAATCTGGACTCTAGCTAAAAAAGATGGAGACAGCAGTGGAGACTAATATATGATGTATCTGTCTGGCTGTAACACTGGAAAAAACTTATATTTGCCTAATTAAAAAGAACCTGCACAGATTTGGGGTAATTTTGGGTACAGATGGTGACTTATATGTGTATGGTGACTGGACCGTGATTTTTATCTTATGCATAGTTATGTTAACTGCAGCTACAAATTATCCACAACTGCAGAGGCATATTTACATTTTTAATTGTTTGTGCACAATATTGAAAATCTGGACCCATAAATGCCTATCCTTTTTAAGAGTAATGGAAAGAGGGTTTTCCTTTATCTTGTTAACATTTCAGAACACAGAGTTGCAGCTTAGAGAGCAAACACATTGATAAATGAAAGAATAAGTAATGACACGTCACTTCAGAAGAAAATTGGCCAGAGAGAATTCTGTTTAGTTTCTGTTTCATTTTGGTTTTTCACTTCATTTTCATTTCCAACTTTAAAAATTGAATATGGGCAGTATTTGATTTTGCTGAGAAGAAAAGAAAAAGAAAAAGGCAAAGAGGGAGAAAGACTAAAACATATTCTCTAGTGTTTAATTTCTTAATTTCTCAATATGCTTTACATGAGGTAGAGGGGGAAAAAAAATGACATACTACAGTCATTGGAAAAGTACTTGATTCTCACAGGCTACCTGTTCAGTACTCCTGGGAGATCAAACACCTGAAATCAACAAATTTGAAAATTTGGGCTTGTGTGTTTATTCTAGAACATTCCTGTTTTCCTCTCATATCAAGGAACATATGATATCTGATGCAGAAAAAGAAAATCCCCAAATCCTCTGTGTTACAAAATATACAATAATAGACCAGAGCTTATTACAAACACAGGGAAACTTCAGATAGGTGATGGATAAAAAATGGATAAATATTGCAACAGTAATTAATAATTAATTAGATCCCAAACAAGATCATTACTTTTCTACATTATGAGCAACACACACATTTGTAGAAATTCTAATAATTTGATAACCCTGGGAACTTGTTTAATTTAAAATGACTTTTTAAACAAGGAAAGAATTAAAAGACTGCTTTAGAAGGAAAAGCTTTTAGATATGTTGCTATTTAACCATATGTCCAAGTAATAGAGAATTACTGGCAAAAGTGAATTAGAGAATATGTGCAAGAAAAGAATATAAATCTCCAGTTCCAAGTTTTGAGGAATTTTATGAGTCATCAACAAAGAGTCATTAGTCACATCCATATCCCCAGGAACACTTACAGATGAGTGATGAGTTTGAGCTTTGTTACTCTTCAATAACCTCTATCCAGGAAATAGAATCATCTATAACTTTTAAGGCTCACATCGCAAAAAGGAAAAAAAAAAATCTAATACTTCGCCTCTGACATAGAATAAATTAGAGACAAGCCAGTAAAAATGTATTTAGGGGGATAAAAAAAGGCTTCTGATAAACATAGAGCGAGATAAATAAAAATAATAAAAGTTCCATTCTGGTCTCTTAGCTCTGCTCGAGGTATCTTTTCTATTCTGGAGCCAGAAGGTAGAATTGAATCTGATTCTCAGGCTGATATCACCTACTCTGACAGCACACTGGGGGCAAATTCACACAGCCTCCTTTTTGGAGAAACGGCTGGTAAATCAGGAGTGTGAGCATAATCTGTTTGTGTGAAAAAAAGAGCTCAAGCTGACTGAGAGGTCATTTTCCCCAAAACTTGTAACACTGAGAAAGACAATCATCAGCCATTAAACTGTAACAGAGACACTTTTGAAACAATTTAGAGGTCAGCTTGAAAGAACTATAAAAGAAGCAAGGAAATATTTAACAGTGGGGAGAGAGAAAAGGAAAGAGAGCAGCATCAAAACTTGGTCTGAAAACACCAGCAGTTGCTCTGCTGGCATTGCCACTTCTGTAAATCGCTTGGATAAGTTATAGAAGGGTGTTGAGAAATCTGTGTTTATTAACATTCTGTAAGCATCTAGCATTATGGTTTATTATGCTGTATTGCTGATACTGATCCTGAATGTACACTTCATTGATTGCTTGTTAATTATTGTCATAAATAAATCAATTAACTACTTTGATCCTAATTTGATTAAAACTATGTGAATTGAGCAGTTTTCCTCTATGATCTGATCTGGTAAAATGTAGTGCAGCTTCAAATCTGATTTCTTTTCTTCCCACTGTACATGGATCCCCAAAACAGTACATATGCAGATAAGCATTGACAAAAATACCAGCTTTGTAAGGAAATCATTATGCCCGCTTTACATGAGGATCTGATTGCACTTTGCTGGGACGTATGCTTGACACAGTAAAGATCACCATAATGAGTGTATATAAGACTTGATAGGCTAGGGATGCAAGTCCTTGGTAGAAATGGTTTTGCATCTTTCTAGCAATACTGTAACAAACCAGCTTATTTTCAGGAAGTGAAACAAATTACTCTTCACAAGTAATTTTTTTATTGACCCAGAGCAATTTGTTGATTCTTGAGCATTGTGCAGATTTGTATGTTGCTTAGAACGTGCTTTCTGTAAACGCAAATTATCAGATTCTTCTCAATTCACATTCACTGAGCAGTAGACCAAGGACTATAACATCACAAAAAACCCTTTCCCTGCTCATTTACTTTTTATAAAACAAGGTTTTTTTGAACCATTGTAAGACTACATTATGCCAGTGATATTCTGTAGTATACTAGAAAAAAACCCCCTTTTTGACTCTTCATTATTACTAGTGTCACCGTATTCACTTGCTCTTTCCATCCACTCTGATAAAGGCTGATTATTTGCCTTCAATAAATCATGCCCATTGACAAAGCTGGCAACTTGATTCTGATTGCTACCTGTGATCCAGCAGTTCATGATTACAAAACTATTTTCTTCTAATCTCCCTTATGTACCAATAAAATTACATCATGGGTCAAAAACTAAACAAAAGGCTAACTAGCCTCTGGTATTATCTTATCTAATAAATAAATTAACCTTATCTGTTTCCAAGTTAAGATAGTTCTGAGTTAGAGGAGACTGACACCACAACTAGATTTGCTATCCTGAGTTTACTATAAACCACATCCCCACAAGATTTAACATAGGGTTTTTTTTCTGTGTAGTAATGAGATTTGTTTACAGATAACAGACGTCTTTTAGAAATGCAGTTATCCTGCTTTCAAAGAATAATAAAAGCTTGCTTCATACAGGAATATAATTTTGGTGTTTGTTCAATGTGTCAGCAGTATTTTCTAAAGAAAGAGAGATCATTCCTCTTCCTACAACAGCAGTATTGTCATTTCACTGACATCTGGAGAACTTCATCGAGTCATGTTTTTGACCTTGTTACAAATGTCTCTGCTAAGCATTTGAATGAACTCAATTGTTTGTAAGAAAACAACAAAGATGAAGTTTTACTGTTCTAAGGGACAGACATATTTTTGAATATAAATACTTTAAAAAAAGAGAGAGGGAGAGAGAGAAAGAACTATGATGTTTTAAATACTATAAAAGCTAAAATGATTGAAGAATTAATCAAGGATGGTAACAAGTTGACCTGCTAGATGAACAAAAAATCACTCACTATTCCATGCAAAACTATTGAATAAAGACTGAAAAGTTGTCTTTGTTGCATCATAGGTTGAGTTTACATTTCAAGTAACAGTTGCATTTAAGAACTCCCATGGTACAGAAAACCTTTACATTTGGGTAAAAGTAAAATAGCAGGCTAATTTGCCAGTTGGAATAAGTTAGTATGGCCTCACTGACAAAAATAGACAATAAGTCACTGAATGAGAGGTTTGGTGCAAGTCATGGAAAAACATATGAATTGTGCTCTTTTACAGAAGCATCACAAGACCAGCACAACCAAGGAATAACTGTTTCGGTTTTTGCTTACAGATTTCCCTTATTGTAACTCCCATCTAGGAACCTGCATCCTTCATCAGACATGTCGTATGTATTACTTTGGTCAGGTACTGACGACTAAAGTCCTCAGGTGTGGAGAGAGGAAGAAAGGGCTATACCGAGCACAGCAGCAAAAAATGGGAGTGCTGGAAGATAGGTGCCTCAGTATTATAAGTTATCTTCTTGTTCTACTTTCATGTGTTAAGGAGACAAGTGCTGAAATCTATCCAGATGGCAGTAGAGATACTGTTTGCACCAGGAAACTTCTAATCTCTGCCTTCTTCTAACAATATTTTCTATGGCCTGATATGAATTTCCTAAAAGACCTTTGACTCTCAGCTTGCTACATAGGTATGCAAAAAAAGTGACAGGAGGCAGTTTGCCCAAGTGTAAGGTTCAGGCAAGCTCAACTTCATGGATGTTGCTGCATAGCATCCACTGGTTCACTAGAGTCTCTCACAATTTACAAGTTGTAGTGGAATCCCTTCAGAACCTGGAAAGGGTATTCAAGCACATACATAAGTTGTAAAAATCTAAGGCTCCACCAGAAATGCTCTTAACAATCCTTGAAAGCTTTGGCAGTGGCACAACAGAGCATTGTATAGACATTTTCAAGAGCTAGAAATATTTTTGAAAGTGAAATCTGGACATAATTCTTCACCAGATAATAATAAAACTGTGTAACAAATGCCTCTAACCTACAATTTTGGATTGCACATTTTGGGCTTTTTTTACAATGAAGATAAAATAAAATAGTTTAATATGTCACAGAAATTCTTAGTTAAGCACTTAAACACATGGGTGAGAGAATAATACCAGTAAAGTGGGATACAAAGTAAAGAGATAGAATGTCAGCTCAGATGATGTAAAGTATCAGTTATCAAAACAAAAGTACAGAGATAAAGGTAATAAATCTCAGAACCAGAAGACAAAGTGAAAACAGAAAGTTATCCCTGTTCCTCAACCGAAAAAAATTACAGCAGACCCACTGTGAGGCCAAGTATGAAGTTATACAAACAGAAGCAACAAGAAGAAGGGAGTATTTTAATCTGAATGAGTTGAGTGACATGAAATTTGGGAGATGGTGTAGGGATTTTTAAATAATTCCATAGGTAACAGTTATTTGCTTTTCTCAGGTGCAAAGGACATGCTTGTATCTCCTGGGTTGTGTATGCATCTTTATTTCATGCACCAGTTGACAGGGATGTATGAGATCTATGCAGCTTCGGCTACTTAAAATTGAATTACGCACCAGAATATCTTGATGACGGAAGAAAGGGGACAGGGCAAGGAGACATGGAGAAGATTCAAATCCTCTGGCATCACTTTGTTAAACAGCATATGTCCTTCTGCCTTTTTTTTTAAGGGGGGGAACATGAGGTCTCTTCTCAGGAATTCAGTCTGAGGCATCGTGAAACAGGACTACACTTTGTAGCATAGAAGGTTAATATGAACCTGTCTAAAAATGAAATGTGGCATGTGTAATCAGTCAGAATCCAGACATGGCTATGCAGCAACTTGGATAGAATTTTCCCCAGCAGCCCACGCACACCCAGCACACTGCACATGATGAATACAAAAATCAGTGTAGCTGAAGATCAAATGTTTGTCCCTTCTTATGCCACCATGTGGCAGAGCACAGCTGCATGCAACACTATGCAGTTGAATGTGTATTAAACTGCTAGTGCTCTTAACTGAATTAGTGAATTCAATGACACACTGAAGTGCCGTTCCCTGAGCTATAAGTCTCTTTCTTACAGTCTAAGATAGCTTTGACTGCCCCTAGATTTGCCCTAGATTTGGGCAAATTATCAAGCATTCCTGGAGATATTCCCCTTTGGAAATGTAGGGGAAGCAGAATCTAAGCCTATCTTTAAAGAACACTGAAGCACACACACATTTACCAACTGTGGAGAAAGTCAGTTGGAAGAGAGTGTAGGCTAGAAGGCAGGAGGTAGACGCAGCAGTACATATATTTTCTTGTTATGATAAACAAGAAAAATAGTTTCTTCCTACACTGCATTAGACACACATTTTAATGCAGTTAGACACTTTTTTCCCCTTACCTTTATTATTTAAGCAGTTATTTAAGCAGTTTCTTTAGTTTTTGATGACATGTTACGAATTTTCAAAAGGGAAAACTTAAAATGCCATCAGAAACAGATGATGTCTTTTGGGCTTTATTTCAATCCATTTCATCAGGTTAAAAACAAAACAAAATCAGGAGGGAGAAAAACCCACTTTCCTCAAGATCAGTGTTTCTCACTCTGGCCTCCTTACAGGTTTCCCTCACCACATTCTGAAGTATTTGATGTCGGTCATTGCTGGCAAGGACGTGCTGCGGTAGACAAATGACTGGTTTGATGCAATACGGCAGTTCCTATGCTCCCAAATGATATAGTCAAGAAAGGAGCAGGAGCTCGTGCGCTCACAAATGAGATTTTACTCAAATAAAAAATTCATTTTAATCCCACTGCCAACTTCTCACTGCTAAAAAACACCTCCTTCCCTCAACCTGCCCCGAAAAGTTGCACATTTATGAAGACTGTAATAATTCTTTTCATATCACAAAGCTCCAATTGTACTAGATGATTTTAAATGGAGCTGTGTGCCTCTCCTTAAATTAACAAATATTGCTGTTTGAGAAGAGGCATGAACGTACAAGTAAGCCCGGTCTCACTTTAGGCTCAGCGTAGAGTAAAAATTTCCTGTTTCTGTGTAGCTGCATGTCGGTGAGCTCACTCAGTTCTGCTGCTGCAAGATTGTAGCTACTGCTCCCAAATCACAAATCACTGTCTTGTGGCTTACTCCGCACAATCACTCCCCTGTAGGTTGCCATAGGCTCAGATTCACTCATGCATGGCAGTGCTGCATCCAGCTCTAGAAATATATCCCTGCTTTACATGTGAAGAAGAGAGAATAGTGAGAAGGGTAAGTCAGGAGAAGAGAGCACACAGGAAGACTGAGCAGCAGTTGAGCTCTAGATGCAAGATAGCTTAGCTTGAAAAGCAAAAGAGAAATGCATGATACTCCACTGTACTATGCTGCTGTCACCTGTAACCAACATTTATTCCTCTGCCAAATGACTGCTGTAAGATGATAATTTTATCCCAGTGTTCGTTGCAATTACACCAAAGCATCCTTGGCATAGGGTGTGTTTATAAAAGTGTCTGGTTTATAAAACACTGTGACTGGGACCTCTTTTTAACTGTCTAAAACAATATAGAGCTTACCAAAACAACAACAAAAAAGTCCTGCAAACGTCTTGTCTGAAAGATTTCTTCCTAATGGCTAGAATTGGAGCTGATACTTAACAAGGGATGATGTTGGCAGGGCTTTGCTTTTCCGCACTCTGGGCAGGAAATCAATTAGAGGTTTTATTTTCCTTTTTTAAGAATAAAAATTCAAAGAATAAGTAATCTCTGTTTTAGTCAATACTACCGTTTTGAAAGAGATTTGTAGCATAGATAAAACATTGCAACCAGACCCAGAAGCCACTGACATAAGGAATAAAAACACCACAACAAGAAGCTTCTTTCAGGATACTGGGTAAACCATGTATTCCCTCAACATAAAAGTCCTCAAAGCTATGGCAGCTCTTAAATATAGCTTTTCCACTTATTTTAATTGAGTAATAAACATTCCTCCCCTTCACTTCTTGCTTAGATTATAAACTCCTCAGGGCTGGCGCAGGTTGTACATTCATACAGTGCTTAGTCTATGTGGACGTTTTACTCTCATCATTTTGGGAGCAGCAACCATGTACAGGAGGGCAATTCTAACAAGTCTAAATACCCATGCATCTAACTTCCATTAAATGGAATTTTTAGAATCAATTTTTTTTCAAGTAGCTGCAGAAAGTGTAATTATTGACTTTGAGAATGAAGAGGGGAATGGTCAGGCTGTTGGACTAGATGATCATGTAGGTCCCTTCCAATTGAACTATTCTATTCTGTCTATTAGAATAACAAATTGGAATAAAATGTAGGTGGAGTCTAATTGCAGGCATCATCTAACTTCTTATGAGCAGGCAGGATACCTGAATACCAAAACATTCATATTGGATAAAATAATGTACTAATTTGTTGTTTCAGACAGATAATGGCAACAAAGGCACATATACAAAAATAAAGAACCCCAAAGAAATTACTTTAGTATTACAGTTTTGTTTTCCAATACAGAAAGAGATGGAAACATATTAAGCTTTGCAAGACTCCTAGAAAATATGTATAAAGCACACATACATGTAGGAGAGTATATTAAGATTTTGATACACAAATATAATGATAATGCATATACTTACTGCATATACCATAAAGGATACCTTTCAACTGCAGCAGGATCATATTTTGCTAGAAATTAAATACCCTTGTACTTTCACCTCTACATCATTGATAAAATAAATGAAGATGCACATTGATCCTTTTGAAGAATAGGGATAATGACCACAGTAATATTTCCAGAGGCTTTGGGCAAAAATGGACAGATACAGGGCTTTGAAACACATTCACTTAGTGTGCCTCAGAGTCCCAATTGCCTTGAAGTATGAGATACACAATTTTTTAAAGTTACAAAAAGAATGGCTTTTTCTGGAAATACTTACAATTGTCTTCCAATTCTCATCTACTACTAAATTTTTTACTTTTAGTTCATATTTTGTATTATATAAGTAAAAACCCTAATTGAATGCCGTTTTCCTTCTTAAGTATCCTATACCACTTCATCCAAAGACCCTATTTTCCAAACTAGTTTCATCTTCTCCTCCTCCTCACGTATTCTTCTCGGTTCATAAAGCAAACTATAAGCCCTAGCTATTTTTAACACTTCTAAACACTTATAGACACCTATAGATCTCTACCATCCCAACTTCCATGACATCTGGGCATTTAAACCACAGGGTCTCAGTGCACCTCTCAACTCAAGTGCTTGTGAGCTGTCCTTCAAATGCAATACAGGAGCTGTAAGGAAAATATTCCATTGGGACAGCTTGCCAGAGAAAACAAACATCAAACTGATTCAGTACTGTGAGAAATTCGAGACTGAAAAATAGTCAATCTCATGGTAAAAGTGCAATGACATGTTCATGTAGCAGTGATAGAAAACAATTTCCAGAAATCAAACAAATCCAGGTCTAGGTTGGGAGGTATAGGGAACTGTCTCTCCACCAGGAGATCACATACGAGTCTCTAGCCAGCATGAATTTACCTGCTATATGCTAGACAAGAAGAAAGTAAAGGACAGTAAAAAAACCACCACAAAACAAACAAATAAACAAAAACCCCACAACACCAAAAAAAAACCCAGTAACAATTTACATTGTAGCTTAACTGGGTCATCTGTGGTACCTTAGCGGTACAAAATAACTAGACATATACCCTTTTTAAACAGCTGCTAACTACATTTGTTTCCCTTCAAGGAAATGATTGAACTGGACACAAAGCTGTAAAGTCCTTTAATCACACCTGAACATGGATACCATAGGAATACAGAGAAAATAAAAAAGTTTTGCACATTTTACTTTCATTTTTGTTCTAGTAAGCCATGGCACCTACTGTTTCTAATCCATCTTTCCTCTTACCCAGAAAATTATTGACTATATAGATACACACACACTTTTGTAATCACAGTAGTTATCTTTTGTGCTGGTTTTGGCTGGGATAGAGTTAATTTTCTTCATAGTAGCTGGCATGGGGTTATGTTTTGGATGTGTGCTGGAAACAGTGTTGGTAATACAGAGATGTTTTAGTTACTGCCGAGCAGTGCTTACATAGAGTCAAGGCCTTTTCTACTCCTCACCCCACCCCACCAGCGAGCAGGCTGGGGGTGCACAAGAAGCTGGGAGGGGACACGGCTGGGACAGCTGACCCCAACTGACCAAAAGGATATCCCATGCCATATGACATCATGCTCAGTACATAAAGCTGGGGAAGAAGAAGGAGGGGGGCACGTTTGGTGTGATGGTGTTTGTCTTTCCAAGTCACCGTTACGCGTGATGGAGCCCTGCTTTCCTGGAGAAGGCTGAACACCTGCCTGCCGATGGGAAGGAGTGAGTGAATTCCTTGTTTTGCTTTGCTTGTGCGCGTGGCTTTTGCTTTACCTATTAAACTGCCTTTATCTCAGCCCACGAGTTTTTCTCACTTTTACCTCTCCGATTCTCTCCCCCATCCCACTGGGGGGAGTGAGCGAGCGGCTGGGTGGTGCTGAGTTGCTGGCTGGGGTTAAGCCACGGCACTTTAAAACTGAATAGATGTCCTTGAAATGGAGAGCTTTCATCTTTGTTTCATTGAACTAGGGCTTTAGATAAGCAACTTCACATACCTTTTAATTTTCTTTAGTCAAACCTTATTCCTTTGCAAAGTTTTTCTTTAGACAACAAAGCTGTCAGGAAGCAGACAAAGAATTGTGTGTGAATTTTTTCTGAGTTTTGTATTATTTTGAAAAGCCTCAGAGGCATTGCTGGGAAGGAAGGAAATAGCAAACAACAACAATAAAAAATTATAATGTCACTAAGGACATCTGAAATGACATTGTCAATGTTAAGGAAATGTCTCAGAAGTGTGTTTTTAAAGTCTCATTTTTTAGGAATGCCACTGATAAATTCTCATAACTAAATGGTACTGCAGATACAGCTCTTTCCAGCTAGTCTTTGCACAAACTTTGCACCAATTGAAATTTGTTTTTGATACAACAGATTTAATTAGGCAGACAGAAACTATTGTGTACCCATGAATAAATCTTTGTAATAGTGACTTTACATTGATCTTTCTTACACAGGCAAGAAATCAAGTTATGTTACATTGGTATAAATCAAATTACAGTCAAAGTCTTGGAGAATTCATCAATGGGTATGATCAATTTTTTAAAAAGTACATCTCTGAGGTGCAAGTTTGTGCATCTTAGTTCAAACTAGCCATCAAAGAACATGTTAGAAATCATTCTGATGTCTGTCTTTGCTTTTTGCTCTCCACGCCATTCCCCCCAAAGAAATTATGGAATTCATGGGACTTCTACATCAAGAAACCTATGATGTTAGTGCTGAATTCAAAACACTGCATTTTCTATTCTAGTGTACTTGGTTGTGTCTGACTGTATGTATTTTTTGGTGTCTTGTATTTTATGTCGCATTTATGCACATTAGGTCCATTTTGCATTTCTTCTACAAAACTTATATTTAAATCTTGCAGCCCTTCACCTTGCAAGGAAAGAAAACAGATTACCAGATCTATTGTGCCCTCCAATTCACAAAACTCTGTAGATGTACATTATTGTTAATAGAATCCTTATTGTTGTGCTACCACTATAGAAAACAAGTAGGGGCACAAGGTAGCAAAAAGGGGCAGAAGGGTTAGAAATATACGACAAGAACTAAAGGGATACAATTTTCTTAGAGAATAAAAGGTGCATCTCTGTGTGATCTATCAGTTCCTTCTGCCATCACCACAAGCTGACCTCTGTGCTTTCTTTTCATTGTGAATATGCCCCAGCTAGGTTGATCTTATACTTCCTTCTGTCTGCAGGTCTCCCACTGAAAGATTAGCTACCAAAGGCAACTCAAACCAGTAGGAATATTTTCTAAATAACTGAGACAAAATCTGAGTGTTCACCTCAAGGTTTGGCTGCAGCTAGATATAGATTACAGAGGGTTGAAAGATATTACCAACTTTTTTCATTCCTTTCGTTGTTAAAAATTTTTGTTATTATTTATTAGTTCTAAGGTAAGGAAAAAAAAATAAAAAACAAACGCTTCTCATCACTGTGCTATACAAATGTTAGAGGGAATTTGCTGCTGCAAGAAGAAAGGCATGGGCTAGGCAGAATACATTGTGGGCAGCCATAGCCTGCACAATGTATGTCTAGGAGAGTTGACACTTCCATTTTTCTATCTTATTCTTGCTACTCTTCATAGAAAAAAAAAAGTTTATTTCCTCAAACAAACATTAAACACTTTTTGTTTCTTTAACTATGAAGTCCACATAGTCTTCAAGTCCACAGAGTATCAGACCACAGAGTTGTATTACAACTCTAGGTAATCTATTTGCCTTTACTTTCTCCTGGCTATATGGCTCTGCCTTTGCCAGTTACCTTCCCTGTCTGTGGTATTTTTTAAATGAGGCAGGACTTGAATGTTCTTGTTAAGCCTGAAAAAGAGCACTTGGCAAGTCCATTGGTTTTAATGGAGCATGTCTTTGCAACCATCTATTTCTACTTGTCTGGCACATGCTGGCCTTGTTCAGCATAAAAGCAGTATTTAGTCTGTGCCAAAACAAAATTAAGTGGTACACTGTGATCTCACCCATGGTAAGGGGTTTATGGTACAAGGCATTGTGCAAAACCAGAATAAATTACAAGACTGGAAAACTTACAAAGCAAAGAGACAAGATGAGCTAAGAAGCAAGGGAAGAGAAAGAATGTGTTGGAAAAGATTCAGTGGTCTAATATGGGATATTGAAACTGAATTGCCAATGCCTCAACTCTACTTCAAATTTTGCCGTCTTTGACATTACCAAAACTGTCTCCACCTTTTTCTATTCTTTATCCATTCCCCTAAAGGGAAAGTATAGTATAAGACTAGTATAAGTAGTACAAGACACTTATATATAGTATAAGACACTTATACTATATAGTATAAGACTAGTATAAGTAGTATAAGACACTTTGCTGAGAAACTCAGTCCTTCACACTTATCTCGGCATCGGCTTATTCAAAACAAAAAACATTCTTCAGGTTAGGCCATTTAACATGTTCCACATTCAGCAGCAGCAATCTGACAAACTATATAATCATCCTCGCTTGAGCTTGGGAAAGGGATCTGAGAGTTGAATCTTGACTCCTTCTCCTAAAACTTTTTCCACATGGGTGGAATAGGATTCACATAAAAATTTAATAATTTCCATGGGGAACAGATTGGAGGATTGTGCCCTTTGCCAATTTATAAGCAATTAGCGACTGTAGTGACCCAAGTTTATATCTATGCTCTATTTGTTACACATGAAATATTTACGTATGGATGTACAGGAATTAATTGAATTAATTAGAGGATTTTTTTGACTGATCAGTTCATTTTCTACTAAAAACAAAAGTAAGACGTAAGTAGAGACAAACAAGTATTTTTAAAAAACAGTCCACAGTGCAGGGTAGGAGGAAATAACCTAGAGAAAAATCATTTAATGATGTGTATCAACAGCATCTTTCTCTTGACAAATGTTAGTTGACTACTCAGAAAAAGCTTTTCAAATTATTTCTCAACTTTAAAGAACTGCTTCAGAGTAAGTTTACTCACCAGGTCATGTTCTTGGTTTTGTTTTCTTTTTTATTATTATTAACTTTAATATGCCTAGACGATCTCCTTGTTAGAGTATTCCTTACCATTTCTGTGCCACTCTCCCTTAGAAAAGTAATGGTATTAAAATGCTTGTATTTCTTTTTTAGCAAGAGCTGACAAGCTTTTATTTCCTTCCTTTCCATCTGTCTTCTGAAGAAAAAATTGGCCAACTTTACTGCAAAAAAAATCAGCTGTCTGCAAGGCTTTGAGTTCCAGGGCCAGGGTGGGGTAGCAACTGATGGATTCGAATAGGTGTACAGATCCAGTGAAATAAGTTTGCTGAACACTGACATTCATTCCCTTCCTTTGGGGGAATTCTAAAGAGATTTAATGGACAAATATTGTGCTTATAAAAAGAAAAGATCTTTCATCAGCCACATAAGAGAAAAACTTGAGTGTTAGAAGGGAAGTGACAGAAAAGTAACAAGAAAAAGTTATGTTATATGCGAGCAAAAAAAGTATGCTAAAAAGAATAGACGCTACACTCTAAAAAGTATTAACTTGCTCTAATTTATGCTGAAACCTGAAAGAGGAAGTGTTTATTATTTTGCTAAATGTTTCAGAAATCTCTAATAGATGTGGAATAGATATTTGCTTCTATCATCCGAACAGTACGATTAATGTGCTGGTTAGTCTGAGAAGACACAGCAATGGGAATAATTTGGTCATGTCTGTGAAAGGGTAGCAGACAAGTGTCCAAGGATTATACCAAACAGACCTAGCAAGTATCTAAACTCAAATGAGCTTGGCATACTGAAACCCAAAACAGAGCAACCAGTATTGTCCAGGAGTAATTCCATCAATCAGGTGAAAGGCAGCCCTTTCAGAAAATCTGCTTGTTACAGCAATGGCGTGGAAGTAAACCAATGTGGAGAGTTTTTCAAATTATTATTATGCTCTAACTTCTCTAACTCATATTATGACATAGTTTCTTCATGCATTGTATGCTGTATTAACTTTGTTGTCATAGAGATAAGTGATAATCCAGAGAAGAAATGTTTACAGTCTGCTGTCACCTTCTAGATTATTCTACATTATGAGGTCTAATGACTCCAAAGGTATGTCATAGATTATGGACAAGGATAGGATAATGTGAACATTTCACAATTTGGGTTTAAAATGAACCAGATTTAAACTAATCTTTATTTCATAACTTACTGACATGTATAGTATGTAAGAAATAAAAATAATGTCTTACATCATCTTCATTCAAGATACTGTTGAAACCTTACACTCTTCTTACAGACATGCTGCTTGCTTTTGTGTACAAAACAATGGTTACAGACAGCAATTGCAATAAAAATGTCATCTTCTGTAAAAAGTTACAACACTTTTACTACCTGAAATAGCAGCAGTTACAATTTTCACAGCCACTGAATTCCATAAATTCTTTATAAGTTTTGTTATGTATTTCTAAGATATTTGATATTTATGAAGTTTGTCACACTAATAACTCTGAAAACTAGAATCTTCTATCCATGTCTTCTTTTTCTTCTTCCCCACCCCATAATGTAACTTAAAATGTTTGGAACAATGTACACTTTTGAAAGTGTACTTCCATTATACAGATATGTATGTTTGTACGTCTATGTGTGCATACACACACAAATAATTCTTTTTAAGACTATAAAAAAATATTTCCCTGTTGGTTTTGTTTTAAAAAAAAAAGTAATTTACAATCTTCCTATCTTAATAGTTGCAGTGAAAAGGAATGTGATACAATATTTCATTTCCTTTGACTCTAGTTTCCTACAAATCTTTCAGGTGGCTCTTTGGTCAGCTGAATGAGGTAGCAAAAGATTGACATATGGTTTCTTCCTTCCAGTCTTCTGAGATATTTCATTGCCACAGTCCTACTTCTGAACAGAATTATTCCAATTTTGCTCTAGTTTGATGGCTAACATTCATTGCGGGTATATGGACTGCGTATTCACTACAAACCACAGTATGGTCTTTAAGACAAATATTAAGGATAACAAAAAAGTAAATCTGGAAATCATCAGTTTTGCCGCCAGAACAAGAGAGAGGTGTGTATAACTTGATATTTCAGAATGATGCCTACCAACAGGAAAAGAGATTCTTCATTTACTCTACTGAGTAATGTCATGTTGGCATACCAGTGAGATGATCTTGCCCAGACTCACTGCTCAGTGCTAGAAGTGATTTCAGACAGTATAAAAGAGGGATGAGGAAAGTGCTGGTACGTGATCTGGTTCAGTAAGAGACAGCTCTACCCTCTGGTGGTTGGGTAGCAGCTGTTCAAGCCTGGAAGTAAAACTAATTAAAATATTGTGACAAGATGAGGAGTTCAGTGTTATTGATGTTCATAAGAATAAAGGTACATTAAACATAACACACAAAACAAGGATTCATTAGAAGAAAGCGTGGTCATTCCTCAAAGGAGGAAATTTCCAAAGAAGGGTTGTGATAAAGCTAATACTGTAGTCACAAGTAGACCTGACAGTGTCACTGCCAGCAGAGCAGTTAAATCCCTGTTCATGGCAAAGAGAGATTATAGTTACTATGTAGACCTTAAACCTGAATGTAAAAACTTTATTTATATAGTTGCTTCTTTGCAAGAGATTTCAAGCCAGACTTTGGATAATACTGAGGCACACAGGCTTCATCACACAGACCACTATCCCTCTTCCCCACCACCCCAAATATGCACTCCAATGTACAGTTCCCTGCCTTTTATTGACAAATACAGCTACAGCGGGTATGCAAGGATGGGAGTTAAATATCCTGAAATTAGTAAGTACTCCAAGATCCAGTCTCTATCTTTACACAAAAAGCCATTTTTTAGTTTGCCACACGTTATGACTGACAATGCTATTTCCAGATATTTAGGCCTCACTCTTTCCCTAAAATTTCTAGAACAGGCTTCAGTCTGTACAGACAACTTAGTCTGTCAAAATGCAGTCAAGATGAAGAGTCCAGTTTAGATATTGTGGAACCTAGGTCTACGCTTGTGTTTTATAAACTGTTATGAAACACACTGCAGTTCACCTACCTCTCTATATCACATTCAGGAGCCAGGGAATCAGAAGTGTCAGAAATACAAAGTCTCATCACTGAATCAAAGAAATAGCTTTCTCGAGGTCCACTGCATTTGCCCACCACCTGTAGTGTTTATTCAGTTGTATTTAGACTATAAATTCTTTGGAAAAAGTACTACCTTCCTGTTAGTAGCAAAACTGGCAAAATTGGTCCAGCCTAGACACATGTAAAGAGACTGTTAAGTTTGCTTTCACAATAATTTTCTGTGCATCTTCCTAAGAAAAACTGAGAAAAGTAAGTTTCAGCCAAAATAAGAAGTTAAAATATTCTTGAAAACAAAGTAAGCTTTCCTTCTAATCTCATTTTCTTGCATTGTAATATAAGAAGTGTGTGGATAGTATTTTGGGGGAAGATATTTTTTGTTTTTACACCAGCAAGGATTTATCAATCACATGATCTATCCCCAAACTTTGCAAATTTAGCACAACTTCTGAATGAAAAGAGGTTGCAGTGATTCATCAAGAATAAATACGAAATATGACATCGGATAAGTCTGCTACCACTCACTCTATTTGCTAGATCTTCAGAACTTTGATTTTGTCAATTCATTATCAACCCAAATTCACTTACTTTCAGTGGTGAATTAGCTTCAGGTTCATACAACGTCCTAGTCTATGCCTGGGCTCCCTAGACTCTCTTGTAGTACAAACAATTACTCATAACAGCTACTTATGCAAAACAAATTGCTTTGTGCTTCACAGTTGCTTACACTGCCTTAGAGGATACATCCTACTGTAAAGTGGGACTAAGTGGTAAGCTGTCTGACACAAGCAGTATTTGGTGTCTTTAGAAGAAAGGTCATCTGCTTTCTCTTACGTGGAATAAAGCAATATCAGATTTTGTAACAATACATTAAATGGAAATATTGCAACACAAAAGAGGAGTTCAGAAGAGGGAATCGAAACTGTAGACAGAAGCTGAGAGAGCGTGAGAGATCTGCAACTTATTTGGTAAACATAATGATTCATTGTTATAAAACTACAAAGTGAGAAAACACGTAGATGTAAGGATACTGTATGTGGAAGTTGAGGATTCAGGCAAACTAATACTTACTACTTCATGGAACTGGAAATAATGACAGATTTTAAAACGTTCCCTAGGAATAGCCTTCTATCTCCTCATAAGGTTGTCTGATAACAGTTTAGGAAAACAGTATGGTCTGTTGGTTTCATTCCATTGAGAATTGGATGAATTCTCAATTTGTATTTGCTTTCCCCTTTCTCTATTCAATTTTGGGCCATTCTCCAAACATTTGTATTTGTACACATACTTCAGGACGATAAAGTGACTATACCTGGTTGGCAGACAGTTCCAGAGGCTACACACTCTATACAAACCTGTGTTAAAGTTTCTGCCCCCAAACAGACTATCTCAGCCTTATGTAAACTAAAAGGCAGACAACTAAGAATTTAAGAAGTAAGTTTTAAATATGATGGAGAACCACATCTCAGTAAGGCCAAGGAGACCTGTTTTGGAAGCAGCTGTTTTCCCAGAGTGGACGCAAATAGTCAAGGTCCAACCTGCAGTCTACCTTAACAGAAGCCTGGTAACGTCACCACAGCTCACACTCGAGCACTTATGCTGATTCAGCAGTACTCTTCAAACACATGCTCCAAACTAAAGAGTGCATTATGCAAAAGCCAGTGGAAAACTCAAATATTTTTAAAATTGATTTGCTAAGTCAAAGAACATGCATTTATATTCTTGCTCTAGGTGCTGACAAGACTGGCCCATAATCCAGCATTTAACATATTAGCATCTACTATAGTCATGAAAGATTAGAGTGCTGATAAAACACATTAAATGTGGTAGAAAAATGTTATTCTCCTAAGTTTCTTTCTTTTTCCATGTGTTAATAGTTTTTGTCAGCCACGTGCCAAGAAGAACAAACCACTGTGATCCCAGTCTGAAGATAACATAATTACAGGGATAAATACTATTTCTAAATAATCAATTTCCTTGGTTTCTTATTGCCTGTGAAAATAAGAAAACACTACCAAGACAAGCGCTCTTCCATTGTTTGCTTTTATAGTGAACAGATTTAACTGTCTCATCAACTGTGTCAACTACTAAAGTGAATGTTCCTGTCAAGGATTTGAGATACACAGTCCTATAAAGATCACATTTTTATTCTGAGTTGAGGCCTGATCATAGCAACTTCATGAGAACTTTTTTGTGCAAATTAGCTCCTGTCAAACAGATTCACTTTCATCAAATCACAATTCACTGATGTTTCTGGCATAGCTTTTATGCACACCAGTATTCTCATGTGAAATTAAGAGGAAACCATATGTTTTGATTCACCTTCAGTTCTATCTGCCATATGATCTTGTATTCTGGAGACAAAATGCTTTTAATGAACAGAAAGTGTCGAAATCTATTTGCAAAAATGCGTCAAAAGTAAAATACTAAACCCAGTTTAAGACTAAAGATCTGTATTAATACAAACATTACAGTTCTATATGAATTAACATATTTTGCTTTATTCCGTAACATGGGTTTCCATAAAGATACTTCAGGCTCTAAAAATTCTTTTTGTTTTCTTTTTCTGCAAGCTTGAACAGAGATCAAATGACAGAAACACATCCTGAGGATGTCAGGAACTTATTTTAAATGCTGCTTTACCAATAGCTTAAGGGCAACTACTTTTTAGGGAGTCTAGAAAAAGATTTTTTTTTTCAAATAATAAAATATTAGATTTTCAATATGCTAACTACTTTTTTTCCCCAAGTAGTAGGTAGGCCTGCCCCCTAATTTCACTACTTTTTTTTTCCCCTAACACAAAGCTGGAAAATAAGTGTTAGACTTTATTACAGACTTGTCCTGGATTAGTGACACATACACCTTTCTGAAGTAGAACATAAAATGAGTCTAAACTGTAACTCCACAGAAATCAGCAGCACATCTATATACTGTACTGAGAAAGAAAACAAGTCAGTCTGCCTTTCCTGAGTAATACATACATTTCTGTAAGAGACTTACACAGTTAAGTCTCTGGCTACTCTCTATGTTTAAGAAAATAAAATAGCAGTAGGATTGTTTTATGTTTCTCACATTACACCAATAAGATGGAAAATAAGTTTGCTAGTGGCTGCCCAGCTATCTTGATGGGTTTTAGCCTGTGCTATTCAATGCTGCACTTGCTAGAATCAGAATTTGGAAAGAATTTGCTGTTCGGAAATTATATCCATCTTAAACACTGTTGTATGGGTTTGTTTGGGGTTTTTTGGGTTGGGTTTTTTTGTTTGCTTGTTTGTTTGTTTTTTCAAATGAAGTTACACAGTGAGCAGAACAATATATACCTTATATAATTCTAGGCTTTAAAAGCACTGTTTCTGACTGCTTCTCTACAGACTCTGCAACACAATTTCCAATTCACAGTACAGTCAAGCGTTTTACAAAAAAAAAAGTTGTGGACTGTAGAATGTACTGCAAACCATTGCAGTTTGAGTAGCTCAGTCGTTTTGATATCTTGCCTTACAGTGGCAGTTGCATTTCAGAGTAGACAACAGGCTGGAACACCATGTGCAGCACAAAAGCTGCACCTCTTCAGCTCAGGTTCATTTGAACTTGCAACTTATTTCACTGGGAATTCAGAGGAATTCCACTCCCCCAGCAGAAATACGACAGAGGCCCACAGCTGTCTGTTCAGAATGCAGTATTTCCTATTTTACATAAACTTGTAGAGAACAACAAGCTTGTACAAACAACAGGCAAGCTTCTTTGCTTTAAACAATGATTGTTTATACCAATTAAGCTTTTTAAGGGAAACACTCTAGTATAAACAACTGACATATGCAGATACCATTGAAACCATTAATTTCTGTTCAAAGTTACCCAAGAAGCAGGTCTGCAGAATAGAAGCAAAGCTGGTGTTAACTTGCCAGTTTTATTCAAGGTACGTTTTTAAAAAAAAAGAAAAAAAATCATCACATTTACCCATTTGTAAGTTCAGTAGATGGTAATCATAGTCTGAAGCCTCCAACAGATTGCTCGAGGAAAAAAGATGATTGTAACTGGTGTCTCAGTTATTTCTTTACATGGAATCGATTAATTTTCTGAGTGTGGTAGCAAAAACTTTGCTTTCAAATTTTCAAGAGAAACCACAGTAGAAAATGAAAGACAAGGAAAGACTTATTACAAATAAATGAAGATATGTGCATGTGATTGACATTGGTCTGATTTTTCATCTGTTGTTATTTAGATGAAGGAATATTCCATCCTTCTGTTCCTCCTTGTAAGGATGACTCTTAAAGTATTTACATTTTTATGTGGAAAGGCAACCTTTTTCCTCACAAAGCTCAAGACACTTCATTAAGACAATTTTAATAAAAATAAGTCTGGTTAGGGCAAAGGAAGAATTATGTTAATTCCTTTCTAGGGATAAATACATACTAATAAATGAGAATTAAGATAAAACCCTGATCTGACATCTGCTAATTAGTGAAGCTCTAGTATCACACAAATTGCAACTCTGGGGCAGTAACTTACCTTATTCAACATCACATTTTCTCACCATCACTTGTGAATAGCAAATCAAGCACTCCCTTAACACAGAAAGAAGTGCCGTACACTCTGCACAAAAAGGGCTCACAATTTTACCAGCTTTAATGCCAAAACTATTCTTATCCCATTGAACACAAAATGTCTTTTGTGCTCCCCCCACTCCCTGGGGAGTTTGCAGCAACTCCCGTTATAACTAATAAGGAATTTATTTCTGTTAGGTACAACAACTTTTATTTCCCCCAAAAGCAAAAGCATTGTAGCTAATAAAAGTAAAGTTATACAAGGAAAGATAGGGAGGACTTCAATAAAATAAAACTAGCTGCAATAAACCAGAGTAATTTTTAAGTAATAAAGATCTCCAATGTACAGTGCTATAGTGCTCACAGACCAGGGAGGAAAGAATCCAGCTGAAAATACAGAAGGAAAACTATCTTCTACGGACCAGGGCTAACTGTGGTGGGGATGAAACTGACTATCAAAACATACTCTTCTGTTTGCATCTTACTCAAAAGAGCTGAATACCCGGTTTTATATCAGGTTTGCATATAAAGTGATTGAATTCTTCAATTCATGGTAATCATCAGCATTCATCACTATGTAGCAGGAAAACAGACAGATTTTCCTTGTCTATTGTACTCTGCAGCATACGGGAACTTCATGCTATTGATCTTCCCCTGCTTGGTGTCCACTCATTTATTGTTAGCTGATGGATTTTTTCAGATCAGCCAGTGAACATGAAAAAAGTTGACCAGCAGCTACTTTGTGTAGGAACACAGAAGCAGGTTCACAAGCAATAGGGAGCAATGAGCCATTTTTTTCCTACATTTTTTTCCTGTTTTTTTTAAAACAAAATTATTTATACCAACTTTCATACTCTGCTCCTTTGAGATTTCATCAGCCAAATTCTTTGTTAGAATTGTATTGCAACAAGATAAAAATTGATTGAAAGAAAAGCCAGCTGAAGGAAGACAAGTGAAAAACAAAGGAAGAATCATCATTGCTGGAAAGAAAGGTCTGATATTGGTCATGGAAAGGAACTGAGATGTATGATACATATCACTGAATGAAACTTAGCTCCTTAACTTGGCCTGGGTCCAAACCTATGTGTTTTTTTTCCTTATTTAAAATGAGATTATGTAAAAAAAATTGAAAGATTACAGGAAAAAAACATGTGAAGCCACATAATTTTGTATGACACTTGAAGAGCATAAAGTAAAGCTACAAAACACTGCAGTATAATATTGAGCCACATTTCCATTATTAATAACAAAATAATCAGATGCAGCCTTCTGTGAGACTGATTGTTAAATAAAAAAAGGAAAACATCAAGCTAGCCAAGCAATATCCAATATACATACAGTCAATGTAGAAAGACCTAGATTTGTGACATCCTAAAGTTTCAGTCTACTACTTCAAGCAAAGCATCCTGCGTTGCACTATCACTACTCTACCGCAGGTTGCTCCAGTACCATCTAAAGCACTGCAACCTCCTGTGGGGAACCCCTGGAAAACAACATGTGCATCTCACTGAAGGTGAGTTCAGTGCCTCAATTAAATGGAACAGCTTCCAGTAGTCATCATTTAGTAGAAAGAAAAAAAAAGAGGGGGAAAAAAAAAAAAAGAAAAGGCAAAAAAAAAAGAAAAAAAAAAGGTAGGATTCAACATAAGGAAATCTCATGACTTAATTTACTAAACTAGCCCTTTGCATGTGTATAGCCTTCTGAGGCCTATGAATCTTGAGAGGTTAAAGTATTAAAAACTAAGTGTTGCAACCAATATCCTAAAAGAAATTTATGCATCAAATCTACAGCACAGCAAGGTTAAGTTACTTATTGAGGGCCGTATATCAAACTGTGGTTTGTTTTTCCATTGCTCACTTTGAACTACTGGGCAGCTAACCATAAGAAGATAGAGGAATCATTGACCATTGTTTAATATTTTGTAGATTTATAATCCAACTATTATTACAGTACGCTTTCTTTAAATGCCTCAGTTATACACTATTATTTCTACTCCTGAAGCTTTATAACAGCTTAATCTCTCTCACTGTTTGATACAGTTATTTTTAAACTAAAAAGGATTTCATACTGTTATATGTTTTTCTCTGTCAGTTCTTCCTTCTCAGTGTCATAACCATGCTTTGGAGCAGACTGCTGTCATAGTAAAATGTTGTAGACAGTACTGAGATCAAATGAAACCCAAATTCATCCCATTGTCATAATCTTAATAAGTCAACACATTTAAGAAGCCGTACCTTTTAGCATTGTTATTTCAATGAGAAGATGGTGGCAATCAGGAAAACTGTCATGATGGGTCTTCAAATGCAAGAACCAAATGCAGAGTCAAACGCAAATTTCTTTTACATACTGTTATTATCATTGAGTATAGTGTTTGTGGTTTACCTGTTATTTTAGAAATACCTCCTTTTGTATCAGAACAGATTCCTGTGTAAGCCAGACTCTATGCTACTGGTCACTTTTGTTTATTTAGAACATTGCAGATTGATTTTCCTAATTGGAAAGTCTTATCATTCAGACAGAGAAGAGAGGGGGAAAAAAAGCTATGACTTAAGTGACTCATTATGTATTTCCACAAGTAGTGCGTGCTGCAAGTGAACTGCTTGTAGATATACAATACACTGAACTTTACCATGCAAACCTTTCGGCAGATTCTTATAAATTAATTTGAAGAAAAGAGAATGCATTGTATAAAGTTTCTTAAATGGGAAGTGTACTACATTTATTTACACCAAGTAATGTGCATACATAGTAAAAATCTTTCAGAAAACATGCTCAATTTTTTGTTATATACTTCTGAGTGTTTTCCAAGAGATGGCAGTTCAGCTTTTAGATCCCATCCTATGAAACTGGTGAGCATTGCTGTGTCTTGAAGTACCATTTTGCTCTGATAAAATAGTGCCTAGAACGTGCCAACAGGTGGAAGTTTTTATTTCTTGATGCTAAACTATCTTGCTACAGCATGAATGATAGTATCCTATTTGAAGGAGGCATAGGCTAAAATCCCCAAGAATCAACAGCAACCACTACCAAACTGAAAGGTCCACGATGTCTGTGAATCAGGTATTGAGACAGACATGGAGCACACTAGCTAGTAATTACAGAGTATTTTCTGCAGCCAACAATGAAACAGCATATTAGATTAATTCCATTATAATTACCTCCAACTGTAAACCCCATGATTGTAAATGGTGCTTTTACATGTTTTCATGTACACTTACAACAGCACTGATGCATTTAGGTCCCCTACTGTAATACAATAATAAAAATACTTTAGGAAAAAAAATAGTTTAAATACTTGGTATAGCAACCTGAGCATTTAGGCAGAAGCATTCACTCTCTAAATCCCTGTTAAATAATTGAATGAAAAACTGTCAACAATGGAAAACTTTCTTCTCTCCTATTGTGTTATGTAAAGTAGAACATAGGACACGTAAAGAGAGTCCTATGCATTTCCAAAACACCAGACAGAGAAATATCCAAAACTTAAATTGGGAACAGAAGAAACAGCATAAGGAACAGTCTGTTACTCTGTAAAAAGTGGGATCTCCAGTGAGAAATACTATTCATCAGACTTGTGCATCCTTAACCTTACTACTAATGAGAAAACTGGTAGAAATGAGCCTCATGCAATTACACAAAATTTTCTCTGATATTCTCATAGAAGGGGTGTATTGGGTTTGCGTGGCAAGGTTTTGGTAGCAGGGGGGGCTACAGAGGTGGCTTCTGTGAGAAGCTGCTAGAAGTCCAATAAAGCCAAGGCCAGCCGTCTCCAAGATAGACCTGCCGCTGGCCAAGGCCAAGCCCAAGCCCAAGCCCATCAGTGACGGTGGTAGTACCTCTGTGATAACATATTTAAGAAGGGGGAAAAAAGCCTGCACAACAACAGCAATTGCAGCTGGAGAGAGGAATGAGAATATGTGAGAAAAACAACTCTGCAGACACCAAGGTCAGTGAAGAAGGAGGGGGAGGAGGTGCTCCAGGCACCAGAGCAGAGATTCCCTTGCAGCCCGTGGTGAATACCATGGTGAGGCAGGCTGTCCCACTGCAGTCCATGGAGGTTAGTGGTGGAGCAGATACCCACCTGCAGCCCGTGGAGGACCCCATGGCAGAGCAAGTGGATGCCCAAAGGAAGCTGTGACCCCATGGAGAGCCCATGCTGGAGCAGGCTCCTGGCAGGACCTGTGGACCCATGGGACACCCATGCTGGAGCAGTCTGTTCCTGAAGGACTGCACGCCGTGGAAAAGACCCACGCTGAAGCAGTTCATGAAGAACTACAGTCTGGGGGAAGGACCCATGTTGGAGAAGTTTGTGGAGGACTGTCTCCTGTGGGAGGTACCCCATGCTAGAGCAGGGGAGGAGTGTGAGGAGGAAGGAGCGGCAGAGAGAACATGTGATGAATTGATCACAACCCCCATTCCCCGTCCCCCTGCGCCGCTGGTGGGGAAGAGGTAGAGAAAATCAGGAGTGAAGTTGAGCCTGGGAAGAAAGCAGGAGTGGGGAGAAGTTGTTTTAAGATTTGGTTTTATTTCTCATTATCCTACTCTGATTTGATTGGTAATAAATTAAATTAATTTCCCCCCATCGAGTCTGTTTTGCCCGTGACAGTAACTGCTGAGTGATCTCTCCCTGTCCTTATCTCAACCCACGAGCCTTTCATTATATTTTTTCCCCCCTGTCCAGCTGAGGAGGGGAGTGATAGAGCAGCTTAGTGGGCACCTAAAGTCCAGCCAGGGTTAACCCACCACAAGAGGTAAGCATACAGCAAGCACAGGGGCATAAAGAAGAGTAAAAAGCAAGGAGTTGCAAATCTGAAAGTACAACTGAAAGTTAACAGTCCATGACACAATAGTTCCAGCACTAATTCAAGTGCAAGCTTAGATACAACAAAGCAACTTTGCTCAAGAAGCTTTTTCACCTCTGCAGTGCATGTAGGCAGGCATATTCCCCATCCTCTCTGCAGGGGTATATAAGCAGCAAGCACTGATTTCAATTAAAGATGAAGTGTTTACACTTGTTTTCCTTGCCAGAAGCCCTTTTTTTCCTCTTCACAAGTTCTTCTAAAAAGTACTTATTTTATTTTTCTTTTACATATATTATAAACCTTCTCAGCTGGGGAGAAGGAGAAACTTCTGGGGTGAAGGAGAAACTTCACTCCTTCCCTGATTGCAGGGAACTTCTGCTTACCACAGCTTTAATTCCCTATGCTATCCACTGCCTAAATCCATAAAGCCTTTTCTCTCACCTCCGCCCACTTCATTTGTATTTTCCCCTCTTCCCCTAGGCAGTGTAAGTGATAGAGTGAATTTTTTTTTTTCATTTTTTTCCTTTTAAGCAGAGCCAAGTTATTAACACATATTTCACTGCTCAGCTGGACCTCCTAATAAGCTCGTTACTGCTTAGAGCCAGGCTAATCAGGAGAGGAGTCAGGATGTCCAGCAAAGAACCAACACAAGAATGAAAAATAGGCTAAAAAGTGAGATTGAAGCTAGGTACTATGGTCAGAAAAACAGATACACCAACGGAGCATGCCTGAAGGAGGGCAAGTGCCTAATCGCAAACTCACCTAATCACTACAGACCAGGACAAAGATTTGGCATTAACAAGCTTGGTACTATTCATTTACAATTTTGTAGTAGGAAAAAAGTCTCTATTTTTTTAAAACAAACTCAAAGAAGTTTGGCTGGTTTGTAACCACAGACAGTTGCTTAACATGCAGTCCAACACCTTTTAACATAGTATGGCCTTAAATTTTAAATGTGTTGGTTTGCAGCTGCTACATTTGTTCTAATACTGCTTTAGCTGAAGTGCTCAAGCTAAAACATTTGAGTTTCTTCTCTGTAGCCTCAATAGCAGCACAGACACACCTCACCTTAAGGACATTAACATCCTTACTCTGGGAACAAGCAAGCTCAAAAAGTCAGAGCCTAAGGAAAAAGCACCCAGACAGGGGGTGTGAGAGGAACTGAGAGTGAGCCAAGCCAGCAAACAAAAATACATCAGGTGGAGGAGATGCATGCAGCCACCAGGACGAGGACGAAGCACACGAGGGCTGGAGTGGAATCAGCCAGAGATAGATAATACATAGCTGGTATTTCCAATCATTCTGTAAAACGCCCAAACTTTTATTTGTTCCAAAAAATGACAGGTCTCGCATTGTGACACTAATGCATAACAAGGCTTCACACAGCAGGAATAGGAAATAGGTTGTGAAAGACCACGCATGCAGACCCATAGTAACAGTATGCTGTTGTAGTTTCTTAATATCTATGACAAATAGATCTAAAGCATTTTGTAGTGATTCATGTAATACCTTTGAGATCTGTGCAAAGGGGCATGAAATGCTGTGATTTCTCTGGCACGCAAGCACTAGAAAGCCCTTGTTCTGTGGGAAATGCGTCTCATCCAAATGAGATTTCTTAGATTTTCTTCTAAATTGTGTAATCTTAAATTTCATCTAGTCCAGTAACTTCTCCAACATCTTTCATGTGTTCTCAAAAAAGAACTCCTAAAACCACTGAATATTTCAGATATTCATTGGGTGAATTTTATTAGGCCTTGATACTTTGAAAATATTAGGTTTATTTAAGGGTGATATAGCTTTCTCTTTTTTTTTTTTTTTTTTAATTCTAAACAGTTCTTAGCTATATATTTCTGGTACTAATTGTGTTACTATGTGATCTCAGTTAAGTTTTTTAATGAAGAAGTACACAAAACATCGTTAGTGAGTCCTTTCCTTTGGCATTTTCTGCTACTAGTTTTCCCCCTGGCTCAAATAATATACTCCCCAAATACAATATTTCTCATTCCCAGTCAATCATAACAGTTGTAATTTTTGCAGTGTATAGTATTTAGAAATAATTCTGAAGTCAAAGAGACTTTGAATGTACATTAGTATTACCTAGTCAAGGGAGTGACTACATAAATAAATCAGATTATACTGTCTTGTATCTATAAGCAAAAAGTGGTAAAAGAAAATTTATTATCATTTTTCTTCCATTTCTTTATCCATGGGTAAAAATAAAGAGCTAGAAAGAGAGATTTTTCTTATGAAGAAAGGACAGTGATGTTTTTTCCCTTCTCTTGCTAGTTGTTGTGGGCAAGCCATAGCTAGCCAGAAATAATGTTTTCAGAAGCAATTCTCAGTTGTGAATGTATCAGTTTTGGGTTATACCATGTCAGGCTTCTCATATTTCATTATAAACCCTCCCCCCAAACCAGACATTTCTATGTGCTGCAGTCAGTGATCTCTTAAATCACTGCAATTTATTGAAAGAACTACTTTCCTTTAGACAGTGAATCCTGCTGGACTACATGGTTTTATAGGAAGGGTCATTCCTTCCCCATCCTAAGAGAGATAAACATATTAATGAAATGGGACCACCTTAGAACTGGCTGCATGCCTACAGGGCGTTACAGAGCGGGCCACCTATACTGGGAGCAGCACAGGAATGAGGCTGTCGACGAAAGCAGTTTTGTAAAGTAAAAAACAGAGCACTAAAGATAGCAGGAAATAAGTTATGGGAATTATATGGAGCAGAAGACAAAGTTGCCCAAGACTCAGTGGAAAAATACAATTCACAGAGAAACCAAGAAAAAGAAATGTGCTGCTGAGAATGATATATGCACAAGTTGCTATTAACCTCTGTATTATGTCAAAATGGAAAAGAGTGTCCAGGTATCAGCACGTGGCACACGACATACTTTTTGTTTCTTTCCTTACTCCCCCACCTTTTCTTCCTCAAAAAACCCCACATGTATTCAGGAATGTTTTGCAAAAGAAAAGCAGACAAGCATCACAAGATACATTTTTTTCTAATGATTGAATTCAAAAGCCTTTCAATATCCCAAATTAAATATGCACAATAAAAAAAGCATTACCATTGATTAAACTGGAAAGACAAATGGAATAAATAACATCCATTAAAGGCCATTCAACACACAGATCTAGTACTTATGCATGAAAATCCAATTGACACAATAGGCTATAACCATTCCAAAGAACCTTTTATAGCCCATCATGTAAATGGTTACACATAATGACACAGCCATTATGGTCTGTAGGGCTCTGGACCAGCGAATTAAAATTTCTCTAGGTAGAACAGACTTTGAGCAAATAGGCTCAAAGGAGCTGTTACAATAAACTATTTCAAGACCTATCTTAGTAACTCCCAATTATACATTAACCCATTAACACAAGTTGAATTGCTAAATTTTGTAAAAATTTAGTTACTTACAGTACAGAAGCCAACATTAAAAGTCAGTATTCTTGAATATGTACCATATAGATATCACTGTCCTTTACAGTTCCAAGTAAAAGAATAAGCTGTTTCAGATGTCAGTTGCAGGTAACTCTCAGACGGTAGATTTCCTTTTTTAGAATCAGAGGATCATTTAGGTTGGAAAAGATCTTTAAGATCATTGAGTCCAACTGCTTACATATAAGCGCTATACTAAGCATACAATGTTGAGAAGCTCATGTATTGTTTACACGAATTTCATTTTTATTTAAAGTCATTATATCTATAAATATGTAAAAAATGCTATATAAATCTTGGAATAAATCAACTAAATGAAGAAAAAGGTGCCTAATACAAAGTAACTAAAGAATAACAGAAATAATATGTCTGATGTTGCATTTATAGGAGAGTGGCCAGCTTAAGGGAGGGCAAGAAACACACTTGGACTCAGTGGGAAAAGAGGCAGGCCCACAGCAAATGAGCAATATCACTGAACCTATGATCCAAATCTAGTTCTTTTCTTCAGGCCTTGGAGGAATGAATGCCATACATTGTTCAAGAGCATAAACAGCGGTAGACAAGGGCTTAATTAAGATGGTTACAAGGATATGCTTCAAGATGCATCTCAAGTGTAAGGTTCTTTCATGTGTGCTAGTTATGCTTCAAGTCTTATAGAGGCCTGATGAGAAACCTCTCACTATCGCTCGTTAGGGCCTGATTCAGGTGGTTTGCTTACAGCACCCAGCTGAGCCAACAAAATGCCTATGGGATGTGCGGTCCTAACGAAATAGTGGTCTTAAGGTATCTAATCCAAGTGTATAAACTCCCCATGCAATTAATGAAGAGTGAGATAAATGTTTTCAAGAATTCAGGAAAAACAATTATAGTTATCGTGATGTATAGATGATGTAATCACTATATCAGGTACCTGTGCATAAAATTCTGCCTGTGTCCTTATTTGAATATCTCACTGTGACATCACTTTCCGATTAGAATGAAGTGCATTGCCACAGCACAGAGCTTGACCCAACAGTCAGAGCTCGTGTCTTTTTGGAGCTCAGTTGCTGTGGTGTGCAGAGAAGCTGAAAGGATCAATGAACTTTTTTCCAAGTATCTGACAGAGGGATGGATGAAAATGGGCATCCCTGTTCGATCTGGCCATGCTACTCAAACTGCTGTTACCTGACTTGCCACAGCAGAAAGAAAAAATGCTGCTTGTGTTGGCGCTTCTTGTTTACCAGTGAGCAGAACTGCAGCTGTTTCCCATGTCCGTACGAAGAAGACAAGCCTTGCCAGTGCTGCCACTGCTCATGTGCAGAGCACGCAAATTGCTGGTGGTGCTGCTGCTCTTGTTCAAATGACCCAGACTGCAAATGCTGCTGCTGCGGTGGAGATAATTTGGCATGTCAGTATTATGAAAGCAAGTGCTACAGAGGCTCTGTTGATGAACCACATCAGTCAAGAACACCAGGAGCTGTTCAGTAAGTGAAGTTAAGGGCTCTTAAAATTTCTTGGGGTTTTGTTTTTCTAATTTACGTTATGTCTTAATGGATGTGTTGCATTTGGAAACATACAATCTGTTGGCATGTTGGAGCTTTTTCAAATAATCACAGGCTATCATTCTTCTGAGAAACAGAAAAAGTAGTTTTATCTTGACATTAGTGAAATCTTATGCTCATTACTCTGACTGGGGCAAAGACTACTCCAGAACATCACTGCACTTGTAATTATTATCTTGTGATACATTTTGTGATCAGACAAAATCCATGAATGGCTAATACATGCTTATACATTCTCACAGTGTAAAAACCTATGTAGAGACAAGAAGGAAGACATACAGAGAACATCAAAACAAGGAGGAAAACAGAAATGTGTTTGTAGCAAGGAGGCTGCAGGCAAGGATACAGGGAAAATTGGAGTAACACAAAGAGTGGTAAAACTGCTGTTAACTGGAAGGAAGCAGTTATATTCAGAATAAGACAAAAAGGAGACAAATAATTATAAAGGCTCAAGAAATGTGACACAGAGAATGGAAAGAAGGCATAGTAACAGTCTTAGAAGATAAAACTGGAAACCAGAAGGAAAGGGCCTGATTATTAACTATATGCTACACCAAAGAGCACTCACAAAAAGGTACAGGACAGGGTGGGGGCGCGGGGGGGCAGAAAGGGGAGGGCACAAACGAAGTTATCAGAAGAACTCCAGACTAGAATAGTACCAATCCGAGAGGAATTGACAGGACCTCTGGAAATGCATGGTTAATTCCTACCTAGGTAAAACTTTGAAGACCAGAAGGAATCCTCATAACCACAGAAGATTCTATTCTCTTTAGTTTATTAGAGTTTTTTACTGTTGTTTTGAGTGGCAGAAAAAACAGATAGCATGGCTGAACATTTGGGGAGAGAAGGTGGAAAGGAAAGCAATAACAACATGGATGCTAAAGAGAAGCACAGCAGAGGACCAGACTGTAGAGGCCTAGAACCAAGTGTCCATCCTGAATAATCATGCTCATGTCAAGGCTATGGAAAATATTCAAGGAGGCATTATAAAATTAATATTGTATTTTTAAAAGGATAATGTCCACAGACTAAGAGGCAGGTTAGGACTATCAAGATTTGAAGAGAACAGGGATTAGCACATCCTGAAAATCAGTCCTCTTCTAAAATAAAATAATAATAATCCTTTAAAAAATCCCCATTTGAAAGTCTTTGCAATTAATATAAAGAATCAATGATAATAAGGCTGTTACTAACACTAAGAATAAACTTAATTCATTCTAGAAATCAGAAATAATTCAGAGGTGAGTTATTTCCTAAATGACTAAAAATTAGGATGATCATATGTAAATGTGTGTTATTAGGTTAAGCAGAAATGTCTTCAATACTTTTTTGGAAATGGTGAAACAGTTGTGCTACTTTTTTGAGGAAATAGTCCATCTTGAAAATGCAAAAGAAAAGCATTTTGACATTTATTCTCTTAAGTTTTCATTAAAAAGAAAATACTCTAAAAATATTATCAAAGTTGTAAAAGAAAGCATTTAATATCCTCTGAAACAAAATAAAGGGTTTCATCTGAATTGCACAAAATATTTTTCTTCACTCTAGTTATTTGTTGTTTCCATTTTGAAAAATAATCAAACAAGAAAAGGAGACAAAATACATTTCATTTTGTACTAAACAAAACTGCATTCTTCTTTTCGTTTGGCCACCAGCAATAACTCAACAAATTCATACAGATCTACAGTGACTGAGATCTCTGTTTATTGTTGTTGTTGGCAACAGTATTCAACATACAGTGAAATAATTATGAAAAAGAAAAGAAAAAAAATATGGATTCTTGATAGTGATAACCCAATTGTTTAAATAAAATACCCAGTCAGAATAAAAGGATGGTTGGTATGCAAAGCAGAACTGTTTATGTTATAATTTTGTGTCTTAGATGGTACCCTAATATTCAGATATTTTTGCTTGAGTTCTTGGGGTTGTTTTTTTTTTTTTTCCAATTTTATTTAGGTCAAAAGATTTCATGTCAAGATTTAGAACTAGGAATAATGCATCTGTCATTACACCAGAAAGGAATGTCTCCAGCCACGCTTTCTATGACCAGCTTATCTGTCCACTGTGTAAGCAATTGTTTCTCCAACCACTTATGCTGCCATGCAGTCACTGCATTTGTGAGAAGTGTATAACTAAAAGCAAGACCAAAGCTGAAGTAACTGAAGACTTTTATATCATCATATGCCCAGTGTGTAGCAAAGCACACTGCCTCCCCTACACAAATAAAATTCAGCTGAGGAAGAATTATCTCAGGGCAAAACTAGCCAAGAAATACATGCGCAGACATGACTTTCTGAAGTGGAGATATGACCATAGTGAAAGACCAGTCTACTGCGAAACTTGCAGGGAGAGAAGAGCGGCAACCAAAAGATGTAGAACATGTGGAATTAATTATTGTAAAGAATGTCTGCATTTAAATCATAGTGAGAATGGTGCTCAAAACCACATTTTCACCAAAGCACATCAAGAAGATCATGAACAGTGGCGCTGCTTACTGCACAGCAACTCAAACCTCTCTGAATACTGTCTGGATGACCATGAACTGATCTGTGAGTTCTGCAAGAACACACTGCACAATGATCATGAGACTATTCCCTTGGCAGTTGCATGTTCGAGAGAGTCTGCTTCCCTCTTTGATACAATTGCAAAATTTAGAAAAGGTTTGTATTTCTGCTGCTTCTCACACTTCCCCATGCCTCCTCGGGAAAGAAACTTGAACATATGGTTGACAAGCTATATTAATTCTCTGCACAGCACAAGAGTCAGAAAGGTGGTGTGTTCCCCCTGTAGAAACACCAAAGGAACAAACCCATAATGTTCTGTTCCTTCACAGTTCACAATTTTTAGTGTCAGAAGAGTTAATCGCACCTTCACATAACAGCCATCAGAGGAATGTACTGTCAGCCACAGACATAATGTGGGCTATGCAGGCGCATTTGCTGCCATTATTTTAACTTCATACTGGCATAGTGAATTTTCAAAGATAATATAGAGCTAAAATAAATTAAGCTTCAGGATTTCCCATGTAATGAAATAAAAATTATCAAGCCCATTTTGGGGGAGATAAATTTGAGTGAGTGAGGAAATAATAATAAAGTAGCAATTAACTGCCAAATTTTATACACCCAAATGTGAACATTTTAATCCAAACAACTTCCTTCAGGCCTTACCAGCAACAAAGATGGGAGAAAAATACCAGAATCATTATTCTTGTTCCAAGTTCTACCAAACCTGATTTTTTTTTAAGCTAAAATCTATCATTCTGCCTCTTGTAACGACTACATTTTAATATGAATTTGGAACTACTGACCTGCTATTTTTTTTTTTTTACAGTACGCCAAGGAGTTGATAATGATCTAACAGAAATTATCCTGTTAAAAAACAATTTCAAGACCTATAAGGACACCAAAAGGAAGGAGATCAGAAATGGATTCTTAAAATTACGTATGGTTCTTCATGAACAAGAAAAGGAGATGTTGGAATTGCTTGAAAACATTGAACTTAAAAAACAGAAAGAAATTTCAGAATACGTAAACTATACATCCAGTCAGCTATCATATATGGATGGCCTTATTCAATACTCTAAAGAGGCTCTTAAGGAGGAAAACCAAGTTGTGTTTCTGCAATCTGCACACTGCTTAGTGAAAGAAATAGAAAATGCAGTTCCTTCCATTTTCCAACCTAGTCCACGTCTAAGAGAAGATCCCTTAAGAAAACTTCAACTCAACTTTGATGAACTTTTCTCCGTTTTACAGGGACTTGTCCCATCCCTTAGCGGAATAAAGCAGTCAGAAAGTAAAGCAGAAAAATATCCCTATTCTTTTAACCCAGAGATAATGGTTCCAAGGCATGTTTCAAGTACTCATGAATCCAAGCAAGCAACATTGTTCCGAAGCCCATCTTTAAATTCCTTGTTTGATTTAGTGCTGTCTAAAGACACTGTCAGAAGACCAACCTCTACACCTCCCCATCATCCTACACAGAGTAATGAAGTGTGTGTGTACCGGAATACAGCTTGTGAAACTCCAAGACAAGAAAGAAAATATCAGATTGTTAACTTTTCAAGTCCAGAACCTGTAGACAATGAATCAGTCCCAGTCCCAGGACCTGTTGTTATATACCAGAGTGTTGTTTACGCAAGGTCTGCCAAAGTAAGACATTAATAAATTCTAAATATGTCCAAAAGACCATTATATATTCAGGCTGTTATAGAGTCTGAACCCAATGAGTTTGAGTAAATAAGACTACGATATCAGTTCAAATACTTTATTTGTAGGAGACAAATTTCAAATGCGCCTTTTGAGGTAAACTGAAGCATAAATTGAATCATATCATGTTCCTACTGTAGTGAATAGGGTTGTTATATTATCACATATGTGATATAAATATGTTACATGGAAAGGTCCAATGCAGAAAGAAATAGATGTACCATGTTTGTATTTAAATATCTGTATGTCAGATCAAATAATGTGATCCTGGTCTTAGCCTTCAATGTGACGACATCATATCCATGTAATTTTCCTCAATATACATTTCATAGATGCTAACAAGATCAGGATGCCAGTTGCATAAGATCCCAAGTGCATGTTGCAAAGTGCTGACTACTGTCAGCCTGCATTACTTTTAGTGTGTTAGAAGAGGGTACTATGAAATTCCCAGGAGGAAGCTTAGCATTTTCCAAGACCACAAACTGCATATCTTCCACATATATTTCATGCTATGGTTGGAATTTCAGCTGCATTGGCATTTCAAAAGTAAAATCTGCCAAGCAGCGGCCTTCCAAAAAAGCAAAAATGAAAATGAGCAAAAATAAAGAGTACTTAATTGTGTACTACAGATTTTTGTCTCTTCACAGATTTATTGGACTTGGCCCACAGAAGATGTGGATTTCTTTGAGGTAGAGTTTTATGAAGTTGCTGGTATTGGTCCTGATAACATTGTCCAGACACAACTAGCTGGCCAGCTAAGCAAAATACAGCAGCAGAACCTTGAGATACATAATCTGGACCCAAATACAGAATATCTTTTTAAAGTCCGTGCTGTCAATGCAAGTGGTCGAGGAGAATGGAGTGAGATCTGTAAGGTATTGTAGATTCTTCCTATACTTCATAAAGTTGCCTTAACTTTCTTGCCTCCACAATTCTTTTTTACCCCATCTATTTATGAGGAAGACTGCTTAAACGGAATATTGCTATTCACTTATCTAGGTAAGTGATACTAATAGTTACACTGGATTTTTCCATATGTTGTTCTTTCTAGCTTAGTTTGCAACTGCTTGACCTACATAGAAAGTTTCTCATTTTTTCTAGCAGGGATGCTGTGTCATGATTACATCAGGCAAGTCATTGTAATTCGTATTATTTCAGGACTGAGACTGCCTTTGCACTAATCTCTCTGAACACAAAGAGTAAGATTATGAAGAGTCAGATCCAAAAGCTTTCATGCTAGAAAAAGGCAGCAATCATTAAAAGAGAGGAAACAGAGAAAATTAAGAATATTCTTTAACACTTTTGGACATGAGTCTCCTTTACTGTGGCTTTAGAAGAGGAGGAAAAGTGTTGCAAAGATAAATTTAAAAGGAGTAGGAAGGTATTCAAAAAGGTGTCAGCAGTTAAAACATTTAATGAATTTACTTTAACACCCTTTAGGTATCTCAAATCTCTTGCTGAAGCCACCTTTAGTTTTTCATGCCTTGCTGAAAAAGTATGTACTTGATTCATGCTTTCTCCTTGATAAATTTTCAGTAAAGGGTGTATTGAGAAGCTGCAGTGCAGATGGCTTCCATGAAAAGGGTAGGTGTTATTCTCTGATTCCAACCGCATTTCACAGCCTTTTCCTATTATCAGTTGCACCAAGTGCTGTCCCTTTCCAGGCCTCTTGTCCTTTGTCACATTTCGAGAGTAAAAGTCTTAACTTTGAAACAGCATTCAGACATCCCACTCACTTCACGAGTTTTAATGACAAATGACACCTTCCTGGACTGCTCCACTTCTTATAACTTAAAATATTGAGCACAGTAGTTTCTTTTTTTGTCTAACACGTTGGAATGCTATATTGATTTTTCTTCCAAAAATTGTTCTTTCTGCATGCAGCACAGTCATATTAATATTCCAGAGAAACAAACTCACTTAACATCTGCTGTAATTTACAGAAGTAAAGAGTTTCATAGCAAATGAAAATGAGACAGCAGCTATGACAGACTTTTATAAATCTTCTTTTAAAAAATAACTGCCTCTGTTCCTTTTGCATAGTATCAGACTATTTTACTTTACCAGTTACACTACACAGAAAGCTTGGAAAGACTTTGTTTAAAAGAAAATATGGCATTGGATTTTAAGTAGGGGATTTAGTCAGAGCATTCTTCATGTGTAACAGTTACCAAGTCTGTGAGGGAATGTAACTGTGATGGCTGTGACAGGTCACAGGAGCCCAGGCACCAAGCTATGAAGAGGAGGAAAGTGACAGAAAGTTTTGTTAGACAGCAGGTACTATTTCATTCTTTGAACTAAAGCTGGTGCCATGCCACTGATACCCTGAAATATCAAGTCCCACAAAAAGGTTATTCAACCACAGGGTGTTATTTAACATTACAAGCAGATTTCCCAAGTCTGTATGCAGCCCTCATAAGCAAACCAGAAAACTGTAGTCTCTGTGCTTTTAGTAGTAAGGGAACTTCTCTCTTCTTAGCCCAATAGCATGATTGTTGGCTTACAGCTGAATCACAGCTTCCTCAATTTCACCCATTTGTCAGTGTGTGACACACCATGGAAGTACCACTATATCGTTGTTACGTGATCATAGAAGCTGTTCAGATGGCATGATCTCTTTGCCCAAGAAGAGTTCAATACAGTTGACTCAATATAGGCTCCTAATGCCTCAGAAAGTGCCCAAAGGTATCTAACATATCTGCACAGGGCTGACAGATGACACAAGACTTGGAAGATGCACTTCTAGAGCAGCAACTAGGAAGAAGGCAGGTTACTCTTGAACATCTAAACTGGCAAAAGATGTTCATGATTTTGGCAACTGGATCCTAATTTGAAAGTCAATTGAAGGAACTACACTGCACTACCCTGAGTAAGGGAATGAACAATATAGGGGATATTTTTGAGTATGCGTTGAGGTTGTGGAAGATCCTGGATGAATGACAGAAACTGAAGGCTGCCTTGTCAACTGCTGTATTAAACAGCCCTAAGCAAACCATGCAAAACTGTACCACAAGGAAAGTGACAAGGAATCCTCCAGTTCCCTGGAGACTTTCAACAGGGTAGGCAAAAATTTGTTGCCCCAGAGATAAAGGATTTGGCTGCGTCTACCATGGGAGGAGGAATAAGAATCACTAAGGATGCAGTTAGAAAGCCAGGAAGGGAAAAAGCTGGAATTCTGCAATCCTTGCTCTAGTTGCTGCCAGTACTACCGCTCTTGGAAGAGGTGCTCCCCCACCCCTTCTTCTCAATGACAGCAGTAGCCTGCAGCTGTTCACAGTGGCTTGCCACAAATGCCAACAGACTTTGTGTTCCTTAACTTGTCTCTTGAGACTTTCAACCACAGAAACAGTGATAATTCTAATGCTGGTTTTGTTACTTTTCATCATACTCTTGTCAATTAAACCTTTGGAAGATTTTTCAAAATTACCTTGGAAGCCAAATGCAAAACGACTTTTAATAGGATGTGGGCTTCTAAATCCTGTGATCATATCTGAAACTCTTTCCCTAAATGACCAGCTGCCAGAACCTAATGGCTATATATCACTGTAATGTTTGCCACCAGGCAATTGCTTGCCTTCAATGTAAGTTTTTTTTAAAGAGCTCAATTTCCATTTTGCCTTCACAATAAGTACTTAGTATTTCCAAAGTTTAACATAGATAAGACAGTCTGACTGCTTTGAAAATACATCTGTAATTGGTAAGTTCTTTTGAAAACAGACACTAATTAAATCCTATCCCCAAAATAATAAATACATGTACCTCTTCTGTACTTTAATCCATTCTTGTTTTCTACTTGTAGATAATCACTTCAGATGAATATGGGAAAATTGAAGACAGGTGGGAGAAGCAGAAGAGTATTCAGGGTGCTCTGCATACACCAAATAGCTAGACACAGAATGAAACCAGGGATTCTTTTTCTTTTCTCGAAAAACTGGAAAATGTGTATGCTTTGTTATGCAATATCCCATTTTCCACTGAAGTTAGCAGCCAGAGATCTAACAGCGAGCTCTTCAGACTATTATTGTTTTCTGGCAAATAATAATAATTAAAAAACCCTGCCTTTTCATTAGCTTTTCTTTTTCCAGATGTAGCACCGAGACCTAAGGAAAATGCTATGCCATGCATAAAAATATAGTATAAAACCCATTATACTTGAGGGACCTTTGCAGCTTCAAAGGAAATAAATGACATATTTGCATTGTAAGCTAAACTTCCGATTACTGTTCCCTATGAGACCATTCAATACCAGTCCATAAAGAGCTGCAGGAGCCTATGTCACACTTCGCATATTTTTAAAGCGCAGAATAAGTTACTCTGTACATATACAGTTTTGGTCTCAGCCTCACTCAGCTGAAGTACCACGAGCATACACACATAGGACACTGGCAACAGGCAGGACACGAAGCACAAGAATGAGGACAGACAAAATTTTATCTCCTTAAGCACTTACTTAACAATGGTTACGTTTACTTGACTGTTGTGAAGGTCACCTGTGAGTTGCAGAGTATCAATTTGTTGAAAGCAGCTGCAAGTAAAATCAGAAGTCACAACATCTCTGACCGGCTGAACAGGAGTTACTAGATCCACAGCAAGTTACTGTGTTGAAATAATCAAGAGTAATAAGTAATCCCGTCTCTATGCAGGGATGATCTTGGATGGTTCCTTTCTTTCACTTCAGCCATACCAACCAGGTATGTGTATCTAGCTATCTATCTGTATTTTTACACACGCACACATATATGTACTTATACATATCTCTCTCCATATATGCTTGCACATACACACACACACTTACACATACATGTATTTAAACACATAGGACTTTGACCCAGTCCTATCAAGTAGGGCATTTACATGGGAATGGAAATAGGATCAGGGACACTACTAGCTCTTTTAAACCCCTTCTGGGCATTTGTATGTTTGTGTCTTACCTTCAGCACAGAACAAACCCGTTTATGGAAAATCATGTATTATGAATGCTGCCCATGAAATCTTGGACCTCCTGCTACCTTCCTGAAGGCAAACAATAAAACTTAGTTGTATTTATTATTAATATATCCTTTTTCCATTGCACCTTTCATTTCTGAAGCTCTGGTTTAGCTTCGCATAGTTGCGGCAAGGTAGTAACATTCTACACACTTTATGGATGGCTAATTTGATAAAAGAAGAGTCTGAACAAAAAGGCAACAAAGCCAAAATCTGAATTCTGAGAGCACCTAGTTCTCTATCTTGTGCTAGCCAGTGAGCTATTAGCGTTGCTTCAGTTAATATGTATGTTCTTGCCAGGATCTCTGTGCAGTCTTTCCTGGACAGCATACTTTTCCTTCGATGAAGTCTCTAGATAGGAGTAAAGGCTATTAAAAGTAAGAGAGGTCTGCATTTTCAAATCTATTGAACAATTACAGCAGTGTCTGATTTTGAGAAATTTATTTTGAAACATTTAAGAGGCGCCTGATCATCACACACCAAAAGCACCTGCAATCTACAACTTCTGCTAGATTTTTGCAGAAATCTAAACGTCTGAGCTCTCCAGATAATAAGGCCCAATTATTCCTTCAATACTCATGGCTTTTTAAACCCCTTCCCCAGACAGCAACATTTTACACCTATTTTAAGGACACGTGAGTTTTTGCTGATGGTCTATAGTTCCCCAGAAGCTCACCCATCTGGTATTCCTGTAAGTATATTTCTCTGTAGATGGGTAAGACTGCAATTTGGATCAACTGTATAAAACCCCTTTGCACCCCTGGTATCCATTGATAATAGCAGCCTTCTGTACCCAGCAGTTCTTAAGAGATGCAGTTTGCAGTACACAGTTCTGTGCAACAGCCAAACAAAGCTCTAATTCCCATTTCATGTAAACAGTGACTCAGATCACTTGAATAGGGCAACAATTTATCAATATCACGAAGAGATCAGAATCAGTCCAACCCTGCAAACTTTAAGATTTTTATTAATTATTGTGGGGCTACTGGAAGCCTATGTTTCTTTTCAAACAAATTACCTTTCAAACATCTCTATCTCAGCTCACTTTGCTTTTTTCTCCAGAGTTGCCTCTTTATTTTCATGGGAGAAAAAAACCATGTTAAGTTCTTTACATACAGTTCAGTGCCTGCCTATTGTGAGCACAGCCAAATCCCATGGTGACTGGATGTCTACAGCCCAATTTACTGCACTCCTCCTTTCAATAAACAGGCAAGGCAAAGAATGGAACAATTTTGCTTATCTACTGCTTGCCGCTCAGCTGCAGCAACGGTTGGGGAGGCAGCACCATCTCTCACCCTGTGCAGACATTTTTCAGCTGCATGCCCTGAAATTGAAATTTTGAGATGTTTATAAATAAATAAAAACCTGCCTGTATTTAATGCAATGTGATATTTGCATAATTACTTTTCAAGGTAATGAGTGTAATAGAAGCCAAAACACAGAAGGTTGAATATCTTTAGAGCAGCCTGTGCCAGGAAATAAACACAGAACTCTTGTACGCATCAAATTGCAAAGCAGTTTAGAACCAGCGTAATTTATTTAGGGAACAATAAGCATCTACTTGTGCTGGGCAGGTGGCCAAGGTGAACAAATGAAAGACGTATATGTAATTGAATATTAGATGAGCTATCATTTCATTTCACCACCATTTTGTCTCTTGGAATATCTGTAACCAACCCAGCTGAACAAAACATTACAAAATAAAGGCACGTGTCAAACTACCTCCTCCAAAGCCAAGCAAACTGCTGCGCTGAAGCAAATAAGACAATTTGAAAGAAAATATTCTGAGATGGTGGCTACCCACTTTGTTAAGTGATGAAATCAAGACCAACATCAGTCTAACATACAGAGATCTAGTCAGTGGCATCTCTGCCTTCCTGGATGGATCATAAATTAGCTGGCAGGTAGGAGATAGGTTGGAGATGCTGCTGGCTAACCCGTATTGACACAAAGCAACTAACCAACCCACCCTGCATAGCAAAACCCAGAGCTATACGGGCAACAACTATTAAGCTGAGGTATTACAATGTTTTATCATCCACTCACTGCATAACCCATCAGGAAGTGATTAGTATCAATATTATTACAAGGGTTTGCGGTGTCTTCTTCAAGAATATTTCCAAGACCATTATAGAACTTTGGAGAACATTGGTCCACCTGTAAGACATTATTTCTACACAAAAAGAGGTAGTGGTCTTTGGGGGCCTAAATGTTTAACTGACAATTCTGACTGAAAATATTCCCAATGTTTTCTAACATAGCTACTGTTCGTAATGCGATGAGACTCACATTGCACTTCCGTACAAGGTGTAAAAGTGACTTGATAGCTGAACTGAAATTCTGAAGTACACAACTAAGATAAGTATTATTTTAAGTCACAGCATTTTAAGCAAATAAAGCAGAGCAATAAATACTTTAACAAATATAAACACAGCCTGTTAAAACTGCTCTGTTTTGGACTGTAAAGCTGTGATTTAGTGCTGCTGAGAAATACATTCTAAAAGCTAGGAGGCTCTGCAATAATAATTAAGAGAGAGAACAAAAATGAAAAAAGAACTAATAATGAAAATGGTTTGAACCAAGTCCCTTTTCTACTTTATAATCCCAAACCCACAACTTTTAGTCCCCTCAAATGCATCTTAAGTTAAAATCATCTGGACAATGGAGAGTTTGAAAATGTAAGTAGAACTCAAAAATATACATATAATAAGAGACAGTCTAGATACTAGCAAACAAAAATTAAAAAAATAAGGGAGACACATGTCCATAAATGTAAAGGTTTTGGCTACTTGCTCCTGCCATAGAAAATAGAATCAGAAGTGATATGTAACTGGAACAAAATTCAGGCTTAGGCACCTCTTTGCCTGAAAGTTAATGGTAAACTGTTGATACTTAAAGACACAAATGAAATTACTGGAGACCAGAGAGGATTAATTTACACAGAAAAATTAACCATGAGCTTGTTCTGTTGTGCTGCTGAGGACCTCAAGCTTTCACTAACATTATCAGGAATGTTAATGTATGCAAGAGAATTAAATACTCAAGATCCAGCTAAGTGACAGCAAAGGAAGAATAAAATAACAGCCTGCCTGAAAGGTGTAAATATCTAAGAGGAAGAGGAATAACTTTCCAGGTAGTATCATGTCACAACAGTGTTCAGAAATGGCTGCTTTGACCTAAGCAGCTGGTGTTATACAAAATTTAAATCAACAGTGAATATGTTACATATTGCAAAGCTTTTTCAGGGATGAAACCAATTCCAATGTACAAAGCAATATTAGAGAGAGTCCACAGGACAACGATCATCAGTCTCATCCAGTAAGGTACTTTCAGCTTAAGGAAGAGAAGGAGGACTTTTTCTTCAAAGGGATATTTACTGGAGCATGCAGGTCACAGGAAATGTAACCTGTCAGCTTGGACTGTCTTGTCCCAGCCAGTGACTCAACAAGAGAAGTGACCAGAGTAGTTTGACCAAACCCAACTATCATAGCCATATAGCCTACCTATAGTTCAAATACCTAGGAAATATTTTTGCTTTTGTTTCCTGGCATGAATTCTAGCTTTGTAAAATGTGAATGTTTTGCTTTCTCGGCTACACAGAATTTGTGTTTCAATCACTTCGTTATTTTGCTAGATTCAAAGGACTTCAAAAATTGGTACAAAAATTTGCTTCCTTCCCCTGCATTTCTTTTGCTATACATATGTTAAACAACACTTCAGAGAGAAATCTCAATTGTCAAGAGCTCTCGCAGCCGTGCATCAATCTTTTTAATAGAGTTCACTGGGTTTTTTTCTCCCTCTTCACAAAAGTAACTAAGACAGACTCAATAAATTCTGGGATTTTAGTCTGCAAATAAAAATCTCCTGGACGTGCCCTTGCATTTATAAATGTGTTAGTTACTATGAGATTTTTGCATTGCTTACTTTTAGCAGCTTATGGCAGGAAACAAATCATAGTAAATCTAAGATGAAGTCATTAATTCTACTGCATCTCAAACACAGTAAGAATGTTTCACAAGACTCACAAGCTGAAGGGGAAAAGGTCTCACTTTTTTTAAAAAAAGACCCTCAAAGCTTGCATTCCCCAAAACATTTAGACACATCGGTGACTTTCCTGGGATTTTTTCTTTTCCCCCAGCAAACACTTTGAGCAGAAATGACATTGTATTTGCTGGCAATTACACCTTTTGAGATGTTCAGCTTTTCATCAGAAAGCGTGCGCAGAAAGTATTATTTCTTCATTTTAATGTTACTGAATATATACCTGATTTGCACAGACAGCTCTGAAAGGGCTAACTCTTGTTCTCCCAACACTGTTTATCTGAGGGTTAGAAGTCAAAATGGGGGTCATAAGAAAACCTAACCATCCAGAAACCAATTTTTCAAAGCAATTTTTGAATCTCATAAGACAATACAAACTAACAATGCAGAACTTGATGCTCCAAGAACTCCTCTTAAGCTAAAGAAGCAGTGGCTTTTGGTCATGAATTTTAAGCACTCTGGACCCAATTTACAATAGGTGTGCTGAATGAATTGTCTTGTATTACAGCTCACAAAGTGATCTATGTAAGAATAGTCAGGTTAGATAAAAGCTCTGCCTACTGTGCTATCCACTGTCTCTGAAGCGATCAGCAGCAAACAGAAGAGTATAAGAATGGTGATATTCTCCAAGCCTTTTTAAGGTATGGCTTAAGGATTTCGTCAGCCACATATAGCCTCTTAGTATCCAATAGCTCACAAGTATTTTCTTCTTCGAATTGTCCACTCCCATTATGAGACCCTGGCAACTTTTTGCCTGTATTATATACCTCTATGGCAAAGAATTTCACCCTCTGTCGTGGTGCATTCCCCTCCCTGCCCCAGGCCGCTTGTTGATCTCAGAAATTCCTGTGAAACCTTGGCCTTGGTGTACTGAGTGTGGTGGTTGAGCGCTCCTTGACCGTATCAGAAACTCTGTATAGCTGAGGCTGGGATCGTAGTCCTACTGCCTGGCCCATGTGTCATCTTATCTGAGTTGTAGCTCAAGTGGAACAACACTGAAACCTTGAGAATTTTTTAGTAATTACCACCTGGGACTGTGGCCAGCATGGAAATTTATGGATGACTAAAGCCAACCATCTTGTGAACCTATAAATGGTGGTCCTAAGAGAAACTCTTTGAGCTCTCCGGGACTGCAGCAGGCTGCACCCTGTATCTCCCTCTGAGTGGGATGCCTCTCAGAGCTCGCAACTTCTCGGGTCTGCAATATTCGGAGACCCATCACCTGATGGGACCTGGGCTGAAACTCTTCACTCCTCAAGGCTCAACCCTCGCCCGTTGAGAAATGCCAAGACATTTTACGAATATTTCTTCACCGAACTCGAGAGGAATTTTTAACAGATACCTTTTGTACATATACACATATATATATGTATTTCTGTCTGTGTGTGTGAACTAATAATAAGCATAATCTGTAATTAAGTCAACATTGTAGTAGACTCTACTAACACTTAATTCGTAAATATTAGATTAATGATTAAATGCTGCTAAAGTTTGTTAATGATTACTTAATGATTAAGTGCTGCTAAAACTGTGAATGAACCCTAGACTGCTGCTAAAAACATATAGTTCCTAAGATATAAATCGTTAGATATAAAATAATTTTTCTTTATATGTTTCATTTGTGTAGTAAGTAATAGAGCGGACCTTGCCATCGAACTCTGTTAAGTCGCACCTTCATAGGTCTCTATTAAAATCACTTTCTGCTAATACCTTTGGTGGTGATTCTTTAAGCGGCCTCTAAACCACTCATTCGCGACATGCTCTTCAGCAGCAAAATCAAATCTGAGTTTAGAAGTTCATCATACTGGCCTTGTGTTTAAAATTTCTTTCTACCTGATAAAGCATCTAATATTGCCTAACTTCTCTATAAATGTCTACAATCAGGTAGAAAAGAAAATATTTCAAAAAAATAACTCACATGGTAATAAAGTAAGACATCTGCAAAGAGACTTTCTAACAGAAGTGCCAAGTGAATCTAGGTGAATCTTTTGTTAAAACCTTATGAGGGGCAATATTTGGAAACTTGAAAGGAAAAAGGTAATATTCATTATAAGAGTTAAGCTCTTCCATTATTTGCCTGGATTGATATGCATTTACACATGCTTAGGTGATCTTTTAAAATATTAGCACTTGCCTAGATTTCTTTTGGGCAGTTATACCTTCCCAATTTTTCCAAGATCTATTCAGAAGTGGATTTGTGGACAAGAAAATGCTTTAGATAATTCTTTTAAAAACTCCACAATGCAAGTTATCTCTACCTGCTAAATTTTTAAAATTTCATTTTAGTGAATGATATTTAGCATCCTTGTTATCACCAGTGAAAAATAAAATAGAAATCTATCTGGAGGATAAATCATGGAGCAGTGTCTGGGAGTGAAGCAGAAGAAAGGTCTGCATTTCCTGCACTTCTATAAACTGACTTGCCCCTAAGGATGCATTGTGGTAGGAGGTTAGAAGCGGATGAGGCCATCACACTGTGGAGCAATTTGGTAAATATTCTGGTGATTTTCTCTTGTAGAGCTCTTTTCTCATCAAACGTTTTCCTAGTGAATTATTCACTGAGGAATAAACTTCAAATGACCCCTTGTTTATTTCCTAGCTTTGTTATAAAACTAGAAATCAAATCATCACAAGCTTATCCAGCCAAACAAATAAACATTTCCTTGTCTTAGTTAAACACATTAAAAGTAGCTAAAACAAAATAAAACCAGGGGAAAAAAGCCCCCTCAGCTGAGTTTATTCTTAATTAAACACAACAGACCAACTGTGCTATGCACCTCAGGAAACTTCAGGGGCTACAGAATGCTCCAGATTAGATTACTGTATATCATTCAGAAATCCATGAGGAATTTTGCCCAGCTACAGAAATGTTTTGCTTTATGTTTCCACATGGAGTTTCTTTAGATGGTCAGCAGAGACAGAATATTCTGCTCACAGTTTTCTTATCCTTAGCCTCTTCTGAACATTTTTCCCCAAAGTAAAAAAATGAGTTATTTCTGGGTGAGGAAGCGAGATTGAGAGAGTGATTTAAAAAGTCCAAGGTAATATATAGCCAAAGGTTGGGAATGTTTGTCCTCTCTCAAACTCAAATCACTTCCTACTCCCTACCGGCAAATGTATTTGACAAACAGAGACATCTGTGATATTTAATGCAGCACTTGAAAATAGTCTTTTGAGGACTATATTATAGAGCTCTTGTGTCCCAAGCACCACAGGTTTTAGGGCCTGCCAAAACAGAGGTACAGGAGAGCACGTTTCCAAGGTTGAACAGGGGATATTTAAGAGGAGGAAGTACATAATTTATTAATGTGTGTAGCTAGGGTAGAAGTGTATTTATTCTTGCTATCATCAGAGACACACTGTTAGTACAACACTGAGAGTGGGCTAATAAACCAGCCTATTCAACTGGATTTTCTAAACTTGATATTATGCTAATGCAATAATTCAACGTTTTATTTACATGGGAAATGGCAGAGTTCAGTTGTGTCCACTCAGACCAGAATACTCTCAAGTCTCTTGGAACCTAGTGGAGGATGGACACAACAAACACATAAATAATGGAAAAACATGAGCTCATCTACTCGGCCAATGGAAAGTTTACTCATTTCTTATTTCCCAGACCTGGACTGAGGGGGGGGGGGGGGGGGAAGGCAAGGAAAAACCTGACAACTTCTACTAGTATAGTACAAATTTTTCTGATGACTTCAGGGTGCTGTAATCTCTGCAGGGCTACAGTGTCCTCCTCATAGTAACGTGGAAAGAGGGCAGTGGAATGACCCTTCTTTCTTTCACACATACCAGGAAGTTTCATAATTCAAGATCTCAGAGTTGCAGAAGGGGGTGACTATTATAGGCTTTATAGTGCAAACAATTACAGTGGAATAAGGTTTCTGCATCCTTCCTTGTCACTGTCTGCACAAAGACCAGAGCTAATCTGAGCCTTTAAAATTTGGAAAGCTACATTAACTCTGGCAAGCCCATACAACTTGTATATTCAAAGTTTCACTCAGACCTACTTGTAAATTATTTTAATACATCAGGGGACAAAAAAAAAATCTTTTATGCATGGTATAGTCACATTTCCATTATTTCAACTTCCCTCCCTGGTTAGATGGAAATGCAACTGGAAAGCTGAGGACATTTTGCAAAGTCCAGTATTTCAGTGAAAAGCATTTTCAGGGTAGACCTTGAGCAACCTTAAACACAACTTATCTGATCAAAAACCTGCAACTAAAGCTTTGCACAAAGGGCTTGATGGAGCTAAAGATAAAGCATATAACATTCATTTCATCACCCACTAAAAGTAATTTCTAGCCAGCTGTACCATTAGTCCAATTTCAAATGCAAACCTTGGTGCTCAACAAATAAGAACAGTTCTTATTTCAATGGCTGTTTTCTCACCTCCTGCCAACGTGAGATTAGTCAGCACGACATTGATTGGACAGAACTGAAAGTGCCAGAGATTTGGAAAGGGAATGGATGGCAATTTCATGGTAATTGAAGACTATTTATACTTATCTAGCAAATAATCACTACATGTTCAATGTTTCATTAAAACAAAAGGGAATGGACAAAACCTTCTTAATCTTCCTTATGATAAAACCTGATGAAAACCTGATAAAAATATATATCTATATCTCCTCCTGGCTACTTTATACACTCCTCTCTTCCTCAGGCTCCTAATTCCTGCCTACATGTTACATAGCAGAATATATACTCACTGCTCTGGGCTGCATTCTGCTGGGCACAGGGTACTTAAAAAGCAGATGTTGCAATACCTGCACCTGTTCTGTGAAATGTGCTGTTCCATTTACTATAAATTCACTTGTCCCAGGGACTGCACGTGTTACCCAGGGCAGATATGAGTTAAAAAAACCCACCTGTATGTGACTTTCTTTTCAAGAGGCAGGCATAACCTACTTTGTCTCATTACTTTGTACTTTTGAAGGTAAATAACCTCAGCTAGAAAATCTCTCTGAGAGCACATTGCTTGGCTCAGTTTCATTGGCTAGCCAGGCTTGCTAAGGAGTATGTTTTAATAGGCTACTGTCTGCAACCTTCGAATTATAGTCTCTTTTCCAGGATGTGTGATATGTGACAACTTTGTTAAATGCATATAGGAGTAATCTACCATGCAACATTATTTCAGAGTGATGCACGTTGGAATTCAAATTATGCCATTCTTTTCTAGAAAGCAAATGACCTTAACTTCAAGGAGGAAAGTAATTCTGAGAGTTATGATGTATTATGATGTATTTGAACCTAAGTTTATGTCCCTAAATTAAAACCAAATTAATTTTGTAGTATGGGAGGGGCACTCAGAGGAAGGAGACGAAACAAAAAGAAACAAAAATTTCCATGCATTTGGAACTTCCCTAACAAATCTTGCTTACTGTTGCAAGGGACTAAGAGCTTAGTGTTTCAATTCTCTTCTTCCTCCCACAGCTACTAAGAATGGGGATGTCCATTAATGCATAGAATCATAGAATGGCTTGGGTTGGAAGGGACCTTTAAAAATCATCCGGTTCCAAACTCCCTGCTGTGAGCAGGGACATCTTTCACTAGATCAGGTTGCTCAAAGCTCCATCCAGCCTGACCTTGAACACTTCCAGTGATGGGCATCCACAACTTCTCTGGGCAATCTGTTCCAGTGTCTCACCACTCCCATCATGAAAATTTCTTCTTTTGTACTTTCAATGCCATCATTTCTTCAGTATCTTATTTTTTAGAAATCACGGGACTTGACAATTCTCCCCAGAACTGCACCTGAGCACTTCATTAACAGTATGTAACATGCTTTTTTTACTGTTCTGTGAATTAGAGAAGCAGAATGGGGAAATTCTACATTCTTCCTCAAAGTCATTCAGGATATATCTAGGAAAGCAGATATATAACCTCTCCTCTCCTTTTCCCCCTGGGAGGATTGCTTTGCTTGTGCTCTGAGCTCCCAAATCTGAGGTAAACTGCAGAGATGTGGCACAAAGTCTAAGACCTAGCCCTGTTAAACCCCCACTCCAGAGCTTATTCACTCACACCACTGATGTCATGTGGCTATTGGTGGGCTTGAAAATAGAATTAATAACAAATACTAAGTAGATTGGCTTTAGTGTGGAAATAAAATCACCATTCTGATAAATGGAAACTAAACTGATTTTGTACTTACTGAGGTCTTACTGTTCTCAAACTTGTTACTCAATTCAGTGAAAAAGACCTTTTAGCCTCCTGCAAAATTAAGTAGATTTCTTCACCAAAATAGTTTTGTATGTATTTTTAAAGGTTAATGTTCTCTTTTGAAATATATATGTTGATGTGGCCTAGCACATGTTTCTCTGTTCTTTTATTTCTAAAACTTCAACCCTGAATTTCATTGAAACATGACAATATTCTACCATTGCTAAAATCTAGATGAATAAGCTAGAGGTATTTGGCAACAATTACCAAATGATGAAACAAATATTACACAGGAAGGAAAGCAGATTTCATTAAAATGTCATTCCTTGGATATGCGTAGAGGTTTATTATCACCCATAAACCAAAAAATAATTTTGGAGTTCTGTGAAAGCAGACAAACTAAGAATATAAGATTTGTACAATGTATGAGAAGAAAAAGGAAAGCGAGAAATATAACAGCAATATGACATGTTGTTAATTTAGTACAAATTTTGGACTGATAAGATGCTTTCAGTCATGAAAGTACTAATCCAGTTCTTACTTTTTTTTTTTTCTTCCCTCAAGCTAAAAATCATAGTTTCATATTTTTTTTATATATATATATATATAAAAGTATTTAAGTGCTAAATGCTTTTATCCAAATCCTGTTGCTTTCATTTTGGAATCAAAGTGAAAACTCCCACCTCAGTCAGAATTTGCCTGTCCATTAAATATTTCACAAAATATGTTATTGTTAGCATCCATGAGTTGGAGCAGAAGTTGTTCCAAGGTTTCAGTACTTCTTGTGATAAACTTTCAGTGTCACTTGAAAATCCATTACACTCCAGGCTTCTTACTTGATAATGATGTTACAGGCATTGACTTAGTATCTTCAAATCCTATTTCGTAACATCTCATTCTTTGAAATTACACTTAGGTCAATAATCAAGCACAGAGAATCTACTGTGCTAGGTGCTGTGGATGAATAACACGATGAAAACAGTTTTTCAGAAGGAAAAAAGAAAGTGTAAAGGTCAATATAGCACTTCACACTGACATTAATTTCCTCATCCCACTTAACTATGCAGATCTCAAAGTGCACCAGGGAGATAAAAATAGGATTTATGCTGTGAAACTTAGAGTTAAAGCCAAGGACCATACTAAACCAAAACAAACTCTGAAGCTAAGTTAAAGATCTGTCATGAAAGAAAACAAGTGGTATAAAACAAAATAAAAACTACAGCAGGCCAGAACAGTACTTGGCCAAACAAATAAGCTGCCCTGGGAAAACATATATTTTTTAACATTAGCTGGACAATGTACTAAGAGAGTGTTGGACAAAACTCTTTCCCTTAGAAGCTCTTCCTCACCATATGCATTAAAGTATATTCAACATCAGCATAGGCATGAGCTCAGAGTTTCCCCTGTGAACTGCTACCTGACGAGGCTACAGGCCACAGGTTAGGAAAATGCATGTCCTTATGGATCAATGAATAATAGCAATTTGATTATCCTCACAAGGTGTAATGAAAGTTAGCACTTAGAAACATGTGCAATTGATTTTCGTTACCATCCCCCATTATCATCTGTTGTCAACAATCACCTTTTATAATGGACTTTAAAAAAGTTTTCCACTTAAAATAATATCACCACTCTCAGAGGAAAAAGTAATGCGTATATAGTATTTCATCATCCACATAAATTATCTTTAACTTCTAAATTAGAGCAGTTCCTTGAACAGGTTTTTTTAGGTGAAAGCTGCAGTTCTGATCAGTTTTAACTGCATGGTGAATGCTCACTGTTAGGATGCCCAACGTTAATCAGAACCAAAGACGTCTACATTAGAAACTAATTTTGAAAATGGTTTACCCTAAATTCCATTTGCATCTCAATATTAGATGCAGATTAAATGTCAAACTTCAGGCACCTGAAGAGGAAAAATATGAACTTTCAGTAACATTAATACTAGACTATAGTCTTGCACTTTTTTTCCCTAACACTTCGATGAAATGCAACATTACCTGAATGCAAGCAAGGATTTTTAAAATGTTCCTATTTCTGTTAACCTATGCTGTTAAGCCTTAATTCTAACTGAATCCTATTCACATAGCTCTCTCAATGTTTCTTTGTTTAGCCATATAATGCCTGTTTTTGTCAATAGACATTTAAGAGTACCTAAATGAGTAAGGCAAAGAATGAAATGGAGCTAATATTTTGGGACCTAAGAATCTAACATAAACCTGACAAGCACTGATGAGTTCCGGTGCTCACTCTGCCTCCTTCCGTTCTCCATCTAGAAAAAGAGATCAACTACAGTCTGCTGTTAGGTAATCACCAACAGTGAGGATGCTCCACTTTCAGCTACACAAGAAAGAAGAGCATTGAGAAAAAAATGTTAGACCATCAGAGCTGGGCCCCAAAAGCTTGGCCAAATATCCCACATCTCTGAGGATATGGGAGGCTAGGCATGAAAAACTGAGAGCCTTTTCTTCTACCCCACTGCATAATAAGGAATCTCTGGTTAACGTTAATCACCAGAAGGTGCATTTTGCATACCACTGACACTTGCACTGTTTATGCACCTCAGCGGAAGAACTCTTTGATGAATGGTACCACTAAGGAGTGAGTATGCATCCAGGCATAGTGAGAATAGACCACTACCTTGATTGCAACACATGGTTTGGAGTGAAATGCTATCCCAGAAACTGGCATAAACAGCAGATGAAATCTAGGACAAGAATGAAGAAAAAATGTACTGATACAATCTGAACATAGACAGTGTTGTTACCACAAATTTAAAGACAGGTGTATAGAAAATAGAAGGAAAACCATATGTTTATTTATTCTATATTTTCTTATATTTCATAGCTATTATGTATTTCTGTCACCAGCTATTAAACTATTAGAACACCTAGGCCCAACAAAATCCTGTATCCTGGAACTTTGCCTCTATGGGAAAAGGATCTGAATTTGGGGTACCCGAATCTTCCTTACAGTTCTATTCATATTCAAACCTTTACCCTCAGCCTTATGGATTTTTTAAAACCTCAGTTTAGTCAGTAGTTAGTTTTAACTCTTCTTCTAACAGATCAATAACTGTCCTTTCCTCTCTGGAGAGGTAGTGTTTTATGCACCTATCAAGAATGAGTCATTTCCTATACAGACAAGAAACAAGACCCTGTTAACACTTTATCTGTTCTTAATTTCTCTGTATAAAATAAGTGTTAATCTGAGAAAACTTTTATTTTGTTCAGAAAGAGATGTTCAAATCTCAGGTGAAGGAATTTTCAGATGCTGAAACTACATTGTTATGTAAACATAGAGGTTATCAGCCATAACTGTAGAACCACATAAAAGGGATTCCTGTATGATGTTAAACATCAGTCTAATTAGGTACGGTAGCAACAAGATACTTTGCATAAGTAAGGCAGACCTTACTCTTAGTTCAAGAGTGCCATAGTACTGACTTTAAAGTTCCTGTTCAAAATCAGTCAGATTAGGTATTTGAAAACTGATACAACTATATAATTGCATTAGTCTTCTTATCGTTTAATGGGAAAAAGATGTCTTGTCAGAGATGCACATCTGAAGAGACTTTCTGTCCAAAAGCTCTGAGTTAAGCTACCAAATTACTCCTAGGTACATATTATTCAAACCAGGTAGGAATCAAACTTACAATCTTTTAATCAGTAGTCAGACACTTTATTCATTGCACGGCTGGCAGAAGCATCCACCTCCTTGGCATTTGTTCCTGGTTAACTTAGATATCTCCTGCTCTCATGATGTTTCTGAGAAACCAGTCCTATGCTTTTTCTTTTCTCCCCCCAATTATTTTAAAAGGACAAACTAGAATCTTATTCAGAGCTTTTAATTCTTCTGTTTGGTAGGGAAGTGCAGGGCTCACAGTTACAATGGCTGAATCTTTTTGTGTTTCAAGCCTAAGGTTGCCTGTATACTACACAAATATGGTTTTCAGAAATGCAGATGGGAAAAAATACAAAGCTGCTAAGCTAGCATTTAGCTAGAATTCAATCCATGTCCACTAGTCCTCATTAAATAGGAATAAAAATCTCAGCTAAACTTTTAAAATGAGTTAATCCATTAACTGATGATGTTATAGATTGGTCTTACAGAGAAAACAAAAGTCTTATTGCCAAACAAGTCTTCCAAAAGGTTAGAGATCATACATATGCTATGGTCCTCTTTAGACAGTAGAGTTCAATTTAATGAAGGGCTTGTACAGTTCAAATCTGTTCAATAGATATCCAACTAGTTTCAGCTCTGCTTGCTGCTCAATACTGTGCACCTCACTGAGCAATACTCAGCAGCAATTAAGGCTGAAGCAGCAGCCACTGAAACAGATATTTGAACTGCTACGCAATCAATTGTCAGATGACATTGATGTGATGGACCAAAAGCACAGAGTGATGTGTAGGAAAGCTACTGTCTAGCAGTCAGCAGTGCAGAAGGTGACAGGACTTGCATGTATAAGGTAAATCGCATGAAAGTAACAGGACCCTGAATATCAATGACCAGATCAACGAGTCACCCAGCTCCCTGTAGCAAAATCCTACTGATTAGCTGGAGATAGAATTTCTGTCCTTCTTTAGACTAAGAGTTAATTCTATCTATTCACAACAAAAATGCCACTTAATGTGTAGCTAATCACACGTGGCATGACCTGAGCAAGGACCTGTCTCCTTGCATGACAGTTTCACAGCAAACAGGCTGGAGAAAAGGTCTGTTGATGTTTTACAGGTAGCATAAACTGCAGCCTCTAAATGGGTTAATAATTTGATAGATTGTTAACATAAGTAGGCTACACCACTCTTACATGATACCCATGTCAACAAAATTGATCCCTGAGATCTTCCAAGGATGGCAAATGTCTCAGCAACACTTAAGTTATTCCTAAATATCTAGCAATATCTGATTGAGAAGAATTAGTTTTGTCAGTGGACAGCTGCCAAACAAGGACAAGAACAGTTAACTTTAGCAAAACACCCCTCCCCATTTTAAAAACTTGTTTCAGAAAAAGAAAAATTCACTCCTGTGGAGTAATTATTAATTTCTGCAGTAAATTCCACAGAACTGGCTTTCAAAATTTTACAGCCTATACACATGGTTCTGTTACAAATTAACTGCATTTAGTATCTAAGTCTTGACAAACAGTTACTTAAGTAGAAAGGACAACTTCATGACTTCCAGGCACTGTAGATTTTGGCAACATGCCATATATCCGCATATTTCTCCCTCTTTATTTATTCTGTCTTAAACTAGAATTATACAACCTCAACTAGTAATTTAACCTTGCCTTTAGAAGTAGTACCACCTACAAGTTCACCTCAATTTATTTCACGTACTGCATTGTTTTTTTTAATAGAGTTATCTACTGTAACAGCCAGTATGTTATAACCTTTTTTTAAATAGTATATATAAAAGGAATAACTTCCGCTACACTTTTTCTCAAATGAAAGTCCTACTAAGATAGACTTCCTCCTTGAAATCAGGTTTGGAGAATTTATTGATTATAGATTAAATCACCCAAATTCTACCTTAATTCATATACGGCAACATGAATATACATTTTACACACATTAAAGTGATCTCTCTATTTTTATTTCTATTCTACCTGTCTCACATTTTAAATAGATTATAAATAATTCCAAATTCCTTGGATTATGATGTGAAGACATTTGAAATGCTTGTTTAAGTAAACTACTCTATTTACTATAAGCTCATATGTTTAAGAAACTCTGTAATTTTAGATAAGTGCAACAATTTATTATAGTCTGACATGCAATACTAATTAATGTCATCACAGTTCAAATTACATTTATGGTTGTACTGAGGTTGATTAATCCACTAGGACTAGAGAAATACAGTTATAAGGTAAGTCTCTCTTCAGTGAAAAACTTGCTTCTAACAAAAGACAATGAGCATGTAGAACCTGGATGATCTCTTAATATTTTCTTCAATTGATAGAAAGACATCAAAATATCACAGAAGACAATACTACCCTGGCTTTCCAAATACCACAGCTTTTTCATTTCTCCATTTTTGAAATCCATATATTTTCTAAACTGATGCTTTTTCTCTGTTTTATACTACCTACAGACTGTACACAATACCTCTGAATCAAATGGAGGATATAGCACTATAAATGTTTAAGGAAACCATACATCAGTAAATTCAGTTAATCTACTTCAGGTATTCCACTATTATTTCACAGCAAGTCATGAAATTGTATCATGAATATAGCTGTAGCTGGTCAAAATACTAAAATATTTATAAATCTGGAAACATTTTCATCGCATTTTGTGGAGGGGGGGCGGGGAAAAGAGAAATAAAACGCTCAGGGAAAAATAAATCTTCAAACTTACAGCTTTCTCAGAATTGGGATATAACTGTCTAAATACCAGATAAAATTCTAGAAATAAGAAGCAAATCAGGCACCTGTTTTAGCACCAAGAAAGATATTCACAAACTCTAAAACATGAAAGACTCACAGGAGCTAGTGATTATTATAGCTGTGTCATCTGACCAGCACTATTACACGGTCTGTAAAATGTGTCTCAATCTTCTTAGACATCATTTTATTTATAAGATTTCAGTGGGATCCTTCAGTCAACAACTCTGGCGTTTAATTACATATACTACTGATGGCAAACTTGATAAGGTTTCAATACTTAGCTGCAAAATCTTGAGATATTTTTTATCTAGAAGGATGAAAGTCATCGTCTTTCTCAAGACTGATATACTAACACACCCGTCAACAAATATTTGTCATGAAAGGCACGCATGGCTTTGATGCTTAAATTATGTCAACCTTTACCTATCATGTACTAGATTAAACTCAAAGCCTCATCACACTAGTGATCATTAAGTTCAAACTAGCTAAAAAATTGCCACTGTCTCCTAGCTTACATCTCCCAAGGCAGCTGCTTTCTCTGGGTAGAATGAAACTCTGAAAGGATGGGGTAAGGCACATCAGACATAACAGAGTCATCCAATCAGTTACTGCAGACAACCACATCAAATAACTCTGAGCATAATATAATCCATCCTAACACCAAATGTGCTCACGTCCCCTCTGCTCCTGTGGATGGCTGTTCCAGAACCTCATTCCATTCATAATTCTTCTTAATTTTCACCATAAATTTATTCAGGGGCACTGTATACTCATTTTTTGTTATGCCAGCAGTGTTCATCATCTTAAATAGCTCTTCCACCTCCGCAGTGTTTATCCCTGAAATTTTTATAGGAAATAGTAAGATCTTCTCTGCCTCTGTTTTTTGGCTTGGCAAATGTCAATTTTAAACATGAAGATACTGACCCCCTTACTGCCCCTGTTGCTCTGTTAGAGGGGAAGAGAAAGCAAAGTCTTTTCAATGGCTGCCTGCGACTATAGGACTCTCTTCTAATATCATCCCCTCTGGGAACAAACTTGACTCCTCTAAGGACAGAATGAAAGAGACATTTCATTACCATATGCTGTAAAAACATATATGCATGCACAAAAACTGTAATGTAGCCATTAAGAACTAGGCCGTTTGCCCAAGTGTCTTTGCTGCCCTAGCTTGAAAATGGCGATTACCACATTTGTATTTTGTTATGAGCTGGGCTATGCTTTCAGAAGATACTATGCAATCACAGGGAAAGTAATTAGGATGGATATTGCCACTAGTTGTTCAGATCACTTAATCACACTTTTCTGCTTTGAGCTAAGAATGATTTATCATGATTTTCTTTGACAAACTAAATGTAATACATAGTGTTTCTCATTTTAAGAAGCAGGCTTTTTCTTCCAAGTATTTATCTTTGTTTGAAATGTTCCTGTTAATATTGAGTCTACAGATGAATCAACTTATATTGACAGGGATAATATAAGATTCAAAACTGAAGCTACTGTCATTTTGAATCTTTAGAGAAATATTTTATTCTGAAATACTAATACTTCCAGGATGCTACTCCTACAGTAATTTTCCAAATTAATTGGCAGGTCATGTTTTCATTTCACCGTAATCTAAACAGAAAATGGTTTTGCGTTTTTGTAAATATATTTTTTTAAACCATTTTTAAAAGCTTAAATCAGTATATAACATTAATTAAACTTGAATCCAACTGGCTCCTTTCTGTAGTATAGAAATGATACTGATCTTTCTGAAGCATTATGTTGCTGGGTAACTCTACTGCAGACACATGAGAGTATTTTAAATTAATTCTGTTTGTATGTGAAAATTAGTATTTGTTATTTACACATACTCCTTTTGGTTTCCTTGTCAATACAGTCATGCCATTTTTCTTTCCAAACTGCCTAGCTCTCCAACATATTCTTCACATAAAAAGCTCATATAGCTGAGTGCATTTCACAGTCCATAGTCACATGGTACATTAAGTGCCATATTCGCTGTAGTAGGTTACCTTTTCTTTATGTTGAACATTTCAGTAATTCTGTCTGCCAGTGTATGTACCAATGTTTGCAATTAATGTTCCCTTTCTCGATAATTAGTAATACTTTCTCAGAGCTGTGATGCTTCAGGGCTTGCTAGGCACCAAAAAGTACCTCTACTTCTTACTCTTTGCACAAAGGACGTGTTAGTTTCTCCTGATCCATCATGATAGTTCAGTGGCAGAAAGGTTTAGTACTAAAATAGACATGAGAATTACTTAGCAAACTTCAGAGTTAGGCTTTTGGGTATAAAACTGAAAAAGAAAAAAGGTTGTTTTATAGAACATAAGGAATATCATTCCCAACTCCATCTGACAACAGGGCTCATTCCTACCTTCTTCAAATATACCTCAGGCAGGAATCCTTGATATCACCTAATACCTTAGAGGAGTTGCTGGACTCACCTGACCTTCTAAATTATCCCTAATGCCTTGTCATTTTTACTTCTTTATAACCTTTTATAGATATATTGTTATATACAAATATCATTAAGTGTGACAACTACATATACAAAGAATTTCTTCTGCCCACTTCAGACCTAATCATCCAGGAGATACAGGAATTATAAAATACCTTTGCACTCTCCTGGGAGTAGTTTTTTGTATTTGTCTATCGAGTAATTTTCTATTTGTCTTGTTCATCCTGACAGCAAACAGCTCTTATTAAATACCAGTTGTTCATATAGTTTCTTACATTGGTCATTTCTTTTATATTATTACTCACAGAGCATACCAGAGCAATTTTCCTTACCCCTCTAGGCATGGCTCCTAAGCTTGACTGTGGAGTGCCTGTGATATAATGCTATAGCAAAACGTATGATAAAAATCTACACTTCAGAAGAGGAAAACCAAAGATTCAAATTTGTAGATTCTGACTAAATTAATTCCCCATTTAGTTCTCCTGCTGGAGAACTTAACAGCTGTGTTACTACCTAGCAGTTAAGAGACGAAGGTTTATAGAACACATCCATGGGAACTCTTTTTGGAAAAGAAAGACAGTTTTCAGAGGATCAAATCACAATCTAAGTTCAAAGCTGAACAAAAGCTAGAAAATTGAAGAAAGTCATGGGGCTTGAACAGGTAAGTGATTATTATTTCCAAAAGATTTTGAATGGAATTGCAGCCAAAAGAACTGCTTTCAGGACAATTTTAAGACCCAGCATCTCTGTTTGCCATATTGACTGGAATACATTACTGCAAATTAAAAACAAAACAAAACAAACAAACAAAAAAATTAAGCAATCCTATGTATATAGCCTTTCTTTTTTTTTCCCATATATGATTATCAAAAGCCCTTACATACTCAAAATAAAGAATAAAACTGTGAGGTGTGTAAAAACCCCAAGTATTTCCTTACTTTTTACATTCTACATATATTCAAATGGCAAAAGGACTACAAAAGTCATATATGAAATTTATGCTAGAATTTATGCAGATCTCAAAATAAATTAGAATGGTTATCTATCATAATACTTATTTTTTAAATTTTTGGTTTTGTGAGATTTTTCCATGGTAACCAAAGATGTGTTAGGATTGTTACAGGCCTAATAATATTTAGATAGGAACAATATTTAGATTATTGTAGAAATAATGTTCAATTTAAGACAAGCTAGCACAAGAGAGAACACTTAGATCAAAGACAAACATGTCACAACTTACTCGATCTGATTCAAAGTCAGCTGGGAAGTCCATGGAAAGATTCCCATGGTCTTAGAAATAGGCTTTCAATCAGCTAAGCACCACTCAGCCACTTGTTCACTCCCCCCGGGTGGGATGGGGGAGAGAATCGGGAGAGTAAAAGTGAGAAAACTCGTGGGTTGAGATAAAGACAGTTTAACAGGGAAAGCAAAAGCCGTGCACACAAGCAAAGCAAAACAAGGAATTCATTCACTCCTTCCCATCGGCAGGCCGGTGTTCAGCCATCTCCAGGAAAGCAGGGCTCCATCACGCGTAACAGTTACTCGGCAAGACAAACGCCATCACTCCGAACGTTCCCCCTCCTTCTTCTTCCCCAGCTTTATATATTGAGCATGACGTCATATGGTATGGAATACCCCGTTGACCAGCTGGGCCAGCCATCCTGGCTATGCTCCCTCCCAGCCTCTGAAGAGTCCTTCACTAGCAGGGTACTTAGCAACAACTAAAAACATCAGTGTGTTATCAACATTCTTATACTAAATCCAAAACACAGCACTATATCAGCTACTGGAAAGAAAATTGACTTTATCCCAGCCGAAACCAGGAGAATATGTTATGTACTAAGACCCCTTTGTGACAACTTCATTCAGTGCTACTAGTCAAAGAATAGCTGTTGCTGGCTTGACTGATTTTTTGCCCCTGCTTTTACTAGTTTATGTCAAAACTGTAATGTTTTCCCATAGGCTTATTTGTGCACCTGTTTAGTTACATATGCTATGCATTTAATTTGAAACTTCTTATAATTAAAAAAGTGTCTTTGCAGTTACTTCAAAGAAAAGAACCATCAGAAATATGATCAGAGGATTTAAAAATAAGATTAATTACTACAGTTAAGACAACACAGTAGTAATATTGTCTTACTGTACCAACAATAGTTCCAGAAGCCTTTCAAAGACTTATTTGTAGCAATTTCAAAGGCCACAGAAACCCCATTAATTTAAAATATCTCCCTTTCCAGAATAGTTTATCTTTTTCCCACTCAGCATTATTATGTTCACTTGAAAATTTTCATAATATGTTTTGCAATTGTAGATATCTTCTTCTAATTAATTCACCAACAACTGATACTCTCTTTTCACAGTAATGGACTCCTCTAGCACTCTTTGATAAACTGCATTTATCCACATTAAGGGGTGAAACTCTAGATAAGAAAGGTGAATTTGGGTACCAGGCAATTGCTTAGAAAGCATTTATGAATTAGAACAAATGCTTGATGTAAATACTGCATAAAGAATGGCACTATGCACCAACATTTGTTTGTATTATGTTTTGGTTTATTTGACTGATTCAGTAATAACCTAATTTCAATTTTAGGACTGCTGTTTTGATAATAAAATAGTTTCATGTATAATTTAAGCCTGACCTCAGTTTTGCCTCAGACATATAAAGTGCATTATATAAAAGAAAGGAGATCAGTTTTAAAAATTATATTGTGTTGCTATATTGATGAGGTGATCTAACTTCCTAATTGATCCAGTAGCTCATTACACACTTTGTATTGCTCAAGACTGATTAAGTGATAATTGCATTTGATGTAGGTCTTATACCACGAAACAAACAGTTCATCACACCAGGCTGCAGACTGGACAATCGATTGATCCATGCAACATTTATGTCATACTCTAAAATATCACTAATACCATATTCCATTAGAAAACTGCACTATTTGGGTTGTTATTTTTTAACCCCTTCCTGTAATATTTGTAGATAAGAATATTTACATGATTAGTCAATGCTGAAACAATAACTTCCCTAACACTTTCCAAATATACAGCAGTTGATCAGGCCACTGAATGCCCAGACAGCTGCATTTGAGTCTCATTTGAATACATGCTGAAATGTCAGACATCTTTACACTGCCTTTTGTGGACCCTGGATAAAGTTTTTTTTAATATTGACTGTCAAAGTAAGTGGGTAAAGTAACAAAACAAAAACAAACACACAAAAAAATCTGATTTTTTCAGTTACTTCTCTTCTGTTTTCATTAGCAAATGGTGCTCCTTCAAAGTCAGCATACGGGTAGTGTCAGGAACAGGATTTTACCTTGTCTCCTGACTACTGACATGGTACCAAAAAAGCCCAGAAAAGGCAGTTATACAATTGTCTCCTTTAGCTTGCTTTAATATTCCTCCATCTATTAAGTGCTAAGAAATAAAGTTCAGCACACAAGATCTCTTTCCCCTTCCTCAGAGGTTGCTCTAAGCTGGTGCAGTACAGCCAGTGCTAGATGAAGCAGCTATAAAATGGAAGTTATAAAAAGTGAACTATTAAATCACTTGTCTAACACTTTCATCTTCCTTTATTTGCATGTAGTTTGGCCATAACAACGGATCAGGCAATTGTTCTGATTCCATGAGAGTGCAATCATAAGTGACTTATTTTAGGATGTTAGGTAGTTCAAGAAAAAGAAGGAAGGGGGGGGAAGCACGTTAAATAAATGATTGTGAAGAGACCTGTAAGACACAATGAAATTTAAAAACAGAATAATTAACCATTGTATGTGATATTTCATACACCTGTTTTGTACACCTGCTACATCTGAAGCATTCTTTGCACATGATGATTTGTATTGTCAGCGTCTCAAAGCTTCCATTCCCTTTGAAACATTAAGATCAATGGAATGGGGCTTAAAAACACCAGCTGAGAATTGGACCCAAGAGCTTTTCAGATAGCTACTTTTCTCCAAAAAATAAACAGTGTATCAAGAAACTACTTGTTGTAGGATCTCATTGATTCTCAAAGTGTTGGTATACTGCTTTGCTGCAGATGAGGTACTATTATTGTGTCATTTAAAGCATGGACTACTAGTCTAAATCCACTAATGTCAGTCAATAACAATAGCTGCTCTCAAAGCATGCTTTTACTGGCAGAAACCAGTTTTTTGAAGGTAAAAGAATATTGGGAGCAGCTAGCACTCCTCAGGATAGTGAAAACCTCAAGAGAGACTGTTACAGAACAGACAGGAAAAAACCGAAGCAAAAGCTGAACTAGAGGAACTGAGAAGATTTATTCTGCATCTTGGGCCTATTTATACAGTAGTGAGTCTGTTTCTGTTTTTTTTGGAATATTTTTCCTGGTCAGTGTTTATATTCTATAATATATTCAGACAACTAAGCAGAAAAGGTTTGCTTTAGTTCAACTCATTTCAACTTATCGCTAGGTCCATAATTCCCTCCTGGACTGCAAAATACTTCCAGAAATACCCATGGTCTGTGTTAACCAGGTCAGATGGGATAATCCTAGTTTTAGAAACATCCTATCACTACGTGACAAACTATTCCAAACATTCCAACTTTAAAAAAAAAAACAAAAAAAACAAAAAAAAAAACACCAAAAAAAAAACACCAAAAAAAACCAAAAAACCAGGACATGTTCCCTATGAATGACTGGCTATTACTAGGACAGGGATAGGGAGAGCTACTTGGCCAGGCTCCAGCTCACAATCCTCTTCCCAAATGATCTCAATAGTCCCTCACTTTCTTTGAGGACATCACACTGGCAATTTACCCAGAAGTGAAATTTGGGTAAAAAACCAAACCAAGCCTATCAGAAGAATTCCTGGAAATGAGCATTGGCCTGTTTGCCATTCTAGGAAAAAGCTGGTCCTCTGTGGTGTTCAAGGGACAGCCTAATCCATCTTAACCTCTCATGAAGTGCCACAAATGTGGTCTTGAGTATTGGGTTACTATTTTTGGACTCAAGATTTAAGAGAATTAGGCATTGTTCTATGTTGAAGCAACTCATTTTCATGCATTTCTTAAATTTCCCAAATCAGTGGATTAGGTTGCTCCTTGCTGGACACAACTCTTTTCTAGAAGGCCAATGGCCCCAATTTAGACACAACTCTCTAATTTTCTTTCCTACCTATTCTCTGACACCAATAAGGTTTTAGTTCATATTATAACCTTAGTATCATTACACTAAAACCGGTCAATTTTTAGATGCAATTTCATATTAATTACACGGCCCAAAAAGCCTGCTGTTTCTCCATTGGAACCATGCCCTATTCATTTCATTTTGAATACAAAGATGGACAAAATAAGATTTCATAGTCAATCCAAAATTGTATTTTCCAAACTTTTAAGCTTGCCATTGCAATCTGAATATATTTTTATTTATATAATATATAATATATATATTACATATAATATATATATGATTATATACACCATTCTTATTAACATATTGGGACACCCATGTCCTCTATGACCTTTATTCCAACTCGAGATCACATTCCTCTTTGCTTTTATCTCTTCTAGTTTTGTATTTTTCCCTCTAACACTGCCTTTTCCTATGACCTTTGTCACACTTAACCTTAGATACTTTTGCTTCTCCTTCCTTTAGTAACGTTGCTTTTTTTCTCTCTTGTAAGTCTCCCATATCTTCAGATGAAAAACGCCAAGAGCTAAATATCAATTACTGCTGGTATGCATAAGCTCCAGCTCTAAGTTTGGAATTGAAGAGATGGAAGAACTTGCAGGATAAGGTATTTTTCATTATTACAGTCTTTGCTTGAACATACATAACAAATGTGCCTGACAACCCAAGTATGAAATTGCTACAGGCAAAGGGCATTAACAAAGTGGCAAATCTGGTGCCTTAGGGAAGTAACCAAGATGAAGTTGCCTATCTGAAACTGCTGTTCTGTCACTGTCTAAATATACACTTTCTTCAAGTGCTGCAGGGTGTAAACTGAAAGTTGTAACTTGCTGAGGGGATGCTGACTGAATGCTTTGAAGGAGACTTCATTTGTGATGGCAGAGCAGTACATCAGTGCTATACTCAATGATAAATTCAGCTGAAATTTTCTTCATTTTTAGGAAAAAGATTTGTGAACCCTGAATCATGGATCTGTATGGACTATCTTGTCAAACTCACTTATATCAAGTATAACTGGAACTATTTATAAGGCCCAGCACATTGAACCATAAATTTTCTATTTCTGCACAGTCCACAAAAGTACTTCATGGCCTTTTCCTGCCTCATTCATGGAAGTATAAACTAACCTGTTCACATGCTTATTAGTTTTCCTTATAAAGGATATTTTGAGATTGATATCAGATTGATCTGCAAAGTAATGAGGCAAAAGTATATTTTCAGATTGATATGCAAAACTTGTCCACCTGGTAAGAAATGGCATAAGATGGAAGAGTTTTCAGAAAGTAGATGACAGAGCGAAGTTTTCAGACTATTCTAACTAGAATTTTGGTTAGCAGTTAATTGTGTTTAAAGCTATGTATGGTAGAACATCATCCTTACTTTAGCTCTAAAAAACAAAACAAAACAAAACAAACTTTACTACTACTGCTGGTGGTATTAGCAAGGAATGTAGCTGCTGTCTGCCATACACCATTAAAGCTGACAGGAGTTACACAGCCACTCATTTACCATAGATTCCTGGTGGATTTGAAGTGGCCTGGTGTTCAATCTTACAGGACTCTGGTAAATTTGCAACTTCAGACAGATTGCAGTGTTAGTGTTGCTGACTTATAATGGCAGAAAAATTCACACAACTGAGGTGAGAGCACAGGTAGTTTCCAGGACTTTGTGTGAATTAACAGTTAAAAACCTAAGAGGCGTATTTCCTGAGAAAGGCAAGAACTACTGCATAAAAGATTTCAGACAAGGTTAGGCACAGCTGAGAAAACAGGGAATAGCAAACACTATTCAAACATGAAAAAAGAAGCATATCAAAGTGTGATGTAAAAGTGCAATTTTTGTAAGTAATAAACTGTTCAGTGGGAAGCCAAACAGCAGCAATCTTTCAGCACTTGAGGATATGTTCATTTGTGATTTGAGCTGTATAACCTGGTTGTTTGCTGTATTTTGATTCTTTCAGAACTTGCACAAAATATCCTCATTAGGCAGTATCCCATTTCCTAATGTGATTGTTGCTTAGGCAGACAAAGCAGCTCTTCCAACAGGCAGAAAAACAGGATGTCTGCAAAACAGACCTTCAGAGATTAAAATTTCTCAAAGATCTATCTAAATGGCCATCGTGTCTCCAGTTTTAAAAGTTATATTGTAGATAATGAGGTCACCTTCAAAACAGAAGCTACTGACAACTTTCTACAAGGGATGTTAAGCATTAATTGGAATTCCCGGGCATTAAACTCTGCTCTCATCTATACTACAGAAAACCAGAAGAAATTCCACTGCATGCATTCTCTCTCAGTGAAACCAGGAAACCAGTGCCACCAAGAACAGTGGCAGGTGACATAATCAATTGCAAGGACTCTTACTCAGGTATCCAGTGGTTAGTGCATTTCAGTGTCCATTGTAACCCTAGTAATAATAGTCTGAACACTATTAAGTCTCTTGAAAAAAATCATTATGACAAAAAGTTGCAGTAGACGTTTTGCTACTTCCTTCTTTAACCAGTCAGATCTCCTACCGCAAAGGGATCCAAGCAGCCAAAATAACAAAATAGAAGAAAACTTTAACATTACATTATACTTATTTCCATTAGTATAATTTCTGGCATCTCTGGAATACTTCACAGTGTGACACATGTTGCCAGTGCCAATCCCAAAGCTTTTCTAATTTGAGATCCTTCAAAATTTCAGTTAATAGAACAATATTACTTCTGCATTGTTTTCACTTAGTCAGAAGCCAAGCCAGATTTTTTGTTTAGTCTCAGCTCAGCTCAACAGGATGCCAAAGCTCAGCATCTGACTTCATCGAAGTGGTTAATAATAAACCCTAGCAGAGCTAGCCCATTTCTGACACAGTAACAGGTACTATTACAATTCCTACTAGGGAAAAGGATTCATCACTGAAGCATCAAATATACAGCATAGTCATGTTCTAATGGACCTTGGGAAAAGGAAAACTAATTAATGAAGTTAATCTGCACCATAAAGTAACTGCTGTTGTCACTGATGCAAAACTGCAAGCAGAAGTATATCCAGAGAGCAGGAGACCAAGAGGGTAAACATACAGAACTACGGTAAAGAACAGAGGAAAGATATGTTGCTTTTGCGTTTTTTAAATGACTTGTATGTGTGCTTGAGCCATTACCTATTAAAATCATGATTGTAAGCCAAAGGTTTCAGTAATCATCAAATGATCACCTTGTAGAGCTCTGAATTTTGGAAAGTGCTGAGTATCCCACCCACTGAAAAATAATCAGACTTCAAGATACCTCACCCTGCGCATAAATTAAGGCAATAATTTCTTTGTGGAAGAAAACTTTTTCAGCATGTATCTGTGGAGGGTTTAATAAAAATCAAAAGCAACAGCTGCTACTGTCTCAGAGCTCTGTGATTATCACATACAATTAACTAGTAACCTCAGTGCCCTTACTGGATAAATACTCGCATTACAATAACCAAAGGCATATTTGGCATTGTGAGCAGCCATATTAAAGGAGATGATTAAATCACCATAGTTCTATTCCCTATGTCAAAAAACCCTTAAATCTTATTTGTACATTGGAAAGTACTGACTGAAGAATATGTGAATTCTGGGTAAATCCATTTCAAATGTTTAAAGCTGTGCAAACTCTTATTTCCTCTTCACTGGGTTGCAATTGCAGAAATAAATCTGAGAATGGTGATTATATTTTTCTTTAACTCTCTGACCTTTTTCCTCTGTTCTGATGCTCAGCATGTTTGGGAGAATCATCTATTGGAAATTTTGGTGTCCAGCTTATATTTAACCTGCTAGGGATGTATATCCAGTCAGTTTAGGTATTTGGTTTTTTGGATGAAATATCTAGAAATGAAAAAGCCACTTATAAGACTAGAGATATATACGGCAGCAGTATCTGATACACTGTATTTCAAACAGAGATGTAGAGATCAACGTAATCCAACAAAAACTGGAAAGTGTTGATCAGAGTCACAGTTAGAATTTGTGGTAGGAATAGCAAGAGATTAATTCCCTCAGCAGGTTCTGTTTAAACTCATTGCTGAGTGTGCTAAAGAGTTCTATATTTCTTAATAGAACAGGATCATAAAATTTATTTTTCAGAAATACTTACTACCTTTAGAGATATTAAAGCATCAGTGTAACATCTTACCCACATGAGCAAATATATGTGGCTTTCTAAGAAGGATGTCAGAGGTCATCTATTTCACCGTTTTCAAAGAATTAACAAAGCCCGCATCATTACCAACTGATATTGTTTAACTTGCGCTTGAAGAACGCACATATTCCTAGGTACATTTTCTTTTAAATAATCTTGCTCAGAGAATCAAACAAAAAATACGAACCAAACAAAACCCCAAAGTTTTTAGGCCTCTCATAGGAAAAATATTCTTTTGATTCTAAGCTAAACATAATCAGCTTGTTTATTGAGACTCCTGCACAGTTACTTCATTTCTATAACTGGCAGTGTTTGAGTGGACCAATTACAGTGCCTTTCAACATAGTGGTTAAAAATGAAAAATAAGCCAAAAAGCAAATGCTAAATATGTAAAGGGTGCTCAATAAACCATAAATAATAAACCATTTAAATTAACACAAATTAAATGGTGACAAGATAGATAGTGTTCAGCACTGTAACCCTGGCCCATGACCCTTTAAACAGTGCAGATTATTTGCAATGTTTATGTAGCGCTGAGGAATAAAGCTCTCTGAACACATAAGATCAGCGCAGTAGCAATCCACATTCTTACTGTATGGGCAGAAGACTGGCAACAGGATTTACATTTTTAATCTTGCATAAACAGAGTGTAACATTTTCCAGTAATCCTTAGGGGAAAGTCACATAGGAACTGACACACAGTTGAAAAATAAAATTTCTCCTTGAGATGGTCAAGCAATTTATATTAGACTATATACATGTTCAGTTCCAGTCATACCTACAACTATTGATCAGCAGTTGAAATACCGACTGGCAAATCTAAAAATGACATTTAAAATGCCAGAAGCTATGACTTCCTACAGAAAATGCCCAAATAAGTTTTTATTAGTTGAAATACTTCAACAGATGGAGCAGAAGGAAGAAGATAAAGGCCAGTGCGACCTATTTGAAATTATTTCAGGAATCAAATCACAAGTAACTCAGAGAAGCTTTATGAAGCAGCATAAGGCCTTCAGTTAATCCTTCTATTTATTTAAATCAGTGAAACTTTTGACTGGTGAAATCAGAAATGGAATAGAGGAAAATTCAGCTCAATCCTTTCCAACCTCTTAATGATCAGTAAACAGAATTTGAATATGTGAAAAAATGCATATTGTGAACATAAATGTGTGTGTATTACTGACAACTTTGGCCTGCTGGTTATTGCTGCGTCGATAGATGGCTCTTTTGAAAAACAATTTTTTTTCGTTATTGAAATACACCTTTTTATTGAACTTCAAGTATTTCAAGGAAGTGCTATCAGTTTTGACAGGCTTATTTGGAACAGGAAGACACTCAAAACAGTTAGAAGATTTAATCGTTTAGGCATTCTGGTAAGCAAGGGAAGACCCTGGTCCAAGTCTCTTTTCTGTTATTCAATATTTTGGGAGATAAGTGCTAATTTTGTTGTCCAAAATATAAAAACATCTATTTTGCCTGTGGTTGTACTAAAAACACATCTTTCATTAAAAGCAATACTCTTTTTCCAGCCAAACTCCATTTCTATTGAAATGATCAATGGCGTGTAGCTGGATCAACATTTAAGTTGCTGCCAGCCTTCCAAATCAAGACTCACTGGTATAGATAACATAGTAATATTAGTATTGGTTTAATCTATTTGTCTACTTTCATTCATTCAACATCACTGCTCATATTTTATCTTTTCAGCCTTTTCTCTGTTTTTATAACTAGAAAGTCAATTTTATGTATTTCCCATATTAATAAACTGACAAGGTACATTTTTAATTACCCCAAAAAGTCAGTATAATCTAATAGTTTTCCTGATGATTTTGACCCCAATTAAAAGAAAAAAAAACCATGAAAATCATAGTATCAAATAGGTACCAAAATTAGATGAAACGTTGGTATGATGGAAGAAAATATTACAATTTTGTAAGAGACCTTTGAGACAGTCATACATCTTACACAAAAGCTTGGCTTTGGGAGAAAACAGCAGATATTTTTATCTAAGAAACAGCCAAACTGAAGAAAAGAATACAGCTCTTCATAGGTATAACAGGCCCATATTTACTGAAGAAGGAAACAAGATCTTTAAAGATACAAGTAAGAGGACAAGAGGTTAGAGCTGGTGTTACCATCACTGCAGCAGCACCTTGACCGTACTTCTCTTCAGTGCTTTCCTCAGTTTTCATCTCATTTTGAGATGAGAAGAAACCAGTTGGTGCCAATAGAAATTACACTTTTCTCACCATTTCTTTGTCTTTTTTTTCTAAACAGTAATGCTTTTTTAGCTGTATAATAACCCCATTTTTCTCTGCAAAATAACAGTGAATTAGGGTACCCTCAGGCACAGTAAGATAACAGAATAGGGGAAGATGCATAAGACATCATAAAGTTGAACCACTGCAAACCATGCAGCTTTTGAGTCAGCCCATGAAAAGCTCGCAGAATAAAGCACATTTCCTCCTTGACCTTCACTTGCTGCTGGGCTCCGACTCACAAGATTGTGTTTTCCCTTGTGGTGAACATTCGTTAAACCTCAACCTCATTTATCATGAATGCTCACACAGGCCTTTCACAGAAAAGAGCTAAATGCCAAAAATGAATCGGTCTTTTTGACTAGGCACCTGGGCAGACATTACAACAATGACACCTGAGGTGGACCCCTCCTGTTATTTGGCTTTAACCATGTTCCTCTTCTAACATCTTGTCATAAACAGAGTACTTGCCTGGCAATTTGCTGAAGGTGCCACTTAAAAAAAGGGATTGGAGAAGTTGTTAAATATTGAAGACTAAACTTAACATAAATATCTTGTAGTTAGCTTGTTACAGTGATATAAAGTGGTGATGAGAATAAATTACATAAAAATTTAGCATAGAAAAAAAATGCTGTTTCTATATGCTAGTAGTTCTCGAAGTAGAGTGTATGATAATCCCTTTCCAGCTTGTTGCCCAAAAGGGCAGGCTTTATCTTTATTTCTAAATGTTAAATCACATGTATGAGGGGCAAAGTTGCAGTGTTTTCCAAAAATCATCCTTTCAAATAGCATCAGAAACATCAGATAAAACAAAATGGAGTCAATGTCTGCTATCCAGACTTAGAAGTGCAACACTGAACACAAGCACAAGTAGGAGGCAATCCTGTTCTGTGAAATATTCACCTTATCAAAGAGTGAACCACTCAAAAAAGGAGGTTTCAATAACTTTTTTCCTCCGCAAGGCCTCCATCGCATTAGAGGACATTTACAACATTCAGAGTTTTAAAAGTTCTAGCCCTACTCGAATACTCTTGCTTGATCTTAAGTATAACCAACCAAATCACAGCATCGCTTCCTCTTGTCAGGTGGCTGGTCTTATCACCTGCACTGCTCTCACCAACTATGCTTGAGGTTCACGATAGCAGTACAAAAAGCACATGCTGTGATCACTGGATCCTCAGCACCAGCAGCCTCACTCTACAGATCTGCTGTTATTATGCCACATTCATGGTAATGTAGATACAGCCTCTATCACCTTCTGACCCCTGGCTCAGTGAAGTAAAACCAAGCCTAACAACTTCCTAATGCATGGTTATCTACCAATACTTAAAGGCTGGAATAGATTAGCCATAAAACAGATTGTCATAGATAACATAGACTGGATTAGAACAGACTTTTGCAGGCTGGAAATGTGAAAGGCACCATGAAAAAGTCAGGCGTAGCAACTGGAGCTTCTTTTCAAGTGAATGGAGAGAGAAAACTGGGTTCAGTCACAGGAAATGCCTGCTTCGGGCAACTGCAGTAAGGAGGGATAAATCACCCTCAGGAGGCGTGTATTTCCCATCAGGGTCTATAGAAAGAATAGATGCCTAAAGTTGGGTGAAATACGTCCATCTTTTGCAGAATCTAAAATCTTTGTCTTTGAATTCTAACATGCTGTGTGCTTAATTTGCCCACTTCACACTCCCCCCTTTTTTTTCCAAAGTAACTTTTTAGTTTAAATGTATGCACAAAAGCAATGGGCTTAATTAGAGGAATTAAGAATATAAAGCAGTATCCTAAGACAGTTCTCAAATGGAAATGAAAAGCAGAATTCATCAGCAAATTAGTTATGTCAAACCATCTGCTGAGTTTTAAAAATAACATATGTAACAATGCTTCTCTACTCTCTCACATAGCTCATACACCATGCATTCAGCTCCCTTTACATTCCCTTGTTTTGTGCTTGTCATTGTGGTCATCATTAAAAAAGTTTTCCCTTTTTGCTGCTATGCAGCTGTTGGGAGTTTTCTATGGAAAATCTTGTCTTATGTTGAATGCCATTACATGCAGCTTTCCAGGTTTTAGAGCCCAAATGTATAACTTATGAAAGTGATCAGTTACATGACATTCCATTATATTACATACCTAAATTGGATTCTTTCCTATTATAATCTACACTTTCTAGTATCTAAATTGCCTTCATGCTGACTTGCACTGATTTACTGGCATGTGATTTACACCATTTATGACACCACTAAATTTGGCTCAAGCAAAGTTCCTGCAAGTGGCAGCATGCTGTGCTACAGATAGATATGCTGGGCTGGACCAGATGGTAAAATTCTGTTTTGCAATTGTACTGGAGAGTGGGGGGTGGAAATGACAAGACAAGAAAACAAAACAAAAAAGTCTTCACAAGAGAGAGACTAGGAACAAGGAGGCACAGTTAGAAGGCAGATTAGCCATATTTATGGAGCCCTTTTAAATAAGGAGATCCTGTTTCCTCCACTAATGCCTTAGAACTAAGCTTCATTTATTATAACTTAAGTAGAAGGTATACCAACAGTTCACTGAGGTGATATGAATAATGGCTATTAGGCAAATCCTATCTTTCACTGAATAATTGTTAGAAAGAGGGGAGAAGAGACCACTCTGGCTTAGGTCACCCACCTAGCACAGGGGGTTTCTGATTCCTAATGGAAGACTTTGTATACCCAGTAAAATATTTAGAATGTGCTCATTCTGTCACACAAAGTATGCAAGCTCAGTGATATAACTGTGATCTGAAATTGTCAGCATCTGAAAAAAAATGCAAAACAAAGAGAAAATTCACAATTAAAAGAAATCAGAAAATAAATTGAGAACTCTTTTCCCTTTGTTAACTGAAGTGGTATAGCTATTCTTATCTGCCTAAGCAAAAGGATAACAGGTCTCCTGTTCCAGAAGTTAAAATTCTTACTCTGTGTGTGTACTTCAAATATCCAAAGTTCTTTAAAAGCAAGAATGAGAAACTTTGTGCGTATCTTTCAGGGCAAATTCAGGTGAAGGTGACCCATGGTGTTTTGTCTTGGTATACAAAAGGCATAAAAGAGATTTTAAATTTATCATTCTTGCAGATAAGAAAATATGAACAGGCTTCTGTTTTCATTCTTCTTGTAAAAGGCATAGTTCTACCAACTAAAAGTACAGTACCATGAAGTAACCCATGGCTAGGGAAAAATGCCAGTTTAGTAGTCAAAAAATAGAGCTTCTACAACTGTTGGATTCAAAGAGCTATTGATGTACATTACAGTTCAATACAAGTTGTGTTGAATTTGATTAATTTCTCCAAAAGAGTATATACACCACAAAAGAAGTGTTTTGTTTTGTTTTGTTTCTTTTCTTAAGTGGAAGAGATAACAATTTTGAATCATACTCTGTTGAGAACTCAGGGTAGTTTATCACTGTCATCAGTATTAAACTCATTTTGTAACATTATGCAGTAAGCACTAAATGATGTGTGAAATAAAAAATTAAAAGAAAAAAGAATGCCTGGATGCTCAGAGGAGAGAGTTCATAGACAGCTGGCTGCTGGGGTGGCATCCTGCTGTGCTGGACAGCTCACTGTAATATTCTTTTCCAATAAGAAGAAAATACCTATGATGTTCAGAGGTCACAGAAGGGGAAGAAAGTCCTACAACTAATTAAGTTTCCACTTTCAGGATTTTTTTCTTGCAATATTCTCCCTCTCTTAACCTTCTCTTCCCCCATGCATTTCTTTTTTCTCGCCTTTACAGCATTACTTGTAGTCAGTGTACTTGTTTACCTGAAAGGTCTTCCATCTGTGCATTCAAAAAGCTTTGCAGCTAACAAGCACAGAACCTATAAATAGTATGTTTTAAAGAAACCTTTAGCAAGATCGGTTCTCTTTCCTTGTTTCTTCAGTCACAAAGTCACTGGACTGCTGTCCGAGAAGAATTCAAGTGAATTAAAATGGCTATGCATCACTGCCAGGATTCATGGCAGAAGCATTAACAGATAGAGATAAATTTGCTAAGCAAAGGAAGTCACAGTCTCTCTTTTTCACCTATCAGTTTTCCCAGACTAAAAATGAAGCAGATGACAAAATGTGTATCCTATAGAGTGACTGCTAAAAAATGTCACTTATTTGGCAGAAATGTTCACTCTGAAATTCCTCTCTGCAAAGTCATGTTATTTTGATAACGAAAAAAACTTGTGTGTTAAAGTTTTCTTTCTTTAAGGGCCATAAAATCCATATACAAAAGATAAAAGCATGTTTATTTTCCATATTGTGCAGAACAAATGACATGGACAAAGTTGTCAGCAAGTAACTCTTTCCAGTAATTCTGCATTTTGAATAAACTTATAGGAGCATAAGGATAATATAGTGGTGCCAGGTCCTATCATTCTACCATAGCTCTCACCCTATTTGGTGGAATTTTTTATTAATACCTAAAATAAATATTTATTGTATTTATTGTGATATTTTTATTGAATTTAAACCATTTTAGTCCTGTAAGTCAAACAGATTTTTTTGTGGACTCCAAGGAACATGGAACTGAGAATATCTTTTTGTTAAATATATAAACAATCTAACTTAATGTTCTGGACACTATATGGCTCTTTTAGAGAAAGAGTAAATTAATTTTTTGGTCTTTATATTAGTAGATACAAATCTTATCTTTTTTTTCCCCTGAATACCCTTAAAAGGCTGCACTGATTTTTGTACAGTACCTGGATAATATTATGGTGATTGGAACTCTGGAAATTCAAAGATCAAATGCAGCACATTCATGGTCATAAAGCAAGCACACTATACTTGTCTAAATTATTAATCCACAATCCACAAAAAAATATTAAAGACTTCCTCCACTTCCTGCCAGAAAACCTGCCAAGATGCTGAACTGATAAGAATACATTGCAATACTCAGACAACTGCTTTGAACGTGCAACTTTTAACTATGTCTCTAATGTACAATGCAGTCTTCAGAAAGAAAAATGTCAATGTGGCTGCGTTGAGCAAAACTGATAATAACTCTTCACAGTAAAAAAAAAATTGTACCATGAAACCCGAATGAATCTTCTCAGAAACAGAGCATACTTTGACAATTATTTGCTGTAATTGATTAAAAACACCACACACATACACAGAGAGGATGGGAACGCAGGGAAATACAAAGAATATATTCTGAATTTACATCATGATTTTTACTTTTCCCTCTCATTCCAGAAATGAAAAAAAAACCCCACACCTAACATGGTCAATCAGGCACAAAATTCATATTTTGCCACCAATTCCAACTCTATTAGATAGACACTATATCCTGTGCAAACTTTCTGCTCCTTTTCTTAAAACGGTTTCTGTATAAGAATGTGTGCATGGGAGAAGGATATTAAGAAAAGACTTTAAAGATGTATTTCATATTAGAAAATCCCACACAAATCTTTCTAAGCTGCGGCTGGAGTTACAGATATGTAATCAACAACCTTACTATGGAGTCTTTGGAAAGAACATTGGTGCTACGTTCCTTTTGAAATATTAGAAAACTTGAAATTCCAAATACTGAAATGTTACATTTTGCAATTAAAGACAAAGTAATATTAAGACACTAACTTCTACGATCACATAAATATAAGAAAAATCACTGCCAAATGTCACCCCAAAAGTAATATTTTCTGCATAAAGAGATGACAGTGTGTTTGATCTTTTACCTAAAGTAATAGCATGAATTTAATCTACTTTTTCTTTTGTGGTTATGGTAGCTTACAGTAGAAAACATGCACTACCTATTGCTGACTTGAGGTCCTGTAGAAAGCTGAGAGCAAGCATTTCACCTTTGCAAGTTTGCCTATATTTTCAAAAAAAGAAATGCCTTCACAGTCTTTCTTTGCATGTTTTCACATGCAAATCAGTGAAAGCAGGACTACCATTTCTGTGGCAGAGACAAGAAACTAATTTCTAAATGCACAGCCCATGCTGTTCAAATATTCTCTACAACCTGTAAAATATTGTAACACAATCTGGTTACACTAATCTCATAGGGAATAGTTTTCAATTCAATTATAATTCTTTTTACACCAGAAAAACAGAAAGAAGGGAAATTGTTGTAAAGATACAATGTTTCAAGAAGTAGGGTAAGTTGTAGGCAAAAAATGCTGACCAGCAGAGCTGGGGAGAGAGGATAAGACCACAAGGACTACACATGAGGCAGAGTGAGGAAGGAAGATCTAGATTTTTCAAGATGCCTTGTGAAATAGTCTTTATATTAAATAAACTGCTGTATTATCTAAAAAATTTCTGCAGCAAAAGAGATGCAAAACAGCTACAAGTTGGGAAATGCTCCATAAAGAAAGGAGAACCATGCTTAATAAAGCTAAGGATTTTCTGCTTTAATTTGTATGGAATAAAGCTCTATTCAGAATTTTTGTAAGAGGGTGCAGCATAGGTTACGTAGTGTGCCTGCTCTAATCCAGTGCTAGCACCAAGCATTTATTATCATTATTGCAAGAATTGTACAGACAGGAAGCATTTCTGGCAGGTTTCCTCTGTTTAAATTAGTTTATTACCCAAAATTGTTTTTACAGAACTAAGAAAAAACTGTAAGGGTTATCATTACTAAGGCAAATGTTAGGCAGTGATAATGCACACTATATTTTAAGGGATATTGAGCACATATTCTTTACAGCAGAAGAAACTGACACTTCTGATGTTTCTCATTAGAAGCTCAGAAAGCTTCACTAGAATTTATGGACCCCCAAAACTACACAATCATTAAAACAGTTTACAAAACTTATGAAACTAATTTTAACTTCCCCCACTCCAAAACCACAGAGAATCCCAGAGATTTATAAAGACCAAGGAATGAATCTGTTACAGTGCTCATCAGGACCCTGACATCCTCGCCAAGGGAGGTTTAGATTGAACATTAGGAAAAATTTCTTTACTGAAAGAGTGGTCAGGCCTTGGAACAGGCTGCCCAGGGAAGTGGTGGAGTCACCATCCCTGGAGGTATTTAAAAGACGTGTAGATGAGGCCCTTAGGGACATGGTGTAGTGGGCATGGTGGTGTTGGGTTGACGGTTGGACACGATGATCTTAGAGGTCTTTTCCAACCTGTATGATTCTATGATTCTATGATTCTATGATCCTAGTTCTTCCTGGCACTGCTCCTTGTTTACTGCCACCCTTCATATCCAATCTATCGTTCATCCAATGCTCTTCTTTCTTCATCTTATTGTCATTTCCACACTATCTCCAGAAGACTCTTGGCTATAAGCAGCTAACTTCCACCCACATTTCTAAGCTCCAGAAGCCATTGTAGCCTTAGGGAGGATCTTTCTTGGCAAGTACTGTAATTTGGAGTGTTTTCATCCTCAGAGCCAAACATATTCCTGAAAAACAGGTCTAGTGCTTACTGAATACAGTAAGGAAATTTGAGGAAAGTCATACTGCATGCTGAGTAAGCTCTCCTTTCTTTGGTTATGTGATCGTTCAAAGTCATCAACAAACCAGTGCAGAAGGAAAGAAAAAATTCTTCCCCAGTAGCTCAACCTGCTTTTTTAGTATAGACATTCCCTTTTTTATTTATATGATACTGGCTTAAAGGCAGAACAACACACCCATTCATTTCTTACTGTGAATTATCGTTTAAAAGCCTTTCTTCAATGGTAAATTACTATCCCTAGAATAAACACAACCCACATGACATGGGTTAATTGAAAGGATATTTCCTAAGGCACTGATGTCCACTGCGGTGAAGCATTTTTCTTGTCAGCACTGTTGAATGGATGACATCGTGAAAGAGGAATACATAGCAAATACTCAGAGTGAGAAAGCAGACAAATGATAGTAGGCAGAAGCTGGAAGCAGGACGGTATCTGAATAGCTAATCAGTTCAGGAGTATTAGGGTGAAAAACCCTGTTGAATTCTTTCCCTTGTGTGCAGCAGTCACGATAACATTCTTTAGCTTTTGAGGTTTCTTTGATGAAAACTTTTTACTAGTGTAGATTTCCAGGCCACGAATGATTGAAGGTTCTTCCTTCAATGATACACAAGTAGCACATATTTTTAGTGTTCCTGGAAAGTTGTACCCTTACAGCATTTTTCACATAACAGGTAAATAATCTGATTTACACCACAGTGGAAGCAATTCTCAAGTCATTTATCAGACTCCCATTGAGAGGCATCAAATACTATCTCTTGTATAGATGTGTGGCAGATTACTTATCCTTTGTACACCTTTCTAAATTTTGGTGCTTTTATGAAAATGGTTGAGGAATTTGCTCAACTGTAGCAAGCTGATGTGAGTGAGCTGAAAAGCACAGTAAATTAATTCATTACTTGTTCTCTTCTCACATCCAGATGACTGATCATTTTCTTTTAGTCTTCAGTACATTTGGCCACACTGAATAACATAGTGATGCAAAGTCTTTGTTCAAGTTCGGGTTTGGATTAGACTGTTATTTTGCATAACTATCCATAAAGTACTAGTAGGTAAAAACAATAGTATGAAATACCTTACGAGAAAATAGCATGAAAATTAGCCAACAACAAGTTGGATGCCACAGCGCTCAGGTCTTAGCAATTGAATGTATGGAGCTAGTAGTAACAAATATTTGTCTAATATTGCAGCAAGGAGCTGCAGACTCATATTAAGAAATAGACTAAAAACAGCTGCAACTTGGCTTCCAACCCTTTCAAAGATTTATTCGCTTGTCTCAGTACTGGGTTCACAATTTTTCTTCTAGTGACAAAAGTGATAAATACTAGAAAGGAAGGATTTCAGTATTTGCAACAGGGCAAAAGCTATTAAGAAAGAAGGAGCAAAAGAGGATGGTTAAACTACCTTCTTTGCTTGCTTCATTGGAGTTTAAGCTTCTGTCCTCTGGAGATTTTTCTGCTGTGAAAACTTTGTAGTAGTTTCCTTTTTACTGCACCATACTTTTAGGATATGAAGAGTGCCTGGAATCTGGCAGCACTTACAGTTTTAATAACTGTTTAAGCTATTTAACAACAATGCAAAAATGTATTTATTTTATCCTGTCAATTTTAGGGAGCGCATCTTGTCAAATGTATCTGGGGTTATACAAACACAGAGAATAGGCAAAAGACAGCTCCTTTTGAAAAGTGGGAAAAGATGTCAGTATTTTACAAAAATCACATGCCCTTGGATAATAGTAGATCATCTCGGCTATGGGCCGATCAGCTGCTTTAGCAGTTCAGCGAGCAGCCTAAATACTAGAGTCTGCAATCTAAGATTGCAGTTCCTGCAAAACCGTATATTCCTACACAGGTTTATCACACATAGTCTAAAGGTACCCCTGTCCTGCAGAACGTCTGGATCACGTAATACAGCATATCCCAGAGCTGCCCAGAGAGCCAGTACCTGAAATACAGCCCTGCTGTTGCTCATGATAGTGATCTATGATCACTTGTTCTTGTCCTGAAACAAAGAAAGCTCTGGAGTTGGGTATTTCTAATTATGGTACCACTATATCATACAGCTATGGGACCTGAATTGTACTTTGTGTTCCCTGGGACTGTTTGCTGCAATCTTTAAGGTAAATGTGACCACTTAACTTTTCCAGTCATTACTATAGTTTTCAAGTGTCTCAAGAATATCCCTGTTACCAATATGCTGTGTTTTGTTTATAGTTCACATGGGTGTTTCAGCTAGCCTGCCTTGTGCTTGTTTTCAATACTGAATGGAATAGATACAATCGATTTTTTAAATTTATCAGAGAGGTGCCAGGTTGTTAAAAGATCTATAACATACTTTCATTTTGCTACACATTTAATTTTTCATTGCCAGACCAGCTTCGATGTTGAGGAGAATAAGAAGTAAAAATAAGAGGCTGATTGGTTTTGTTATGACCTCCATACAAATTTTTAGTTCACAAACAATTACCTGGCTGATTCATTTATGTCTGGTTTGCAATATTAATATTGATATCTCTCTGCAATCATTCATAAAATTAGTCTGGAGTTATGGTAATGTAAAATAATTATTAAGGAATAGAGAGGAGATTTTCTTACTGATGAACGAGAGAATTTATTAATGTCTATGATATATCACTAGAAATGATGACCAGGTGATTATTTTGTTGGTAGTGGTAAAAAGCTGCATAATCTGGTTATTGGATTATGGCTGCTTTCCATCTTCAAATTCTTGTTCAGTTAATATTGTCTGTTGATGGGATGCGTAAAAAATAAGAGGCACTACCTATCTGTATATGAGTGAATATCACTGGGCTAAGTCTTGGAGAGTTTTAGACCTATTTTTGCAGCAGCTTGCTTGAATTTGCTCACAGATTTGCTTCATGGGCACTTGGAAATGACCATTATGACTGCAACATAAATGTCTAGAGGGCTCACCCTGCATGTGCTGGCTTCTTCCAGCAATATGGCAATAATACTACCATCATGGAAAAATATCCCAATGCACTGGCCAACTTAGGACATGCCAGCAACGGGCTCTGCAACAACCTCTCACATTACTTGAGGATGTGGGAAATCAAAAAACAGCAGCTAAGCCTGACAAGGAGAGAAGGTATGATACATTCCTCTATAGCACATTACTTTCTCAGCACTGTTAGATATGCCAACAAAGTTCAAGGCATAACTGGAGCAATGTGCTATGATTCATTTCTTACTCCACTAATTCACCTAGTAATCACTCAGCACTTCTGAGAAATTGTGATTGGCATTTTGCTAAAAAGGCTTAATCTGGAAGAGATTTGTGAGGAAGTAGCAAAGCAAGTGTTGTTTTTGGTAAAAATTACTTTTTAATTGACTGGTTTATAACTTTATTATACTCTTGCTCTTTCTGAGAAATTTGGGAAATATTTGACCAGCATTTGAGTTTGGAAAACATTATTGTTTACCAAAGAGGAAAAACATTTTATAATACCTGTATAAACCATAAAATATAGTCCACAAAGGCACACTGTAAAAGAAATCCTTAGAAGAAACATAATAAGCAAATGCTGCCTCCTTTTGAAAGATAAACATTCAGAACAACAAAATTTTATTACAATTGCAAACAGTTCTAAAGATGACATAATTCCTCTTTTTGGAAGCACCTATCACAATATTGGTTATTTTATACTAGAACCTCTAAAAAAGGTTCATCATCACAAGTTTTATTACTTAAATGCTATCACAGGGTCTCACTTTGTGACAACTCTGGTATTCATTCATGTGAATTTTTGTTTGGTTTTAGGAGCTCTCCATACCTCTCTCTTATTTTTGTACTTGGCTTAGCTAAGCTTGTGGGAAGGACTGGGGGAGACAGTGCTAACTTTGGGCTTAAAAAGAGTAGACCAGGGGATCCTCATCCCCAGGCTGAGAAAAATATCAGACAGATGATCCCACTATGTGAGCATGGGTTTTCAGAGTCTTTCAGAAAATATTTGAATACACTCAATTTCAATTCTAAAATAACCAAAGCCTCAACAAAGTAACAGTAAACCCAAAACAGTCACATCTGACATCTCCCATATTCAATGTAATCTAGAAAACAGAATTTCCATTGCATCACCAAATCCCTTCACAAAACACTCAAAGGCAAAAAATATATAGATATATAACCCACATGAACTCAAGCATGCAAGAAAATTACTGTCTCCTATAGCTTGGATGGCATTTCACATCCTACAAGGATTCTTGCTAAAAAACCACAGTCAGTTCTGACTTTGAGCCTTTTCTTTGAGATTTAGGAAAAAAACCCAGCATTTTGTTTATGATACATCCTTCACTTAGTAGAAATATTTCTATGACTTATGGTGGTAAACCTGTCTTGCCAAATATGATGAGAAAATCTTGTAACAAAACTTTAACTTAAACAGTCTTTTTCATTCTTATTACTAAGACATGGTAAGTTTTAGTAAGTATGGATATGCTTAAAAATTATTTCAAAACTTTTTGCACTTTAGCAAGTGTGAGCTCTGAGAATTGCCTGTAGTTCAGTTCCAACCTTATTAAGACATGACCCTAAGGCTCCCATTTGCAACTAAGGTGAATAACAGTTGACATTAGAAGCTCCAAGAATTTTTTAAAAAGGTGACATTTTTAGGCAGCTTAAATGGAACAGGAAATAAGATAAATTCTCAAACATCTTGACCTTTTGCATTTATTCCTGGAAGAAAGAGATAATTGAGTGCAACTCCATGGAAATATAAAAGCTTCCATAATCAAAAAAATACACAGAAGCCATGCTCCATAGTTTAGACATATATTAACTAATCAAAAGGCAAAAAATAAAGTTGGTTTTATTTTTCAAATATTTTCATAAAAACACAGTCTTTTCATTTGTAGGGATGCATACATTTTTCATGTCTGAAAGACTGAAACTCTCTGCAAGGGAATACTCTAGAAAAAAAAAAAAGATCCATTTCCCTCATGTCACACTCTCACACACTGGCACACTCACAAACTTAAAATTCATTGCCAGGTCTCCAACATCAGTTAGCGTACATTAGTGCGGATCACTGTAGAAGGTCTGCAGAGGTTGGTGCCAAGAATGCAGTATCCAGACTATATGTGTTTTAGGGATTTTACTTTGGAATATTTATACCCTGAGTCTATGGCCTGAATGCTCATTAATGGTTGGGACACATCAGGTGAGCTCTTTAAGCACATCTTCTAATTTAGTTTTATCTAAGAGCAAAGCAGATGGCATGCTCTGAAACAAAAGCATCAGAGATAATTAAATTAAGATATTCTCTTCAAAAGCATGAATCCTGATCCAAATTAAAGCCAGATTCATGTATACACCCAGCCCTAATTTAAACATCAAAGGCAAACATCACCAAAAGTGAGCATGCTGAATTTTAAACTCCTGAATTTCTAGCCAAAGGGGTGACCAGATGAATGAACAATGAACACTCTTGAATGTATGATTCTCATTTCAAATGGCTCTCAGCCCTCTGCCTTCTTCTCCTTGCCCTTTCTCAAATGCCCTCATGCTTGATGCAATGATCCTTCACTAAATGTCCAGACCTGTTTTGTAGCTTCTTATATTTCATCTGTAATATCACTACAGCCTGAGTTTGAAAATACTGGGTCCAGTTTGCTGCTGCAATTAAGATTAAAAATGAATACATTCACTTCAGAGATTATTCCTGAAAAAGGAATATATATAAGCATTTAGTTTAAATTTTTTTGATCACGAAGCTGTGAGTTCACATTGATATGGATTTCCTTTTTTATTTCATAACTCATGTAGCTCATGATATGTATTTTCTAAGCCAAACAGAAACTCATGGTTACTTTCTAAAGAGTACTTGGCACCACGCTTTTTTATAATCACTACTATTTCTTCGTACTTTGGGTGGTCTTCCTACTGCTTGGTGATGTGCTACTCCCAAAGTATACTGGCATTTCATTGCAGCCTGATGTTGAATTCACACACCCTTTACATGGCACAACTATTTTGCAATTTTTTTTCCCTCTGCAATCTAAGAAATCTATTGTTACATACACCAAAAAACTCAAGGCGGGGGGAGGGGGTAAGATACAATGAAACGTAATCATGCCCTGAGGAACTGTGTTATTGAATCAGAGCCTAATCAATACAATCAGAAGTTCAATATGGAAATAAAAAAGCTACCCACATTTGGTCAACTTTATTTTTCAAATACTTCCCACAGTTCTGGCTTAATGGAAAGCATTATCCAAATCTCACTAGCAGAAGCAATTGTACTGGCCATGCATAACCTCTATAACTCAGAAACAATCTGAGTAATGGTAACACACATGCAGCTCATTGCATGCATTTAAGTGCTCTGCTAACACTAGGCTAAATTCTGCTCTTATTTGCAAGGGTTAACTGTAGTCATTAGCACTATCTGCTCAACTAAGCCCAATTTCATGATCTGGTCAGTGAATGAATTATTGTGTGCCTTGCAAATGCAGAGAGAATTCCTTGTCCAAAAACATAGAAGATACCAATATTAGCACTGGGGATAAGACTTGAAAGTTTCTTCCTTTTCCTCATGCGCTGAAATTACAGTTTTCTCAAAAGAAAAACTAAATCCATTGATGGGGAATCATCCATTGGTGATTCACAGATACTATCTACAAAGACTTTTTCAAAGGGAGAAAAGAGATAATGGAAAGTAAGAAAAAAAAAATCTTTTGTTTTATGTAGTTAGTAGGGTGATTTCAGTTGTGTAAATGGACAACCTTTAAATTATCTCTGCTTCTATTAAGAAGATACACATGAATTATTATCAGACCAGAGCTATTCTATAGATAAATAAAAGTTAAAAAATCCACTATCATACAATTTTAATCTCCTACCTTTTTTTTTTTTTTGCCAACCAGCAGAGATGACTAACAACCAGCTACCAAGAATCAGAAACAATTGACTTAACTTTTATAGCCAGGGGGAAGAAGAACATGCCAGTAAATAATTAGGAAAAAGCACCTCAGCCTCCTGCGTGCACTCACGCACACACACACACAATACTGTTCAGGAGTTTAGTGCCTACATTCCTAATGTAGAGTGCTGGCTGAGTCTGCATTATTTATCATTATTATTCAATACTGCTGCTGATATGTGGAAACATAAGGCGAAGAGATAAAAGAACTAATAAAAATAAAGCTACAGGGAGATAAAAACCTTTTTAGCTGTGCAGAAGATTTTTTGCTCTCTCTTTGCAACCTACCTTAAATTAAGATGCTGAGATATGATATTTTCAACAGGAGAAATGGCAGAGTGGCTCTATACATATCACAAATTATGTAAGATGTGATTCATAGACATCAGAGCTAGAATTTTTTTTTTTTTAAATAACTACTGCAGGGTGAGATAAGGTGAGTAAGGATGACCTATATGAAGTACTTCCAGGTTAGATAGCATTGTCTAGGTGTGTAATAATAATTAAAAACCCCACAACCTTCTCTTCAATTACAAACAGTGGAGTAAGTGTGAATTATTGTTCTCATCTTCTTTTAGATGCTACCAACTTTCAGAGATATAAATGTGAAACTGGATGGTAATTTGGGTTAGAGGACAAGGAGTAAAGATGGTGCATTCTCTTGCAATTTTTCTTAATCGCACCACAAAAGATGAAATAGGTGTATCAGCAGTGAGAAGGCCTAGAAGAGATGGGCCATAAAGGTGGTACCCAACCCTGAAGTTAAATGAAGCCTCTCAGATGCCATTCCAAGACAACTTATGAAAAAGAGTGCTGCTTGAGTTTGATGAGATTGAATTCATGCAATCCAGAAAAGTGAGGTAACAACAAAAACCTAAAAAAACCTGTTAAACAAATTTAGGATTTTCAGAACAAAAAAATCAGTTACATATATAACTTCGTCTTAAAGATATGCAATTTCCATACTATGACTTTCCTTGAAAAAAATTTTTTACTAGAAGTTCTTGGCTCCCTCAAATGATTATTTTGTGTTGTTCTTTTGAGATTTCAGACAAACTTTGGAATACTTTAGTGAACCTTGAACCCAACGCAGTCATCTTTTTTTTAATGACGGTTTTCTCAAAATTACAAACTGTGGCAGTCTTACATTTGTATCCCATCTCTTTGCTTTCTGTGAACAATGCACAAATATTTACAGAAAGCAAAATTCCAGAAAACATACAGAAGAGCAGCCAGGTTTCAAAGAGAATTGTGAAACTTGTTTTGCTCCCATTTAAAATAAAAACTCAATACTCTTTCTTGTTCTCCACAAAAGGATTCCTGACAGACTGCCTCAGAGCCAGAGGGCTGAAAGCTGCATTGTCTGTTAAACCACGGCAGACTGTGTCAGAGAAGATCCAGGCAGCATGTCAGCTACAAGCAAGTCTCTACCAGAACTTTTCAGCCCTGTTTTCTTAATGAAAGCAGACTTACACAATCACATCATCTGTTCATCTGTCACACTCTCACACATTCTTAATTTACTGGCCAAATCACAAACTTTGAAAGAGATCTCAAAGGCAGAAAGAATTTTGATGGGTTTGAAGTTTGGGGTTTAGTTTATTGGGGGTTTTTCTGTTTTGTTATTTTGTGGGATTTTTTTTTTTTTTTTTGGGGGGGGGGGGGGGAGGGGGAGTGTTGAGTTTTATGAAAATCTCCAGATGGATAAAGGGAAGAAATGTGCAATGTAAGATCAACGGTTCAATTTGTTTTGTTTGCCTGGTCTGTCAGCACATGCGTAACCCTAGCCAAGTACAGCTGCCTCCTGTCCAGAGAACAATGTAGGACATGAGAAGGAGCAGAGTGTGTCATACAAAGATTCAGGGCATGTCCTAGAGAATGCTGTGGGGGAGTGTGAAGGCAATGGGGTGAACATGGGAATTTAATGGAGGGATTTATGACTGAATGAAGTTGCTTCCATAGGAACGTAAGACAAATCTGCAGAAAACTAAGTTTCATTAGTTCTGTTGCTTACAAAAGAACATTTTTAACTTAGCTGTCACTGTGGAACATTTCAATTACACCTAATTAGGAAGTTCTGGCAGAATTCCGATAAAACCTTTTTTCAGACACCATCAATGCAGGTAGTTTGGGCCACTGTAGGCACCAGAAGCAGCAATGAAAAAGAAACATTTGAGGTACCTAACTAATCTTACATTATTAACTTCAAAACTCAAGCATTTTCAGTGATTAAACATGTTTGAATGGTGAATACACTTCTGACATTTGCAATCAATTAATTGATAATTCATCATTAGAAATATATTGCTATTTCTGAATGCTGCCTAGGTCATAAAAATACAGAAACACAAAGGTGGTTGAACTGAATCAGTCAAAGGCCCATCTTCCTAATACCCTCCTTTGATAGAGGTCAAATGTGAAGGTCCAGAGAATAACTCACCAGCAAAGGAAGTCTATAGGTTTCTTCCCCGCCATGTACTTTCCAGTGTTGGTTTGGAGCCTGATGTTTTATCCCTAAAGCACAGAGTGAATGAGTGGGAGGCTACTTTTATTGGGCTCCAGTATCAATAAAAAAGCATGGGGTATTTTCCAACTATCAACCAAAACCCCTTGCTTCTGTGAAATGTTCTTTTAAAGGACAAATGAAGAAGTAACGGACAAGCAAATTGCAGTAAGAATAAGAGTGGGGTGATAAAATGGATCTTCTAAGACATAGCAGGATGAGGTCCTTTGAGATAGGAGAATGTGGAGCTCATTACTGGAAGAGTGCCTGATTGAAGGAGAAGAATCTGTATAGCCCAAAAGAATAACAATATTGCTATGGTCAACTTCATTCTTTCCAATTTTTAAGTTTGCCATTATTTTCACAGCTCACTTTTGCTACAAGCTAGTTTCCTAATAATGAGAGGGACTGCTGAAAAGAGACTTTTATTGTGGTATTGAATACACCAAATGTACAACAGAGGTCAACTAGAAGTGAATATTGGGGTCTTTCTTTTAAGACACAGAAATGAGAACTGTGTTAAGAAAACTTATTTCAGAGTGGGAGGAAGTTATCTTCACGAAGTATTCAGAGATTATGAGATTTTTTTCAAACTCAAAAACATTTTTATTTTTCTTAAATAACAGCTTTCACTACATTAGTGTCAGTGTAACAATAATCAATAACAGATTGCAAACAGCATGCCAAACTTGCACTGTGTCACTAGCAATACAGCAATGAAGAAACGTCCGTGATGATTGCCTAATTTAACATAGTTTAAACTATTGTTCATGAACTTGCAGGAAAATTAATTTTTTTTAACCATAAAGTGGTATGAATACTAATGCCTAAGATGGTACAAAAAAGAATTAATTTCTCACTCTCTTTTTCCTGTTATAGAATGGCTGTGAAAAAAAGAAAATATTCTTTTTCCCATAGCACCTTAAAAAAAAAAAATCTAAAAAAGTCGTTCCAGCTTTCTTTTCTACTCGTTGCAATACTATCAGCCATCTACAACACCAGCTTAAGTGAATAATTAGGGCACATCATAGATGCTATGGTAGAGAAGAACTTTCTTCCCTATGTTTGTAAATCAAGAGCTGATTGAACAAGCAAACCATGGAAAAAAACCCTGTCATCTGATCAAATAGTTTTTAGTAGAATGCATAACTTATCACTGGGAGGGATTTCCTGACCTTTACAACCAGAAGTGGTAGCAAATGTTTATATAGATAGAATTTCCAGAAAGTTAATTCATGCTAAAAAAAAATTGAAAAATAGTTAAGAAATGGAAAGGATATTTAAATATGTGTTACAACATCTCAGTCTCTAATTGGGGCTAGAAGTCAGGTGGTATATTATCCAATAAAAGCCAAATCCACACTTTTATCTGCCTCAGTAGACAGACACTCATTTCACATAACAGGATTTTCCCTTTCAGTTCCTTCTGCAGTTGGTAATATGTTGAATGATGGATGTAATAGAAGTTGGAGATATTCAGAAGTTTGGATTCAGGAGCACAAATCACAGTAGCAAAGAAATTTAGGAGCAAACTGACTGGCATTCTTGAAAAACTCTCTTTCCTTTGTTTATCTTTCGTGGAGCAAGGTCTTTCACTTTGCTTTTATTGTTACTGTTTTATCTTGAAGCACAATTCTTTTTGAAGCTTAAACAGTTTGCAAAGGCAGATTGTCAAGAGTTAGGAATAGGTTTTCAAGGTACACTTATGCCACTAACAAACCTTGTAAGGATAGCTATCTAAAACTTTCAGTGGATCTAAATGGCAGTAAACTATGACATGGAAGGAAAACAGCAATTAACTGGGGAAATTCAGGGAGTGGATTCTTATTTACAAGCTACATTATTAGGCCCTCAGTCCAGATGCCAGCCTCCTTCACTTTCAAGTAGTCCAGTCATTGGAACTCTACCCAGCCAAAATCATAACAGATCTTAACTCTGAAGAAACTGAGAAAGATACCACAGCATGAAATGACAATACGTAGCATTCCTTTACTTTCATTGCCAGCTTTCTTGGTTAGTTTATGTCTTAACATGATCCAATTCTAGTCCACAAGAAAACAAATCATTATAGAAATCCAAAAATAGCCCAGAGAAAATGCATAACAATATAGATTTTATTTAAAATCTCATTGTTATTCCATATGCTCAATGTACTATTTTGTAGCTCTGCAAATCCTGAGTATTTCATGACAGACCTAGCCCTCTCAGAACTGTGTTACTTCTGTTACTCAGAAGGTAAAATAGTGCCTCTATCATTAAGTAGTCCAGAATCTTTCACCTCTACCATCCTCTCATCAGTTAATTTTGCCATCTGCAATGCCATTCTGCTTACAGGAAACCGAGATATAACATAAAAGAAGAAAAATTTAAAGTTTATTTTCCAGAGAATCAAAAGATGCAGAATTTCAAACTATCTGCTGGCTGACAGGGTATCTGATGCCTTTCTTCACACTGGTGCTTATACTTAAAGGCTATATTCTTTTAAGCACATCTTATTAAACACTTGGAGATAGAGAAAGGTCTACTAAGAGTTGATTATAGGTGTACACTGAATTGAGAACAATTTGTCCTCTCAATTCTCTTAAAACCTATTTCCAGCACTTTAAAAAATATTGTTTTCTTGATATGTAATATGTAATTCTCCAAATTGTGTGGTGACTGTTTAATCTCTCTCCAGAAGTTTTTCCTGAATCTTGAGTGTTTTAAAGACAAATACACTTATGGTGAGAGTACCATGTATTTAGTTGGAAAACTCCTTGTTACAGAAGAAAGGTTAATCAAAAACTCAATTACATCTACAGATTAAGATGAAACTGGAGTGTTTGATTCTTCAGACATTGATGGAGGTACTTACTGCTTTGTCTGTCTTTTGTTTATTGTAAGCATCACATTTCACTCTGCATTTGGTTTTGGTTTTTTGGTTTGGGGGGGTTGTTTTGTTGGGGGTTTGTTTGTTTGTTTGTTTTTTAATACTGTATTTGCTTGCCTCACATGCAAGGGGCCAGAGCAGCAACACTCAAGACCTGGAACATTATATGTACCAGGGCAACTGTTCAGTAACAGGAATCAAAACAGAAACTGAGGATTAAGAAAAGCAGCTGGAGCCAGGATAAATGTCAGGAAGTAAAAACCTAGATGAAAGCAACACCACTAGCATCTAATTCTTGACTAACCAAGGAGCAACTGTTAATTGTGTTAGATGGAGCTATCTCTCTTAGCAACTCAAAGCACCTGCATTTGTAAGGGCCTGGCTGAAAGGGGTTGCTTATATGGCACTGTACAGAGAAACGTGTGCCAGACTTTTCTCGGAGGTGCACAGCAATAGGACAAGAGGCAATGGACACAAGTTGGAAATTCCAGCTAGAAAATTCCAATTAGATCTAAGGAAATTTTTATTTATTTATTTAAACCATGAGAGTGATCAGATACTGGAGCAGGTTGTGGGATCTCCATCCTTGGAGGTTTCAAGACAAGTACCTGCACAACTTGATCTCGTTAGATCTGTTTGAGCCGGTGGGTGGACTAGAAGACCTTTGGAGGTACCTTCTAAACCAAATTATTCTACGATTCTAAAACAGAGCATACTTTATAGCAAAAACACTAGCAATAATAAAAATACATCATAAGCAACAATGAAATATTTACCCCAAGATTTAAAATAGGCATTCAGGAAAAGATATCTGTAAATCAACAGCAGCATCTGATTAATCCCACTAATATTGCAGCTCGCTCTTATAAGGGAAAAAAATAATCAAGGTTACTACCAGAAGACTTGTGTGTGAGCCACATTTTATTGCCTTGTGGTCCCTTTCCAATTTCTGCTTGTGAGAATGTGGATACCTCAGCTCAGTCCTCATAATTTGATAGCATTCTGTATCAATAACACTTGCCTCCTCTTGTTTGGCTTTGGTTAAGCTTCCTCTAATACAACTCAAATTGTAATCAAGGAGGTGATATCTTATAAATCTTAGTAAAAGCAGGCTCTCCACTTGTTTAACACACTTTCAGGAGGAGAAATCTAAGAACCTTTTGATGTCTCTACATCCAGCAGCAGAAAGTACAGCGAATACCAACACCTCAAACTTTAACACAGTTTCATTACTCTGATACAGTAGCTAGAGACATTATTCAAATTCTGTGTAAAGCCCTCCATTGAAGCCTGGACTGGTTTAGCATATTCTTTAGTTATCAAACACCGTTTGTTGCAATATGTTGTTATTTCTGTTAAGTGAAATAATCCCCAGACAATGCAGATTTACCTTCTAAGAACCTAAGTGTTGGCTTAGGTTCTTTTAATAACCAGATGGTTCCCCCTCCTTGAATTAAATTTGGTTAAATCATTTCTACACTTGAAGTGTTTTTGTTGTATCATGAAGGACCATGTCCCTTGTTCACTTCTTCGTCTCCCTTTATTTTATGTAGAAAAGGCTTCAAATCACTCACTGAAAATCAGAAGCCAGAATTAAAATTATTCACACACCATTTCCCCTTAATTTCTACATGGCACTGTATTAGCTCATGTCCCCAGAGCAGAGAAGGTAAAAACAACTGATCCTCAAGAGGTTTGAGTTCATAGGGAGTTTTCTTACTATTCTTTGATATTGTGCAGCTTATTAATAAAAACAAAACTGAGGTAAACACAAAGCTATCCAGAGCTTGCACCTATTCAGAGAAACTGATGTTTTTGATGTCTGCAGAGAATTTCAAGGCAAATCAATAAGCCAGAAATGCAGAGTTCCCTTAAGACCTTGCCTTGGGTTTATGGACAGTATGTCACTGAGAAATGCTTCGACTGAAATATTTCAGGTTTTGTAAAACAGCATTTTCTGTTTATTTTTTTGATTGAGAAATTTTCAACCAGTTCCAACTGAAAGCACTTTTTCTAAACATATTACCTACCCATTGTGCAAGTAAAATATGCAAGAATCTGCTGACTCAATATTCTCTGCATTTGTGACACTAGATTGTAATGTCCCTTCTCCAAGTCCACATAAAATGTCACTTATTAGGCATTAAGCCTTTAAAAGCCAGTATTTTGGCAAAATTTGTAAGAATCCAATATGCTGTTTGTATAGTAATTAGGAGAATACTGAAAAGACAACTATATGGGAAATGTTTCTCACACTTCAGTATGGATATTGACCTTAATAGATTTAGTCATAGGCAAATTTTTGTTCAGTATCAACTAAGTCTTGGCAGCCCAGCAAAAAATAAACACCTATATAGCACCAGCTGAGCAGCAAAAACAATTATGTTAAGGCTTATAGTTTCAAAATTGCTTGTGAAAAGAAGGAACTCAAGCCCAACTGATGAAGGATAGGTAAAATGTCAGTCACTTATAGGTGGAATCACCTACTCATACCTCTGTTTTAAGAAAATGTATAGTTGGCTTAAAACAGGCAATGTATTCTGTAACATTAGCTTCTCCCCTTTGAGGAGAAGCTCTGCTGGCTTATGATAGGGAAGTACTGCTGTAAAAGGGATGACTAAGCTGGGAAAAAAATAAAAAGAAACACTATGAGTGTGGACAGACTTATTAAATTATGGAAAGCCACCAGCGTTACCATCTTCTAGTGTTCTGCTGTAGGAGTCAGGGGGATTTGATGTATATATATCTACACATTACCATTTTTATTTTCTTCTGCAGCAAGTTGCCATTTTTGTGAAAAGATAAATTACTGTCAGCTTCCATTCAGCAAAGACAGCTTCTTTGTCCGCTGTCTTATAAAAGTGTCACCATTAGGCTCTTCCAGATCTGTCTCCTTGTTTCATTAGATTTGACACACATTCTTCTCTGAAGTCAGAGGTTAAAAGGTTTTCCAAATCCATCAATTCCTTCCCCTCCCCATCCCATTCTTGATTGCTGCCTCTCTCCTACAGACAGCTGAAGGCTCTATCAAGGTACTGCTATTCTCCCTTTTGTCCCTTAGCACAAACGAACCCAAACTGAGCTTCTACATCATGCTGCTGTCACAGGCTCATACTTCCATACTCCTAAATAAACTGCATCTGACTTGGCAGGTGTGTTTTCTAGCATCGGTGTCTTGGCAACAAACCTAGGATGCCCTAGACCTTCACATACTATTTACCTTAGATAGTATCATTCATGCGGAGATAGTTGCTTGTTGCTTTTCATAAAGAAAGCAACCAACAAGACTCCGGTTATAGGTTGTTGGCTTCAAACACAACCCAAATTTTACGGTATACTCTGGAATGTTGTAACAGTTCTACTTCCCTGTGGAAGCATGCAGGTTTTTCACCAATCCAGTACAAGAAGATCCATAAAAATACATGTTAATAAATTTAAAAGGGATAATAGTACAAAATGAATGTGAAATTTTGAGTACCTGGCTAAAAGAGCTTGAACTTTAAAAGCCCAGATCATAATAGAAGTGCAAAGCAGCCTTGAAGTAGGCAGTTGTACTAAGAACTGTTCAGCAGGCTTACTCTAAAGCAACTTGTGAATGTATTCAAGCCCACAGCTGTATATACATTAAAATTTCAGTTCACCTAATTAGTAGCATACTTTTGAAGAAAAGAATATACTCATTTTTGACTATGAGATATGTGTCTGTGCCAAAGTTTAGTAGTGCCCGACTTTTTTTGAAAGGAGGGGTCACTCATTTATTGCAAGGAGAGCAAGCTGGGGTTTCTGCTTGCAGAGAAGCAGTAGGAAGAAAGGGAGCAACTGAGTGTGCCAAAACAATTGATCTGACCTACAGTCTACTCTCACAACCTGCAGGTGTAGAAATAGAGTATGTGCAGAGTGATGCAGGGCAGCACTGACCAATATGGAGGGAAATAAAGAGATTTCCTACTGCCATGTAACTTACCTTTCTTCTGTGCAGGGTCCCATTTCAGGAAGACAAAAGTAGTGGGTTTTACTCTGGAATTTTTTCACTTGAGGACAGGCACTATTTTATGGATCTACTCATAACTGTAGCTTAGAATAAGTATATCCTCAGCTGTTAAGACATCAGTTCATTCATTTTATTAGACAGATTTCTCTTCTTCCCAATTCTCTCCCATGCAGGGGAGGCAGTGATAGCACTTTGAGGTCTGGCATGATACCCCAAGATTCCACTTCCTACTTTTCCTTTATATGCTGAGTTTTATTTGGTTTGGGTTTTAAGAGTGTTCTTCAACCTGTAGCAAGATTGGTGTTTTCTGTTATTGAAATATTTGCTTAACTGAGCCCTCGCAATTCCTTCAACAACTTTCAGATGGGCATGTATGTGTCCATCTGAAAGCATGACTACTGCTTGAGTAAATAATTAACATTATCTTCATCATTTAATCATCTAAACTAGTCTTCCCAATTCCTCACTGTTTGCGATGTCCTACAGGATAGTAAAGGTAGAAGCAAGATCATTTTAGCTATTCTGTTTTGTCCTTAACAACTTTAGTCCAATGCATCCCTCTCATAGAAGTAAGCTGTATGAACTCAAAGCCCTTTTTTTGGTAAGACTTAAGAGACAGTGCAACAATGATGATGTTCTTAATCTCCTTGAGCTCAGGAAAACATAGAAGTACTTCAGAAGGTAAAATTATCACTCAATGAAAGAGAGGAGGGATCAAATACGGCCTCAGGAATGAGGATGATCAAACACATGACAGAAGAACCATAGCTGTAACATGAGACAACAGGCCACAGACCACATTATCAGAACATTACGGACTTCCTTCGCATGAAGAGGGTAAAGTCCTTTGAACAGAAGAGTCCTTAAATTTAAAAACCAAACATGAACACGGTGTTCCCAAATCTAGTCTCTGTCCTCCTCCTTGTTTTCTTATCTTTTATATCTTGTCTTATATCAAGATCCAATTCACATGCTCCCCTTCCTGGGCTTATCTTTCACATAACCTGGAACTTGTATTTAGTGTCCTCTTATGCAAGCTAGCAATTTGTGTAAGCGTCCCCACACATGCTTCTCTGAAACCATACCGCATCATAACCTTCCTGCTTCAGACCACCTTCAGCCTTGTGCCATTACAAGAATCACTTTACATATATATGTACATTTAGATGTGTAGGATGATGTTCATCCTTAAATCTCTGCATTATCAGTTAAGATGGAAGTGCAAGTTGAAAAAAAAGTTTTTGAAACAGATTTTTGACGAAGATAGGTGGAGCTGTCATTTCATTTCATGCACTGATTTGGCTCATAGTCATTCCTACCCCCCCAAAGTGCATAAACCTTGGTGTTTTGGACCTCTGACTGCAGAGAGCTCGGTATGCTCTTCAGGAAAAAATCCCATTCCAAAAAGTCAAAAGAAATAATGAAAGGATAAGGAAGAATGCTCTGAAAGATGGTAAAGTTATAGACATTCTCACAGCTTGAAACTCTATGACCCAATAAAGGATAAAGTATCTTATTTACAGCTTGGAGCTATTATAGTTGTCATTTACATATTTACTTCATTGCATGCATTTTAATTGTTATACCCATACTACAGTAACACATAGGAATCCCCATTGTGGGCCACAACAGACTGCTATATGCAAAAGACAACAGTAAGGAAAATCCCTTCCTCGAACATCAAAAGTTACCTTAACATATCTGAAATACATCCGCCCAGTTAAGTTTTGCCCAGCTCCTTCCCTTCCTGCCTTCTCATGGAAGTCAATGTCAAAACTCCCATATTCCTAAACAATTGAAGGATGAGACTCAACATAAGCCAATTTGTTAGGGCCTATTCCCAACAGCTGGTTGTCCTCTAAGTATTGTCACTAATAAATGTCATCTAGGGCAATTCTATAGTAAGTTTTACTGTTCCCATTTTCTTCAGCAGGCTGCAAACACTGTTGTTACCACAGAAGAAAAACATGAACTCCCTCCCCTTCTGGTCTTCTCACTGTTGTCATAGTTTATAACTAATTCATAAGGGAACTCAGCACTAACAATCTGTGTGTGCATGTTTGTGTGTGTGTTTCTATCTGTGCAGGGTGGAAAAGCAATTTAGATGTGAGAGATAGTATAAACTTACTTGGCGTTGTACACAAAAATATTTTCAGCTTGTCTGCCTGCAAATAGATCCTAAATAATACAATTCATTCTGAATGACTGATTATGGGAATCCTGCTCATAAATCCTAAACTTGACATTTTAAAATCAGATTTTCTTTTCATTTTTAAGCAATGAAATGACTTCTCCATCTTGACATGATTTATCATTTTCTGGACGATCTAGCTAACTAAACAGGCCAAAATCTATAGCTGCAAGGACTCACTATACATTATCATCCTCTATTTACAGCATGCATCCTATTCTTTCATATTTGTCTTAAAGAAAACAGATAAACATATTTATTTTAAACATAAAATGTTGATTCCTTTAAGATTCTCTCACATTTCAATAAGCTGCATACAAAGGTGCTACATAATACATAACTGAGTGCATGGGAGTATGGAGATTTTTATATCTTCCGGTAGTCCATATCAACTTGAGAAAGGCAATGACTAATTTAACTTTTGTTTTCATACAATAGCCTGTGTGAAAACAGCTGTTCTGGCCTGATCTGTTCCCATAGGATATATCTCATCACAGACTGATTTGCACCCTCGCTGCAAGTCTCAACAAAAATTTTACATTTTACATAGATTTGGAGATTATTCACAGGAAACACAATGTTACTCCCTTTAGAGCCATTCTGAAAAAATACACGAAGGATGACTTAAGCTTATATGGGTACATACCTGCATCAATTGAAAGTGTGCCCATGCCTAAACTTCCTGGAACTCTAGACCCTCCTGGTTTTATCAACTCTATTCCTGAGCATCTGCTACTGTTACAGAAGTCTTTAATCAAAAAGTTTACTGAAGCCAAGTGAGTTACCTAAAATAATAAATCCCATCATACCCAGAGCAGAAAAAACTTGCCTCAAGAAATACTGTAAGAAACTTTGCACATATAGGTCACTACGTTATTAAAGTAAAAAGCAAAGTACTGTGGCACTGAAGGCTGAATCCACATTTTCAATATGAAATTTATTTTCCAGCAGTTTATAATTTGGCCATGAAAAACTCCTTCAGGCCAAATTTTTACTATGGAGACTTAGCTCAAACTCAGGTTCTCTCTGAAAGTCTAAGATCCGGTTCAGACATTAAGAAGATTAGTAGAAATTACAGAAATAACATATTTCTCAACTGAAATTCTGTAACAAAATCAGTTGCAGCAGGTAGGCAACTGACGAAATTGTCAGTGTGTCATTTTTCCAGACTTATTCTCAGATTATCTGTAATTTCCATATACACCTATGCAAACATAACTCTAGACTGGGAAAACACAGCACCCATGGGCCCAACACACTATCTGATTTTCACAATCATACATTTGAAAATGCAAGTTTTTGAGAAAGCTGTATACATTTCAGTGGCTATAAAACACATCTACCAATCTTGCAATTGAAAGACCTGAATTTTAAAAATTTTCAAATGTATGAAGACTTGCATGATCCCAGACCTGCCTCCAAATAATAGATGTCAGCAGGGTGGACTACAACAGTCTGCCATGGACACTTACCATTTCTTCTGAAACAACCTGAAATTTTGAAATAAACCTGAAAGAACACCAGAATAAATAGACAATTGGGATGACATTTTTGGTTGTGGGTTTGGTGGGTGGTGGCTTTTTTTTTTTTTCTTTTTTCTACTGGTCTTGGTGTTAGTTTTGTAGGGTAGGTACAAAATCAAGGATTCCAAAACCAGACTCACGTTCAACGCAAAATGCTCAAACCAAGCCTCTCTCCCAGACACACAGAACCCTCTCTCCATCTGTGGGATCAAACTGGAGAGCTGAAGATTTCCTCCTTCAGACACACACAGTGTTCTGTTACTTGAAGCCTCATTAGTTTTAGGACAAAATACAGACAGAAAATGCAAAAATTTCTGAATACAATTTTTCAGTGCATAATTTGTCCCAGCATATACTAGACCACAGGTTGGATGGTCTTAAATGTGGCAGAAAAGGCATTTTGACAGTATTCTTTCAAAACAGGAAAAAAAAAAAATGTTGACAACAGTACTGTCTTTCCTGAGTATGAGGTAAATGAATGCTATGAAACTGTATATTTTTCAGGTTGCCTGCAAGGTGGTTCCTGCCTCTTGCAGATGAACTAATTTAGTTCCAGTAAAATACACTAAGAATTCTTCTTGAAGGACAGCAGTAATGTTAAGGGTATTAAGGGCTGGATTCTACCCAAATGCTAAGGCCTGAACTGCGTATTTAAAGCATATATGGGACTATTTGGTTGGTCAGAGCAGTAGAGTATTTCTGGTTTAAAAGCCATCTAGGCTTTCTCTCCAGTAGTAATTTATCAGCAGTCTGCCACACCTTTGTGCTTCATTGGTCAATTTTGCTAGTCTTGTACCTGTGCAAATCATTTCATGTCACAAACCACTGCAAACTGAACAGAACCTAGAAGCCCAGACCTGAAATTGCTGTGATGCTGTACAATGATTAGAAAACCTCTTTGTCATTAAGATTTCTGTCATTAAGTTACACTTTTAAATAAAACTACAAAAAAATACTCTATTCATTTCATTTTGGATCTAATTGGTGTTGCTTTGTCTTAAATTGCCTACAAATACTAACAGAAACATGAACATAGCTTCTCGTGAACTTAAATTAATGAGCTATTTAAATCAGATAGAATCTTTCTTACGAAATTACCCTCCAATGTAAATGTTAGGGATTAGACAGAAAAGAAAACAAACCATGTGATAAAACCTAAGGCAACAGACCTCGGGCTGTTGTCACTGTCTTCACTGTCTGGACATCCAACCTGCCTGTACGTTTTTATCTAGTGCTCAGATATGTTACTCTAAAAATAAGTACAAGTTTTGCTGTTTATGGAATGAATGCCTGGATATCTTTATCAGCAAATTATTTATGAGTGAAGATAGACCAGGAAATAAAAGGCCTGAAGGGCCAAAATAAAGTATAAAATGCCTAACCCTGTATTCCAGTGAGAATGGGACTTCCTTGGCAGTGACCTGGTTTCTAATTTCAGCTCCCTATTCTGTCTTAACATGCAATCCAACTAATTTTAAGTGAAAAAATATTTAAGCAGTCCTTGAAATCCAGAAAAAGTTCATCCATTCCCTTACTCTCTCAGATTTATAGCTATCAACAGTATTTTCATGTACTTTCCAAATTTTAATTGGGTTTTGTAACATGAGGAATAACCTTTTGTCCTCTCTTAGGCTAATCTCAGAATGATCCATTAGCTTCAGTGGGCACTCATAACTAATATTCCTAAAGCAGGAAAAAACCCACTCAACCCTCACTCAATATACCTGAAAACAACAGTTATTGCTTCAGACTACCACTGGCTAAAGTGAAGTTCTGCTTTTGTTAAAGCAATATTTCATCTTCTGTTTTTGCAGCTTATCACGTTTGATGAGCTGCCACACAACATCCAAACTAGTTTCTCTAACTCCAGCGGCTATTATTGCCTATGGAGAATGTTATCAAATGCAGAGACATACCTATTTCTTCACCTCAGTCACTTAACAGAACATATGTATCTAACTGCCTGGTTTTTTGTGTGAAAAATCTAGTGGCTCCTATGGTTGACAAGGGCACAGTGCAGTGGCAAACTCAGGTCAACATCATGGATGCTAGAAAGCATGTTGATTGGTTTCTGAGAATTGTTAAATTCTCTGGGGACTCCTTTCCCTAATTTAAATAGATTACACATCTTTTAGAGCTTCTCAAAGGTAGCAAATTATTATTGTGTGATTATAACATATCAATGCATAAACATTAGCTCGAAAACTAGATCGAAGTAGTTCATATTCGTATTAATCTCCAGGTGACACATTTTCTGTTGCTCTAACAATTTCAATCTGCTGGAGCAATGGTGGCACCCTGTGGCTAGAAAGATATGCCTAGGGGCTGTCTGCTGCGTAGCTCTTCTGCTGCACAGTTATCGCTTTTCCTGTGATACTTAAAATGATGCTATGAATTACCAGATATAGCAGACAAAAGAAACACTGAGTTTCATTACATACCGATATGTCAAATATTCTACCTAGTCGTCTTTAACTTGATTTCCAAGAACAGGTAGGACAGACTGTAGTCCTAGAGATCCTGAAGCAGTGGGTACGCAGGCCTCAGGGCGCCTCTGAGGCGATCAGCAGGTGTGCAGAGCCCAAAGCCCGCCCCCAGTCGTTGTAAGGCCCTGAGGCAAAGTTCACCTACACCACACCTGGCACTGTAAGATTAAGCTACATGCCAGGGCCTCCCAAATATTACTGAAATACAAAAAATTATTAATCTTGTCAAATAACTTTCATCCTCGCCTGTGCATTGGGTGTCGGTGGCAAGGTGTTGGCAGCAGGGGGCTGCAGGAGCCGCCTCCGTGAGGAGAGGCTGGGGCTGCCCGAGCCGGACACAGCCGGTTCCAGCCGGTTCCTCAGTGGCCCCGCCACAGGGCACAGCTGAGCCGCCAGCAAATGTACTTAAGAAAGGGCCAAGCGCTGCCCGGCAGCGAGGGGTGAGGAAGTGAAGGAGGGAAACTGGGCCTTGGGAAAAATAGTAGTTCCCCATTATACTGGCCAAAAGGAATGTTCTTCAGTAGAAGTACAACCGAACTCATTTTAAAGCTGTCTTTAAAGCTGTATGAATTAAAATATCCCAGAATTTTTCCTTTCCCTCCTCTCAACAAGTGAGTAGCTCCTCTCTACCAAGTGTAGCCAGCTGCTTTCGGAGCAGAAAGTTACAAATCTTAATAGTGGCATCTAATTACCTTCCTATGATCGTTAATACTCAAGCTGTTAGAAAAAAGCTACATGACAAGAAATTAGAATGGCAGAAGTGTGGTGACATTACGGATAAGCAAACACCTGCTTTGCAACTAAAGGGAAGACTAGATCGTGAACAGCAAACGCTTGCTAACCCTGTAGGACAACAGTAACCGCTGCCTTCCAGCTTGATCATCCATTTAACGTGAGAAACAGAAAGCATAAATCAGGGAGGACATCTTTCCTCCGTTTTGGAGGGAATGCTAGCGGTAGTGATCAGTGAGCTCATACACTGACTAAATCCCCCTGGTAATTAACTCAGTTACCACACCGACTAAATCCACCCAGTAACTGCCTGGTCAATGTATTTTTTTCCAGCTATAGGTAACATACGTAGCAGCAGATCCTTCTCAACAGCATACAGAAGAGAGAGAGGGGAAGCATTTGGAAAATCAGAAATGGAAGTGATATTAGTATGATGTTGGCTAAGAAAAAACAACATTTGTAAGAAAAAGCAGAATAATATCACCTCTCTTAGCCTTTTAGATAATTGTCATGACATTTGTCTTTGAGATTCTGCTTGTACTTTTTATTAACTTATGGTTTCTGTATTGTCTATATTGCAGCATATTGTGTTTCTTATTATGCATAATTTTTTTTTTTCTTTTTGGAAAAAATTGCATTGCTCACCTATGGAGTCAGTGGCTTTATTATTGTGAATTGATTTTTCTTTCTATTCTTAATCAGTTTTATCTTTTCCCATAACATCCCGTGTCTGGTGGATGACTGTGCGCTGTGCACAACAGTAAGTATTTGCCTTAGCAAAGCACCGCTGCATTGCCATACATTAGTCAGTGATGCAGACAGCCTGCATTTTCTCTTCCCAGAGGGCTAGAACCTTTTCTTTGAGATGTAACGGTTTGCTATGTGACAAGGTCACATCCTTTAGCAATGCTTGGCAATATGCTTGAATTTAACCTTTTCTGTGTAACAAGGTGTGATCTTGACAGATATCACGTGAGTGGAGTTTGGGAAAAAGTCGTTTCTCAGAATAATTCCTATGTGCCAAAGTTTCAATATGTACGAAAGAGGATCTAATAACTAATGGCAGCTTATGCCTGAGAAAGAGTTGGCAAACTATCAGTTCGGGAAATATTAGCAAATAGTACATAAATACTGGCAATTTACCTTAATATGACAGCGTGATATTTTTCAGAGGCAAAGTTCCAGACCTGGTTTTCATAAATTTGTCTGAATAAATATTTCCTAAATTTTAAAGTACTTGGCTGAGGAATTTTACAAACCTGAATACAAAACAGGAATATCAGATTCTTGCAAATATTACATTAGTAGTATTTGTTCCTTTATTATTTCTGCAAGCACAAGGAGATTTGCAAATAATGGAGCTAGTAAATGTTTTGCAAAATAAAAAATTGCCACAAGTTTATAAATGCTGCATTTTGCAAGTTCTGCTACTACTACTTACAGATATGATAGTTCGATTTTCTAGCTGATATTTCTTCATTACTGTTAACCATACTGGAAAGAAGCAATGCAGATTTCAGCAGTGCACTACGCAATTCATTGATGAGACATCAGAACAGCCAACAACAGAAAAATGCAGAAGAACAGAAAACCCCAGTCCAAGACTTTATGAGCAGGGTCCTATATTCATACTTTCCCAAATCAATGGCTGTCTTTGAAGCATGATGATTTTATTTTCTCCCTTGCTTTAACCTTTACATAACAGAATACGGGGAAATGAACTATTTTTCTGCTGATATAAATCCCAGAAACCTTTGCAAATTTCATAATGCATGTGAACCAAGATGCTCATTTTGATTTAGAATCCAAATCTAAATTTGGAAGAGATCCCTTATGTAGTAGTCTGAATAAAACCCCACAATACATTCACACACACCAGTGACGAATCCCTTGTGTTCATTGCTCATACTCACTTTCTTTGAGTAATTGAAATAGCGTTTTGGAAAAAAGGAATCTGGGGGACGTGGAAGGGAGTGATGTTTCTGTGTTGGTTTTGTTCAGCATCATAAAAACTGAGATTTTTGTTAGTGCTGTTTTCTATGAAAGCTATCAAAACTGACAATGCAGTCATCAACAACCTGACTGTAACAGCTCTCACACTGATGTGTGGAGACTCTGCCTAATTTGGTGCCTTGGCCACGGACCAGTAACAGCTCTCTGTCTGGAACAAATAATAAGTAAGTTTTTGTAAAGATCTAATGTGCGCTGAAGCCACATCACTAAACTGTCAGATGGCCTGAGTAAGACACAGCAAAGACTTCCAAAAGGTGAATTTTGGAACCATTAAGCTATCCTGATTGATCCTTACCACTCTTGCTCCTCCTCCCTCATCTGTAGAAATTCTGTTACGTACCCAAGAAAACATTTTATCAATAATTTTTTCTGTGCTTTTTAACATCTCAACAAATGAGAAACTCCTGCTAACGACAGAAAAATTAACAGAAAAATGTTCCAGCTACATTTTTTTAACAAATTTCTCATAGTTCATTCTCTATTTGCTTGAAACATAGGGTCTTTATTTACAATCCTGAACAGCAGCTGTTTGTTGTTTGCTAGGATACTGGTTCACAAAATGAAGTAAAGAAAAAGACTACTACTGACAGTCACAAGTGTTGAAATGTATCCTAAAAAATTCTTAGCTATCTACCCAGTGATTACATTTCCCATAGTCATAGAATGACAAAAGCAATCAACTCTGGGTGGATCTCAGCGGATGAGCTGGAACGAATTAGATTTCAAATGAGCTTTAATGAACCATTTCTTGCCCTAATCTTTTTTTCCCCCAACTTGTTTCTTTCAAAAGCAGGTCCAATGGGTATATCCTTTCATGATGGTAAATACCCAGCAGATCTACACGTTGAGTTGTGCTGCAGTGCTTCTCATTAGCTCACAACACAAACAGCTTTTGCTCTCCTCCACAAACCCATTCCCAAGAAAACTATTTGATCAGTCTAATCTTGAAAAAAGACAGTGATAAAGTTTGTTAGCCAAGGGCTGATATCAGAGATCTGCTTCCAAACAGAAACTGAGAGTGCAGCTGTCTCTGTTAGTTTTAAAGAAATCATTCAAATAATCTATTGGCTATTTCAGTGATTTCCTCATGTTTGGATGATAGTATGTTTGTGTAACCCCGGAATCTTAGCTTAATGGCTACTGATAAAAAATTTTAAAGCTAAGCCTTTAACTGATGGAGTGCAACAGGAGTGTAAATAAAATAATGTACCTGGAATAAGACCTCCACTGCTTGAAATACACTTTTACATCCCCAGAGCCTGCATTTTTGTTTTCTGATTTCACTGTCTCCCATTCAAATTTACCAATGTATCCCATTCCCACCCCAGGTTTGGGGTTTTTTTTAAATAACCGAGTACCAGAAATGTTGAAGTATCCTCTACACACCAGGCACACATGCAAGCCACAAAGTTTGCCACAATACTCTCTGCCTGCACTGGAAGTACACTATACCACAAGAAATTAGCAGGAGAGGCAATGAGATGACCAACGCCCTAAGTTTCTATAATTGCAAAGAAACTTTTGAGTGAAATGCCATGGTAAACTTACAAAGTGAACTGAATATCATGATACATAGGAAGGTTAGAAAAAGAATCCTGTGATCTTTGACAAATGAGACACAGGTTAAAATTCTTTCCTTACTCTTAAATACAATGATCAGCAAAATACAACAGTCATATGACTCTGCTGATTCTGCCTGTTCTCCAGTATGTCACTGAAAACTAAAAATCTATTTCACTGCAAAGAATCCATACTTTTATGCATTATGCTCTTACTTCTCAGAAGGTATATGTGGGACTTGTATGCTGCTACATCCTGTGAGTACCCCAGGGGGAAATATCTGCTCCATTCCATTTCAGTACCAAGAAAGCGGCTTTCTTTCAATGGACAAAACACCAGTTTAGTAGATATGATTGATCTGAGGTCATTCTCCTGTGTAACAGGCCTTTGATACGCTCTGTTTTGATACATAGAGTGCTTTCCAATGGATGCTCATCTGACCACAGCAGATCATCCACAAAAAGAGAGTGAAATTTTTGGTCATATACAGAGAAATTATGAAGCATCCACTGACTGCAGTGATATGCAGATTTCACCTGCCTTGGACTCCTACGTTCGGGTCGGATGTAGTTAATTTCATTTTCAAACAGCAAATCAGTACTCAAAAGAACACCGAGTTTTAGTTTGTGCTGTTATATAAGCTAATAGCACTGGCCCATTGCTGAGAAATGAGATGTGAATTCATTTCTAATTAATTTCTCTTTACATCGCATACGTCATATTCATTAGTCATTGCCCAACTTAATTGCTTATCACTTTGCAGGAATTTCTTATGATTGCAGTTGTAAAAACATCTGCCTGAACTATGCCAATAAATCCCTTGGCATTTTATCTTAACACAATTGTCTTAAAATCCAGCTTCTCTTACAGCAGTTTGGTGATTTATTGATAATAGGCTATTTGTCCTGTTAAAAGGGATAGAATAAAAGCATAGTTTCTCTCAAAATTATTAAAAAAAAAAAAGGTGATTCTTCATTCAGAAAGGCTGTATGCATAAAAAATAATTAAAAAAAAATTCATACAGCAACACTTTGTATATATCTCAAAATGAAATTACTAACCCAGGTCAGACAATAAAACTAGGTATTTCAAGCAAAAAGTATAGTACACAAAAGGCAATAAAAATATTTTATGAGTTTGTGACTTAATTACTTGTTTTCAGACTGTCAATAACTGAGTGCAATAATTATTCTTTCAAACACATTGACATGTTAATCATATATACAAAACAGGTTTTGCCACGTGTCTCACTAAAAAAAAAAAACAACCAGACCTGTGTAAACTGACAGATTTTTCCAGAACAATTAATGTAAAGAACAATTTATGGAGGTCAATTTCAATGCAATTTATTTAGAGAGATGCATTTGGAAGTGTCAGCCCTGAAGATATCATATCGCTTACCTCTCACAGCCCAAGGCATTAGTCTTGAAACATTTTGGTGTCTTTCCAGAGCACGTTTCCACTAGCACAGAGAGGGGGGGAAATAAAAAAAAAAAAAAAGGGAAAGAAAGAAAGAAAAACAGTGTCTAATGGGATGTAAGAGTGTTGGACCTACCTGGTGAAGCCTTGACTTTTTTGTCAGTGTTTGCAGTTTGGCATAAGCAATAATAAACAGAAAAAAGCTTTCTGTCATTATCTTTTAAACTGTCTCTCACACTTAACATTGTAAGTTCCTGATGACATTATTTAGATAGTTTGCCAAAGAACAATACTAAAATTATTGAAATAAGAGGTTGACATCAGTAAGAGATATTGACTTCCTTAAATACTCCTTGAACCTAAAATTGGTTTAGAAGTCAGTTGAACTGGCCTGGAAGATGGACATGACAGCATATTTTGGCTTCAGAAAAAGAGTGCAGAATAGGACTACTATCAAAGATGTACTTAATGCAGGATTCCTCTTCCTTTAACCACACTCTGGTGCAGGTGTTCAGTATTTATTAGTTCGCATTTCTTAAATTCACACAGAAAAAGTTGTAAGGAAATAGGTTGTCTACACAGTTGTTCATCCACTATCCCTAAGATTCTGGCAGTGCAGTTGCAAAGCAAGGAGCTAGGCTCTTGTCACGTTAATTCTGCACTTGTCATTCCAGAAAAATAACACTTACATTATTGTATAGCACTGCTACTCACGCACAAAAAACCTAACTAGCCTCTGATCCAAAATGCTATTATCACACTTAACACTGTAGAAGTTCCTTTATATATATATATATATATATATATATATATATATATTTAAATTCTTAACAGTGATTGCTGTGAGCCTTCAGCAGGTTCTCCAAGATGCCTATTTAATACAGAACATGTGCTATGATTTTGAACCTTCTCACACCAGTTTTGTCGCTAAAGTCAAGTTACTTTTAAGACACCTCTCTACTGGCTTTTTGGTCTTAACAGCTGGCAGTGAGCTCTGATTGTAGAAACCTCTTTGTAACATACACCTAGCCCTTTGTCCTTCCAGATGCCCCTACATGCACTATCACGCGTTCAGGACAAATGGTGAGTCGCATAGAGCTATTCCTGTTGCTGTGTCTCCACATCCTGCCAACAGATGTGGTGGATTCAGCATCAAAGGCTTTTACCCCATCACCCAAGAATTTCGTCAGGAGGCAGATGCTGCAGAGGCAAAGTTGGCACTTTGATTCAGTGATCAGTTCCTGAAAAATGAGGTTCCTGATTCTGAGCAAATTTACACCTGTTTTTCATTGCTACGGCATGATAGATTTTATTCAACTCCACTAGTTTAGGACCAGAAATAAAGGATAAAGAAAAGGTGGCATTATCAACCACAATATATTCCTTCCTCTACCAAGGCATAAGATAAACTCGTTTAGAGAAACAGTTACGCTAACGGCACAAAACCTCATCTGGTAACACGTAAATGTAACCACTTATAGAGAAGACCAAGGGTTAATATAATGCATTCAAGTCCCCAGTCTTCTTTCCCAAGAAAGGTTAAAAGAACCCTACTGAGAATGGTATCAGACTCCTGTTGACAGATAACAGTAAAGGAATTATCTAGGGGGTACAGAAATTCTGTCTATCCCAGAAAGGTATGCTATGTGCTATTTTTGTATTGTTTTCTTTTATGCTAGCCTAAACTCATAGTAAAGATCATGTACGACTGCTTTGAATGCCAACTTCATTGCATTTGTCCCCCAAAGAATTTTGGATTGTTCTGTACCACAAATTAGTATGAAACAAGGAAAAACAATGAGAACGCACTTCCAAGAAATGACATAATTTCACCTATTTTTAATGAATTGAGTGTTTTGTGAAGGAATCTCGTTAGCCAAATAAAATTAAAGTACATTTTAAAAGATTAAAGAGGTTTCAAAAGGTCTTTTGAATGCCCAAGAGCCAAAACAGATAAAATTAACAATTATTTTCTAAATTAGCCCAGTGGACTGTTTTGCAATAAGATTGTCTGATAAATACTAATTTAATCTAACCTGAAATTTCTTTGAGTCATATTCCAATTAAACACCTTCAACAGCTTTTATGAATGAGAACCAAAATGTAACCAGGAAGAGAAATAGACAGTAACTATTTCTTTTATGAGATATAATATTTATGACTATTCACATGATCTTGTGACCTTAGAAGTGAACAGGAACTACTCTCCACATGAGAACTAGGGATTGTACACCACTGGCACAACAAAATCAAAAATCTGCAGCAATTCAATTTAAAAAAAAAAAAAAAGTATTTGAAACTAAATCTGAAATACCACAACCACAACCTCTACATTGAAAATCAGTTGTAGTAGAAAGAAAAAAACCATGCAGACTCTTAACAGCATTTCCTTCATGTCAGAATTTAATTGCTCTCTAAAATTCCAGCTCTGAAATTGATATCTTATTTACAGCAGAAGATTCATCCATTGCATTTTAGTTCCAACTATAAAAGCTACCACAACTCTGTAAGGCCATGATTCCAGTTTCAGTAATGAATGGATTTTTCCCCCTCTGATCAACCGCAAGTTAGTTGATGTTATTAGGCCAAGTAAATCCTTCAAAGTCAAAAGGAAACAGCAGTAGTCATTAATGATATTACCATTATATTTTCTAGAGATAAATTAGAGTAAGAAATAACATCCAAATTTGTCTGCTTTCCTCAACTCACCCATTAGCTATATTTTGCTATATGCAATGGATGGGCTGCTAACTTCTTTTATTTTGTTTTCAACTCAGTTTGTTTCTTTGATGTGCTTACTTTATGTAAAACTGTTTCAATGTGTTTTGGTTTTATTCTTTATTATCAGTTCCTGTCATACTGAAAAAGACTAAAATGAGGTTGACCTGATATTTTCTTTCTCCCTTTACTCATAGTCCCAAATTTGTTTTTGTGTGTATATATATGTACACATACACACAAAGGTAGCATATTATATAATTTTTATTATTATAAAGGGAGAATCTCTGATCCAATATTAAATTCTGGTTTTGCAAACGTGCTAGTGCATATTGGTATAAACAACCACACCAACTACAGGGTATGGTACAAGAAGCTAACAAAATAGATTTTAAAATTACTAGATTGGTATTCACTGAAGATTTGAGGTAAAAGATCTAGTTTTGATTAAATAAGGGCTAGTCATGAATAAACCATAGGATCTCATAGGCTTAAACAGAATCTGGTCCATTTATTTTCTTTTAATTTCTTTCACTTCACTCTACAATATCAGATTCTTTGAAAAGCTAGAATTTGAAAACCAGGGGTAAAACTGAAACTAACATTCTCACAGGAATTCAGATCAAACCTGAGCTAAATGTCCACCTCTTCTACATAACCGCAGTACTCTGCTGCTCAGAAATTTTAGATTTGTCTTTAACAATGATCCCGTGAAGCAAAGAACATATTATCTATCTAAAAATAGATGAGGTGCAAAGACCAGAATAATAACTTGCTCAAAGTTCAATAGAAGGAAGTGAAAACCAAAACACAGGCTATCCGATAATTATTTAAGACCACAAATTAAAGATGAGTCTTCCTAGGAAGCCCAGAAAAAAATAAAAATCTCTGATACAGTTCATCTGGGGAAAATTTCCAACCCATTTTTCATCTGCCTGAATCTATTTTGGATAAACACCCAGATTTCTGAGCACTTACCAAAACCAAATTAAAATCTTGGATGCTCATTCATTATTACCAAGTACCATATGTCTAATTTTGTTTCTGGAATTGTGTTTGGCAATAACACACTCTGTCAGAAGCTCTGTGGCAAAGACTCAAATCCTATGGTTCAGAGGAAGAGATTTTTGGGGGGGAGAAATGTACTGCAGATACTCGGTAGCATATATGATACTGTGTGTCTTTTACCTTAGCTTTGCATGGAGGATGTTTTGTTGACCTGTAGACCACTAAGAGCAAGCAGAAGTGCAAAGAGATATAGAATAAAAATCTTTCCTATGACTCTCACGCACAGGTGGAAGTGATGAGGTTTGCCAAACAAATCTAATAATGTAATTTCCTGTTGTCTAAGAATTTCTGTTTCCATGTTCTTCCAGAAGCTGGCTTATTTGGCTTTTTAAACTTTTTGCCTGTTGAGTGTCATTATAAATGCATATTACATATTTTTGTCAGGTTCACACTTAAAAGACATTTCTCTGCTTGGGCAGTTCCATCGTCACCACTGTCTGCCTTGAGTCACCACAGAAATTTGCCTGGCCTTGGATCCAGGGCCTCTCTCTGCTCAGTCACTAAATACACCAAAGCAGCTTCTACACGGAGCTTCTACATTTTTTTCGGCCATTTTACTCAGACTATCTCAAAGTGCTTTATCTAGTATACTAGTATCACAGGGACTTAAAGCGGATCCCTTTAAGAAACCTTATATTTGCAGACATATATGGTACTGTGGAAATAATCTAGTTCATATTTATCCCACGTGATCATTTCCTTTGTTGTAATTATAACTCAGTCCCTGCAGAAAGCTCTCATAGTGCGCAAGTCCCTCTCTACGCTACTGCTGCTATGTGGTGCAGAAGGTTTTGTTTCACTTAAGCCATTGTCAAAGCTGAATGTTGGTGGAAAAGCCTTATGGCTTGCACAAATAGCTTCAGCTCTTTTGAAAACCCACCTGGAGCTTTGCTGTATCATTAGATTCCCTGAAATCTTTGGAAAAATTGTTAATCTCTGCCCCAAGGCATGCCTGCAATATTCCCTTGAACACAGAATTGAGGTTCCCTATGTAGTTGAGGAATCAGAAGTAATCAAATTACATCGACAGCAAAAATACACCAGACAGTTTTAGCTTTAGCTGTAGCACCATACTAACAAGGTACTGCCAGGATCCAGTATATAGCTCTACATGGCACTGTATTGTGTCATGAAAATACACTGCAGTGCGCTGTACTGTGCTGTGACAACACATCTCAAAATGTGGCAACATTTTGGTTAATTATGTCAGAATTACTAACCGTTTGGCAAAACGTCCCATCCCGTTTACTGCAGTTTAGAACTTTTTGTGAACAACTTCAAAGAAAACCTATTATTTCTCATATTATGGAGTGACTTAAAAAAAAAAACATCTACTGTCTGAACTTTAAGCTATGATTAAAGATTTCAGTTTTTCTTTCATTCCACATTTACTACTGTACTTTATTTTTAATGTCATATCAGAGCTGTATTATAATAATTTTATGTCAGTGTTAAATCAAATGCAAAACATGCAGCAATGTTTAAAAAACTTACTGTCCAAATTCAAGTGAATATTTATGTATCTTTTATTCTGAAGCATCTTTCACATCCCATTTATGATAGTAGCTGAATATTAAAGGATTCCTTGTCAGTGAAATAAAGATAATGCTGAGGCCTATCATCTTTCTTCATTTCCCATTTTCTCTCCCTAGAACAGCTTGAAATGACTTTCATTGGAGCCACTGCAGTGAAAACTTTGGCATTTCAGTAATGAATGTTCTTTTTAAAATGAAATACCACACCAAGTTAGCACATAGGCTACAAATGCACCACAAAGCTATTAACTGAGATAAAGCACAAAAACAGTCCTGTATTCTTGGATGCACAAAAATTTTTACCAAATGAAGGAATTGCTTAAGCAAGTACTGTGTACTCATGTACATGGGAGATGGAAGTGAGGAAAAACGGGACATGTGTAAGCTTATCTTTCTTCCTAGAACCTCCAAAACCTATAGGAATGTAAGAAAATTTACACCACCTGGTAGGACTCATTTGTTGACCACACTAATATGGCAATTGCTAAAGACAGCAGAGAGGTAGTACATACAGAGGCAGTTAACACAGTTCAGTTAATTAGTTGTTATAGCTTAACCTATTATTTGATTATATCCATCGATTTCAAACAGCAGTCAAACTGTGTCACTTACATAGTACAAATAGTAAATAATATTGAGAGAAGAAACAAAGTGACACCACATTCTCGCGCTCTTTTTTTTTCTAACGGAATTAAATAGTAATAGGAAATTCAGAAATGTTTAGCATCCAGTTCAAGAAAGCACTATAGAATAGGTCCGAAGTTAAACACACGCTTGAGGCCACAGGGCTCAGAAAGGTAAAATTCAGAGTAGGATGTGGGACAATAGTCTGGCAAAGACATCAAGTAGCAGAGTGAGGATGGGACAGGCAAAATGCCCAAGCAATGGCTGAAGCCTACAGGACTCCAAAGTCAAGAGTAGTTTGCAGCCCGTTTAAGCTATGTCCTCGACACAAATGTTGTTCCAGACAACACATTGACAATTATTACTCTATAAGCATTTTCTCCAACACATTGACTATTTTGATTTTGAGGACAGCATAAAATATTTTAAAATTAATATGAAAACAGAAAATTCAAGGAAATCACAGTGCTGGACTGGTAAAAGAGAGCTGTCAAAACGACTCTCTGGCAATAGTGCATACTTTTCGGCAAAGTCTAGGCCAGCTCTGCTTAAGAACATACTAGGTCTTGACTATAGAGCAACAATAGAAAATTACAAGCAGGAGATAAACCATAGAAGTTAAACTGGGCAGCTACTTGTGACAGTTATTAGAAACAAGAAGCGTTTTTAGTAATATCTGACACCTCTCACCCAGGAAGGAAGGTGAAAAGAACATTACACTCAAAACGCAGTTTCAGTGCCACAATGCCACAACTGTTCTGTTTTACTACTGCTTCAGAGCTTCATTACCAAGTTAAAGAAAAACCCAATTCCATACAACTCGCATTGCTGACAGAGTTATTTTTTAAATTTTCTGTGTCTATTTCTTCATACTATCGTGTTCATTTCCTTTTATCTCTTTATGTTCTCTCAGTTTACATAAACCATTGCTCATTAATAGATTGAAGTAGACTAAAGACTTTTTCAACTGCTTCATCTTCCATGCTGGTCATTTAGCTGGCTGAAGGATAAACAAACAATCGCTTCTATTAACAAATATTGATTTTTCTTAAACTGGGTGCAAATTCAACCTTCTGAAAACATTACACCCGGTGATATCATCTACATTAGAAAGTTTACAATACAAGATTAAAGATATTTGAAGAAAGTTCTAACCAAAATTGTTGTATTAGTCACATAAATTTGGTCGTGCTCCGGTTTACGAATGCTTGGGTTTTTTCCGTGTAGCTTCCTATGCAGTAATTTAGCCACAACAGTGATATTCAAGTAATTTTAAGAGCACAATGCAACCTTTTGAAAACAAGGAAAATGGAACTCCCTGCTGAAATAATTGAATTTTCACTGAATATTAAGGAGAATATTTCTGCAAAGCAAGCTGGAAAAATCAAGCGGAGACTTTTCTAAGGTATAGTGAAATATTTTATTCAAAGCATATTGAAATTATTTTCCATTTCAAAAGCCAATATCTGTTTCTTAATGTAAACATTTTTTTCTGTACCCAAACATTAGGAAAAAGGTAGCCGTGTCCTACTTATCATTTAAAGGAAAATGACTCAGGAACTCCTCAGTCTCAGCCATTCCTTCCAGCAACTTATGAGATTGTTATTTACTGCTGGTACAAAGCGGTGTTGATAAAGAACAGGGAGGCAGCTGACCCACAGGAGACAGACGCATTTGTCTGTCCGAAGAGCAGAACAGAAGTGGGAATCAGCCACAAGAAGCACCAGCTTCTCTCAGCCCTGATCACAGGTCAGGGGCCCTCAGCCATCTCCAGGGGCTTGAGCACCCAACCTCACAGCACCTGCAAGCTGCTAGCAACACTTTTGCATTGAAATTAATTTACTGGGTCGCAAGTCAGAGTTCAGCACCATAAACATTTCCTAGAGCATTCTGCATCCAAGTCTCCTTCCTGCTTAATTCCATATATATATGTGTGTATATGTAACATACATTTATATATAAAACCTCTAACATGCACTTTCAAAAGCTCCCATATCACCTATTTACTCCATTTGCAGAAGCATTATGATTTCTCAAGCAAATAGTTAATTACTTAATAGTTAATTAAATACTTACTGAATTGAGTAAATGTGTAACTAAGGGGCTATTAAAATGTGCATAATATATATGACAACCGCAATGGCCCTCATGGAGTTTGGAGTACTCTGCCATTATAGTATCCCCAGAGAGACCTATTGGTGCTGCATTTGCTCCAAAAGATGCGGCTGTTGCCTCTTCATCCTTGAACTACTTGCACTTACTTGCCCATATCAAGGGAGTTAAGCAAAGGATCACCACTGCCATCATTCCATGGCTAAAAGATGAAGCTCAATATTGCCTCAAAGGGAAAAACATGTATTACCTTGGGATAGTGTGTACCTCCGTTATGAAATGATATTTTGCAACCCTCCCTAGGTAACGCAATACTTTTAGCTTAGGACATCCACTGCATATATCAATGCATTGACTGCATAAAATTCACCTGAAGTAATGGCAGGCTTGTCAGATTTGCCTCACCTGAACCAGCACTGCTGAAATATCTTTTTAGAACTCTTAGAAATTAAAAATAGTATAAAAATAATCTGTTCCTCCACAGTGGGCTTCTCAAACTCAGATAAGAGGGGCAAAACAAATGAGATACACAAATTAACTATTCTTTATGTGTCAATCCTGGATTGACACAACTTCATAAACAGGGGCCCAAACCTGTAAAGTAGAAATATCAAGAAAAATAAAAGTTGATCCAGAGTTAATAATGTAAGGAAGAATGAGGAAAAGCACAACTTCTCCCTTGACTGCAAAACATATCGGGAATTTCACCTTCTTTTTCTTTATTTGATGAAGCTGAACTCTCTTCAGCTCCCCCTCCTCCTTGAATGCTGCAGTGTAAGCTCCCTCAGCTTATTAACTGCTTGGACTATATTCTTCCTTAAGCAGAAGAGATGCTGGCTTGGCAGAGTTATAAGGAAAACAGGCCTTTCTGTAATGGAGAGCTGGCAGTACTGAGTGAAGAGAACAGAATGACTTACATTGAGTCTTTCTCTAATGAAACCATTTAAATAAGTCTGTTTTCCCTTTTATTAAACAGGAGAAAAATCAATAATGGTTGATTGCCATTCCTATTCGTTATGCTATTTCTAGAATGAACCCACACATCTGAATTTGAAGTAAGGCAGAGTTAAGAATACCAAATGTGTTAATAACAAAACAAAGTTTTAGTGGTAAGTAAATATCAATAAATGGACATTCCATCTCACTGTTGCTTTATAATTGACACTAATGCTATTTCTTTAAGTAGTCTTAAAATGTAGACAAAAATTAGTTGCTAAAAAGATACATGTGGCAGTATATGGATCAGTAACATGTACTGATCACCTTCAAATAAAAATCCACAAGTATATTACTTGATTAATAGAATAACTGTTTTATTCACTTTTCCTGGCATGGATTTGTACAGGTTCTTGACCATTTCCCTTCCCTAGTTTACCCTGATGTAATTTAATTATTTTGCCATTACAGATGGAAGCAAAGCCTGACCATTTGAGACAGCATCTGAGGACAGGGAGACAGGGATTCCCACAACATTGGTTTATATAGGAAAGGAACAATATATGATGCTCTTCCCTTTCCTTGCCTTTATGTGCTTGCATTCTGTAGAAGATATGATAGCTTACCAGATGGTAAAGATGGATAAGCAGCAATCTTAACAATATTCAAACAATTAAGCTTTGTGACTTTTTTTTTCCCTTTCAGAAATATCTGAATTGACAAGTTCTGAAGGTAGGAGTGAACTAAAGGAGAAGAGTGAAAGTTTCAGAAGTTTGCAGAAAGTTACTTTTAAATTCAAGTGAAGTGTATGACAGCTCCCTATGATGTCCTACTAGCAGGGCTACAGACAGAAAGAGAAGAAAATAGTCTCAGATCTTACAGAATCGACTGCCCACACACACACTCATCTGTAGTTTTCTCTCAAAAAATATGAGCAAAAGGTTATACACATAAATATAGAACAGGAGGAGATGGCTTAATCCAATCACATAAGCGCTTTTCTTAAAGAATGGCAGAAATAGAAATTTAATGATGTGATGAGATTGCTTACCTAAGTAGGAGGTGTCTCCCACAAGTGATAAAGTTGAATTTAATCTGAAAATATTTTTTAGTATTCTACTGCACTCCTTTCTGACTTTCTTCCAGAATGATATTCCTGAGGCATTACCATACATAATGTATAAATGATCCCTGCTTAGCATTACATTTATTGCAATATGAAGTATTTAAAAAGTTCATCATATGCTACCTCATAGTGACATACTGGGACAAATTTTAAAATATACATCCCTAGGTGACTCTAGAAGAAATTCTGTTGTGCATACAAATGAATGCTTAGAAGAAGCTGCCAACGTAACCTATATCTTTGCAAAAGCAGAGCAACTTTACTTTTACCCTATAGATAGGCTCAAATTGCAATGCTCGTATCTGACCCCTTCATGTCATGGCATTTAAAATCCAATCCCAGAGAAAGGATTTGGAAGGATATTTGGATCTGAACATGTTCTCAGGACTGTTTTGAGTTTTAATATCATTTCCATCCAAATTATCTGTGAAAAGTTTTCCAGCCTTCAGAGTGGACTTACTTTCAAATGACCCTCTAGCATTCTGATACTGATATAAAACCAGAAAGATTCTCTTTGATTTCAAGGCTTGGTTCAAAGAAGAAATTTAAAGCACAATGCACAGGACAGCAGTTACTTAAATTTCCTTTTTCCTAACAAAACAAAACAAAAAAGAAATATCACATTAGAATGAGGGTAATAATGCCTTGATAATAATAGCCTCTAAAGTACAAATTATGTTCATACGTTTAGGAGAATGCTTATTGCTAAAGATTTTGTCATGAACATTGTAGGTCACTACTAACACTGCCATACAAAATAATGCAAAAGAATCTATATAAGCAAAGTGAATTTAAAAATGCAATATTTAAAACTAAAATATATAGTGTATTTCTGGTGAGAACTTGAGTATGGAATAAATTTCTGTCTTGCTCCTTGCTTTGTAACCTTTGTGTGTTTGTATAATATGCTTGAAAGAGATAATGTCCACAAGCTGGCCCTGCTCTCAAGCTAAATCATCATTGCTAAACTTGCTGATTTCCATGACAGCTATTTCAGATTTCCTGCACTGAAAACTAAGATCACAATCAGGAAAATTCATTCTTTTTGACAAAAACTAAGTTTAGTAGTTCTTCACACTGAGTTCAATAAGTTTGCCTGAGAAAAAATGAAAAGGTAACGAAAATTAAAGTAATGGCTTCACAATTTGCCTCCAATGTAATAACCTATCTGCTCTAATTTGTCAACAAAATTCTTCCTTTACATATTTTAAATCATTCTTAAAATAAACTTTCTCTTTATAACCTACACCACGTAACACAACATTAGCTTATATCACATGTGGAAATAAAAGCATCCATTGATTTGTGTCACAAAAATGTACTTGTCATTTAAAGACCTAGAGGGAAAGTTATCATTTGAGGAACTGTCTGTGGAATGTAACTTTGCAAGACACCATTTTTGTGCTTTCTCTTTCATATTGGAAATAATATATCAAGCACACACAGAGGGATTATTGAGCATCTGGCAGAGTTCTTTTAAAAAGGGATAACTTCATTTATCTGGAAAACTGATGAAATGTCTCACAGATTTGGAGAAAAGGAGGCTGAGGGGTGACCTCATTGCTCTCTTCAGCTTCCTGAGGAGGGGAAGTGGCGAGGGAGGTGCTGATCTCTTCTCCCTGGTATCCAGTGACAGGACACGTGGGAATGGTTCAAAGCTGCACCAGGGGAGGTTTAAACTGGACATCAGGAAGCATTTCTTTACTGAGAGGATGGTCAAACACTGCAAAAGACTTCCTAGAGAGGTGGTCGATGCCCCAAGCTTGTCAGTGTTTAAGAGGCATTTGGACAATGCCCTTAATAACATGCTTTAACTTTTGGTCAGCCCTAAATTGGTCAGGCAGTTGGACTAGATGATCGTTGTAGGTCCCTTCCAACTGAAGTAGTATATTCTATTCTTTCTTTCAGACAATAAAAAACACCTTCAAGTCAAATGAACATTATGCTCTAGTAATTGGCTGTAGTACTTGAATTATCACACCTGAAAGATTACATATAACTTTATATTCATTTCAGCCAGCCTTCAACAATAAAGTTGAAAAAGGGGAGAAAGACAACTACTCGGATATAGTTATTACAAAGTTGGGAGTAAACACCACTGGCAACCAAAACCTCTCTTGGACACAAGAATATCTTGAAGATCCAGTTCAGCTACGTACATACGCAAACAGCAATCCCTAAACAATTCCAGTGAAGTCAGTGAGTCTGTTAAGATGCATGGGCATAAATAAACTAGGCAAAAAGAGAAGAAAGCTATAGTTGCTTCCACTTCATCCTTTTCTTCGAAACCCAGTATCTTGCCTATGTTCCTTTCTCTGCTTTCTGCATTCCCAACACAACACCACAACGAAAAGTCCAACAGCTTTTCTAAGCCTTATATATTCCCATTACAAAAGATAGGAACATGTTCTCTCATTTTAATTCTGAGTGGCTATTGAAAATTTTGCCCTCCCAATAAAACAACAAATCCATTTCATTGGAGTAAATTTCCCAGCGCAACACACTTTAAGAATGTGACTGCCACTTACATTATAAACCACCTGCATCTGACATTCTTTTCATCTACCCAAAACTAGTTTCTAATTTATTTTCATGTACAGTGAAAATTCAGTCACAGTGGGGCATGAACTTATTATGTGGAAACACACTCAGATACTCTCACTCAGCACAATTCCCTTTGATGTAAGTGAAAGTTCTGACGAAGTGAGAAATAACAACAAAATTATTCATTGTTAAATCTTTAGGTTTAGGTTTCAGACACCAGGATAAAACAGAAGACAGAAAGCACTCCATCTTTCCAAGCAATATGCTGGTTAAGGAGATTTTTGAGCAAGTTACTCCTACCGGAATATAAAATTTGGAAAAGACTGCCTTGCCTATAAGGTCTCTCTACCATTACAAATAATTACATAATGTAATCTCTTTCATAAACTGATCAAGCTCCTCCTAAAAACTAGTTAGGTTTTTTCTCCCAACTAAAAGGTTTTTCCAGAACCTCATTTGTCTTATGATTATAAAGCATGTTCTGATTTCCAGCATCAATATACTCTCAGAAAGTTTATATATATTCATTCTTTAGCTTAAACAGTTCTTGCTTAGTGTTGATTTTCCTGACATATCTATAGAGTGCAGTAACCTTCTCTTTCACTTCCATTTGCTAGTCTAAACAAGTCAAGACTTTTAGTGTCCCCTTGTTAGATAGGATGAATGAAGGATGAAAAGCCGATGATTAGATAGACAGAAACTGGAGCTCTATCTTTAGTGCCCTGGCTGGCATACCGCAGAATTGTATTGTACATTACTCTCTTTCCCATCTCGACAAAGGAGCCTCTAGTAGAAATACATCTACCTCTGACAAGTTTCTGAGTCAGAATGCCTCTTCTTTTCTTAACAGTATGCCACATATTGCCCATTATGCAATGCTGTACCACATGGGAAAACCTCATCTTTATAAAATTAAATTACTTTCATGGAATTGAACAAATGTTTTTAATTAATAATAAGGCTCAAAAATGTTTGTGAAAAACAGGTGTGGACAGGTATTAATAAAACACACATATTTTTTATATATAAAAGGAAATTTAAAAAGTTACATGTTAAAAGTCATTATTGTGTAAATTCTTCTATAAATTAATAAATACACAGAAAACGAGTTCCAGTATTTCCTATAGGGATGTGACAGTGCAAGAGAAGAGAAGAGGTGATGTGAATACGTCAGCACCAGTAAGGCGAGTAGGTTTTGAGGAAGAAAGTGAAAATGCTAGAAATACAAGAAATGCTCTGCTACTCTGAATGTAAGAGTAGCCCAGAGGAACAAACATAAGATGAGCCTGTGAGGGTGAAAAGTAGAAACAAGGGAAGAGTACAGTGGAAACAGTAGAGGTCAGAAATAACAATGCAGGCAACAGTGTAATTTGCTTTAAAAAGGGCTTGAGGAGATTGAATTTTACCCAAAAAGTAAGATGGGGCAAATAAATCAATGTAGAAAATAACTGTAATTGTTTTTGAACACTTGCTCAGCTCTAAAATTAGCTTGCATTTACCACAGAATATTGCTGTTCACCACTGAACAAAAAGAAACATCACCTTGTTAGGGAAGAACATATCAGACAAGGTTAACTCATTTATTTTATCTGCCTGACATGCTTTCTGAATCCATCACAGAAACAGTTAATGATCTGCCTTTAGAAACCTACAACAGCCAGAGGGATGCCAGTGGAGCCAGATTTTGCCCTTATTGCTAGTCTGCAAATCTTCTGACAAAATGTTCTTCACAAGGTACTGATTAATCCAAACTAAATTGTTTCCCAGGAACATACCAAATTTGACTGAACTTGGAAAAGGTCTTTGATGAACAGCAATTAAAAATCTAAGAGGGTAAGTGGAAGCCAACTCACAGAGAGGCCATTCACAATAACCTATAGTCCAGCAGTGACAGAAGTCACTGGTTAGTGAGAACAGTCCAACATTTTCTAACCAAGAGCCCAATCCCCATTCTCACGCATCTATATTGCTAGATACAGTCCTCTGGCTCTGAGGCCAGCCAGCATGACAAAGCCTGCATCCACATGGCTGAAGTCTCTTACACTCTAGAAAAGTACATCTGAACTACCTGCTGGGAACAGTCCATCCTCCATGTTAACCTCCCTGCAATGACTGGGGCACGTGAAGGAAAATTTTAGTTGGCCCTGGGAGTATGGAGTGTAACAGTAAGGAAAATTGCACACCAACAGTTAAGCCTATGCCCTGGCCCTATTTGATTTGCTATTACAGAGAGAGCCCCACAGTCCTCAGGAGTGTTGCGATCACCAGATTATTCTACTTTCTTGAAAACTCTGTCTTATAAATGTGTCTCAGTGTTTGTTGCAAAAATAAAACAAGATAAAATGTCTTGTCAATTCAGGATTTTTTTTTTCCCATTTCAAGCAGTTTCATAGCATCAGAAAATTGTTTCCCACTCAATCTTTATCCATCCAAATTCAGTCCTTGAGCCTTTTCCGTAAAAGTATTCCAACTACATGAAGGAACAATGATGCATGCATTTTCACCAAAAAGGCTGTTTACTTAAATGGTTATTGTAGCATTGGCCAATACAAGTTTCATTTTGTCCTGTAAATTACTTCCTCTTTCCAGATCTGCCTGCTTTCAATAGTTTATTTATGCTGTATTACTACTTTACTTTTTAAAGTAATTTGTAATAAAACTAGCAAAATTTCTTTTATCCTGTCGTGGTTTAACCTGGCAGCAGCCAAATACCACGCAGCCGCTCACTCACTCCCCCCACCCCCAGCGGGACGGGGAGCGAATCGGAAGGGTAAAAGTAAGAAAAACTCGTGGGCTGAGATAAAGACAGTTTAATAGGGAAAGCAAAAGCCGCGCACGCAAGCAAAGCAAAACAAGGAATTCATTCACCACTTCCCATCGGCAGGCCAGTGTTCAGCCATCGCCAGGAAAGCAGGGCTCCATCACGCGTAACGGTTACTTGGGAAGACACACGCCATCACTCCGAACGCCCCCCCTCCTTCTTCTTCACCCAGCCTTATATGCTGAGCATGACGTCATATGGTATGGAATAGCCTATTGGCCAGCTGGGCCAGCCGCCCTGGCCACACTCCCTCCCAGCCCCCTGCACATCTGGCAGGGCATGGGAAGATGAAAAGTCCTTGACTAGCGTAAACAATACCTAGCAACAACCAAAACATCAGCGTGTCATCAACATTATTCTCACACTACATCCAAAACACAGCACTATACCAGTTAATAGGAAGAAAATCAACTCCATCCCAGCCAAAACCAGGACATATCCATATTAAAAACTTGACGTTTTTCAGTCTTGAGAAAAGAATGTTGACAGGGGAGGTAATAGTTTTCACCGATTTGAAAGCTACGGCAGGAACATGGGTAAGAAATTGTTCTTCCCTATCCACAGAGGAAAGGACAACATGTGATGGGCTTATGGAGGAAAGAGCCTTTAGGTCAGACACCAGAAAAACTTTCCAGCTTAAGCGCTGAACTTGATTGCTACATCTCCATTGTTTCAGATTTTTGTAAAAAAGTTAGACAAACACCAGTTGGGAGGATATACTGGGTACGAGTTACCCTGCCTGCAGGTAGAGAGGTAGACTAAGGTGAGCTCTTGTGGTCACTCACCACACTTTCTGCTATGGTAAATTCTACTGTTTCAAGGGTGGTATTTATATACATAGCAAGTTGAAGCAGATAGTAGCCATGCAGACCTATTAAGTTTTCATGACAGTGAGGAGATAATGGAAATATCGTCTTTCTCCAGAACCAGCACTGAAGGTCTTGCAAGATTCTTTTCTTTAGGGGCAGTTAGGGAAAACCTCACTGACTTTTCTGCATGCTCCTTTTTTAGGACATCCAGCCATGAGAATTCCCACAGCTCCTTATCATTTTCCTCTCCTTTAGAAAAGTCTGCAACGGCATTACATACTATCCTGATCTTAGTTAGGAAAAGTTACTTTAAATGCTAATAAGCACACTTAACCCCCAGCTATTGATTGGAGAACTTTTATTCTTTTTCTTCTTTAAAGTGATAAACTGAAGTTATTTTTAAGTAAAATAAGCATCTGAATTACCTTTTTAAATTGTGATGCCCCAACTGTAAAGACTGTCATGTATAATATATTTTTTAAAGTAAACAGTGAGGATGATACAGTGTTATATACATATTGTCATTATTTTTAATAATAATAATAAGTCAAACCCTTAGACTGAGTGCAATAGGAAACATGTATCAAACAATTTAATCTATCTGGGTTGTGATCCTTTTGTGTTCAGTTTAATACAAAAATATAGTGTCAGTTCATGCCCTGTGGTTGAATAATTAGAGAATGGACAAGGAGACTTTCCACAGAAGCAAAAGCAATGCAAGTCTGATGAAGTAACCTATATGTAAAAATACATCCCTAAACCACTTTTAACAATGAAAAGCAAAACAAAACTGATGTGGATTGCTATACAGAATGCACCTTTGGAAGTTATGCCATTTAGTTGTAACTCCAAGACATATTGTTTGGAAACCGAACTCAAATAGTAAACCCACAGAACAGACTCGGGCGTAAATCATTCGGATATAAAAGCTATCCCACACGTTAACAAATGCACACATCTGGTATAAAGACAGAAATTAATCTAGAAGTCCCTAGCAGAAAGGGTTTGGCTTCCTAGCAGTCTTGAAGTTTTATTACACAACAGGTAGATAGGAAGTTTTTATTAGGAAAAGAAACAACCTGGAAATGTTTCCCTGAGGAAGGCAGTCTGGCCTAACAGCCGTCATGTCCTATCAATCTCCAGGTGGCTGCTTCTAAAAGTCACTTGTTCGGGTGCTGAGCATGTCCAGCATAGCACCATCATAGCACTAAGGATAAGCAATATTAGGGCACATTTACTACCTTTGCACAGGTCCTTCTGCTTATGTAGCCCCAAGGAAGGAATTGCTTACCAAATAAGAAATTAGCCAAAGAGAACAAGGATGACAAAACATCACCTATCATTGCCTTCTTTTCATCACTAGTGAGTAAACTGAAAATTATATCCCCATTGACAGTAAAATTTTGACAACGGCAGTCAAGGCTGATAAGGTGAATTAAATGCAAAGGTATGCTTTGCTTCAAAGGCACCATTTCATTTTAAGCACCAGGAGCGCAAGGGATTGCCAATTATTACTGCTTGAAGCACTCTGTCCTCCTGCATTAGGCAACACTGAAATGAGAGTTCTCCTTGCACATAGTTCTCACTACATATTTGAAAAGTTAGTAATCCCTCCTGGCCAACATCTTTCAGTTCACTGTCTCAGGAGATGTACGTACTATAAAAGCATAATGGCTTGTGACAGAACCACTCAGCATTGCTTCTCGTCTCCCTCCCTATAACAATTTGGCTCATGGTATTTCCCTGACCTGATCGCTTCCTGTTTGTAGCGGCTAAGTATCCCCAAAAGGAAATGACATTTTACACCTCATATGTTTTCACCAGTCATGGAAATATGAGCTGCAAAGGAAAATAACATGAATACCAAATATTACACGGAACAGGTAGCCCACTGAAATGACAGAATCAGTCAGCATTACAGCATGGTCTATGAGACCTGCTTCTGTCCATCAGCCCTGGCATTAGACCTCAGTTTCGTCTCTTTTTGTAACAAGAAACAGTTTACCATTTTTTTCCCCTGATTAATCAAGTTCCACTGCGAATGCTATCCATGTTTCTGGAACAACTTCCCCTTTTTAAAATACCCTTGCCACACACACATTCTGTGATTACCCGAGTATTTCACTACAAAATAAGAGAAAGGCTGTTAACACTGAAGAGAAGACCAATATACAGATCTACTGTGGGGAATCAAGTCTCCCTATAATTCAAGTGCAGCTGTTGAGAATAATACACAAATGGTTATTTTTATCTGGAACATGTTAAGTCTGAACTTTTTCCCAAGTCCATTCCAACAGTTATGGATTCATTTCTTGCCATTTGCTGTGCTCTTTGCAATTTCTGTCAGAAAAATGATGTATTTGAAATTGAATGCCTCATGTATTTTGTAGATTACCATTGTGAGCTGCGCCACTTTGACCTTTTCAGTATACTGTAATTTCATTTGCTGCCATGGCTGTTTAGTTTCTTCTCTTATGTCTCAGGCTCTCTAAACTGCAGGTAACAGATAAGAATGGCCAGCCAGTCAAACCAAAAGATGTTTAAAATTAAATTTCAAAGTATAATAAAAAAAGATCACTATACTTCACAACAGGAACCCTGTGTTGAAATTTTGGCATTGAAGTTGATGATGAACACTGACAGGTATCAGGTGAATCTATTCATCCGGCAAAACTTGTAATGACAATGATATGCAAAATATGACTAAGCATTTCAGCTACAACACTAAAACACAGTCATCATCCACTTTGAAATACTAAAATGGCATTAGGAAGAGTCTCAACTTTGTCTCTTCTTGGGCTTAAGATCTTTCCCTATTTCAAATGGCTCACAATGGAATCTGTCCATAGTACTGACTGAGTTTCTTTTTCAGAGCAGTGAAGTTTATATTAATAAGACAGGAGCGATGCCTTGACATAAGGGGGGGGAGGGGGAACCACCACCAAAAGGCATGACTACTGTCTAAATATATCTATTTATGAAAATTAAAGAACTTGAAGATACATGATTATAGATCCATGCTTTGTGACTTGATCTTTAGGTTACTGTTATTTTTTAAACAGATCCCTTATTGAAAACAACATATTTGATATTCCTGGAGTATCAGCTTTGCCCTTCCTTTCCATTGAATAAATAAATTATTTTACCTTTTCACTTTTAAGTACATTATTAACTATACCATTGACCTTTGCCATTCTTTGTAAAGTTCGTAATATTAACATAGTTGTATAACACAAGCACACAATTTCTAATATTGCTAAATGCATGAATGTTTATTCATTCTACAAATTGCAGCAGTTACTCAATTATTATTTTATTCTTTTAAAAAATAATTGTTCTTTCTATGTAAGATAAAAGGCCCAAAATGTAGCGTAAGACAACATGGCTCTCTAGATACCAGCTGCTTGCAGTACATCAGCATTTAGAAAAATTAATATGAACAAAAGCAGTTCAATGCCTTCAGTTCCTATTTCACCTTTAAAGCAAGGCTCAATGCATCACTTCTCTTGGGAGTAAGGAAGGGTATAAGCTACGAATCACTGGAAAACATATTTATTAAAGAATGTTCACTCTTTCTATGGAACATACTTCAAATAAGTCATTACATCTTGTTTTCATTGTCTTGCATCATTTACATCTGGTATGATTTTACAGCCCTTCTCTTTACTTTAAATGTACCATCAGCATATCTTAGTACAGGACAAAGCAGACAAGTGTTTTGAAGACACTGCAGAAGATGGTAAAGAGCTGCCTTGAGCTAGAAAGTTGGTGGCCTCTAGATGGAAGTCAGAAGGGAGCAATAAGCAGAGTAAGAGAAAGAAGAGGGACACTCCCAAAACCAACCAAGCTGGGATATTTATTTGTAAGCAGAAGACAGAGAATCTGAAAAGGAAGTGATGTGTTGAATACCTTTTTATTCATCCCTAAGTATATCACAGTATTCCCTACATTTGCTAAACAACCATATTTTGCCACAGTCATATCAGTCATCACTTACAAAGACGTAAAGAGGAAAATGGGAAGCATCTATTTTAATTTTCAGCAGTGAAACAAGCGTTTGATCTTCTGACAAGTACCTAGGTTATAGTAACTCTCCTGGATTACTCAACACAGTAAAACAACCACAGTTTGTTAGAGATACAGTATGCCTCCCACATGTATAGTTATTTCTTGGTAACTTTCTGTTTGCTTATTCAATAAAATTATTTATTTCCGATAGAGGTACTTCGGGAATTCTTGGAAGAAGTTGCAAATTTGTGTAAATTTGCCTCACAGAAAAAGGGCTCTTGGAGTTGTCCAATTCATATGCTTAGTGAGACTGTGGTAAATAAACAAGGTGAGAGGAAAGCAGCTTAATTTTTTGCATTTGGCAAACTGTTTTTCATGTTTGTGCTTTTGTGGGGTTTGGATTTGTTGGGGTTTTTTTAACATTTGTCTGAAACTTTTCGGAACATGCTAGCGCTTATAACACTTTTCTGAAAGTGTGGCTTAGGTTTTGGTCCCTGAATGACTCATTTTTCTGTGTGAATGCAGGCTATCCACAAGCAGATCATATGGTTGCCTAGAGCACAGATAGGAAGAATATTCGTTCCACTGAAGAAGAATTTGTTTTAGTTTTTTTATTTTAGAAAATTGGAAACCAAGGATTTTATGTAATCATACCGATATCACATAATAAGATCATTGAAAGATTCTATTAATTTCATTTAATTAATAATTCAAGGCAATGCTTAGTGTTAGTTGAAACATCTTCTTATAATCTTTTTTTTCAGTCAAGAAACGACACCTTGGTTATGTATATCCTAAAACAACCCAGAGAGCAATCCTGAACATAAGGAAAAGTAGTGATGGATGAACTGTCTTCATGACTACTGCTATGAAGAAGTATAGATATGGTGCTGGAAATTCAGGTCAGTGTACGAATTTTGCAGAAAGGAAAAAGATCTCACCCTTGCTAGTGAAAAAATTTACCTTACTGGAGAAAAGACTGCTTCAGAGTTATAAAGGGTATAACAAACACGACTAATGCTTTCGCATGTCATGCTTTCATATGAAGGAGGCAAGTGAGACAGCTGCAGATGAACACGACAAGAGTAAATGCATTTGTATGTGAATTTTAAATAAATGTACATCTGTGCACGAAGGGGAGGAGAGAGAGAAAGAGGTCACAAGGACCAAAGAGACAAAAGCCAAACAAAGGGAAGGTCTGACAGAAGTGAGATGAACAACAAAGACTGAAAGAGTGATTGAAAATGAAAATTTCTTTTCTTTTACAGGGAGAGGAAGAGAGAGATGGGAAGAGAGGAAAGCATTGATGAAGGGCGAAACAATAGGACACTTCATGGAGGAAAACATAGGGGGAGAGTGAAAAAAAAAACCACAAGGTTGAGAGCATGTGCAGGTATGAGAAGAAGAAAAAGCACAAAGGCAGAGTCCCTTAAAGATACAATTACTTAGCAAAAAAAGCTTAATAACAGCATGAGTAATGAAACAATAGAAAGAATGAGCCATGTAATATGAAAGTATAAATAAGCTTAGAGAGCGAACAGCTAAAAGAACTGGCACCCAGCTGCCGACTCGGGCTATGACGTGCCTGTAGGTAGCTCTGCTGGCAAGTGGGGAGATTACGTGAGGGATCCGATTGTACCAACTCTCTTCATAGCATCTGTCAGCGTGTTACCTGAGACACAAAATGACTAAAACCAGTTGCAGCTCTAGTCCGTTGTATTCATTGGCTAAAACAGTAATGTGAGCTCTTCCTGGTTTGTGCTGTTAACAGGTCAATGTCTGTGTCTGTGTATTTGAACTCCCGATTCTCTCAGCAGCCAACAAAACTTTTACCACAAACTGCAATGGGGGCAGAATATCAATAAGGTAACCATATAATGAAGTATTTTTACCTCGAGATGCAGTCCAGAGGAGAATGGTATGATCTTCTCTTACCTATAATTTCAGCATGTTTCTTCTGTGACCCAAATATTTTTTGTAGCTCTCCTGAGACCAATATATCTTCTCAAGAGCAGTCTAAATGCTACACTAGGACTTACGTAAAATATGTTTAAATTACAATAAATGCTACCTCATATTTTATACTTGCAGTGCTCTATGCAGCTTAAGCATCTCTGCTGCCCACTTAACCTGAAGTTACTTGGTGTGAATAGTGCATCTCATTTCTCTTCTAATAATCACATACTTCTTTGAAAGGGTCAGCCATAATGACTACCTCACCCACAGGAGCGCTTCTGCAAGCGGTTCTGGTGCTTGCACCGAGACATTGGTCCGACTGTTCAGCTCCAATCTAACTAATCTAACTTTTAAAGACCTCCTCAAAGCCTTGTTAAAAAACTGAATACTAATTTCTTCACAGACACTAAATGCCTTAGGTATAAATTACCTCAACAGCAGTTGCAAGAGTTCAGCACTTCTGGTAATCAGGTTCAGCTTCTTATTAGCTGATGAGTAAAAGATGAATGTATTAAGGTGACAGAGCCAGGTTTTGCTGTTCTCAGTAAAATCAGAAACAGATAACAAATCAAACTACCTTCCTAGGACACACTGTTAATTGCACCGTGCTGGCCATCAAGTACCCAAACTCCACTCACTGATGGGGTTGTAACTGGAGGAGCTGGACACAGATATTAAGACCTGATGTATAAAACTGGTGAGAGATTAGGGTGTTCTGCACATTGATTTGTTGAACTGGAAAACCAGATTAAAAAAAAAAGAAAGAATTGCTTTCTGAGTTATCAAGGAAAAGTCTTGAAAAATCTCTGTCTCAAAAGATGTACAGGAAACTGTGGGCTAGACATTTCTCCCAAGAACTACAACTATCTTGATAAAACCCTAGCCAGTTTTTCTTTGAAGCCATATGGACAAAGGAAATGGACTATTGCTGCAGAGAAAAGCATTTAAGAAAGAAAAGAATGAACTTTCATTTGCCACACCAGTTTGAGTTCCCGTATTATCTAATTGAAACAATTCAAGTTGCGAACAGCAACATCTCAAAACTGCTTGGCTAATTTTCATCCAAAGTAATCTTGAGTGGAAAAGGAAGCATCAGTCAGTAAATAGACTGTGTATTTGCCAAGCTATGTGGGAAAAAAAAAAAAAACACAACACAAAAAAGTAACATTACATATTTTTGAACTATATCAGCTCAGAGAAGCAGTAGCACATTTTGCACTGCCATTGGTAAAACGTGACACTGGTGAGAATGGCACGTTCCTGAAGAGGGCTAATAACCATCAGAACAAAACAGTTGGATTGCGAGATGGTTATAATGCTTCAAAATGTCCTGATAGACTGTCCCTGCTGTATCAGAAGTTATACACTTCATAGGGTGTTGAGACACCTTGGGGATTCATATATCAGTGTTCATATCACTATTTCTGTAACTATTTAGCCATGTTATTTATGGCGATATAATTGCCAAAAATCTGTGCAACACTGTGACATTAGAAACACAGAAAATTAAAAAATGAGAAACAACCTCTTTTCTACCCTCCTAAAAATCAGTAACATACATTAGAGTCCAAGTGCCCTTAACCATTGTCCCTGGTGGAGGAAATTACAGTAATCCCTTCTCAGTGCGATACAAACATAGATGATAGCTAATAGATCATCATTACAGAGGAAGGGGCAACATCTTTGGTTCCCTCTTTTCAAAGTGATAGAGGAAATAGTTGGACATAACTGTTCCTTCTTTGACTAGTTGTTATGGTGCATTTTTTTTCATAAGAAGATAATGACAGGCAGTGCATATAATACTGTTTTAAAGTCATGAAGATACAGCTCAGGACCCAGCATTTTGAGTAGAAATCAGCAATAGGTACACAGCTGTTGCAGAATGTAGTTCAGGCTTACTGGGGCTCTGCCAATGAAAGTGTTGAATTTGCTCCTGCCTGTGTGCCTGGATTTACCTCCCACAAAACATTACAAATGGCTGCAGATGCAGAGGGAATCATAACCTTAGAGCAGAGAAAAAGTGGTGGTGGTGGAGAGAGGGGTAAGAGAATGACAAGTTCTTGCAATCACTGAAACGTGTGAAGTTGCTGGTGGATTCTGATAGTGTATGTTAACTTTTACTGTCAAAAGACTTTTTCCCTTTCAACTCAAGAAAAAAAGGCCAAGCAGGATTTAAGAGTCCAAATAAGTGAAAAAAACAATTAAGAGCTGGCAATTCACAGTACGTGCAGTGCATGTACTATGTAAGGATGTTTAAATCCAAGTTTTTCCTCAGCACACTACTGAAGAGATAGCAGCACAAAAGAAAAACAAAACAAACAAGCCTTTGTCCTAGGGAACATGACTTCAAAGAGGAAAAAAAAAAATTAATATGGTGGCCACTGCACAATTTCTTGCATTTGCCAGAGGAAGTCCCTGTGGCCTCATTAGGCCAGGTATGTCTAAAAGCACATACTTTTAATAAACGTATATTTGCAGGTCAACAGAAATTAATTGTTTTCTGCATGATGAAATACTGAGCTTACAGGTACAGTTAATGAACTTTCAAAATCTGCACTCCTTTGTTCTTTTTTGGAAGACCAGTTTAAAATAAGCCTCAAAAGCCTGACTTGGGTCCCCTTTCCTAGACAGGATTACTATCCACCAGGGTTAACAAGTTTCTTGCAAACTTGTAAGTCAACTTGTCTTTACATCTTGTATGCAAGTGCTGGCGTAATACTGTTACCAATACAATCGTTCTTGTTTTGTTTTTGAAACAGGACTGGAAAACAAAATGTTTCTTATTTAGTAGGATTGCAGATCACAGGTGAAAGCTGTTCAAATTTCAGCACACAGGTTTGCCTGTGCCCATCATGACATAAAACACCCTAATTATTCCATTCCTTGTCCCCTCTTGAGCAAAGGAACTACCAGTGAGAAAAAAAAGTTTACAAAACATCAGCCAGAACTAACAGCAGAAAACATTACAATGCCCATTTCTATTATGAAGCCAGCAGTAAGTGCCTAAAGCTCCAAATCTGTTTTCTACATGAAAATGAAACAACCAAGTCACATCATTTTATCTCTACTGTTGCTACAGTTCTACTCATCCTTCTCAAGTTTGCTCCTGGCTTTACCTGAATTACCTCTCTAGTGAAAGAAATTTATCTATGAGCAGTCTCAGCAGCAGAATAGAGCTGGTTGGTTGAGGTTGAACTTGATGGACAGCAACACATGGAAAAAGAGAATATAAGGACAGCTGATAAGGTCTTCTCCCAGACTCCTTGAGTGATATTCCTCAAGAGGCAGGAACTGCCAATTCATGTGTCTGCACAGAGTTAGACTAGGACTGATCCTCTAAAAAGCATGCAGGAAATGAGTTTGCAAATGGCTCAAATTCAGGTTTCTCAAAGAGCAGGTTTTGCATTCAGACTCTGCGTCTCCAGAGAGGCTCTCAGAAGAGGTCCCTGTTTTTCTATGGTGCGCAGGATCAGCCATCTGTTAAAGGAGAGACCATTCCCTCCTGTGGAACTATGCTTTCACCTGTCCTTTCAGACCAATATGATTGTGTAAGCTCACTAGCGCGATATTGAGCAAAAACCATTAACTACCTCACCCAAAGAAAGCGGTCTCGAAAAACAGGAGAGCTCTGAATACGCAGGGATACTAACAGGAATAGTTACTGCACTGCTTTCACTTCTGGTACCCTTTTAGCTCTTTTAGACAGCCCTTTCTGGTCTCAGGCTTTGAGAAACACCTCTCAAAGCAGGCAGTGTGAATCTCTGACACTCAGCCTGGGCCCTGCGCTGCACACACACATCTGCATCTCCACGGGCGCATGATTCACATCCCTGGGTCTGCGTTGCGTTTTGCTCCCTCTGGGGAAGTGGCAGTGGTCATCAGCGACACAGTCGCTACAGTAACTAAGATCAGCAAACTACTTCTAATATCTTTTCTATGCTGTCTTGTCCTCCATAGAAACCCATTCATCTCTTAAATATTTGTAATCCAAGACAGTCAGATGGTTAGAGAGAGGCTCCTTGAAGTCTGTTGCTTTTCAGTGGTAGATTAGTACATTCTTCCTTGAGAAACTAGTTTGTGACTTTCCTGCACAGACCTCAGTGAATGTGAGCTTTATTGGCATATAATGAGCATTTCACTACTCTCATTATGTTGAATCAATGCATGCACACAGAATTTCAAGTAAGTTGAAATAAACTCATTTAGTTGCCTCCAAAAAAGTCCTATGAAAACATTCATATCTTTGTTACGTATCAGCTTTACATCTGTCATCTCTTTTGTTTTCCCTTTCTTTAATCATTTCATCCACTCTTCTCCCAGTCCATCTTTCTTTTACATTCTTTATTCTTATTGTATTCCCTTTTATTCCACTTTCATTTTGATCTTATTGCCAGAAGGCAAGAACTGATAGTGGTAGCACAGAGAAAGCATTCAGGTTTTGGAAAACAGAGGGGAATGTAGAAATCCCTCAAATACATAATGACAGACTTCATTCATATTCTGGAATATCAGGGGCCTTGAATGAACAGTAATTGCATTATTTTTAAAATTACAAAGAAATAAAACAGTTTCCAGCCTTGAATTACTTGACACAACTGAAAATATCCTGCTTTTTAAGCAAGGAATGTAACTATGCCAGTGCTATTTTTGCAGGTCTGACAATGAAGTTGTTAGATGGTAAAGGAAGAAGATGACAATATTATTTACAGAACTGTGATGTGTAAATACCATTTCTTTTCAAAAATGTATTAAAATAAATGTTAATTGGTGATAAAATATCAATGAAAATAATGTAAAGCTTTCATACAGACTCAGTCTTTCATTCATATCATGTTGCGGATGTATGGTCATCATATCAAGTTCTGATACTTCATAAATTGGCAGGCTTGGCTGGATATGCATGTAACTTAATAAGCAACTACCATTAATATCATTTATATAAAAAGAGCTATGATCCAGACTTTACATACTTGACAAGAAAATGCAGCTTCTTCATATCGATATTTGGAAGGTGTTTAAATATTATGAAAAGTTATGCTTGTTCTATGGTGGCCTGATATAGCACCAAGCAAGCACAATGGGATCAATTAAGCTTTGTTGGACTGCCTACACTTTTTCAGTTTTTGGTTGCAAGGCTTGAGAACAGGTGGTAGAGACTTAGGGGATTCTTCTGTGTTCAATAGTGCAGCTTTTATGGACTTGCCAGCACCTTGTAAACTTCTTTTACTCTCATAAAAGCACAGAGGGAATGAATGTCATCTCTTATTTATTGCAAATATCTATTTTGCCATTAGGAAGAATAAATGGTATTACACTTCATAAATTCAAATCAGTCAACATCTATATTTGTTCTGATAAGAGTAACAGACACAGAACTAATGTCATCTCAGCAATCATTTCTTAAATACAGTTCCAGCACTGTATACGAACCCAGGCACAGAAAGTAGGTCTACATGGCATGGTGCAGAAAAACAGGGAATATTAGCCCCAGTGGAATACCTTGCTGATGTAGTCATTTTGCTTTCATTACCCAGGCCATCTCTTTTCCAGAGTATGTGACTAACGCTGCACAAAATTAAGAGATCAAAATATAGAATTGGACCAGAAATTCCTAACATTCAAATTTTGGACCTGATTTGTTTTTATTTTCTTTTATTCTCTTTCAAAAGAGACATATGAATTTTTTTTTTCCTAAGTGTCATAAATACATCATGTGTACATGCTATACAGGTCAGCATCATATTGTTTTAAACTGAGAATTATACTGAATGTTAACATGCTCCAAAATACTCAAGTTGAGGATCTAATGTATTTACATCACCAAATGAAAGTTTGACACTAATTGAACTTTAGTCCTAGGCTGAACCAGAAGCTATTTAACAGAGCAGTAACCTTGTTAAGCACAACTACAATTCCTCTTATGTCAATAGGAATTTAATTTCCCCTAATAATTGATAGATAATTGTTTATCAGTTTCTAAGTACTTATTCAATCTTATTTTTATACAGGTTCATTGAAGTCCTGTAAGCTTATTACCTAGTTTTGCTCCCTTTAATTGTGACCTCTGTGATCCACTGTTAACTTTTTATCTTGTTGAAACACCCTGAAAGTTCACATTGCCCATTGTGGGGGGGAGGGAAGCTATTAGGTGTATTTAGAATTTAATTCTCAAAGCCATGTCCAATGACATTAGCCATGTGCTCTTAACAGAGAAAAGTAATGCATTGACAATAATGGAATATATTAAATCCCTGAACATTATGAAACACACCACAGAATAAAAATGCAAGTAGAGCAAGTAATGCTCTACTTGCCAGTGTCCTCGACTATCCTCATTGTTGCAGTTCTGAGGTGGTGATACAGCAAGGTTTGAAGTAAATCTAGCAACACAGAGAAGCAAATATTTTTTGCTTCGTTTCTGTTCCAAACTTGGTGTTACTTATTTGAGTGGCAAAGTTGCTCAAAACTGAATTAAAATTAAGAACTACAGAAATGCTGAAAACATTTCCATGAATACAAAATTACTTCCTTAATAATATCTGCTATTCCAAAAACAGAAGGGCTAAAGAACTCTCACTAGATTATATATGTGTGCTGTTCCATGGTGATGAAACATTTTAGCTCTAATTCACTTAAAGGAACTGGTATGATTTTCACGTTTTGGTTCCTGGAAAAGCCAGGAGTTTGTAGGTGGCAATAAGGTATTTTTTCCTCACACTAGTTTTTGACTAATTAGGAAGAAAAACCAGTTCAGTGTATTTTCACTCAACTTGTACTCGTGCTCAAGTGAAATTTCTTTGTTGCAGAAGTATCATCTTGGTACAACACAGATCCAAGAACATCAAATTTGAGAGTAAGACACTTGAGTATTCCTGTTCATTTTCAATACCACAATTCAAATTCACAAGGTCAAATAGATGACTAATAAAAGACCAGTTCTCCTCACAGCAGTCTGTTAAAATCTTACTTTTTTATTTGATTGAAGCACATTCAGCCTAAAACTAAATTGCATGCATTTTCAGACTTCTAACTTCAGACTTCTCTTTTCCCTCATACATACCAAGAGTCTAGTTTAACTTGCAGGCACAATTCTTTGCGTAATTCTCAGTTCTCACCTTATTTAGGAAACTTATTCACTCACTAGGATTACAAGGAAAAGTGCATTTTGAAACAAGGTAGTGTATTTCGCCAGGTAACAAACATTGCATAGAAAAAGAACTGTTGGGCACTAGGTTGCTATAGAAACTATTGGAAGCACTAAGTTCACCAATTTTTTACACCCACCCACCCCCAAGCAGCTTTGTGGTATGTAAAGGAAAAATGGCATCTGTATAGAACCAGGAACATCTCCAACATCATTCCCAGCTGATCCTGACCTTAGCTCATCACCTGTATAAATTTCACAGGCATTTCCTATGGGAAGTCCCCATGCATTCCATTTGCTCAAGTTTGGCTGCCTTCAACAGCCAGCTTATACTTGATATGTCCATAAACCAAATATTGTTTAAATAAAGTTTCTAACATTCAGAAATATTCATATTTTTCTTTTTTCCTTTTGTTGATCATTCACCGGGCTCCAATTGCGCATAACATGAATTATTCTGAGCTCCAGGTCATATTTTCCAAAAACCAAAGCAAAACAAAATAGTAGTTACACTACTCCTAACTACTACTGATCATCACTTTTTATTGCAGACCTGTTCTGACCCTCTTATGTATAAAGGACGATAACATTATAGTAGCATAACAGAAGCAGTCACTGTAGTGGATAATCCATACTAACAGCATTACCTATTTCATTTAGCATGACTACGGGGAACTATAGTTAAGATTGCTGCTGAACCGAAATTATCCTTAAAATATAATACCTGGGTAAAGCCTGTGCAGAATGGAACTGCCCAGGGAGTTTGTGTCCACAGTGACACTACAGGGGTGCCTATGCAATCCACACGATACAGGGAGAGCTCAAGAGCTGTCACACTGCAAGAGAGCTGCAGTGGCAGGACAGTAGTCTAGCTTGTGAATGGGACAGTATCAGCCCCAAATAAGAGCAGATTTCATAAGGAAAACTTCACCACACACTGCAGTTCGGTTCAAACTTTTGTGATTTTGTAGGCATGAGGTAAGGTTCACTCCTCTGGAGAATATAAAGCACATGCATTCTCTCTGTTAAAGACTTCTGACCAGCAAGTGACCTGCGTACTCTTTGGTTCTTTATTTCAGTCTTCTTAATTTGTAATATTAATTTTTTTTGGAGCATTTTTTTAGTGTAATGTCTCACTAAGATGATATGGGATATTAAACTGTATGTGGTATATAAATTGTATGAGTTATTGCCAATGACATTATAAAGGGTATGTGGAGCATTTCATGAAATATTCTGATTTACATTGTAATGGCTCTGTCGTAGCTTTGCAAACATCACAGTGTTATTGAAGGGACACAGGGCACCACAAGTGAGAATGTCAGGCGTTCAACTACTTCAGCCATATTTAGTGGCATTATAATATCTCCACAGTTCTCCTGTACGGTAGTTCTGCAGTTCATGTTGTTCACAATAAACAGTCATTTTAACCCTGCCCCCCCGTACTATTTGCTTGCAGTGGTCAAGTCTGATAAAGCTAAATAACTTAGGCTATTCTGCAAATTGCCAGAATTAAAATAGTGCTGTATTTATAAGAAAAAAACCTTGATGTTCTGTGGAATTGCTTTCTTTCTTGCCTGTATTTTTGCCCTATTTCTTCCCAAATCTGTGATGTCTCAGTGATAATAAAAAGACCAAGAGTATAAGTTCCAACGTCCAGGGAATTTTTTGTACTGGTATATTGAAATATTTCATTTAATCTAGTATTGGCCACATGATAATACAATGAGGCAATTTTCAGAGGCATTAAACTAGTTTACAATACAAATTAGTTTTGAGGCCAGATATTTGTATTCATTCTCTTGTTTTGCAAATCCTTCATACCAAACTGTCTTGCTTACTTCTATACAATTATTTGTGGAGGAAGAATTTTCAGCCTGAACAAAGTGAACAGAATGTGATGATCTGAGCGTTACTTTTTGAACTCACAGTAGTATAGTCATAAAGGACTCAAATGAGTCGATACCAGGTTTTCTTTCCTGATTGGTTGTGGGATTGTCTCTGAGATACGCTATTAAGATAGGCTTCATATTGTCAATATACCCTTACAGTATAGGCAGGAAAAGAGGAAAAAAACTTTTGTTTTTTTAAAATTATATGAAATAGAAGATTAAATTAAGACACAAGAAGATTAAAAGAAGAACATTCAGAAGAGTCTGATGAAAACTCTCATTAAGTAATTTATGAGGAAAGCTTTCTGGGGTATTTCTTCCCTCCGCCACACCAAAGCATATATAAGTTAATAACATTACATCATATAATAATATTTGAGAAGAAATCTCATCCCTTGAAAATTAGAATTACCTCACCTTCTAATACACAGAGTAGTATGTCTCTACTATAACAGAGATCGGTAGCTAGATGATGTTGAACGACGCACATAGTATCAGACATAGACTGACAGACAGTCAATATAAACATAAAAGAGTTCCTGTAATATTTAAGGAACTATATAAACATGAATTAAATATTTAATTTTAAAAATTAAATTAAAAATTAAAGTTTAATGAAAAAATTAAATTGAAACAGATAGGGAAAAATAGAAAAAGAACTCCTGTTTACTGTAGATAAACACACTTCGTTTCATTTTTCAATTTACTTTCACGTCACATAATAAGCCTATTTTGTTTGCCAGGCAGATTCTTTGTCTTATTTTTCTTTTGATTTTGATTGACATGTACACAATTAGAGTTACAGACATGTTAATTAATTTAGTGATTGAACACTATGACTGAACAGTGTTCGTTAAATGGGAGAATAAAATTCAATCATGATTAAACATGTTTATACAAGTCAACTTTGTTTCAAAAGCATAGGGTTATTCTAATAAGAAATTGATTTGGATGTATAAGTGTACCATTATTCAAATAATTTTAAAAGTAACACAGCTCAAAGAAAAATGTCATTTTCTACACCAGCAGAGCATGTAATAGTTTGTCATTACAAGCAAAGTTTAACTTACACAAAAGTTCACTGCAGTTCCTTGCAAGCTTTATTCTGGAAGGAATGGATCACACTTCAGCATGACACAACATATTGACATGTTGTCTGCTTGTTGCTACCCATTTTTGACCATTATTTTAGAGAAATAAAAATTACTTTTTCTTTCCATGGGATGTTCCTTATTTTTAGAGGCCTGCGTTGACTGTAAATACTGAACTGTATTCACCTGCCCACTTAAAACAGCCACTCAAAAAGTCTAAAATGCACTTTGATATGCAGTTCACAGCACACAGCTATTTCAAACAGTATCTTCAGAATTCACTTACCTTGTAAGAGTTCTGATACATTTTCATTTCATTAATACAGGAGGGAGAAATGCATTGAATCATGACTTAATTTATATCCCTGACACAGCGGATATCCTGTATTATTTAAATTACTATTGGTGATTAAAAGCATATTTGAAGTGAACTCTGTATTGATATCCTGATGCCTACTGTGCCACCAACAAACATTTGTGTCAGTCAAAATCCTTGGGAAGACCCCTCTGAGAGCTAACAGCACATACATTTCCTAATATTAACTAGTATAAAACTGTAACTTCTGGGCTTCAACGAGTAATTAGAAGCTTTAGAGACCAATCGCACTTCTGATTAGTATTTAAATGAACTAGCTCTTCTAACAGGCAATACACCATGCCTTCTTCTTCATCAGAGTGCTACTTGGAAATACACTTTTTGCAGTTCATCCTACTCCTGAAAATGTGCCAGGAATAGAATAATAGTACAGAGCATGGAATGTAGCATCACACATGCACCTCCTTTCAACATAAAAATAAATAATATCACTTAAGGTCCATTTCTATAAAGCCTTATATTTGGATCAACAGTTTCAGAGTTATTCTACAAATTAACCAGTCACAACTTCTAGAAATAATTGATTTTAACCTCTTTCCATACCTGTCATTCAACAGCTGTTTTTTTCTTCTGGGCTTATACAGAAATTGTGGACTTCCTCTTGATCTTTTGAGAGGCTATTCCACCCATTTGGGTTCCTTCAGATGAATAAGCTGGAAAAGGTATTCAAGAAGAAAAATATTATTTACAACTGGCATTTTCAGACATACCAGCAATGCCTGTCCCTCTGGAATGGGATTCCTACTTTAGCTGTCTAAAAGTTCAGATCTACTCAAAGACAGCCATCTTGGCTACCTCTGCATTCCGTAGGTATCCACTTCTGGAGGACGACCAATCTATAAAACACGTACCCACAGATGTTGATATGACGCAAGTGTCCCTCACCACCAAGTACAGACAACAAGCTTAATTCTCAAAAAATTTAGGATTTTCATCTAAACTAGGTGAAACAGATCCCATCGTTAACGGCAGCCAGGAAATGCCTCAGTTTCTATCATTTTCAGTAAATTGTTGTCTTATGCATGTAATTGGCAAATGAAATGCATTCATTTAAATCATCATGAAATTTGCATAGGATTAATGTAAAGTTTGTTGAAGCTGCTTAAACTCGCATCTATTCTTTCATAATTAGTATGGGCTACAAGCACAAACACAGTTACCACAGCTCGGTGAATGCGTGGCAGTATTTTAGACAACAGCAACAACAATTACCCTCAGCTACCTCACCCACACCTGAAACTGCCCCTCTGAAGCTAGGTAGAGTTCAAGTGCCTTCTACAAACAAACCAGGAAAGGCTGTGTATGTCCTGGCTGGCAAGGCATTTCATACCTCGATCCTTTCTCTAAGTGTACTTGTTGCTTATTAGTAGTTTGCCATGTTACAATGGTACTAACCAATATGTTTTCACATTTCCTTATGACAGTTACACTTCGCACAGTGTCATTTGAAGCTGTTCCCTTGGGAGTTATAAAGCATAATGGAGCGTGTCAATAACTCAAGAAGCCATGTGCTACTGCCAGAGCCTTGGGCACTAACAGCACTGAATATTTTAATAAAAAAATCTATGATCTGGGAGAGGCTGATAAAGTGCTTTTTAGTGGAAAGTATCACAGTACAACAACTCAAGGAACAAGAAGAAAAGGAAGTATGATGGTGTTAATAAAACGCTGCAAGAAATAAACATTATCAGAAAAAGAAAGGAGACATATCCCATAACTTAATGCAGATGAAAAAATTTGGGCAGATGAGGAAGAAAAAAAGTGGCAAATTAATTACAATTATGTCTGCTCCACTCAGCTGGTTGAGCATTAAAATATATACCACTAGCCAGCCTATAGAACCCACCAACATTTTTTATTCTATCTTCAGCATACCTTTTTTACTGAATTAACAACTGTCTTTCATTTCTACAGTTCAGCATAGTATTGAATAAGGACAAACAGCAACTTATATGCAATGGTTTCCCCTTTTCATGTGCCCCAAAGTGTCATGCTCTGACGTATAAATGATAACTTTTAAGCACCTACTACACATATAAGTTTTTATTTTTGTGATACACAACTGAATTTAAATCATGGCAATAATTTATTGGCCAGATAATGAACTTACTTATTAGTCATGCACAAAAAATATATTACCCAACAGTTTCCTAACTGATGCCACTGATTTATAAATAAGTTAGATGATTTAGAAAGTATAAAATTGAGTCAGTAACACAAGATTCTGGAAAGCAAGTTAGAAGAGGATAATTCCCATTCAGGCACCTTGCTTTTATTTCTCACATTTTTCCAGCTAATAGAGCAAGAAACTACTGTTATTTCTCACGTATTATGGCAACAGTGAAACCTGAAAATGAACACAAACACTGCACCAACACTGCAAGCAACTGATGTATATCTGTGAAATTATCAGTGCTACCTTACCATGCAGAAAACAAAAATCTTCCTCTCTCAGTTGTTCCTAGATTATCAAAGCTGCTATCAGTTTCCTTGCACCCATCGTGGTCACCATTTTTCTGAAGAAATTTATATTCTAAACCCTTTCAATCTAAACAAAGCACCTGTATCATAATATTCCCGGAAACAGATACTTTGTTACATTTTGTTGAATTGTTCCCTACCTCCTTTGTTTCTAAGAAGCTCCCTGCTGGAGGCCTTCCCCCTGACCTCCTCCTGGGTGTGGAGCTCCCCGCCTCCGCCTGGCACCACGGGTGTGCCTGATGCCACAGGTGCCCCGCGTTGGGCAGCACTAGTTGCTGTGCCTGCCCCAGGTGGGGAAGGGCAAGCTTTCCACAGACAGCTCAGCTCAAGGAGAACATACAGAAATTTTGCAACACAGTCTTGCAGCAGTTTGAAGCAAAATATTTGAACAGTTAAACGAAATACTTAGTGTCATTTCTCTCTCAACAAAAAAAAAACCAAAAGAACCAAACCTAAAAGCCATGGAGCAAATTAAAAACTTAAATTTTAAGAGCATGCAGACAGAAAAGATTCTAACACTTTTGGAACTGATACGGGGCTTTTAACACCTAGACATAAGTGAAAGCTGCAAAACAAAGATAATGAATATTCATTCAGAGTTTGCAGTAAAGCCCTACATTTTTGCTAACCAGGGGAAAAAAAAAAAAGAAATCGAAGTACTTCACCTATCCCTCTGCTTCTGCCTTCTGAAGAAGACAGCTGAAGGGTAAGGCTGCTCATTAACACTATATTTATAAGGGAAAAAACCACAGTGCATCATAGTACTTGCTGGAGGCAGTGGTATGGCTTTAATTGCTGAAAGCTGGTCATCAGTGATTGTGTTGCTTGCACATGCCAAATCCTGAAGCTAAAGTTTGTGTCATGCTATCTTGGATGGACATAAAGCATCAGTCTTACTGCAAATACTTTACAATGGACAAAAGTACCAATGTAAACAGGCCCAGATGCATTAAAGCTGATAGGGTTCTGCAAAATTGCCGCAAGCAGAGAATCACTTTTGTTACAGTTTTTTTTATAAGCAGCTTCTATGAGCTACTGAGATGCAAGGGCGCACAATACAATATGTTCAATTGCAAATTATTATTTGAAAATTTTTTCTTCTGTTCTGATCATAGTTAATTTCTTTCTGTTTTTACCTCCAGGAAGGCAAGCTGGTTAGATACATAGCTTTTAATCTTTCCCAGTAATTTTATCCTTTTAGTGTCCTGATTCTTTTCACCCTTGGTTTTATTGTTGTAGTTTTCTGACCATATCAAACCAACTGTAAGAACGCCTCAAGTTATTTGAATTTTATACTGGTACTCTCAAACACATAAAGGCTTTCTGGGAAATGTTCCTGAAGCTCCTCTTTTTTAAGGTCTAAACCTTTTTGTCATCTTGAAGAATTCATTACTTGCCTAGAAAGATATAAACCAATTATCTGCAGGGCTAGATATTGTGACTCAAATAGGATCTGTGTCAAGAACAAAGTGAAACAGGTCAGCAATATGAAGGTTACCTGGTTGCACTCACATTAAAAAAAGAGAGAGAGAGGGAGAGAGATTTATATGCTTAACCACCTTCTGCAAAGGTACTTGACTTCTACGTACACATTAGCAAAGTCTCCAAAGACATTTAAATATTCATGAGAAAACTACGGAAGTAATGCTTAACTGAAACAAGAAAAGTTGACACAAGAAATAAATAATCAACCTGAAAGGGTTATAATACACAGAATCTTCTTTTAAGTATGGATTTTAAAATGTAAGACATGATTTTAAATTATTGTATGGATCATATTTATGATCCAGACAGTAGTCTCTGGTTATGGAAAAAGTTGAGTAGAATATGGACTTTGGAAAAAACCTTATGTAATTAATTGTCATGTCCGTTCCTAGTTAGACACTACATGTCTAACCCATGAAAACAAAGGTGCCCTACAAAAGGAACAGACTAATTAAGGAAGAAGCACTTTTCTTTAGAGTCATGATTTCACTTGTTAAAAATAATGTCTGTCTGGGATCTTTTACGTGCGGTTAGTTGCTAACTCTTTGTCAAGACATTAAATTTAAGCAAGGTCAAAAAGGTTTTCTTAGCAAGTACAAGAGAATAGGGGTGCTTGAGGTAGATCAGTCCTCAGCTAGACTGCTCTAACTCTGTAAGAAAAAGGATAACAAACCTGAGCTAGGAAGCACTGACTTTTAAAATCTAAGGCCAGGGAAGACTATCTCAGACTGTAATTTTGAGAATTAAATGCTATTTGGGGTAAAAATTAAACCCTAGGTTCTGACGTGAACTTCGCAGTCACATTTATCTCAAGGATGCAAAATGATGTTACAGAAATTAATATTAACATAAATTTATTTTTAAAGAAGAATAAGGCACTTAACATCCAGTGTAATTCAATGGAGAGAGGAAGAGGGCATTTAATTCCTTTAACATCTCTTGAAAAATCTTATCTACACAGTGAGAGTGCAGCTTGCAGATTGGGAGTTGTGCCAGGGCTGAGCAATACAGACTAGTTCAAGAAGGACCACCAATCTCTCTCTAAATATTGGAGGTTGCATTAAATCAAAACTAGAGGCACTAGTTCTGTCAGTTGTATTTCAAGGAGTGCATGACTCAAAAGTAATCTAAAAGTAGTCAGTAATCTGTTATTTCTAGGAGAAAATAACCAGTCATAAGCAACAGATTACTTTTTCAAAGTGACTTTAACTCTTTTTCACAAGAGTCTTCACAACAAACCAGGATTATTTAGAGCAGTTGGGTAGTTAGGTATTGTAAGTGGTTGTATGAAAACCAACCATTTAGTTCTTAATAACTAGATATGGTGGGTTTGACCTTGGCTGGACACCAGGTGCCCACCAAATCCACTCTATCACTCTCCTCCTCAGCTGGACAGGGGAGAGAAAATATAACAAAAGGCTCGTGGGTTGAGATAAGGACACAGAGAGATCATCCACTAATTACCATCACGGGCAAAACAGACTTGACTTGGGGAAATTAACTTAATTTATTGCCAGTCAAATTAGAGTAGGGTAATGAGAAATAAAACCAAATCTGAAAACACCTTCTCCCCACCCCTCCCTTCTTCCCAGGTTCAACTTCACTTCTGATTTTCTCTCCCTCCTCCCCACCAGCGGCGCAGGGGGACAGGGAATGGGGGTTGTGGTCAATTCATCACATGTTCTCTCTGCTGCTCCTTCCTCCTCAGGGGGAGGACTCCTCACACTCTTCCCCTGCTCCAGTGTGGGGTAACTCCCATGGCACACAGTCCTCCACAAACTTCTCCAAGGTGAGTCCTTCCCATGGGTTGCAGTTCTTCACGAACTGCTCCAGCGTGGGTCCTTTCCACGGGGTGCAATCCTTCAGGAACAGACTGCTCCAGCGTGGGTCCCCCGCGGGGTCACAAGTCCTGCCAGCAAACCTGCTCCAGCGTGGGCTCCTCTCTCTGCGGGTCCACAGGTCCTGCCAGGAGCCTGCTCCAGTGCGGGCTTCCCATGGGGTCACAGCCTCCTTTGGGCATCCACCTGGTCTGCCATGGGGTCCTCCACGGGCTGCAGGTGGGTATCTGCTCCACCGCTAACCTCCATGGGCTGGGGGGGAGACAGCCTGCCTCACCATGGTCTTCACCACGGGCTGCAGGGGAATCTCTGCTCTGGTGCCTGGAGCAGCTCCTCCGCCTCCTTCATCACTGACCTTGGTGTCTGCAGAGTTGTTTCTCTCACATATTCTCACTCCTCTCTTCAGCTGCAATTGCGCAGGTTTTTTTTCCCCTTCTTAAATATGTTATCCCAGAGGCGCTACCACCGTCGCTGATGGGCTCAGCCTTGGCCAGCAGCGGGTCCATCTTAAAGCCGGCTGGCACTGGCTCTATCGGACATGGGGGAAGCTTCCAGCAACTTCTCACAGAAGCCACCCCTGTAGCCCCCTGCTACCAAAACCTTGCCATGCAAACCCAATACACTAGACAAAGCAGAAAGCTTGATACAAAAGAAATTGAAACCACTAAAATGGAAATGGATTAATTATTTGTCCCTGTTTCAGGTAAACTCTAAAATGAGAAATTTTGGAATTTGGAAGGATCATCACAAAGAACATATGTTAAATTTGATTCCTGATCAACAATCCACTTTTAATATAACATCTGCCTAATTTTAGAGCCTTTGTGCCACTGAGCACTTATAAATATGTCCAGTAATGTGAACTGAAGGCTTTGCATGAATAAATGATCCCATTTTCAATTGTGTTGCACAACATATAATGAAAGACAGAAACAACCCTTTTAAAAGTGTATGACACTTAATCTGAAAAATATTCTCTCTAGTGATCATAATCAACTGAAATATATCCATGATAAGCAAATATAGGTCAGGTCTAGATACCCAACCGTACATACTTAAATCCATTTTTGAGAATCCAAACATATAGTTCTTGTTAAGCAAGAAATTGAAGCACATAGATGGTTCCTACTGACTTAGAAGAGAACTGAACTCAACAGTATTCACACTGCAGCTTTCACGTGTTTAAAGTTAAATATTGTTAATTATCTTGATGAAACAAGTGGAAAAGACTGTGAATGCCTCTGAAAGTCAGACTATTCATTTTGCTATCTGAGTATGGACATAAAACTTTGACAATAGGCTTTCATACTAAGAAACTTTGGTGTAATAATCATGGTCCTGCATAAAGAATTTATTTTCGTTTAATAAATCCTTCAGAATATGTCAACTGCATGTCAACCACTACAGTTTTCACCACAATGTAACACTTCTTAGGGTTTCTGATACCGCTGATCACACACAGTTCTAAAAACTCATCATTGACTGGCATAGAATAAGGTAACTGTGTATTCTGGTACAAATAAAAGTGATTTGTCACCTTGCCTTCTTTTAAAGAAAATTAAAATAAACCACTGGTCATCTTCCATCAAACTCTTCTGCTTCTGTCACTAACAAATTCAACTCCGATTTTTCCCCATTTACTAACCTTTCCTAATCAAATTGAAAACAGGACCTTCAATCAGTCAGGGAGAAAATGCACAGAGATATTTCCAGATGTGCTGGATTCCTGCATCTAAAGCAACAGTGAAATTCTGCTAGAGTACAGGGACAAAAACACAAAACTATGTTGATTGTAATAATATCTGGTTTGGCTAGAAGTAAGAACTATAAAGATGACTACTTGTGTAATTTGAAGAAAAACTAAGAGGAAACGAGGAACCCAGACAAAAAGAGGGAACAGATTCTGTGAGCTATATTAGCAAAATCAAGGGAATCCAAGTTATTCTGGCACAAATGAACATTAATTCTGGATTCTTTTAGAACTGACTATTGAGCGACTTAACCCAAACACTTCTGAATTATTCAGTTCCCCCTCCCCCAAAAAAGTATAAATGAGGGACAAAGCAAATGGCAATTCCTGTATGATGAGCTCTGCATTGCCTGAACCAAATATTTAAAAACTACTTAGCGCAGGTATCAATAATGGTACAGCTACTGCAGGACCAGTTTGAGAAAAGGCTACAAAACTCATCAAGTCTTAGTAAGTGCTTGACTACTTTTTATGTATTTGGTTCCTTGTTGATATGAATTTAATAACATGTGATAACATCAATAAAGTTCTTTATAAAAACTATTATTGAATGTTTCAAAATTTGTCCCTTAAGTCTCCAGAAAGTTTTTAAGTTTCAGAGACAGAAAAATCTTTAAGCAGTATTTTCACTAAGCGTGTATTTGCCTGCATATGTGACTGACTGACCTGTTTGACACAACAGTCTGCACTTAGAAGTGCCAAACTGCAGACAACAGCAGAAGGCATTGTGGTCCTGTTAACAGCTGCCAACTTCAGAGTTTATAATTGGTTACCATCTGGGATACATATTTTTTTAAAAGCTACAGGTCAGTAATTTTATTTTGTGAATTTTTAAGAGATGATTGAGCATGCAAGAGGGGGGGTAGATTATACAGCCAGAAGGAGGTAACAGAAAACAAAACAAAGATATACAGAGAAATTAATCAAAACAGAATGATACAGACAGTGAAATGTAAAATAAAAACATAATGAATAAGTGAACAAAACATTAGTCACTTGAGATTGAAGCTATGGGGATTAAAGTGAATCTTTTTCTTGAAGAAGAAAAAAAAGAGTGATTATCATAAAATATTGTTGTGTGCGGCAAAGACAATTGAAGCTACAAAGTGTAACTCTAAATAAGAATAAATTGAAAACACAAAGAAACACCCTAAACCAAAGAGATACAGAACAAATGGAAGAGAAAAGGAAATTGCAAAAGAATGTGCAAATGAACAAAGTAATAATGATAAATGGCAAGGCAAAAAGACAGAAAACTCCCTGAGGAAATGGCTCGAGGAAGCAAGCTGTTCAGTTACAAGGAAAGCCAAAAGTAATCTTGCAAAAGTTTAAAAAAAAAACTAAGGAGAAGGTGAAGGTGGATAAGCTATTCTATAGAGCATTTTCCATATCTCTTCTTCATTGTTAATTTAGTCAGAGACAGAAAAAAAAAATAGTGAATTGCATTACATCATGTTTGGAATATGATACGATTAGACAGTGTGAAACCACAAGATAAAGCCATTAAAAACACATAAATCAAGGAAAAAATATATATTGCATTTGACAATCGGAGCCTGTAGAGCCGAACTCTGGGGATGTGACTATGGTGCAACCTTTTGTGATCTTCATCCACCTGATACCTAAAGACAAGGTCTTCCCAGCACTTCTGTGATACGCATCCTTCTCATATACAAGCTGTAAACTAAAAGCATGTGGTTGATAACATAGATCATTATGCCACAAACAGCTGTGATTGCACTCATGTGAATTTGAGGAGCTAGCGGAGACCAAAGCAAGATAGGCTTATTGCAAGAAACTAAGATCATTTGGCAAAGAGCTATGCACACTTGGGTACAATGCCAGCTGAAGTTAGTGTCTTCAAATGCAGATAACCAAAGGGTATGCTGATTTTTTTTTTTAATTAATTTTTTTTTAATAAGGTTACTTTCAAAGATCAAAATCTTTTTCCTTCAGTTCTTTCTTGAAATTTACACTACAGTGTCATCAGAAAGGGAGTTTTAAAATTGGGTAGCAGAAATAAAGAATTTTTCATTCTCTGACATCCTGAAGTAATATATTACCATTTGGCATCTGGCCCTTTCATTTTCTAATGTAATCACCCAGAATAGTTTTGTTCTCTTTCAAATGTTTAACTTAAATTTTATCATCTTGACAGATTCAACAGTCTTTAAGCTCCCCCTTTAAAGAAGAAACATTAACAGAAAAGTAGTTCTGTAATTAGCAGAACTAAGTCGTCTGCTGCCTTAAACATATACAAAACACTAAATTGGAGAAAGTGGGCTAAGGCGTAGTGGCCAGTAACTCATGACTGGGGAAAAAGTATAGGAAACAAAGTAAACTTTACTTAGCTAAATTAGCCCTTTCTGTTTCCAAAGCTCATCAAAATAAAAATGTTTAAAAATGCTATGATTTTATGAGGTGGAGATTGTGTTTGGTAACTCTCAAAAGAGATGTCTAACCTTTTTGAAGCTCATTTGTGTCCACAGTTTCCTCTAAAGGTGGACACGAAAAAGAAAAAAAAAAATCTTTTTTTGTTTGGTTTACACTTGCTTTGTAATTTTATCAGGTGCTCCTTAGCTCTAGAATAATTAGGATAGTGAATACTCATTCTCTATTTACCTGCTCCTGAGCTCTCACTGAAGTATTTCCAACAGTTAAGGTATGAACATATAGTATTGTTTCTGCAGAACTTTTTGGTGTTGAAAGGATATATATCCATCCTACCGCTTTCCCTGAACTTACAGAACTTATTGTCTATTACTTCTGTCTATCCAGCTGCATTGGTATCTGTAACACTTAATTATCTTCAAGGTTTTGACCCCTTCTCTGAGTGAAACTCGCCATTGGGTTGAAAACCTCTTGAAGGGGACAGAGATGAACCGTACAGACAGAATGAGAAAAGTAATGTTAGCCAGCCCTAAAAACAAGGAAGGTATTCTGACTGTGACTGGAGACACATTCAAAGCATCAGGTTTGTGAGAATAATATGAAATGATATAGTATTGCATATTTGGTCTCTCTGAGTGACAACTCAAATCATTGCGATAAGTATCCTTTTTATGTTTGAAACAATTCTGGAAAGCAAGTTTGAATAGTCCTTAAAGGTTATGAAAGCAGTTAATATTTCATTTAAGTTTTTTCTTCAGCTTTGTCCAAAGCATGAAGAAATATAGGAAACCTATTCTATTTATAGAAAACAGCATTTCCCCCTAACTTAGTGAATGTGAAACAGAAGAGAAGAATTAATTTGGTAGTCCTTAAATACGAATATGTATTAAATGGTATAATATCACTGCTTTATTAAGCAAAGCCTAAGATAAATGCAAAATTACTTTTGAAGAAGATTTTTGTAAGTCACATTTGAATAACAGAGAGTGAAGATGGTATAAACAGCTTACAGGACACTGCTGTATCTTTTCCAAGTTTTGTCCTGTGCTGTCCTATTTCATTTCATATTAACATTTATTACAATGCTGCATTGAGTTTCTTCTTAGAATTGAGCTGTCAGTGCTAGCTATCGTTAAGGGTAGCTTACAGTTGCTAAAGGTCGAATCCAGCTCTACTCTGGCTGTGTTGAACACACAATTACTCCAGTGTTACATGATCTGGAGGAACAAACAAGGCGGTACTTAAGGAGGAAGGGCAGCAGACCTGTTAGCCCTTTCCTCTCATTAAATCCATGCATCACACAGGTACCAGGTAGGCAGGAGACTCATCTAAACTCCTTATATCTGACTGATGGGGATTTTATTGTGTCTCTATTGACCTGTAAAATTCCTGTTTTCCATATCTGAGAACAAACACTTGAATGTCTAAGAGATTAATGGATTTTTATTTGATGAAAAGAAATAGTTTGACTTTTCAGAAAGAAAATGTGTTGAAATTTTTATTTTAGTTTTTTTACTGAGGTATTAAATCAATTTTCTGTTTTGGGCCTTTCAATTAATGCTAATAAGCATCACTATCAAGCTAAGCAACACTCAGTGCTAATTGTCTTGAGCACTGAAGGATCATGGAAGAACCATCCTTCATGGAGCTTTTGCAGCCTCGAGAATTTACCTCTTCTTTTTCATCTGAAGTCAAGCAAATATTCCCATGGCAAAACAATAGGAGGAAAATGTTCCATAAACTTGTAGCCACTTCATGGCCATTCAGCACGCTATTGCTGAAAAGACCCAGCCCCATATTAGCAAGCCAGCTGTCCACAGATCAAACAGGAAAAGCCTGGGTACAACCAACATTTCACAGCCTTCACAAAGCTCCGTTGTGCAAAAAGAAATCAGATTGGTTTTATGTTGAGATAAAGAACTACGATATACTCCCAAGATTAGCTACATTTGATCTAAGCAGTTTACAAATGTTCATGACCTTCCACAGTATGGGGGATATTGCACATTTCATGACAAACACATCACTTTAGAGGAACAAATCAATATACAAATGCAATAGCAATAAAAATGATAAACCCATTCCAGATAGTCAATTTGATATATAACTGATGAAGAACAAAAAAACTAGTGAAATTACACTCGATTGGCCCTGCTATAATTGAGATGACAATATAGCCTCCTTTGCATTAAAGATAGTTCTAAAGCTGGAAGTATAAGCTAAATGCAGATCTTATACCAAACCGATCACATCAAGTCAGAACTACACATCAGTGGAAAACATGGAAGCAAAGCTGAGAACAAAACATGACCCAGGGTGAAAAGGTGTGGACAAATCATGCAAATATTGCACTTCAAGGTCGAACAAGGTGTCTTTTGTAAGTCAAGTGAAAAGCCTTAAAATCAAAAAAGCTTGAACAAGAAGTCATTATGAAAGGTTTCAGAACAGCACTAACATACTTCAGCTTTTCAAGCAAGTAATAACTACAGCATTGGCATTTTGCATTAATTGAAATATTTTCACTGATGTCTCTGGCAGATCCAATAGGAGAAAACTGCATTATTCAAGCACAAAAGTAATAAAACTATAAATCTCAATATATCTTAAAGGCACAGAGGCAATCCCTCAGCAATTAAGAATAAGGTTTAAAGGGCTTTCAGTTACATAAAGGAAGTTATTGCACATTTTATTAGTAAGATGGCAGAGATTTGTCAAAAACAATTTCAGAAAGAATGTGCAAGAGATGGGAACAGGGCCACAAATTGGAATGCTACTATGTACAATAAAGATTAAATTCTTAAACTTCATTTGGTGGAATTAGGTTTGGAATCCGAATCTTTTGCTCATTAGACAATGAGCATAAACACTCAACCAATGTTCATTATTACATAGAGCAGAAAAGAAATTATGGAACCACTTTTCTATTCTTGATATATACACATCTAAGTTAACTTTCTTAGTATATTTCTATGGACACAATTTTGACTAAATAAATTTTAGTTAAAAAATAAACATTCATTCAAACACCAAATCTGATACTATTTCTCATTAATTCAAATGCATCATTTCAGTCTGCATGTCCCAATTCTTCCTATCATTGAACAACATATACTAGCACATTAAAAATGATGTATAAAAGAAGAGTTAAAATAAGGTACACAAATAGGAGCTAAAAGCATAAAGATGGACTGTATCTCCCTTGGGCACTCTATCCCATCTTCTATCTCTCAGTTCAGGATGTGCACCATTTTATAAAGAAGATCATAAAATGTCCAAGTCTGAAAGTCTAAAATTTAAAGGCATAAAGGAGAAAAGACATTCCAAAGTGGAGAAGAATGTTCATCATGGAAGGTTGTGTCCAGCTGATGACTCAGCTCTTGAGTAGCTGATAAAAACACATAACACGACAAAACTACTTGCATATCTTCGACAGCTGGAACACTTCAAGGAAGAGAAAATTCATCAATACTGACTCATCAGCTGGTTGAGATGATTAGGTAAAGGAACCAAAATTAAAGAATATAATTGATTTCAATTTTTTTTCTTATAAATGAAATAAAACAAAATTTAGCCTACTGTCATGATGAACCACATTGGACCTGTCAAAACCTTTCTGGAGGTCAACAATCTTTGAATCTATAATTAGCACAAACTGAAGCAGACATGAATCTGGGTAAAAACCATCACCCCCAAAACTGTTTCTTCCTAAATTTCTACAGGAAAACTCAAGCGTGAATGAAATATTGTCTCAGAAAAAGGAATGCCTAAATGAGGGTTATCACTGACATCTGCAAAAAACAATTTCGTATTGGAAGTCAGATAGGAGAACTGCAGATCACTTCCTCTCTTTTCAGGCTGGGAGGAGAGGACAGCTACATACAAAAGTAGGGTACAGCTTTCCAAGGAAGGTAATAGGTAACTAGACCTACAGAGTCTTGTAACTGAGGATGAGCTTACAGGTGGACTGAATCAAAACATCCTTGCTATGCTTTGTCTCAAAGTAGCACCATCTACTGGCAGTTGATGATGAACTATACTGTCAAGCAGTGTTACTGCCACATCTCCATTGAAGCAGAATTATGCAATCTGTCTCAAAGACTGTAAGAACTTGTCAGAAAGGTTAACATAAGCATTCAATTTTTTAACTTAAAAAAAGGTTTTATAGATTGAAGAAAACGTGGCCATACTTACCATTTTTTCCTCTTAAAATGGAGAACTATGGGACCCGAATGGCAGGGGAGCTGCATGGCTCATTGGCAGGTGATAGATGGTATCTAGTTATTACAGCAGGCTTAAGGCTAGCTGTAGAGTTTATTGAATACCAGTCATGAAAATAAATTATTCAATGAACTATAGAAAAATTCATCAATCATTTATATGATTAATATTTTTGCAGATATTTAGCCAGCTGTACTGGATATGGTGTCATTCAGCTGTAGGTCAGTAGTATGAATCTGAACCAGGCTGCCAGTGTCAGAAAATGATTAATGCTTGATAACCATATGAAGGCCTTTCTCTAGTTCTGATAAGAATGAAACAGAAAAGGTTTAAGGCACAATTCTAAATATATCATAAATGTGGTAGAGAACTTGAATACTGGAAAATTCTAACCAGCTCTAATGATTGCCTTTTGATATAAAAGAGAAATGTGTGTTTTACACAGGATCACTGTAAATTAATTAAATCCTGATAAAAAATATGTTTGAGGGGGAAAAAACCAAATATTTTAGTAGATTCATTTCAAAATTTTTTCAGGTTCTGAAATATTTCCAAAATTATTTCAGAAATTTGTACAAATACTTACATTTTTAATTTAAAAATATTCAGCAAGGTTTATTATTTAGAGGTACTTTACAGTTTGCTATTACTTATTTGACTATTCAAAATCAGAGGTAGTTGAAAAACACCACTTTTATTCCATAAAAAAACAATTTACCTTATTAAGATTTGGTTTACATTTGAATTAGAGTATTTACTGAAAATAACCAGTAAAGAAAGTCATGTCTGTAAATCAGAGAGCCAAAAGCATTCAGAAATTCTGACTGAAGCAACTATTCTTATTGCAGAAAAGCACTGAAGCACGTGAACAAGTACGAGCGCAAGCCAAGTCACACTGAAGTTCATGGCATTTACGTACATATTTAAGTGCTTTCCTGAACTGGAGTCAGAGAAAGAAACATCTACACAGTATTACCTTGTCATTCAAATTGTTTACTTGGGACTGGAAGCCCAAGATAATCAAAGGATCTAAATCTTCACTACTTTTTATTTTAGGTCTAAATCCAAACTTCTTAATTTCTAAACTTTCCTTCAAATGGTCTCCTAAACCTGCAGACTTCTTCATATATACATATGTATATACAACCAATAAGGGTGTAACTATGAATGTTTGTATGTATGTACACTTACACGAGGGCTCTCAAGTGCCTACGTAAGCCTAGATGTTTTTTTACTGTGGTCAGTACCAAGTGACACATAAACTGAAAATTTCTGTAACTATCTCACCCTTTAGTTTTCCTTAAAGCATATTTAACATGCTGTGTATACTGAAGAAAATGATAGTACAGCAAAGGTGACTGTCGTCTTATTTTTTAAATCATATGAGAAACAGAGATTCTTTTCTCTCCTATATTCAAGATGTGTGGCCAAGTGTATAGACTATGTTTAATAGGTGCAACACAGCCCAGATATATCAGCTTTTCTGTACACATGGTGCTCAGGTCCATGCTGATTTCTCAAATAGAAATGAGAGACTCCTGGATTAGGGGACCCTCCTGGGCTCCTCCTCTAAGGATAAAATTCTGTAGAGCCTTTGTTCTAGTACCAGAACTTCTCCATCCTCTAACCATTGGCTTGGTGAGTCCTGTTCACACTTGTTTGATCGCTCTCAAGCAGTGAATCTTGGACTGCTTCATGCAAGGTGCAATAGGGGTGGTGACAGGGAATAGACCGTCTATTTATCTCCCTCACACATCCTTGGTGGGTGTTACAAGCATCAAGCCACTGAATAAAAAAAAGGCAACCCTCATGTTTTGTGTTTTGGAAGATGATTATCCTAATTGCAGATAGGTGGCAATTTGAAAGCAAAAAGGAGCAATCTCTATTCCAAAATATTGGGCACTACCTACAGCAATGGATCTCACTGCAGACCAAATCCTCTCTTGTTTCTTTCAGCTCCATTGCAAGGTATCAATTACTGTGCACCCTGTTTAGGGATGCCTACCCCTGCCCCTAGAGGAAGCTTAGGTGTCCACAACTCTGTATGTGGATGTTTCAAGGAGAATACACTGAACATTGCAATACCTCTTGTGGAACCAGTCCTAAATCCCCCTCAGTTATACCTATAAAAAATTTACCTGGCGGCACACATCTGAAGGGAGGGGGTTGCACATGCACAAATACAGGCTTGGAGGCCAAAGGCACTGTATTTCAGATTTTGATGCACAAGGAAGGAAGAATAAGCACCTACATCACTTGTTTGGGTAGACACTGTATGCATTTTACAGCAGACTTTATTTTAAAGCAAATACTAGGTGAATACAGGTTTTCTTTTCTTTCCTTTTCTGCTTCCTTTTCTCTTAATCCCAATAGCAGACTGCTCATGTGAAGCCTCAAAACTACTGCTCATTTTATTCAGAACAGTACCTGAAATGTGACTCACCATACCTTGAACAGTATTTTTACCAGCTGCTCACACTTCAGGTTGGTACATAGCTAACTCTGTTCTCCCAACTAAATGCTACCAGTTTTCTCCAACAGCTGTGGAAGATCCACCTTCAAATGTCAAGTAAATAATAGGCAGTCCATGAGTTTCCCAAACACTCATTACCAAACAGTGCCCTTATGACACATCAAGGTCCAACATTTCTTAATAACCTTTCTCATATTTGTATGGGTTTTAGCTAGCTAGGTATGAACACAGATATGCGTGCAGAAGAATACCATTCTCGTGATAAGCCAAATCATTCAGTCAAGTTTCCCAGCAATTTCAGAACTGCAAGGAAAATCAGACTTAGTGTCCATACTCAGCGTGACATAAAAAAATGGACGAAGTCTCTCTGTAAGGCACTTGCGTCACAGAGAGAGATAGAATTTAGACATAGACAACTGTAAAATATTCTACTACCTAGAATTAAAAAAAAAAAAACCACCACAAAAAACAAACCTAATAAGTTAGATTATATAATTTAATTTTATATGAATAGGATCTTTCGTTTAATTGTTTTGTGCAGCTGATGAGAAACACCATGCAGGTTTAGAAGTGAGGACAGGATCTTAAGAATGTATTTATCATCATATACACTTACAAGTCTGGCATCCAGAATGTTCTGGTTCTTAGTTCAATGCTTACTCCAACAGGTCACAGTGAGAAAAATCCTGGCTCTTTTCAAACTGGTAACAAGTTTTGCCACTGATTTTCATGCAGCCAGGATTTCGCCCTGACCTCTTAGAACCTAGATTTTCTATTTTCACCTCTGAAAGAGATCTCAGCCTTTGCAGCAGACAAAATTCCCTATGTCGTGCTTTTATGAGAGTTCACTCTTACTCCTTGGTCAGCATCTTCTTTCCTAAAAAAATCTCAAGGTCTTGACAGTAGTAACTTGACTTGAAAACAATTATTTTTTCCTCTCTCCTTTCCTATCTTCTGAGTTCAGTAAATTCTGTCCTTCTTTGTTTGCACTTACTGTAGTTCATCTATGTAAAAAATGTTTTCTCTTCTCTTGTAATCTCCTAAATGCAGATGAGCCCTCTTACCGTGTATGAAATTTACATTTCATATGTAAATGTTTGCTCATCCTCCCTTTCAAACAAGTCGTTCAGTTTAGATATTCCCAAATGATTGCTTTTGAAAGAACTACCTTCAGGTATTTTCCTTCTTACACTCCCACCAACTGCAGTTTTCACAGTTTTAAGTAAACAAGGGAAATTAACATCTGTACTGAATTTCTCATTTGGATGGTGATTATAATTGTGATAAAAGTTTAACATCATATCAGCTGGCTGAAAGATGTTGTAAAGAAAATTAAATTACTTCATGGATCTTGTTTAAGCCTTACCACTTATTCTAAATGGCTCTACACCTATCAAGGTTTAAAGTAATTTATTAAAAAAAAAAAAAAAGTAGAAGAAAGTCATTAAGTTTCATCTTTTCCTTGTTAGCCTTATTTCAAACATTTCACATGACTGCTCCTGGCACTCAGCACAAACTGTATCAGTATTGCTCACCACTACAGAAACACTGCGTGGCAGCAGGACGGACAGAATCTGAGTTACCTTGAATTGCATTGAAGATGCTTTCCTCCACCTAAGCCCTCACACTGATTCCCAGACAGCTGCTGTGCCCTATGTTGTTGCAGGATTGTCAACAGAATAATAATTTCTACAAAGACGTTTTTTACCAGTCCCCTTCTCAGAAAAGCTGAAAACTTCTGCAAAAGAGGACAGAATAGCATTTTAGGACAAACAGACTGGCTTCAGGGAAAAGAAGAGGAAGACAGTATATATTGCTATTTAAAGAATGATCACCAAATACCACACGGGACCATATAAAATCCCAGAAAAGTGGCTGAATTCCCAAGTCAGCCAAGCTGTAAGAGGACCTAGATTCTTTCCTTACAGTGAACACTCCAGAGAAGACCGAAAGCTTTTAAATTCATTATAGGTAAGTTTTAATACATGACCCACTAAAACACCTACTTTTTGAGTAGCTTTTTTTCAAAGCAAGTAGGGAAGAGAGAACAATGAACTAGGGAGATTTATTCATAATTTCAGTGCTAAAGATGGAGGGAAAACGTGGCTCAGAGGAATTTGTGCTTTAATTAGTATAACTCTTTATTACTAGATTTTTCCCAGTGCCACAATACAGCCTTTAAAATGGAGAGAAGGGAGAAAAACATACTGAGGGGAGAAAAATCTCCATCACTGGGAGAAGGGAGACATTTTAGAAGTGACATTAGTGGTGTCAGATTGTCTTTGCTAAATCCACTCCTGCAAAGTATTCCTTAGCAGCCGGAGCAAGACTGGCCTAGATTGGTGCATAAGGGCATAAATAAATACTATGTAATTGCAACATAAATACTTTATAAAGATAGGCTGCTTCTGAAATAAGTCTTCTGAAGCCAGAACATATGTAATAAATACTGTCTTCCTGCAGACAAATTCCCTCCAGGTCAATTTGAGAATTATTTAATGAATTATTTAATGAAAATTATCCAAATAAATAATGCAGGAATAAACCTATTGAAAAATTAAACTTTCTGCACATCAGTTAAAGTCTAAACTAAATTAATTAAATTAATTAAAACCTTACTGACAAGTAGTGGCATTACAATTATTTATGATTTGTTTGGTTAAAAGAATAAACTTGTTAAATGAATGTGTGATTTGCACCAAATCAACTATGACTTACTGAAGTAATAGGTTTGCCCTTCCAGTATCACACATAATATTGAAGATTGTTAAACCTATCATATTTTTCCACACTATTCATGAGCTTGCTAATCAGCTGCAATTGATAATATGAAATATTTAATTGTGTAATGTTTTATTAATCTCTGCTCATGAAATGTTAATAGCAAATTTTTGCTAATACGGGGCTCTTGCTGAATCTAGCAGCTTTGGTTCTTGATGGATTTTGATGCTGCATATTTTGTGATGGTCATAGAGTATCAGAACCAAAAGGTAACATGTCCTGGTTTTGGCTGGGATAGAGTTAAATTCTTCCTAGTGCTGTGTTTTGGATTTAGTATGAGAAGAATGTTGATAACACACTGATGTTTTCAGTTGTTGTTAAGTACCCTGCTAGTCAAGGACATTCAGCTTTCATGCTCTACCCAGCACGCAAGATGCTAGGAGGGAGCATAGCTAGGACAGCTGGCCAACGGGGTATTCCATACCACGTGACATCATGCTCAGTATATGAATGGTAGGCGTGTTCCAGGAAGTAGCAATCGCTACTTGGTTATCCGTCAGCACGGGTGGTGAGCAATTGCATTGTGCATCACTCATTTTGTATATCCTATTATCATCGTCATCATTATTATTATCCCTTCCTTTTCTGTTCTATTAAACTGTCTTTATCTCAACCCACAAGTTTTTCTCACTCTTACCCTTCCGATTCTCTCCCCGTCCCACTGCGGGGTGGGGGGTGGGGGGGAAGGAGGAGGGAGCGAGCGGCTGCGTGGTGTTTGGCTGCCTGACGGGTTAAACCACGACATAACACCATGAGAATTAAATGCACACTCACCAGCATCAGAAAAATAAAATGCAGACTACAGTTTGAAAAACGGATAAAGTATAATTTGCCTCATGGCTCCCCAAGGACCTGGAGAAGGCCAAAATGATTAACTTTCTGCAACAAACTGTCCAGTGTTTACTCCGGTTTAATGACATGACATGCAATTTTCAAGGATTAGACAGGGCTAATCTACCGGATGGCTAAAACTTCAATTAACACAGCAACACCAGGCTATGTGTGGGATGACCGTGAATTACAATGCAAATATAACAAAATCAGCAAGGTGTATCAAAAGAAAACCTCTGAGCTTCTGCTTAAAGGGGCCCTGAGAGACTTCTGTGTTCCTCTGAATGCTGCATATTTTCTTCTCTCTTCACATTCTCACTTCTTTCTTTAAGACCAAACAGCTCTCACCCTCTTTGCTTTCCTCCAGGCCACTCCTTCTTGGAGGATTCTTAAACTTTTATTCCAGCCTTCAATCTTCTATATTCACTTTAAAAAACCACAAGAGGTGATCATTCTGAAGTAGTCTTTGGCCACAACCTTGGCTGTGGACCTCTCTTCCTCTCTACCACTAATGCCCTTCTCCTCTCAGGAGCACGTTCAGCAATGGCTCTAATCCAGTGCAGAGAACTCCCAGAGTAGAAGTTCCTCTACAGATACTGCCAATCTCCACTTATTATCTGTATTTTGATAATATTCAACAATTCTGGTCACCCAGAGGTAACAGCCAGAAGGGTCTGATAATCAACTCCAGTCTAGAGGATGAATTTCAGTCAAAATACAGAACCTAGGAGGGATTATTAAGAAAAAGAGGTGGACTTGTCCAAACCAATACTTCCCTATGGAAGCATATCAAATTTCCTGCAGTCATAAAAAAAAAAAAAATCATTTTTGGAGTGCACGATTACCTCCAGTTTTCCCAGTCAGAAATATGCTTTGTACTACTCATTAGCAGAGAGTTCAGGCACTAACAGGACTGCCACTTTTTACACATGTAACAAAACCAATGATTTAAACAAGTGTCAGGTTAACCGCAAGGACCCAGACAAACTGGGCAAATCTTTTTTCACTCAGTAAATCTTTCCACCGCTTTGTGGGCTACCATAGGTCTAAAAGTCCAAGACAGATAAAGTCTTCAGAATTCGCAAAAAGTTACTGCACCACTAATCGCAATACTTATTAATGTGTTTTTTAAACAACTAGCCTATTTTCCACTGTTTAGATTGAAACTTGTTTGAGAATGCTAAAATTAACACAAAATAAACTTGTTATCACAATTGGTGAGTTAGTTGGCTACTCCCAGAAGGAAGGGTAAATACAGACTGCTTGCAAAAACTGTAGAGAGAAAACACTAGCAGTTTGCAATGTGAAGTTAAGGTCAAATACTTTAGCATCCTCAACTACCCTGAGAAGGCAACTGCCTGGGCTACTCTCCTGGCTTTTTTTTTAGTTTCAAGGAAAGTGCTTCCCCTGCACTCCAACACTTCCAGGGCTTCTCCTAGGAAGGCAAGTTCCTCTTCCACAGGGAAACGCTACAATGTCTGTCACAGTACAAGCTGGTTTAAGGACCTGACTGGCCTTACAGTTATCTTCTGAGGGGACAAGGTGTGCTTCTATCCTATTTGGAAGGGATCAAAAAACAGCCATGGGTGCAGGAGGACGTCCCACAAAACTAACCTTCAATAGGTGGTAAAACAATTTAATTTTCAGAAATCCAGACAAGACAAAGCTGTGCAATGCATTGTACCTCTGAAAGTGAGATTGTTCAGTCCTCTGGAAAATTTTTGCTTTAAAGGTTTAATGTAAGAACTGCCATACTCAATATCTTAGTGTATTTTTTTCTTTAGTTTAAGTTTTTTTAGGATTCTTAGTGGGGGTTTTTTTGGTTGTGTTTTTTAGGTTTTGTTTTGTTGGGGTTCCCCCCTGCCCCGCAGTCATTTATTAAGAATACATGCATGTCAGTGTATTTATATACTGTGGTATATAGATTTTATAAATAAACGACTCTTTAAGCACAATCCTGACCAGTATGGCTTGAAAATCTCACATCTATTCTAGGTATTTATATGTACCTTATTAATGAGGTATCTGGCTTCAGTCTCAAGCACATTCACTAACCTCACACAGTAATATTCTTCCTCTTTAGAAGTGGGAGATGTAACCATGAACAGACTAACCAATATTGACACAGAAAGTCTGGCAGAGCTGAGAACAGATCTCAAGTGTCCTGTGTACAATTCCCTATTAAAACCATTCCTTATTGTCCTTATTAGAAACACAAACATGTGTATCAATTATTAACAGAACCATTTTCATCCTTGAAAGATAGCTGATGAGGTGTAACTGGCTTTCTCCAAGCCCAGACAATTCTCAAATACGTTGTCTTTCCAAGACAAATCCACGTGCAAAAGGAAGTAGTGAAAGCACAGTATGGGAGACTGGCAGGGAAGAGCTATGGTCCCATGCTGAGGACTGCACCTCATGGAAATAAACAAACACAAAAAAGCATAAGAGTTGCAAATGTTTGCTGAATGATCACCTGGTGCACCAGATCTGTTATTAGTGTTGATAGGTTTTTGGGATGATGCCCCAACTCGTATATAACTCTAGTCACTTCTGTTTACCACTTTCTAAACATTGCCAAATTATTACCCAGTAAATGGTAATTGCTCTGTATTTGTCTCATCATCATAAACATTTGTGACAAGAGACCTTGAGCTGCGTTAATACCCTGACAAAACATACCGCTCTTTTCCACAGTCCTAATCAGTAGTCTACCTGGTATAAATATCCATTCCATCCTGTCACCATCAGCAAAAATGCCAAAGAAGGTGAAATACTAGATGCAATGACTGCATGAAAATAGAGTACAGTAGTTCTTCTTCTCAGTGCTTTCGCTTCTTATTCCACAGAATCCCTCACATATTCCTTGGGCCATGCTGCCACAAAAACCAATTACGTTTCTAAATACAGCATTGTTCTGTTCAGCTGTCCATCATAAATTTAAATAACAGCTATATGTCTGCTCTTTCTTCCTAAGCATTACAGATCTGATCAATGCACACTTTCCCCTCCTGAAATTTGTCAGTTTGGGATTTTTGGTCATATTGAAATATTTGCTCTATATTTTCCTTAGAAAAAGGTGGAATTATGAATTTTACCAAAATGGTCCATCCTACCTCTTCTAACAAACCACCACTGTGAGTAATTGCACTAAAGACAAAGAGGATTAACATCCAAGGAGAGCTGTCATATGCTAAAATGGTATAAAACTTAAGCACATACAGGAATCCTCTTTGCACTATTGTATTGTTCCTAAAAAAAATGCTAAAATTTAATCTGAACAAACTTGTTGATCTCCTTTTTAATATCTAAGCAAACACTGATATTCCTAACAATATTGTCTCAAAAACTAATTTCTAGTATACTGTAAAAAATAAGGACAATTAACCAGTTATACACTAAATTATGTTTTGCTAAAGCTTAGAGAAATGCTTTATCCTTACCCTGTACTCTCCTGAGAACACATGAATTGAAACAGGAAACTCAGGATAAAAGAGTATCTTATATGCTGAGTTAGAGGTTTTCCAGGTGCACTACACCCTCTCCTCAGATTAATAGGATATGCATCCATGATTTATAATACGTTATTCTTCCTAGAAAGTGGGTCCCAATTAATCTTAAAACATCACAGCTGGTACTTAAGAACCTGAGCACCTGTGTTGGGTGCTTCCCCTGCACTCCAACACTTCCAGGGCTTCTCCTCCAAAGAAGGCAAGTTCCTCTTCCACAGGGAAACGCTACAATGTCTGTCACAGTACAAGCTGGTTTAAGGACCTGACTGGCCTTACAGTTATCTTCTGAGGGGACAAGGTGTGCTTCTATCCTATTTGGAAGGGATCAAAAAACAGCCATGGGTGCAGGAGGACGTCCCACAAAACTAACCTTCAATAGGTGGTAAAACAATTTAATTTTCAGAAATCCAGACAAGACAAAGCTGTGCAATGCATTGTACCTCCGAACTGCAGTGTGCTACACCGGTGATCGGTTTCAAAACACAGGGGAGCCCTTGGGAGGCCACCGCCAGACATATCCAGGTTTACCAGATGCTATATCCTCTGACCCTGCGCTTTATAAGCTAACCCTGAGAAGTCATTTCTATGCTTTCGTTTTGGGTACCCGTGCCCAGGTGCTGGCAGCAGGGGCTGCTGTGAGGGGAGGCTGAGGCTGCCCCGAGCCGGACACAGCCGGTTCCAGCCGCTGCTGCAGCGGCGCCAGCACCACCACAGGGCACAGCTGAGCCCAGCAGAGGAGCCAGTGGTGCCTCTGGGAAAACCTACTGAAGAAAAGGCAAAAATGCCAGGGAGGAGTGAGGAAAAAAGTGTGAGAAACTCCAGCATGAACACCCAGGTGTGAGGAGGAGGAGGAGGAGGAGGAGGAGGAGGAGGAGGAGGAGGAAGGGGTGCTCCAGGTGCTGGAGCAGAGAGTCCCCAGAGCAGGGGATATCTCCCTGCGGCCTGGGGAGCCCCCCTGTTGGAGCAGGTTTATCCCGAAGGAATCACAGCCTGTGGAAAGGCCCCATGCTGGAGCAGGGGAAAGGCATGAGGAGGAAGAAGCAGCAGAGGTGAAGTGCTACGGACTGACCACAGCCCCCTATTCCCCACCCCCCTGTGCTGCTTGGGGCAGGGATGAAGGTGGAAGAATGTAGAGGAATCTGGAATGAAAGAGTGAAGCTGAGCCTTGGGGACGGACAGCAGGGAAGGTGTTTTAATTCGTTTTTGTTTCTCACTATCCCAATCTATTTTAACTGGCATTAAGTTACATTAAATTTCCCCAAGATGACTCTGTTTTGCCTATCATGGTGATTCGTAAGTGATCTCCCTGTCTTTATTCTGACCTGCAAGCTTTTTCCTCATTTACTTCCCCATCCTGTTGAGGATGGGGAGTGAGAAAGCAGCTGGGTGGGTGTCTGGCAGCCAGCCAAGGTAAATGCACCACAGTCTTACTTTTTTTCCTTACTCTTCAATAGCTCAATAGCAATAATGATACCAAGAAACTAATAAATACTTCTGTGGCATGGTGGTATTCTGTATTAACGGAAAACACTATTTTACTATAAAAACAGAAGAATTAAAAATAGGATTTGTCAGGTAAAATCTTAATTGTGGTTAAATCCAAAGGTCTCACCACAGCAAAGGAAAGCAGAACTTTACCTAAGGAATGGACCTGTTTGTACGTAATAATTTCACTACTTATAATACTTTCACTACTTTCATTGATGTATTTAAGCACATAATAATTCTGCTTCAAATAAGTTATAATAATTCTTTAATAAATGAATTCACATAGTGTTACCTACCACTCTGCTGTTGAGATCCACCCATACACTATTTTGTGAGTGAATATTTATGCATATAGCCAGTCAATCAACCAAACACTGCCTATCCAATGGAAGGAGGACTTTCCTCAGTAGACAGTGAAAAAGCAGTCTGGATGATTAGAGGCCCTCTTGCCAGTCCTCTAATCAACACTGAAATGAAGGGTGAATGTCATGAAAATAATGGAATTAATACTGAAATTACGATATACAAAAAGTACTACAGATAGGACATGTTTTCTACTCTTCTGCATTTTTGTAAAAAATTTTTTTTAAATTACCACTTTATACATAATCCAAACTGTGATTACTGACATTTGTCCAAAGTGAAATTCTTCATTAATTTCTTACATATTACTTACTCCAAATTAAATTTGGAACTGTTGATAAGCTCCTAGAATATGGCCAACAGTGATGTTCAGAAACATACCTGCTAGCTAAAGAAAAATAGAAAGATAGGCAAAAAAGAAAATAACTTGAAAAGAAAAAAGAAGGCTTGAAGAGGCATATCTATATAGAAAGAAGTTGTAAAAGATTGCTTTTGTGTTGAGGACTCTGGTATTATTAAAAAAAATTTATGTGTGTGCATGTGTATATTAATACTTCTATAAAAGAACTGTACAATAACATGGCTTTTCTAGCAACAACTTCTTTGAAGTTGCTTACATTTCACAATACATTATAAAAGTCATATAATGACACAATAAAAAAGTTATACCATTCTCTTTACTGAAATCACCTTGTTTAAAGGGAGCTTAGCCAGCTCTTTGCTGTGCATAGGTATACCGTTGGGGCACTTAAAGCAACCAGAATGATATAGGTTTAAAAACATCCTAAAAATATCACTGACCGAGTTCTTGATTCCACCACCTATTCCATCCTTGTCTTAAGTGTCCTCAAGCTATCAACTAGGAGCCAGAGACTTGTTCCTGCATTTCTCCTCATTCCACTTACAACAAACATCCTAGAGAAGGAAAATGAAATATTTCACATTGGTGAGATGACAAGGCACATGGCAAGACTTTCACTGTGTTTTGCAGACTGGTCCTAGTAGTTCTTTTTCACAATCCCTGTTCTTCACAAGCTCATCTGTCCCTGTCTCTTCTGTGAGCTGGTGCTAATTTCAACTTCATGTCTGCTGTGGTTTCCAGGTGAGATCAATTTAATATTTTAGTCCAAATACCAGAAGCAATTGAATTAAACTAGGCACTAATCATCAGATGAATTTAATTTTTAATCAGGAAAGTGATGGGAATACAGAAAGATAACTTAGTTCTCTTTCACATGCTAAAACTGTGTAATTTAGGTTCAAATGAACTACCATCCCAGGCACTTGGAAAAAGATACTGAAAGAATCTGCCTTTTATCACCAGCATTATCTATAATAATTTTGGAAAATTTTGCTGAAACAATGATAAAATGTTTAGGGAATTGCAGGCATTACGACAGAGGGAGAGGGACATAAGGCATTTTATTTCTTGAATATATTTTTATTTTAACACACTCACATAAATCCATGACTCATTTGGTATAGCCCAATTAACATGCATTCAAGATGTTCTAGCTATAAAATGAAATTAATTCAATTCAGAAGTAATAAACTTCTACCCAGCAAGAACTTTGTAAAGAAAATATCTGAGCATTTCAGGGCAATGTCAATCTGGTAATTCATCTTTTGCAAACTTATTACATGATCAACAGTAAAATAGTATTCTTACTGTAGGGACAAACAGTCAAATACAAGCACTGAGGAGAGGGTTTTTCACCCTTCCTGACAAACCATGTCAGTGGGCAAATATTGTTATAAAAACTTCAAGTCATATCAAAAATCTTGTTTATAGTGTGCTAATGCCTTAGCATTTAACATCTTGAATCAGTCACTATAATTCTTGGTCAAGTGTTATAAAATGTTGTGAGGGTTAAAGATTCTTAGCTTTCTAGTGAATTTTCTGCATAATTCTTTTTCAATCTCTAGCTGTGAAAAAAATCTTACAAAGAGCAGTTTGCAGATGGAAGCCTGGTCTTTGCTAATGACAACTCAGCACTGAGTTTGTTAGAGCAGCTTTGAGAATCCTGCCTGCTACCTGTGCTTTTTTAATAACCATTTTAAAAACATAGAGAATTAAAAAAATTTGGAATCAGTAGTTATTATTACTCTGTGTACAAGGGAACTTGACAGCCTCCGTCATGGTACTTGATTGACACCCTTTCTATTCCTTCCTTTGACTATGTCCTTGGAAGGTTTCTGCACCCGAACAATCCTTTTGCTTACAAGATCTTGTAAAGGAAGCTGTATTAGAGACAGTGCTGCTGCTTTCAGAACTGAGGAAATCTCCTCATACTCTGCCTTGCACAAGATGCTTACTCCACCTTGCACCTGCACTTGAGGCTTCTACTGCTGCAGAACTCCATATCGAAATAAGCCTCCAGACATTTTGGTTGCGACAGTCTACCTGTCACAGAGACACCGGTGTTTAAAACTTTCCTATGCTAAGACTGCTTGGGCTAGAGCTGCAAACATGGTGAAGTGTCTAGGGTCAGGAAATGCAGCATTGATTCTTTATCAAAAGTTGCGCACACAAGTTTCAGCAATGCAATTCTAGAATAACTCCTGTTTCCACACACTTTTTCTCAGAAATGGGTTCCTGCAGCATTAACCAAAGAGTAGCACAGAAGATGTAAATGTGGTAGTGATGCCCAGAGTAGATGAGAGTCCATAACCTCAGGCAGTTCAGCTTTGTGCTGCCTAGGGAAAATGAGTCCCCTTGGCACTTATCCCAGACGGAAACAGCCAGGGTGTCACAAACAGGAGTTTTACTTTATAAATAATACATCTATCAAAAATTACACTGCCCATCAAACCATTTAATCTAATCAGGATACTTTTTACTGTAATCAACTTTGATTCATTATCTTAAAGCTAGGATTTGACAGAAAATATACTTGATTCAGTGGGAAATTAACTGATAAGGGGATATAGCAGATCAAATGGACTTAGCAGTAATCCAGGATACGATCACAGTGCATTAACTCAGCAAGTAACTCTTTTATCAACCACAACACCAACTGCGTAAAATGCATTATACAACGAACTCTTTTCAACATGCCATGTCCTTTGTGCCAAGTTCGTTTTGCTCATTCCTGTGAAAAGTGCCACAATGGAGATATTGGAATCTGAGTCCCTCTTTTATCAGCAGAATAACAAAGAGCAACAGCAGCTCCTGTGTACTGCTCTGCTTCAGTCCGGCTCTGGAATGGCTGCTTCCAGGGCTGGAAGGCTTTTTATCTGCCATACTAATTCATATCTAATTAAATATGACAGTCTCATTACCACCTTATTTCTTATTAACTTGTTACAACAACCTTACTGCTACCTCACTGATTACAACTAATGATCAATATTTTTGGATATTTAGCACTGGAAACCATCTTATTCATACTGCAGAGACCAAGGAGCAGATATAAAACAACTTCAGCTATTTCTAAACTGAGGTAAATTCAGCTGTGTAATCTATGTGGAATATTATTACCAGTATCTCAAGATGACAAGTCCCTACATGTCTGTACTAATCATTGTATGCAAGTAATTTTGTGAATTATTACAAAACCACAATTAAAACAGATTCTTCTGACATGTCAGCCTTAATTTAGCAGTCCCAGTGACTAAGTATTATTTCTCTGAAAGAACTGATAGCTCATCAGTCACATAGCAAAGTTACTGCAATGCTTTTTCTTTGAGAATTCATTGGAGTGGTTTAAGGCAGAAGGTTTGCAAATGTCTCTGACCTCAGGTGAGGAGAATGACTCAAGCTAACCAAAATACACAGAAGATATATAGAAGATGGAAAAACTAGTGAATGCTAGGCATAAAGCTTGCTATTAAATGATGTAAGCAGAAATGTTTTATTTAAAAGATGCCATTCACTAGAGTGCTTCTTTCTTACTGTCAGAGTTGGAAAGAATTTTAACAAGGGCTTCTTGAAAGAAATGAAGATTAAACAGGACATTGTACAGCTATAACTCATAAAGCCATGTTAATGGAGGAAACTGCCATAGCCTCAGCTTCAAATATTTCAAATCCCATAATGTGAGCCCCTGAGCCAAAGTATGATCTCAGTGTGGTCCAGAGTACACACACTTCCTATATGTGTACACAAATGCATGCATATAGCAGAGCAGTACTTGCACCGTTGTTTGAATCTTTTGAGAAAGGAACGAAATTGATTATGTTTAGTTCACAAATTTTTTTTTTTAAGGTCCAGCCTATGCTTGATACTTTTGCAGTTTATTCACAGGAGAAAGAAAAGTAGACTGTAAAACAGCAATGCAAACAAGACATACATGCCTGTTTCTTGCAATTTCTTCTCCAAAAACGCTTACTGTTGTAATCAGCATTTCAGTGAATTTTAAGCGCTTTCTTCCAGTTTCACTCCCAGTTTGCCATAACAGATCCATGGAGTCAGTGGAGCAGCACAGGTGTAACCAAAGGAAGCATTTACTCATTAGCAGTTAAGGCCACAGTCACAAGCGATTTTAAGTCCTACAGCATATCACAAATCATAATTATATTGAGCTGCTCATAGCATCTTCTTCTCCATTTTAATTTCCAGGAATAAATGAAGCAGTACACACTCACAGTTCCCAGAGCACCTCCTTGAACATGTGCATCTTTTCTAGCGTACTTTTAAGGGCACAGCTTTCAGCTTCATCTGCCCATTTGTCAGCTTCTCATGCATGCATGCCTTCCCTTCAGCCAAGCTGCCACTTACACAGAGAATGACCTCTGAACTGACTGATTTTTCACAAGCCAGTCTACAGATTTCTTTCTGTTACAATGATTTAGGAGAAAAAATATCACGAAAAATTTACTCTCTGAGGAGTTGAGAGAAAAAGGTGGCATTTAGATATAAAAATGAATGTAAAGATGATCAGTATATAGACAAACAAAATACTGTCCTTATTAGATTATATTTTCTTGCTCTGCATAATGTGACTTGTCCCCAGGTGTGAGCATTTGAGGGGACATTATCAGCCAGATTCTTAAATGCAGTAAGATCTTTTTAACCCGCTCTGGCAGTGTAAAGAGACTTGAAGAATATTTATTGCAACTTTAAAACACCAGAGAAGACTAAGGAAGCTTTGATGTAGATGTGAATAAAGCCCTTTGCTTTTTATATAACTGCGATAGTGACAGTGATTGCGTTTGTTGGTGAGCCAGCACACGCATAACTGTGTTATCCAAACAAATGCAATTATAAAGGAAAACAAGAACTTTGCCTAGGAAAATACTGCATGCAAAAATTACTTTGATCTTCTGTGTGTGTCTCCCCAGCCATCAGGTACTCCACAGGACACAGATAAGTAATCTAAAGTCTTACCAGTTTGTGCCTTACATAAACAGAAAATATTCACCCTTTCTTTGTCCTGTTTGCTCACATTTCGTATAACACGAGAACTAAATGCCAAACACTTTTTTCATAACTCTGCTCTCTTTGCTCATTTTCCTGCTCTTTTCCTTGGAAGTGCAGAGTGAGTACACTGAACTCAGCACATTCTGACAAAGAGATGGGATTATGTGCTTTTCCTTGACTTCATCTGTGGATGAGCACAATTCACCAGACACTTCAGATAAGAGTAGGCTGAGAAGCGAGAGAAGGAGATAAATGAAATGAAGAACAGAAGCCAGAGGATTACATTTCTGCTAGCATTAACATACTTCCAGTCTGACTGTGGATTTCACAGGGTAAAACCCTTGATCCACAGCAGTTCAGGATTTAACATTTTTGAAGTATGCATCTGTTTTCCTTTAACTGATACAGTTTTTCTTCTTCAAGTGCCTAGACTCATTTCTTAAACATGCAAATGGTGTTGTTTATGTTAAAAGTCAACCAGTACTTTCCTGCATTAACTTGTCAGATAAATTCTGGCTCCATTTCAAAATTAATATTTTGGCAATATGTCAGCATAACTGGTTCAGCCAACTTTGAAGAAAAAATTAGAGAAAAATATATTGTTTTTCTTATGTTGAAAAATTATTTTAATTTTCTATCATAATAATTTGGGTCTTTGGAAGAGAGATTCAAATTCAGTATAGACATATAACTTTGTATAAGGAAAATGCTTCTCATTTTTCTTCCAGAAAACTACTATGGTATGACTAGCATAATTTAAAAAAAAAACAAAAAACCACAAACCTATGAATTTTAACATAACCAAAAAAAGCTGGTATATAAATTCTTGGACAACTCCATTTTTGCTCAGCAAGAATGGCTGTGCCCAAAGACAAACTTGATTATACAATGAAAGAGGCTAAATTACTAGTTACTTTTTCTGTTCTCTTATCTAGACCTGCAGCCTGCTTCAGGATACCGTGTCTCCCTGGGACACACAATGACATGGCAGGGAAAGGGCAAGGAGCCAGGGAAAGACAGCATCTAGGCGCAGATTGGTAGCTATAAGATGCAATCCTAGTATTCTGAATATGTGACATCAGATACAGGAGAAGAACTGGGTAATCAGCACTGCAACTGAAGACCAAGGGAAGCTCTTCCCTACAATGCTAAGGAGTAGGTATTTTCAGTTCTGTGTTCTTTCATTGACATTAAAAATAATACACACTTCTGATCCTAATGTTTTCACACATTCATTTCGCATTTGCATAACCGGGGTAATAATGAGATCTCCTTTCTCGGGAAAGAAAATCCTACAGTGTTTGTATCCAATGCAGATGCTAGGGTAAAGAGTACCACAAAAAAAAGATTAGGACTTTAACATCATATGTGGAGAAGATACATTCTGTAGAAAAAACAGAGATACCATATACTTCCAGCTAATGCAGTAGTGTTGTACCTCTAGTTCTAATGGACTTTATTACTGTGTGAAGTACATTTAGTCGAAATGGGCCTAGAAGAAAAACCTAAACAGACCATGTTGGGAACTAGAAAATGTCATTAGCCTTTGGCAGCCTTATTGTGGAAAATATTTTACACACAACCTGGGTAGTGGTTTTTTATCGAACAACAAGCTTTCATAGAAATTATGGCTGGTTTATATTTTGCATGGATCTGATCCCAAAAGAGCTTTAATATCCATTTCACTCCTACCATTAAAAGATGGAAAGTACAATACCTGCACAAATGCAAAATCTAGGTAAGCTTAAAGAGGTTTAGCCCTAGATTTATGACACAATTTGGTACATAAACAAAAAAATTTGTTCTTCAAAATTTCTGATCAGTTGGCCCTTATTTAATGTAGAAAATGCATTGGAACTCACTGAAACCTTGGTGGACCCCTTCCTAGGAATTCATGCTTGCTCTTGTTCACTGCCTTCTTTCTGAAATCAATATCCTATCCCAGAAATTAGCAATCTTTCGTGCACTAAGTACTAGGCCACTGAGTAAAGGAGAACACCATAGCACCACATATTTTTAAGAGAAAGGCCTGAAGTTCCCTTGATTCATGAAGAAGGGAGAGTATTTGGAGCTGCAAAAATTATATGAAGTGCAGGAATCTCAGTCATATTGAACAAAGTGCGTAGAAAGAAGAGAGGTAATGGTAGTATATATGTGGCATTCCCTACTGGCTAGTTTATATGGCCTCTTGTCTATGTGTCCGTGTGTATGGGACATGAAGAGAGACAAAATACACAAGGAGAAATTTCCACAGAATGATGCTGCAAAGCAGAAAATGTACCTAGTGATGATAGAGATGGTAATCCTCAACCACCTGAAGGTAAGCCCCCCCTTTCTGTGCGGATGTTTGTTTTAAAGCTTGTCTGTCCCTCCTCTAGGCTTCTTATACCTCTGACCGTTACCCCCAAAGCAGAAGGCATGCAACTGCACCAGAGCTGTTACTGTTCTGATCCCTCTCATACTCTAAGCATTCCTCTTCACCCACATACATTCTGTTTCCTTCTTTGGAAACTGGGTCTTTCCTACTGTATGTACAAAAACTTGTCAGCCTATGGCTTATAAATTCATTGGCCAGTTTCCCTGAAACTCAACCACATGATAGAAGACTTAAAAATATTCCATGCTAGACGCCAGAGAACCCACACACAATAAAGCTCTTCATGTATATCTTTACTCTGGCATAGACTTCAGTCAGGGCTTCTTTGACATGACAGGCAGTCAGATACAACGCACAAATCCAGAAGAAACCAGGCTCCCTCAGTCACAGTTCAAAAAAATCATTTGGGTCCTCTGCAGCACTGATAACAGCTTTGAACCTGGAGCAGAAACTTCAGTAGGACTCATCCTATAATTTTGCAGGGCACTCGGTGGCCAGTTACAGAAACTTGAGCTATGACCATCATATAGATGGATTGTTTCTTTCACATGCAGTCTAGTCCATCCTCAGAGCTAATGGCACTGCTCATGCCCACAGCACCCAGGATTGCAGTGTCAGTCCATAATTTTAACTATCTGGGAAGCTAGCAAGTGCCTTTAATGGGTTTAAACTAAAGTAATATCTAATTTTGAAAGAATTCCATTTAAAAGAGAAGATATTTTCATTGTAGGAAGAAATTCAAAATATGAATTCCCAGCTGATGTAATCTGCATAATTTCAATGCATTCAACAGAACTACACCATTTTAGATTAACTAAAAAGCTAGATTCAAAATGCAGCCCTTTACTTTGATTAACTACCTGGCAAGCACTTCACTCATGCTCAATTTATACAGGGTAGAAAATCCTTGCTGTTCTCCAGTATTAGCAGAAGCTTTACCCTCTTAATTATTTAAGGTAATACAATGAGGTGGTCAGTGACCTGGCTGACTAATGAAAGAGACAGTCACTGAGCTTTAGATTATACTTCAAGCACGCTAAATTGTCGCTTTTTCTGTGAAGATACAGCTCTGGTAATTTATTCAACACTGCCATCTGTACTTCTCATAAAGGAAATGCATTTTTTCACAATAAAAAATGAAACGTTAGTGAGAGATAAGTAAAGCCTAATCTTTTGCTTAAATTTGCATCAGGGAGTACTAAAGCATAATATTTTACCAACAGCATTAACCTTCAGATTGGAGATTCTTACCGTCTCCTCTGCAGCACTGCACCTTCTGCACATTTCTGTCTTTTTGGAAGGATTGCCATTAGAAGCAATGACTACATTAAACAATTAAACTATTTGTTTCAAAATCACTCCCAGAAGATAAAAACACTCTTGGAGAAGCCTCTAACAGTAGTTGGATAGACTGAAAGGAACTATAGTTGGATTATGTAAGCCTTACATACAAATCCTTTTGTGCACTTTACTATTTTTTTTATTACAGAAATGTTTTTGCTTAAAATTCTTGTTCACAAATACATAGAACAAATGAAGTTTCTAGAAAAGTTACAATTTCCACTGCATCTGTAACTCAACCACAACTTGTTAATGCAAGTGTAATTTTTCACAAAGAGGAAGAGGCTGTGTGGTATAGACTGTCCATGTGAAAAATATGAGTTTACAGTTGTAAAAAATCAGTATACTGAAAGCACCTGCTGAATAGCATATTTTCTGTTATGCCATAAGAATTACCAACCAACAAACCCCAAACCACCATCTATTATAGAATCATAGAATCATTAAGGTTGGAAAAGACCTCGAAGATCATCGAGTCCAACCGTCAACCCAACACCACCATGCCCACTACACCATGTCCCTAAGCACCACATCTACACGTCTTTTAAATACTTCCAGGGATGGTGACTCCACCACTTCCCTGGGCAACCTGGTCCAAGGCCTGACCACTCTTTCAGTAAAGAAATTTCTCCTAATGTCCAGTCTAAACCTCCCTTGGCGCAACTTGAGGCCATTTCCTCTCGTCCTAAATTCAAATATCTGACTTCCAAATGATGTAAGCAGAAAGTTACAGGTAAATCTACTTTCAATTATAGGTCAGATGACCCTAGCCAGAAAAATAACAGTATTCCTATGAGTTACCACAGTACTTCTTTCTCAATGACAGCACTAGTACCAGATACAAGTCTTAGGACCCTTTCCATGAATCATAGCTCAAGACACAAGATTCGTATCCTAGCCTCAATTTTATCTTCAATAGTTTATGAATTCCAGCCATAGTCTGGAAGCACAAGTATGCTCCATCATAACCAACAGACATACATTGTTCTTATCAAACGCTTTCACATATAAATACAGATTTTCTCAAAAGTGAAAATTTGAACATCATTTACATGGTTTTACTATGTTTTCCACCATATTATACAACTTGCTTTAAATTATTTAGAAACTGTTTAGTATCTAAACCCTAGTTAATAAATTATTTTCATATGACTGTAAAAGCATATTAAAATACTATGGAAAATGTTGTTAAAAATGAGCTTGTTTGGGATAAGTAAATTGGACACAATTTCAGTGCTTTGACACTTTTAATTACATTGTATTTCTGGTTTGCACTCAGCTTCGCTTTTAGGGAAAATGTGTCCCCTTTTTACAAAACCCAATAAACCCTTAAATCCAAGTCCTACTAAATTGGCTCAATAGAAGATGGACACGAAATTATTATTTGTGTCTCTGAATTTCTTTGTCAAAAGCAGTGATGTGACTGGTTGACACCACTCGGTCTCTACTGTTAAAAGTTGTAGCTTTTATCTGTCCTTTCTAAGCATGTTTTGGGCCAATGGCAAATTGAGAACGACTCTACAGTTTGATGATTACTTCAGCTGGAAGCACGCTCTAGGAAATGTTTAATTTTATACATAAAACTGGAACAAGGGGAAGGGGAAGGACTGAGAACTGGGATTATTATCAGAACATTCTCTGCATCAGACAATAGAAATTGTCAGGAGAAGTGGAAGTTCCACATTCAAATCCCCACTCCAAATTAGTCAAAGGCAGGACTGTTCTCATCTGTTTTCCAGAGGCACTACTGTATATGAGGCAGAAATTGCACCACCATTATAAAGAGCCTCTGAATATGGATACAAGGTTGCTGATGAATCCTGCCATGTCTCAGGTAGGGACTACAGCAGTGTCACCAAGTAATTAACACATATATCCAGCAGATGAAAATTTATAGGGGCTTCACCAGCAAAAACTTCACTGCTGAGAGACAGCTGCCTCCATGGTCAGTCAAGAGCTGAGTAGAGATTTTTGTGATTGCTAGTGACATCTAAATACTGGCATCTAGAAGATTTAGTGCCTATACGTTCCTGCAAATCAACCCTAAAGAGATTTTTCCCATCCTAGGCTTTCAAAAAGAAAAGATTAATTGGTCATCAATAACTTACTTTATCTTCCTGGCAAACTCTTGCTGGATACAAAATGTAGCTAACCATGTCAATCCATTTTCTTGTATTGTTGACATGAAATATCATATACCTCCAGGCTGGGAAGGCTTCCTCATTTTTGATATTGGGATAGGTTCAGGCAACTGAACTAACCTCCAGACAGTTGAGTGAAATTGCCGAGGGAAGGGTGCAGGAGTACCAATGCCATTTTGCACACAATTCATCATGACTCTTTGCTCTCCAGAAATTTAGCCCTTCTACAGTCTACCCTTGAATTTTATCTTTTGTTCCTTCAGAGAGAAATGAGTCAGAAAGTTTAATAGTTTGCCAGCAAATCTTTGAAAGACACTGACCTTAGAAACAAAACCCAAGGCACTATCAGAGAAAAAAATGAATAGACAATAACCACTCTTGAAAATCTGCTGGAAGATAATTTAGAATTATGCCATTTAAAATACAGCCACTCTGTAATCATCCTCTTCAGTTTAAATCTCACGAGATCAGTTCTGAAGATGCATTGGTAAGTCCGCATTACTGCATCCTTACTGCTGGCAGGCTTTATATGCACAGATCAAAAAAAGAGTGTAGAGACATTTATTTATAATTTTGCTGTCAAAGTTAGCATGGTTTTGGTAATTGTGCAAACCCATTTAACAAGAAATTCACCCACCACAGTTCACAGATCATTGAAATTATAATGGCTCTAAACAGCAGTGCTCTGACTTGCAGATTGTTGCTTCAGGATCACCCAGCAAAGAGGTCAGCACTAACCTCCGGCTGTAGTACACCTATCTGGCTTCCCACCAGTTGTTAGCAAAAGAGCAGCAGGATTCTGTCAAAAATGCGTCAAGACAATTGTCACCTGAAGGTAAAAAAATTGTATATTGCATCAAATACTGTCAAAAATGTCCTATGGGGAAGGGCAGTCCTCAAATATTCTTACAGAGATTTAATCTTAAGCACAGATGTTAAATAAACTCCCTAATGCCACCTTGCATTGGTATGCCAAGTACCGCTATGTAACTTTCCTGAGAAGAAATTAAAGCAATTTCCTGCATGATACACATCGCCACTGTTGGATTCTGTTGTCTGCCTCCTTCTGTAGCTCCAGAAAGGTGTCCAGTCTCGATCTGAGTATTTATTCATAACTTAGCAAGGACTTGACTAGTTTGTCAGATACAGCATGCTCACTAGCTACATTTCTAAATTAAAAAATTAGTAGACTGGAACCAGAGATAATATCAACTTACACCCAGCATGCTAACTTAAACCACCTTAAACAAACTTCTACTCCCTTAAATTCAATTATTCCCATTTTTCTGACGAATACTGCTACCGCTATAAAAAGTGTAATCCTGCATAAAGAACATAACTTTCTGCTCCTTGTATTTATAGTTTGGTATAGGATGCTTGGATTTGAAAGTTACATGAAATAACTCTTTGCAACACATTGATAAAACAAGTGTAAGAATGCCTCAGAACAGAAATCTGATCACTGACTGTATAAAACATCCATTGAGGTTTCCCTGCCTTCTCAGAGAAAACTCTTTTCCTGATGTGGATATCCAGGCTTGGCACTTCTTGATAGTGCAGAATTGCCTCAGTAGTAAGTGGAGAGGTTTCTGCTAACAAATGTAGTCTAGGTAGGTTAAAAACTTTCCTTCTGTTCCTACATATATAGGATAACGCACCAATGTAGGAGAATGTGAGCCTCTGACTACTGGTGCCAGACGCAACGTCATCAAACACTCACTCAACCGCGCTGCCTATGCTCAGGAGGCACAGAACAAATAAGGGAGCTGGAGTAACAGAGTTTCGATGCTCTCTCTGATAACAGAACTGGGGAACCTCAGTGTTCGTGTGCCTACCAAGAGAGTGGCAAAGCACAGACAGCATGGGAAGCAGGACTCCCACCTACGGCCAGCAGTTGCGACATGCTGGTTCAGAAGCTGTGAATCTGCAAGAGCACGTGCTCAGAGAGTGACAGGGAACATCCCAGGAAGGTCTGCTCCATGCAGAGGAGAGGGACTGCTTGAGACTGAACTTGAGGAATGATCCATTTCTCAAATATTTAAATTTTTGTTTAAATGTTATCAAATAATTGGAAGCTACATTATCAGTAGTAGTCAAATGAAATGTGGTATTTACTGTGACTGAAACATTTAAATCAGCTAAGAGTCCCAGTAAAGCCCTCCTGAAATCTGTATGTAACACATTTGGACTGCAATCTTTATAGTCAGTATATGAGAAGAGATAGATTGAATATCTTCCTAGTTCTTTCTTGGTGGTGTATGAGGCACGTGATTAAAACCAGGATAATAATATTCTCATGAGTTGTTTTCTGTATTTCAGATAGAGAAGAATTACATAAAATAGTTTTTATTATTATTGTTTGACCATTATAAGTATTTCTCATAGGGAATTAGGTCTCCCACTTTGAAAAAATATGTCACCATTATTTACATGAACAATAAAGTTAAAATAGAACATTTATGGGATGGAAGAGAATAAGGAGGGTTGGTAACAGCTGCTAGAGAACCCTGGAAGTATGTAATGAGTTTCTAGTCACTAACTAAAAGTGAAAAAGTTCACATAAAAAGAAGTGATTATTTGCCAGTAAGCCTTCAAGTACATCCTTTGTGAACAGCCGCAAAGGGAAAACCTGGACATACTTTACAGCGCAGCTGTAATACAATACTCAGGTTGATATTAGGCAACTTCATTCGGTTCAGTAATGAAACTAGCAGAAACATGGAGTAAACCCAGGCTGGTGTCACTAAAAAGGGTTTATGCTAAAGTTTGTGATGTGATTAGGGTTTTTTAATAAATAAGTATTAATGATTAATTAAATGCATTTAGTGATGCCACATTTCAGATTCATATCTTCCCTGTGCAGCTAAGAAACTGAAAAACATGGCTATTGATCTATTTGGTTTTAATGAGGTAAAATAAACACTGCAACTAGATGTACTATTATATATTTAATGAAAGTTATTGCATGTTAATTAACTAGCAACTGTCTTCTCAGAAGTGTGAAGTTTATCAATGTTATGTAGTTTTCCAATAGCCTTGTTTTCATCTTTGCATCTTCAAGTAAGATGTTTATGTTGACTGCAATTCTCTGCTGGGAATTGTTAACATACATACCAAAGCCGTTTATATTTCGCTTAAAAAGCCAAAATAAGGTACAGCTATTTAAAGAAGACATTGCTATTGCATAGCATCCATACCAGCACAAGAGTGGATATCCTATTATGCACAAGGTTTGGCTGTGGCTATGTTATTAACCTGACACTTGAAACAACAGGCCACAAGATGTTTTTTACATCAAATATCCAAGATACCAGCACACTCATGGGTGTGACACAACCCTGTTACGTTTCCCACCCTCCCTACCAAGCTCAGATTAGCAGAGACCTGGTCTGTTAGATACTCATGCAAATCTTCCCAGCTACAGGTCTGTCCTCGGCTACAAGTCAGAGTCCCACAGCCTATTCTAGTACCTGCTACTGAAACTATGCCTAAATTATTTATTGCATGTGTATATTCATTTAAAAATTTCCTGTTTGATTGTGAATCAAACAAAATACTACCTTAAGCAAGTGTCAGTATTATCCTGGAAAATGAAGGCACAAGAGACACTGGGTTATTTTCATGAAGATATTTTTTGAAAACAAATTTTTTTCATTTTAAAAGCTATGTGAAAAATTTCATTCCATCATTATGTCTATGTGTTAGATCATCTCAGCAAACTCATTAGCATATCAGTATCTATTTTTACACACGGTCACATAGGTTCATACAATTTACATCATCTTCTTCCATACTCTAGCTATGTGTTGTTCCCAGTGCTCCTGGACATGCGCTCTACAGGTGACAGAATTCTCATGTACGAATTACAACAAAATGATTACATGGAGCTAACTTCAGCAAGGCAATCTCATCTACCTGGATAAAGAGACAAATAATATGTGCCAACACTATCATTTTACAATATCTGTTCCCTGGGAGACCTTGCACTTTTGCCTCAGGTGACAATAGTCCTCTAAGCTGGATGTCCAGGCTCAGCATTGGCATTTAAGCATGATAAGAGAGGTTAAATAAATTCATGAGATCACAGACAGGACTGTCAAATTGTGTAACTGGATTATCAGACGACATCACAAAACCCCAGCCTGGCTGGCTAGTTCTGAAACAAATCGGTTCTTCTCCCTGATTCAGATAATTTGTTTCAGAAGATCAATTTCCTATATCCTTGTAGCTTTCCTGATACTGAGTCATTGAAACCATTTTGACACATTCAAAGAGCTCCATTCAAGTTCCTAAAAGGAATGACACTCAGTGATTAGCACCACTGGCAAACAGATGCACAGCAGATTAATGAAATATTTTATAGTCTGAAAGTAGTATAAAAAGCACATCAAGAGTCAAAATAAGCATTGCTTTTCTTTGATTAAAGTTGCTTTAAAAGAGATGTATAGATCTCATATAATGAAGACAATAGAATACTTGCAGAGAAATTCAAACCTGTACTGGAATTATATGGAAAGCCTCCAAACACATTGCACCCAAGCAACAAGAGATTGTGATCCTAAGGATACACTGGAGATATTTTTTCTGTTGTGGTTTTTTTTTTTCTTTTAATGACAAACATATGTAGAAAAAAATACCTAGTACATGCTTTGCTGTTTAAACGCTGCAACAACATAACAGGTCAGCTCTTCCAACAATTCCCATCTCAGCCAGGGACACAACTGCAAAACAAAGTAATCGGTCTCTCCCTCTTGCCTCCCCTCTTGGTGTGTGGCAGGCATTCACCAGTTTTGCGGTTCCTCCCAAGCTCCTTATTCAGACTCTCCTTAGAAATTAAGCCCTTTTTAGTTGCCCTCTGGCTGACTATTTTCCTGAATTTGCTTGTTTGATACTTCTTCCAGCCTTTGCATATGCTGCAACTTGACCTATTTTGCTGTTTCTTACGTGAGTTAACCCTATTCTGTGCAAGTTTTGTTAATCTCATCATGGTATTAAAGAATGAAGGATCAAAATCATGCATGGAAACTTGATCTCATCTGCAGTAAGGTCTTGATCAAATGCACTGAAAAGGTTGTGATGGGTTCTGTGACAGACTGTCCTTTTTAATCACGTATCAACAGATATTCTACTCTGCAAATTAAGAACATGGACTTGTGTTCTTTTTTCCTTTTGTGCATTTCAAACTTCCAGAAGTGTGTCATTTAACAAATTTGATCTCCAGATCACATAGAATATGATATCCCCAGAACATATAGAAGATGTGTCAGAATGAATAACTAGACAGCATACGTTCATAAGGGCAGTATTTTGCTGCAGTGTTGCAAACTACTTTCCTCCAACGTGAACAGGAAACCCTTGCAGTTCTTTGTCTTTGAACCGCTGCTTCCTCTTCCCAACCCAGGCACTGTCCAGTTTTTACAGTTTGCCCTTGAAGACAGGATAAAGTAATAAAGCTAAATGTGATCCCGTTTCATAAAATCTCAAATAGCTGGTATAGAATTAATCTTGCAAAAATGAGGCAGGTGATAAGCCAGATAAGAACCAAAAGCCTCCTTATTCTTATTTAGGACACTCTCAAGCTTCAGCCAGAGAAATGGAAATCTACAAAAGGGTACCCTGCTGAACTGTGATGGACTATATCCAAAAGAAGATTAAGCCACAAGATAGGCATACCCTGATGGATTTATTCCATTAGTCTGCAGAGAAGAGGGACATTAACGTGAAGAAATTCTAGTTTAAATCACTGAGCCAATTTTATTTTGGCTGTAACTAAGTTAGATCTCAATAGACTACAAGTAGAATACATTTGTCCTCTGGGATTGATGTTTTGATTGTGTGGCTTAGATATTTTATTATTTACCTGATAAGTTAATTTCATATTACACTACCTTTTCGGTCTAAAGTAAGGAGACTAATTTCCATTCTTGTGGTCAAAGACATTCTCTCCAAAGCATTTATTCAGATGGTACATTTCACTTTAAATTTGATTCTAGCTTCAACTGTATTGTTTTCTAATTACATTTCTGGTGGAGGTTTCACCCTTGTATCTGTATGAGCTGAGTTATTCACAGTTAGAATTTTATTGCACCTAAATTACAAGTTTGGAATGTTGCTTCACATGTGATTAATTTGAGTAATTGTCAGGAGTCTGCCAAACAGCCTGTGTTCACCGAGATGAGGCTTTATAAATTAGACAGGCAGTGGGTCTACCAGGAGAGTTTGTGCAGTAGGTAAAGACTCTGCAATAGCTAGTTGTGTCTTCATGTGTAATTAGAAAATGCATTGTTCTCCGATTAAGGAAATTAATTAAAATCAGGCAGATGGTAATCAAGGCATACTGCAATATAATTTTCTCTAGCACATGCATTACTCTCAGGTGCTATCAACGTACAGTATTGGTTTTACACTGTCAATTTAGCTCCAGGATACATTATCCTGACTATCTGTTTCTTAATACACTCTTCTCACTGGTTTTTTTTTTTTGCTTTTCATCTAACTGTACAATTAATCCTGTGGTACACATAAAAGGCAGTGGCTACAAAATAAAGAATTTATTATGGGATATTTTTCGTCTTTTCCACAATAGTCCTGGTCAAAGAAAAAGCTAGATTAGCAAATATTTCATCAATGAAAACTGCAAATTAATTTCATTGTTATGTGTGGTATGATGTCATTGATCGTGTAATATAATGAGAATTATCATCATATTACACTTGAAAACTGAAATTTTGCTCAGTTTATCAGACATTTAACATTCTCCATAAAAATGTTTGACTCAGAAATCGCATCATTTGTTATTTTCTTTCTAAATACCTCAGAGTTCCCAAGAGAAGGTAGGTAATAGACCAGGAAGCCTCTAGAATGAAAAACACCTGACAAAAACTAAAAATCAAACACTCAAAACAACCTGTCCATGTTTCCTTCATTTATCAACAAACGCTTAAGACATAAGAGACACTTAGAAAACCCAGGATTGGTTACCCCAGTTGTAAGGGCTGAAATTTCAAAAAATACAAGTCACAATAGCTAGAGTAGCCCTTTCATCTTCAGTCATTCAAAAGTGTTTGATTACATTACTCTCCTTAACACAGTAAAGATGTACATGCACACTCCGTGTATTTTTTATGATGGAGGTGATGCATAATTGTGTTCAGATTTTAATGCAAACAGATGGAAAAACATCCTTTCAAGCCATTTTTGATCCATTCCAGTTGGTAACAATACCTGGTTCCCTGTCCAAGGCTCTAAATACACTCCATTTTTAACTGAGCATGGCAGAAATGTGTCAAGTATCTAAGACTGACTTAGTATCAGGAAAATAATGTTTATGACCAACATCCTCCCCCCAAAAAAGAATACATAAGGGTGGAGCCCTAATGGCTGATTTTTAAAGCATCACACAATTGGAGCCCCTTCCCATGCTAAGGCATGAAAACAGGCTAAAAAGAGGAATACACAGTTTCACAAGGAAGATCTGCTATGACTTTCCCCTCTAGCAGAAAATTCAAAGCGTATCTCTCAAGTGCAGAGCTAACCTCAGGCTGCGTTTCACAGTGACACTTCAGGCATTGCTGAGGATCAAAGGGTACATCTCAGTCATTCTCTCTTTGCACAAGAGACGTTGGCCTGTGCTTATTAGGTGGAACTCCCCCATAAAGCTCTGCTCCAGGTTTTACCATACCCAGCTTGGCAAGACCTCAAGTCCCACTGAAAGATGCCTGTCCACCTTGCTCTATTTTGATTTGCTATGTCTAAGAAAGCAGTGTAGCCTAAATTCATAAGTTTCATCACAATTCACCTTCCTTATCAACAACATCATCTTGTTTTTTCATGTTACCTGAGGCCCATACTCCTGCACAGTGTCTATTTTTCTATAATGGGCCCCCACTCCTGCCTTAACTTAGGTCAGTGGCTTAAAGAGCCTCAATAAGGTGGCAGTTTGCAGGAAATGTTAATCATAGTTTTTCCCAACAAAGATACTACTTTGGTATTGTATAAACAAGCACATATTTATTTTGAGTATTACAACCCTGAGTTGTTCTTAACTAACATATTCTAAATGCAAAAAGAGGAATCAGCAAGAAGAATATTGAGGAAAACCTGGGATTTTTCCAGATGTCAAAAGGTTAATCTCCCTTCACTTATTTGCCTGGTAAACTGTGCTGTTTCAGAGGCAAGTAATTAGAATTTTCACACCTTATATGAATCTGTCATTATCTACTTTGAACACTGAACATATGTTCTGTTAATATAATACCCTTAAATTTTGGAAAATAATTATTTATTTTAACTGGTTAAGCAGTAATAATGTCTCTTCAAGGACTTGAAGAAAATAAATAGCGTTTCTTTTTAGCTTTCTTTTTAATTGGTGACTAATTCAAATATATCCTATATGTTATATATCCCTTTATACCTTTGCTTTTAGATACTTTACTAAAAAACAGTTATGCAAATAACTTCTTTCTTAAAACTATTATACTCGGACTAACAAGGCTGAGTGTGGATCATGCAGAGCCATATTGCTGTCGTTTATAAATACTATGATTCATTATGATCCTGGGTACTGCTGTTATAAAATTACGACTTCTTGCATCAAAGTTTAAAGCTACACTGAATGGCAGAGAAAAACAAGCAAACCTAGCAAACTTTCTGTGAAGTACTATAACGCCATCTTTATCCTTGAATCCAAAAGGCTTCTGTAAATCCAAATCAATGTGATTTTTTTGGTACTTAAATAATTTCTTAATTATAATGTCAAGGTCCTGGTATCATTGGAAGTGCTTAAAATGACAGATATATACTATGGGAAATGAACAGCTATTACATACATAAAAAGCTATTTGCTTTTCTGTAACATTTATGTAACATAAATGTAACATTTCAGCCCAGCTTTGCAATGAATAATGCAACCTTCGGAAAGTTGTTTAACCACTTGTTTCAAACCTCCATCCGTAAAATGAAAGTCGTATCTACTATTGAAGATGATCATGACCAGACCAGCAAATGTTTACAGAAGCTTTTCAGGTCATCATATTGACAGAATAATGCCAAGATAATCTTCTAAATAAAAGAAGGACCCTGCAAATTCAGATTGCAAGTAAATTCAACAACATTTAACAAAGAATTAGAGCCTGCTGTGGCATAGAGTGCTTTGGCTAGCTTGCTTTTGTAAGCATGTTAGCTTGTCTTCATCATACTGTACAGACACAACCTGGAGTCAAACAAACTCAAAAGCAGACCAGAGAGAAGGCTTGTCAGAAGTAACACTGTCTGTAATCCTGTTATATGAAATGATTATTTGTCCATTTCTAGTTCTTCTCTTCTCATTGGGCTTTATACTGAATTGTATGTTATGACACTTTTGTGTTAATGTCCTTTCTTATCATCTAGCAGGTCCGTGAAATTGCCTCGAACTGTAGACATGTTAATGCAGAACTCAGAATACGAAACAGAGGACAAAAATATAGACGAGGTAGCAAAATAACCCTTATTGTTCGAGACTATCAGATTGTCTATAAACAATGAAGATAAAGAAAGATGTCAAGAGGCAGTGACGAGAGCCATGAATTTCAGAAGCTGTTGAGTAGAATACTGCGGGAATAGCCCTTTTCTGGCAAAAGAGAAGATTTGCCTCCTTGTTTTTAAAGTCAAATGATATTTCCTAACCAGCAGCAGAACTTCTCTGTTCAAGCAATAGCACTAGCCATGGAATGATCCCATAATAATGGGATTTCCTTTCTGCTCTTCTAATTGAAGTCAGTTTACCACATTTAGTAAAGATTACCAAAAATCTATAGCATACATTTTTCAGAATGCCACAAAGATGATAGATGTTTCTAATAACACTGGGGTCAGAAAATAATAAGTCTTTGACCTTAACCATTCTATAGGCCCAGCTTTGCCTGTACTAGAAAGAGTGAAAATTATGTGATAAATCAAAATGGAAATAGAGAATTGAGTAGCAAATCTGGCTACTTCTCCTTTTCCCCATTCAGTCTTTATATGCCTCAATGCCAAATCCATTGTGGCCAAATGAATTTTCTGCAGATATTTAAATGAACAAAAGAAGATCACATACATACTTTTCAGTTAGAAACACTGCTGCTGACCCCCACTCCACTTTTTGGTACAATTTTCTTATGGCTTTAAGGAAAGAAAATCTATTGGTGTATAAGCTGAAAGTGTAGTTTACATGCTGATGTAGCTCACTTGCCAGAAAAATCTAGAAAAATTAATGTCAGGAAGAAAATTAAGAACAAAGAACGTAGATCAGTTTCCATTCAAGACTAACAAGGAGCACTTGATTTTAAAAAAAGCTAAGGGGTTCTTCCCCTCTCGTTTTTCTTATTCCTTATGCACTAAAACTGACCGTTTAACATGAAAACTAAATCCGTGAAAAGGAATGGCTCACTGGAGATCAGAAGTCAGGTGCTTCCATCCTCTGGTAAACAGGGTATTCACTATAATGGAAAGGAAGGAAAACGGTTTCACTTTCTCACTATCTCAATGCAGTAAAGTAGTAAAAGAGAGATTCAATTCCCTACAGTTTGAGGTTAGGCCAGAAAAAGAGCTTTGTGAAAAGTGTAGAGTGTCATACATAAACTGTACACCAGTAGCTAAATTCAGAGTTTGCCTTGTTATTTGCTGCTTAATATTATTGTTGTGGCACACTGAAAAACGTCTTCCCTATGGTACCTTAGAGAATACATCAGCTAGTCTTACTGCAATCAAATGTGCTTTCAGACCTCTACCAAGGTCTTCCAGATTATTAGAGGAACCAAAATGGGTTAGAGGCATTTTAATTCAGTCTTACTCTTTTACAGCTTTTTATCTGCCATCTGTTAACCAAACCAGAGATCTTAAATGCTGCTATAGATTCAAGGTAACTTTCTACAGCACCCAGATGTCTCCTTTGAAAAGACGTTACCAATTAAGTTGCTACCAGTTCTATTTTAACACCTTGCAGACTGCAGACTTTTTCACATTAGTTACTAACACATCATTACCGTCCACATCGAGACGTGTGTGGGTGCGTTTATTTCTATGCATACAAACACACAATATAGTCAATGCATGACTATGTTGAAAAATATTGTACTGGTTCACGGTCAAAATTCAGCACAATTGAAACCTTCATTATGCTCTTTTAGCTCATGTGCCTGGGAGCTATCTGGTTACTTTTTCAATATTAAACAGAATAATAGGCTAATCTTTACCCTGACTGTGATTAAAACTTGCAGCTGCAACACATTTCGATAAACAGAAAAACTTCACATTTCCGCACTCTCCATTTAAGATTCCCCACAGGTCTCTCTGGGGGAAAAATCATTTTAGCTGAGGCAAAAATTAAATGAGGTTGTCAACCTCTTTTACAATTCTTTAAGTAACACAACAAGGAAGTATTCCTTGCAAGAAAAAATGAAAAGAACAATATTGAATGAGAAAGTGGTTTTCAACTGGATGGTGAGACTAATTTAACAAGTGTCACTTTAGCTTTTTCAGACTGTCACAGGCAGAAAGCATCTTGCTGACTGAAATGAATCTAATTCTTTCAGATGGCTGCTAGAGTCACCAGACTCCCCTAGCATAAGCACACACACAAAAAAATCTCATGTAAAAGCCAACAACACAGTAGAGTTAACCTCCGTTCTGCTGGTTCAGAACAAAACAACAATTGGCACTTTGTCTGATAAAATGGCTATAAATAGATGTTCTTGTGAAAACTAACTCTGAGGCTATCCTGGGGAGAGGCTTCAACAGGGGGTAAAAACAGTTGTACTTGGAGTCCCACTTTCAGAACTATATGCTCATTGCTGGAGCCACCACCTCGCATCTTTGCAAACTCTATGCCACTTCGGATATAAAATTCAACCAGGTTCCAGACGGTAGGTCACATTCACTCAGAACTACAGATTTAAACCAAATCTCAGTTACAAACATATCTTCTTTTAATACCAAAAGTGATTTTAATTTCTGTGGTCGTTAGCCAGTTCACACTTAATACTCTTTCTAGACAACAAGCTTTTCTAGGTTAGGATCGCAACCTGGCTAATGCCAGAGACAGGTATGCCTGTGCTTCTTGTATTGCAACAGCCTTTGCATAGCAGTTTGCATGAGCACCTCTGCAAAACATAGTCATATCTTGGGCTGATGAGACAACTAATTTTCCTCACCACTGGGTACACCTACACTATGCACCCAGAAACATACTAGTGAAATTAGTGATGCTCCTACACCAATATCTGCTGCTTCTACAACTGATCAGGTGCGCTTTTACGTGCTGTGCCGCTTCTCTTGCGCAGCCTGGGCACTGCCGGTTGAGGCAGCTCTTCACTGTACTCCCATGAACAGAGTGGATGTGTTTGCTATTGTTTCATGTTTTCCTGAGACTGTGGCTAACAAGAAAGGGCTGTAGGCTCCCACTAATACCAATACAGCTACTGGTATATTACAAAGTTTATTTTTGCATCTTCAGAATTAAACAAACCAACATCTGAGACAATTTCTAAGTGATCTCTTCTCAAAACCTACTGTCCATGAAATCCTCGGCCTTCCTCGATAGAAAATCATGCTTCATTGGGCAGAATATCTATTCCTACTAATCAACATTTTCAAACAACAGAGTCAAAGCAGTTTTATTGTCCCTCATTTTCTCGTTACACAAAATTAAAAGCAGAATAGCACTGAAATGTTTCCAATGTCCTTCTATTGCCATCTCGTGCTCATATCATGTAATCGCATGTATTTATATTCAAACTTGTAGTTCTCAAGCCAGGCTTCCAAGTGTCTGTAGGTCCATGGACTATTTCTAGGAGGACTGCAAAATGTAACTATAAACTGCATTCACTCTCAGCAGACTTAAATTTTCAATTCAGTGGTCCATTCCTCTGGGAAAATTTTACAAAACAAAACATCAAAAAACACTGATAATCACTATATACCCATCCATATGCATATATATAGTGACATATATACATACACATAGTGTGTGTATATGTGTAGTAAGTCACTATATATCTAAAATTCACCTGCAGCCTCAAGATAAAAACCAAGAATGCAACTTCCATGCAAGAAGAAAACAAGGTGTAATCCAGACTATTTCTTCTATTTTCCTCTGCACACATCACAACCCACCCTCCATATTCCAAGAACATTAATCCAGCTACAAAAATCATCGTACAATGAGAAATTTGGCATGTATTTCAGATATCTTCTGAGTTCTAAATATATGAAGTCTATAATTTTTTAAGGTCTTTCTACTACCTTGAAAACTTCACATAAAAGTCAAAAAGACATCTATGATTCTGATATAAACAGTTGATTTATGAAGCTGGAGCATTAAGAAAGTTGGTTTGTATTGGGAGAACTGGGATCAACTCACCAATTTTGTAAACAGTTATGTATTTCTCAAATTTAATGTTTTAGGGACGGCTCCAAAACCAGAGGTATTTAATGAATCTTTCAATTTAAAAAAACTATGGATTAGTGCAGATTATGTTCAACAGATTGCATGCTCTTATAATTAGGTTGCATTCCAAATTTCAACCAGTTTTTTCTCTGGCATTCAATCCATGCTTCACCTGTCCTTAGGAAGCATGCTAGAATCAGAGAGTATTTTATTGCATTATAATTTACTCTGACCTTTTTCCTTGTCACTATATGAGCAGGAATGGAAGGGACAACAGAGGTCCATGAATCACATCTCTGTCAACTACCACATGATAAGATTCTGCCCACGCAGAAATCCAGCTCTGTCTGTGAACTCTCCCTTTGTATGTTTGTTTGCAAATGCAGTCTGACTTGAGAATACTTAACCTACTTCTGCCCTTCCTGGCATCCAAGCTGTCTGTCTTTGGTAAGCAGCTCCTTTTAGTGTTCCAATACCCTCTCCACTTACTTTCAATGTCCTTATTTGGATAAATAACAAGACTTTCCTGAAAAAGAACGTTCCTCCAGTTTCACCCCTTCCCGAAAAGATAACATTTCAGTTAAAAAAACCCAAATACTCCAAAACATTGTGTTTTAATGTTATGGTTCAGTTTTGGTTTGGTGTAAAACAACACAAGTTGCTTTCACATGTTTTTTTCAACCATTTTTTAACATGCTTAATGCATCTGAAGTTTTTCCCTAGGTTTGCTCTAGTGTAAAAACTACATTTATTCTAAAGCAATAGCTATCACAGTAAAGGTAACAACAGCAATTGATCTTCCACTAGTGTCTCTAGTAAATTTGAATTTCACTGCTCCCATTAAATTCCAAACTTAGTCACTGTACAGACTTTTCCCTATAATTCAAATGGTTTCTATAGCGTCTCTCCTGCCTCCACTTCTCAGACCATTCTATTCCATTTCTTTCTAGCCCTTGTTTATCTTGTTGGAATTCTTTTAAGGACCCATAGGACATCAGTCAATTTGTTTCATCCTTTTACTCCAGAGCCAAATTCTTTCCACATATGAAAAATGGTTCTCTAAAACTTTAGAGCTTATTTCAACTTTAAAAGATATTAATTCACTGAGGAATTCTGCTAAGGTTGCCCTAGCTATTAGCCAGTTCTTTATTTATGAGCCTTTGATTTCTTCAGAACGTGTTATACTTTACTTTATTAATCAAACAGATTACTTCTGGACAGATCCGAAATTCTCAGCGGAGTTACTGAAAGTGTTTCCTAGACTCCAGTGGGTTTTAGATCAAATTCTTGATAATTATTGTTACACATGCGTTTAGTCTCCACAGACTGAAATTTAAAATTCTGCTACGTATTAAACATTATAGATTTAAAAGACATCAGGCAAGCTAAATGCTGCTCCACCCTTCTTCCAGCTAAACCTCAAATTTAATTCCGTCATTTTCCCAGAGCAGATAACCATATGTCACATTTGCTATACCATGTTTAAGACATTTTCCTTACAGCAGTCACCAGTGTATACTTTATAAATTAGCAATTCGCGGAGAGATTTTACATCTAGAGCTTCTATTGAGATAAGAGGACTCTGAGTACTCTGCAACTTCAAGAATCATTCACACAATCTACTGGTCCTATCAGTGGAAAGTTGGCTGCTTTTCCTACTAGCTAAAACATGATAACATGATAAACAGCTTTCACCCACATCAGTGAGGCTGTTCTAACCCCTGGGCTAAAGGGAGTACAACGGCAAGTCTTTCTCAACAGTCTCTGCTGAAACTCTTATACTCTGTATGAAATGCGTTGGAACGTGTATAAAATGCTCATTGGGGCAGCGGAGAGCCCAGGTATCCCTTTGTGCAGTCCTGACCACAAACACATGAGCTGTAAGGAAAGAAGCATCCTCTTTCTACAGCTAGTCCTGCTCATCTTCCACCCACCATCCACCCAAACTTAAGCTTTCTCCCCTATCACACAAGTTAGGGGGACTAATTATCTGAGGTTTGCTATTGCCAAAGAAGCCAGCCTACCCTAGAGGCTTGGCGTAAACGTAGTCACTCTGCTGAGTGCTGCACGACAGGTGAGTGGATTTAGATTCAAACCTAAACAATAAAATACACAAACTAGAAAAAAAAAAAAGGCTTTAACATTGTGACAAGAATAAGCATACTTAGGAAAAGAAAAATTTCAAATTTTACTACAGCATCCTGCCCGCTGAATGAAGCCATTTCTCTCTTACATTCTGTATGAAATATAGCCATTTTACAAGCATTAGGTCACAAGGAAACGTTTCTGCCCTGTATCTCAGGTCGGAATGCAAGAGATCAAAAATGCATGATGGTGAGAGATGATTCAAAACATTTAGGAAGGACCCCAGAGTGAACTTATTACTCAGAGTGCCAAGGAAATCTTTTTACTATACTAGTCCCATGAACCAACACTGTGACATATGTGGTCAGTGTCATTCCTGCTTTCGAGACTTTTCATTCCTTTTACAGTGAAGTCCTGAGATGATTTTTTTTTGCATTGTTCTTTATATTTTCAGCCGAAGTTTTCAGAACTCGCACTAGATGGTGCTTTCTGATGAGAAAACCCTAGGCCCCTTTTTCTTTAAAACATTCTCCTGCAGCACTGGAACAAAATGAAATGAGTATTGCAATTATGGCAGGCTTTGAAGAACCGTGCCATCAGATTCCCAACACTTGCTTTATTTCTGAGGAAAGCAAATTCATTACAGAATCATTAAAGTGTAAACCGCAGAATAAAATTAAGTTCCTTAATGCTTCTTTTTTTGTTGTATGAAACTCCAGTGTTACAAAGTTAATACATTGTGTGCATATTAAACACATCAAAACAATTACTGTAGTCATACATGGCATGCATAACATATTTTACTTCTACAGATATAGATATTTAAGGTTTTTATTTAACTAAATATAGAAATTCTGTTTATATATAAAGTACTCAATCTTAAGAAATAAAAATAATCTTTCTTCATGGCAAGTGCAGTTAATTCTGATATTACATGAGAAATAAGAGAGGAAAATGTTATTCTTATAAATTAAAAGCAGGGGTAAACAGTCTATTGGAAATGCTGAGATAAAATACTGAAATTTTTTTTTCTCATCTATATTAAAATGAAGTTAGCTGTAGTTTGCCTCGACTAGTGGCCCCTCATCTACAGATATGTTCTTTTTTGACATTTTCATTTGGTCAAAAGGAGACCACACTGTAGGAAAGATACTGTGGTCAAGGTTAACAATATGATGCTTTAAAAGAGCTTACTTCTTAATGTCTTATGCATTCCTAGTAAGTCTATAAGCCTCATATGTGTGTCATTTTTAATTAGATTAACAAATTCTCTCCCAATAGTGGCTAAGTATATTCACTCAGTATGGAAAATAGCTTAGTAGTTAAATAAATATGATGACCAATTATGACTTTAATGAATCAGTGCTGTAAGTTACCAGACTGATGAGTTCGACATAGAACGAACATGAACTAATTACATCAAACTGAAGAACACACTGAGCTCTATATTATAGCTAATCCTGCAAGGAAGACAATCACTAACAATTAGAGATGTGTTATCTTCACAACCAGCTGATGTATGCACTTGGGGACATACTGTGGGTGACCTTCCCACTGAAAGCATTAAACTCTGCTCTCTGCAGGAACAGAGGCACTGCTGAAAGTTTTGATTCCCACAGAATGCCTTGTTCCCTCCATAGTTACAAATTATTTAACAGGGATTAATTGGTTGTGACTGGAGCGAACTCATAGGCGGCCTGATTCTGTCACCCTTGCTGAGGTGGAGTACTCTGACGTACGCAGCCCCACGCCTTCACAAGAATGCCTGCATAGCAAGGCACTGCACAAAAAAGGGTGACAGAACTGAACTGTGAAGTAGTGGGAAGGAAATCCCATTCTCAAGGCTCAAAAGGGCATTTTGCTGATTAATTATATTGCATTAGTTAATTATATTCTTATGTTATACCTTGGATTAGAAATCATACAGACTAATGCTCTTGAGAAAAATACCTCCAGGTAGCTTTGGGGGTGAAACGCTTACTGCTTTGAAAGATGGCATATTACATCCATGTAGGACCCCTCTCCAGAGACCGCATGGACTCTGCCTCCCATTCCCCATATGGGAAAAACTCCTTCCACTTTCCAAAGAATGACAGAAAAAGAGAATCAGTTTTTAATCACCAAACTCAAAGTCTAGGCAATGTAAATTAGGGGAGTTTTCTGTAAGATAAAACTGCAGAAAAGGAGCATTTCTAGAGTACAGTACTACCAAGTTTCACTGCAGTTTCTGCAAAACTGAAATTTTTTTACAGTGGAGTTTTGATTTTGTTAAAAGTTTTTTTTTAATTTTGTTTTTTTCCTGATGAGAAGACAGTGATTCTCTTCAGGTCATGTGAACCTGTTCTGAAAAATTTTTACTTGTTGCATTCAATCTGAAGTTCCCTTTGGATCATTTCAACAATAGCCAATATTCACCAAAGGTGCCAGAATAGATCTGGTTTCCGCTCTGCCCAGAGCCAGAGCTTCCTGCCTAGACTACATGTCCCAGGATTCATCACAGACTTAATTTTCCAGATGAGCTCCAGACAGCATCCCTGCTGTGCCATCCTGTGACCCTACCCACAAAAGTACACGCGGATATGAAGCTTCAAAGTAACACTGCAGTAGCCCTTATCAACAGTATGATGTCAAACACAGCTGTTGTTACAAAATGTTTTTGTGATGCTGAGAATCCCTCCAAGGTCTCATTATTCACACAAAAATTAAAAAATATGTGTTGATTTTAGCAAACTATTGATTACTTATTTTAATCATAAATTGACTGAGGATAAATGTTAAAATACCCTTTGAGATCAAAATTCTTCAGTTAGACCACAAAAGAAGTAATATAACAAAAAGAAAGTAGTAAAGTAACACAGAACATGAAACCCTATTTAACCTGATTTGACCTCTTTTCACCTATAGAGGCAGAAGTAGAAAGACAAAATCATGGCAGTATCCCAGATACAGAACCATTGTACAAAAAAGTTTTTGCCATTCTCTGATGTTTTAATATTTTACCTGACAGCATTAAAATTGATCATGGAAAAATTAAAGATAATTTTATCTATCCATGAACATAAACTAATTGGATACAGAATACTTGAGAACCTCTGAAAAAGTGGGGCTTTCCCAGCACCTTTTGCAAAGGAAAAGGAAAAGGTGTGGACAGACACCTGATTCTGATTTCATTTATATTGGTATAAATCAGGATTGGCAACATATCAAATAAATAATGCAGGAATTTGAGAGCAAAGTGTGAAATGTGTAATTTACAGCAGCTTCTGAATAAAACAGTGCAGCCCTATACCTAGCTGAGTAGAAGACAGAAGAAAATAACATTGCGTAGAAATAATTCAGCTTTCTCCTTCCATCTTAGGTCACATAAATCAAACAAGCCAGAGAAACATCATGGACATTACGATCCAGAATTATAAATAAATATAAATCTTGATAAGTAATAATTCCTTTAACCATCAGTGAATGTGAAAGGCCACTTCACTTTACCAAACATCCACACGAACATGTACCATATAACTGCAATTCTCAGTGATTCAGGTGAAACAATAGAGTAGCTTCCAAAATAAAAATTCAGCTGTTGCTGAGTTCAGGTGTACACTTGACCCAAAGTATACAAAGTAATAAAACTTTAGGGTTGGGAAAAACACTTGAACTAGCCATGTTCTCCGATTTTCTTCTTTTTCAAATCTCATCTCATTCCTTTCGCTGTCCAGTACTCTTTCCCAGTTTGGCTGGCAGACTGCCTACCTGAGGTAAGAGAGGTACAAGGTGCCAGAGCTATGACCTTACCAGTGACAATGGCACGTATGGCAGGATTAAAGTAGGAGTATAGTCAACTCTGCCACTTATCTCACAAGTCTGTCTTAACCCATCATCTCCCCACCTCCTCACATTCTTCAGCTTGTGCACAATAGAACTGACAAAGCAATAAAGAATGTAGCAAAGTTATTTGCCTTCAAAAGGTTTGTTTCCTTTGTTTTTCATGAGGACAGAGCTGCAGGCCTCCAAGGAGTTCATACAGACCATTCCTGCTCTTCTTGCTAGCTAAGCTCTTCTTGACACGGTTGTCAGCATTAAAATACTGTTGTTTAAATGTTTTTCTTACTTCCATATGGAATACATAAAAAGTCCAACCAGCCAACAGAGTCATGGTCTCATTCACCCTTCAGAGTAGCTGCAGCTTTAGACATCTGTTAAAAATCTGGGTGGAAGTAGAAACATTAAAGAAATAGTTTCTAAGACTGAGTGCCCCTCTAGGAGAAGTGGAATTACCACTGAGCAAAGAAAGGGAAATCAGTGGCTTTACAGCACGATCACTTCTACCCCTCTATAAACCTGAAAAGCTACTTTGGAAACATCCTAAATGGAGGCTCTGTTGTTTGGCAGGGGGGCAAAAATGTAGATTGATTTGATAAGTCCCTTTTCAACAATCCATGGGATTGATAGATTTCGTGCAGTCCCCATGAGATTCCAGGACACGGTCCTTTCATCCCTTCTGCTTCCCAGCTACATGCTGAGCCCAGCTGCCTGGCAATGTGAATTGTCGCGGAAATCTTTAAAAAATCTTTATATTATAATGTCAAAGGAGTTAGACAATTTCTCCATCCCTCCTTATTTAATTATTTGTGACTCCAAACATCATTAGTTTTTAATAATGATCATCTAAATCTGTAGTTCACACTTCTATCTCTTTCTTCGCAATGGCTCACCGCAAGCTTTTGCTACAGAGCAGCCGAGTTCAAGATTGATGTAAGATTTATTCTTTTATTCTTTATAGTCTTTGTTCTATTAATCATGGGGAAATTAAACCAGCCAGAGACCTATTATTCTTAGATTTAGTTAAATCAAGGTAACATTCAACAAGAGTATGCACATTTTACTCACTACTTTTCAAATCTCTTTTGTACAATTTGATTCAGTTTTTATCTTCTTGAAAGGATATTTATCTTGGAATCAGGGTTTTCTGATTCTGAAACAAGCTGGAATCAATGGCATCATACATAACTACTTAACTGAGAGTAATAATTCACAGTGGCCACTGGGCCATTTTAATGACTGAATATTTTTAAAACAAGCTAATTCAGAGCAATGTATTTCAGTTAAGAGCATAGTTGCAAGAAAGCTTAATGATGGAGAGTTTGGCTAAGATAGTAAAAAGCCCAAAGGAATAACACTGGAAATCATAAAGTGACCCCCTAGGTTATTATAACAATAAAAGTCAAGGAGAATTTTATCAATTTTCAGTAGAGATCTCCCTTAAGCTACAATATTGATGAAAAATGAAAAGAAATTGCATTCAAGCACAGAAAGAAATCAGCCATCTCTTTGGAAACTGCTGTATCACGTAGTCCGTGGTCTGTACTGAGGGAAGTAAAGGGCAGTGCTATTCTCATCAAAGTTCAAAAAAAAGAAGTTATGGCTCAAAATAAAGTGAAGAGAGATCTGATAAGTCCACACCACACTTATCTATATGGTATAGTGACATGAGGGACTATCCCACGATCTAACAGATTCTGATCTTCTTGCATGCTCTGAAGCATTCATTTCTGTTTCACTCTAAATATAGAAGATTAAAAGTACTGAAGAGAAAACTAAATTTAATGACAAATGTAGAGGTCACTTGGGGCAAGAAGTCATCAGGGACAACTGTTTTCAGGGGCCCTTTTAACATGGTGTGAATTAAGTTTAGCATTGTAAAAGGCAATGATGTGTACAGATAGGGCCCCTTAGAACAAGAGGAAGTACAGCTTAAATAGAAATCTTTACAGAGAATGTCAAACACTATTTATTTCTAACAACTAATGTCCAGCTCCCAGGCTCACTTGTGTGCTCCTGTATTACCAATAGCCCATTCCAAATCTCTGATACAGATTTAAGATTGACAGAGACATAGTCCACATTCTGAATCCAACCCCACAAGAATCATTTAAAAGAACTCATTCTACACATTGCTGGGCTGCCTGTCCCTAGCAGTACTGAATCTGCATTACACCGGCCTCTGTGGCCACAGAGATCAACTGCTGATCAAAAAAAATGTTTTATGTGGTGTGGGGGGACAGATGGCAGCAGCAGCTGGGAACCTTTGCAAAATATACATTCTGTAATTATCGAAACAGCAACAAAAAAACCCTCCAGCATACATAGAAAGAACTGCAAAAAACAGAGTTGAACGGCTAGCCCAGAGAGCATAAATGTACAAGAAGGACTAGTCAATCAGAGGATTGTCACTTTTGCCAAAGCAGGCCACCGCAAAGGCTCACCCCAAGCGGGAGCACTGCTGGCACAGCGACACACTTTCCACAGCTCCCCAGAGCATGCACAATTGCTTGTCCAAAGCATTACCTTGAAACGATCAGTTCGTCCCTGAAATGGAGAAAGCCATACTGGGTCCAGTAAACTGTGGCTCTTGCAGGCAGTAGTGACAAACACTGCTTTTATTGAACAATACCCAAGCCTGGGGGCTGGGGACAGTGTCGCCCTGGTCTCCTCAACACCCTAGTATGACTGGGAGAGGAGAGGGCTTAATGACCTGCCTGTATGGGGTACTGTAGGCACGAGATTTGTTCCATCACCATGGCCAACCTGTGGCTGACACTTTCACTCCTCTCCTGTCAGGGGTACATGACTAAAATTGTTTCTCTGCAGCATGCAGGACCTGTATTAGATCACACAGATGGATTGTTTTAAGCTAGCAACTTGCTTGTTCTGAAGGCAATGAGACATATGTGGGTGCTTTTACAAAGAACAAGTTCTCTTTAGCAGGTATAATTAGCAGATTACAAATGCAATCACACAAACACCTCAAATTAAGGAACTGCACTTTTTTTTCTTTTTTTATTTGGGCTTTTTAGAACCCATTAAAAATCCCTCTAGTGCAACCTCATGCCTCCTTCCAGTCTTATTTTAGCTATCAGAAAAATTGGGTCAACTTTTAGGAAGGCATAAATGCCTTCCCAGTTTCCACACATACTCACATTGCTCCCTGAAATCTGAAGTCTGAATACCCCCATCATACAACTGCAGGTTTCTATTTTTACTTTTCCTCTTCTTCCACAGCACTTCTCAATCTCACTAACCTACTTGGCTTGATTACTTGTGGGAGAAAATCCATGCCCCAGATTCATTACACGTTCTGTAAAGGAGCATCACAACTTGTTTATGACATATTTTTATTAGTCGAGGTCAGTAAGCATTTCTTAGCTAGAGGTATAGGAGTTGGACTGTCATCGGCAGACACAGCACACGAATAGCAAATGTTAAATTTATATGGAAGATTATGCCAAAAATTAGCAATATAGTCACCAAGGGGTTGACTATAGTTTTGTTACGTCAAAAAATTAGTTTCTCTTCTTTTGAGCCTCCAGATGAGCAGAACAGGAATCAAAATCTGATTCCATCATGTACAAGCCCAGGTCTATGCTTCTTGACAGACAAGCAAGCTCAACCAATCTTTTTGCAGGCACATAGTTTCTTTTTTACACTCTTCTTGCTGTACTAGCTACTGATTTTCCAAAAGCAAATACTTTCTGCTGCTACCTACCAGTGCAGGTGGAAAAGCAGCACAGTCATAGACTGGCTTTTCCTGTGTTTGTGGTGGAGGTAATGAAGGGGAACACTGACTTTCCTGTATAGACCACGCAACAAGTCTCCCTATGAGACCAAAAATAGAGGAATCATCAACCCAACACTATTCTCATTTTTTAATGTCTCCATTATCTGCCTTTAAACATATATTTAAAAAAAAAACAACCCTAAACTAGTTGGTTACAACAGACATAGACTGCATGAGTACTCAATAAAGCACACACATACCGGATTTTTTTGAACAAACAGCAAGCAAGGCCTGACCAAACTGATTGCTGTTCAATCTCCTTTCTCACATTCATTTTCTTAAATGTGGCAGCTAATGTGTTTCAGCCAGTGTAGTACAGCCTCAGCTGGCTGTGAGGAGTCCTTCCTGGCACAACAAATTCCAACCACAACTAGGTTGTCACTTCGAAGAAATCATACTTAAAAGATGACACCAAAGACAGAAGTGACGGGGAATGGCTAACGGAACAATGCCAGGTAAATTACATCTTTCTCCACCAGCTGAGATGGACAGGGGTCTTCACAACTTAACCGCCCTATCTTAAGATGAACAAGGTGTGCAAGAATATAAACTAATCCCTATTAAATTATATTCCCACTATTAACTAGGTCAGTTTTGGTTTTATGCTAAGAATTTGCAACTGTAAAAGGTATCACGTCTGAAAACACACACCAACTTCAGGCTGGGAATTTGGGATCTCTTATGGAGGAAATTCATGGAGTTTGCTTCCTATGGCTTTGAGCCATACTTTCCAGTATTTATACTTTCCCAGTTTCTCAAACCTGAGAACTAATACAATATTAACTATACTATACATTAAGATAGTCCACTGTGTCTATTCCAGAAAAATAAAATTGAGGGTTTGAGTTAGTCATTCTTTTTTTTCTCTACTGCTCTACTGAGGCAACAGTTATACTGCGTTCATTCACTGACATGAGAAAATATACCTGCTCATTAGCACTTCCTCCTTTTCACAGACATTGTGCTATCAGACTACACAGTTGGACAAACTGATTTTTCTGTACATTAAATTTCTTAGTGAAATCATTTTCTTGTGTATTGATTTTGTTTCTGACAAGGTGCCCGCACCTCTATGTGTCAAAGCTGTTCCTTGGGTTTTTAAAAAGTTATGACAGACTAATGAGATAGGAGAAACGAACAGTTTTGTAAGGTCAACAGCAACTTGTTGCACAAATGTATTATAAGAAGAAAGGAGCCAGGAACTTAGAAGTGCATAGAAAAGCACATAAAATTTACTACTACTATGAGTCTTAGTCATGTTTTTAACTCTTCACCAGGACTGTCATGGACTATAGTCTCACATAAAGAAAATTCCTAACCGCAACCTTGAAGTAACTGAAAGAAAAAAATGGTACAAACCAAGAGTAAACACAGTATTTCAGAAAAGCACATACCACTCATTTGTATAATGGCATCATAATATTTACTGTTATCCTCCTTTCCTTTTGTAATGCTGCACAAATACAACAATTTTTGTTAAAAACACTATTTCTTTTCCCCAGTGCCAGTGCAGATGAGGGTGGTGAGATGAGGTTTGTACTGAGCTCTTTATAGGTATTCCCAAGACGTCTCCGTTGTACATTTGAATACGTCGCTAGTGGTTCAAAATCTGTGTATTACTTTGCAACTAAATGTTAGTACCAAATAGCAGCTGCTATTGTGCCCATTTTCACCAAATTTCATGCCCATTCCGATTTATTATAAAATGAAGTGCTATGTTTGCTGTTTGGAAAATCACAGGTAAGTCACACAGCTGTGAACTCATCTGTATCATAAAAGGGTAAAATAACAAATCAGACAGCAAGCAGTTCAGTCATCACAGACAACAGTTACAAGCATAAGTGGGAGCCTTTCATAGATAAACTCAGGAGAGAACGTTTGGCTGCACAGGAGCTCATTACAAACAAGAACTCTTCACTTCCTTTCACAAAGAGTTGAGCCTACACAACATCTGTGTGATCCAGGAAGATTTAAATGTGCAGCATATTAGGCTGGCAGCAGCAAAGACTGGCATGAGGAAAGAAGCAATACTGGTGATAGAGCTGATTGTCTAATGCTACCAAATAGCAGTGCTTAGCAGTCAACTCAGTAGCCTTCTCACTTGTTCATATTTGATAGAAAAAATATAGGTGATGCAAGGTAAAGAAATCGTGTTTTAGTTACCTGCCACTTTTATAAACAAAACTTTAGTGCAGCTAACGTTTTTGACATTTCCTGCAAATACATCAGAGATCTTAGGCACTTAGATTAAGGTGCTTGACTTTATGTTCTCATGCAACCATATTACACTGACATGATTTATCTACATGTGTTAAGACAAGTACCTATAGCATTGGAACCCGGACTCCAGTCCACAACTGCTTTACTCTCATAGCACGAGTGTAAAACGTAACTGATGCAGTGTTGATTCATTTCCAGCTTCCATTTCTGAATTTTCTCCAAAGACCACCAAACCTAATTCTGTAATATAAGAAGAAAAATGAAGCACATTACTATGGAAATTAACATATTACCAAAACCCCACGAGTATGACTCTCTGATTCCCTCAGATAATTGTTACCACATTAGATGAAAACAGCAATGATAGGGAATGGAAGGAATGAAGTGAAGGAAAGAGAAATTTTTAAAAAATTATCAATATTTTCTACCTCCTTCAACCCTTGCTGATTTGCCCCTTTTTTCTTACAATACTCTGTTCCTTTGGATTATAATTATCTGTAGGAGATCTTTATTTACTTGTGTTTAGTAAGCGTTTCCATGCTCAGCCTTATAAAGGATGGGGCTGGTAACTGTTTCACTTACGGTTGTAAACGGATAAAATAGAACCCAACCACCACATTGTTAACTGTAACTTTAATAGAGTTTTGCTTAATTCACTTCAATGTTCACTGCAAAGTAAACATTCATTTTCTCGTACCAGAAAACATTTGTAGTAAAGAATGCCTACTTATTGCTACTCTATTTTGTACCAGTTGTATAGTGCTCACAAGAGCTCTTGAATTTTTATACCTGGTTTAATTTACAACATTCTTTGACACAGAAGAGAGCACTTGCTTGAGGCAACATTTGAACCATCATTCAAATTCATTCAAAGAATTTACTCAGGAATGTGGTACAAAAATAAGCACGTACCCTCTTATTCAATAACAAATACCCAGCCTCCATTTGACAGCTTCGGCAAAGGATACCATTTTCTTGGATGTCATCTCTGCAGTGGTGTATCATCATGTTGAAATGTAGTGAGTGAGTGACTTGTGTAAATTATGCATTAAATCCATTGGCAGGTGGGCAGATTGTTGCTACTAGCCAATGTGCTTTTTTTGGATGTAGGGGAAGTGGATTTTGCTGATGTTGATAACAGGCCGCATGGCTTGTGATGCTGCTACAGCTGAAGAATGTCCCTTAATTTTAACTAATGAAGCAGACTGCTCTGCATTACAGGAGCCTCATTAACTACACACAATGACATTGTAAGGGATATTGTTGAGGACTGTGTCAAGGACTGTCTAGAAAGGAACTATAATTTCACTGTCTCAAGTACTCTTGTAATTCCTCTCACAGTAATATCTAAGCACCACAAAGCCTTTATTTTGTTTATTTATCTTCAGAACCTCCTTGGAATAAATGGGAAAGACGGGGAAGCAAAGTAGAACACGACTGATCTTAATTTGCTCATGTACTCAGAAGTACCTTTGGACATCTGAGATGTACTTCACTCAAGGTTGCATTGAAGATCTTTGGTAAAATGAGAAATTGAAGCTAGGTATCATGAATCCAGCTTTGCCTTCTAGCAGTCACTCATTTCTCTGAAAATAAAAACTACCATACACTGAGGATTCCAATAATAGTCCAGGTGCAAAAAGAAAAAAAGAGAAAAGTGGCAACAATGGATTTATACAGAAACGTGGGATCACGTAGGCTTTCTACCTTAACTTCTTCCACCAAATTGTGTTCATAAAGAATCTACATGGGACAACTTACACAAACAGAATATACTATACACCTGCTGAAATCTGTATTAGAAACTTGCTGTCATATCAGAGACTTTACTGCGACAAGCAAAGTAAATATATTTAGCCCTAGACACAAAAAATGTCAAAAAACCTACCTTTAAACCCATCAAATACAATATCTCAGATTTAAATATAGCCCACACATCAGAAATGTGTGGCAGGCTATTTGCAAAAGCACCATACCTTCAGACTTAAGCCATTAAGGATCTGGTCCAGGTGTCACGCAAGACAGCAAGGAATTCCTATTAACTTGAATGACACAATAGGAATCCTTAAAATTGCAAAGGCTCAATATTAGATCGCAGGCAAATATTTAAATGTATAATTCAGGGGTGAGGATGGAGGCTACAACTAAGCACAGGATCTAGACCTAAATACTGCTTATTGGAACTATCCTGCAACATATCCTGGAGAACAGAAGGCTTCGAGGAGACCTTATTGCAGCCTTTCAGTACTTAAAGGGGGCTTATAAGAAAGATGGGGACAAACTTTTTGGCAGGGCCTGTTGTGACAGGACAAGGGGGAATGGTTTTAAACTAAAAGAGGGTAGATTTAGACTAGCTATAAGGAAGGAATTTTTTACAATGAGGGTGGCGAAACACTGGAACAGGTTGCCCAGAGAGGTGGCAGATGCCCCATCCCTGGAAACATTCAAGGTCAGGTTGGACAGGGCTCTGAGCCACCTGATCTAGTTGAAGATGTCTCTGCCCATGGCAGGGGGGTTGGACTAGATGACCTTTAAAAGACCCTTCCAATCCAAACTATTCTATGATTCTATATTTTAATCTTATTACTCACTTAACTGCAAACTGCTTAACTACAATGACCATTTTGCTCTGTGGTCTGTTAATGTGGGTCAGACAATGCAAAATAATCTAACATTCACATTTTAATATAGGTGTCTAGGGTATGTGAAAGAGGTCATCAATTAGATTATCTTTCTTTTTCCATTGATTAAAGAGGAGTCTAGAGGACTCAAACTGAGTAGATGACTATATTTTGGAGAGCCAAAGTGAGGCTGTTGATCATACTAGTGAGGATGTTCATATTTTCAGTTTTTCACAAATAGGCAGCACTCTCAAACTAACAAGACAAAGAGCTTCAACACATTTTCACGAAAAACCCCAAGGTTGGTTTGTGAAGGAATAGAACAACATATAAATAGATGAATAAGGGCTCCATTATACATAGATATATATTCCACCTACGGAAGATTAACATAAAAATCTGTTATTTCATACTGCTATTGCTGTTTCTCTCCTTGTATTGAATATTTATTCTATAGGCATACTATGAACACCACAACTCATAAATTATTTGAATGTAAATAGTTTTATAGTAAGACAAGAAGGTTACTATATCTACATCGAATTTTGTATATATTTATATTTTGCTTGGCACAACCATTAGCAAACACTAGCCTAAATTATTTAGGGCAATTTCTCTCTGAGTCACGAACATTTAAAACTTATTAGTATGTATTAGAACTTTAAATTAATGCAAAGTTTGCCTATCTGCATAGGCTTAAAAAAATGTTTTGTTCTGTGCTCTTTTAGATGAGATTAACTTCAGTTTGCTTCTGAGTGCAGTGCTTCCAGCTCTCACTCATTTTAAATGCTAAAGATTTTATTTGAATAAACGATAAGCGAGGAATGGAAATTAACTTAAACCTGCCTATCAACTACATTATGTTAGAGTCCTTGGTCTCTTCTTGTCTTACTGTTATGGCTATAAAACATTTTTTGAAAAGAACACGAATGTGCTCAGTTGCTCATGAAACACCCCTATCAGGGACAGACATCTATGCAGTTATAAGTACAGCATGGGAACAGCTATCTATCAAGAGATTTTTGTCCTTGTGTTGGCCCTGCTGCTGTGACCCTGGGGAAGCCGACCAGCCTCGATATCCCAACCACATAATATAAATGTAACTACTTTGAAAAGTACTTTCATTTCCACAAACGAAAAATGACTACATCAGAATGAACATTAGTATTTGTCACTCCTTCACATGAATCGACCTGTCTGAAAGATCCTTACTCTTTACTGGCACCATTTTGACAGCGGACTGCAGAGGATATAATAATGGAATAATACTACTCAACATTCAGGCTACAAAGGGCTTGATGTTGGAAAGCAGAACATTGCTTTTCATCAAACGTTGGAGTAAATGATTTAAAAAGAACAATAATTACAGTGGTATAATTTGTTTTCATTGATTTAAACAACTTCCCATCAAAGCAAATTTCATGCAAGAGCTCCCACAAAGCACTCTATCCCTTTTCCAGCCATACAAGCCATAAGCACTCAGCACAGCTTATAAACAGCAGTAGTAGGGTTAAAGGATTCCTGCCTAGTTCCTTGCAGGCAAGTTTTAATTCATCCTACTGAGCACCTGAGTAATAGCAGCAACACGTTTTTATAATTTGTGTTTGTGTGTGGCTCCACGCAACCCTGTTTTAGCTCAGTTCCTTACTCTTAAAAACATGCAGTTGTCTCCTGTTTAGTATTTGACTTATCCCCCAAATTATGATGTTTATTTTTGTCCTGAAAAATTAGAGTGGTTTCATGATGAATTCTTTTAAACTTTGCTCTTTCAGAAACATAATCTGACAAGAGCATCCTGTACATCTGTATCATGTTCATCTTTTAGTTCTCCAGACTCAGTGCTTGACAGCTGGATCATTCTTATCCAGAGAAACACTCTGAAAATGCAGACACTGTCTGGCGCCAGGTGCACCGCAGTTACTGAATCCCAGAATCACTGGGGTGGCATACAGGACATTCAATTATTCTAATGTGATTTCTTGCTGTTCTTGGATTCTGGTTGGAAAAGTCTAGCAGGCTTGTTTGAGCAATTGCTTTCTTACTTAAATGTCTTTCTTTTTCCTGGTCTTTGAAATAAGCTGGAAAAATCCATTACATCCAATTATTAACAATTAATATAGCCAGGAACCGCAGGCTTATGGCCTGTATTAGAAAAAAAAAAAAAGAAGTTTCTAGTTTGAATATCTTTAAAATTAATTACAGTACAGAATAATAGACCACATCACTGGCAGGTGATCATGATGTTTGGTTCTTTTTATCTCTCCGGCACCTTAGCTATCTATTTACAGCAAACACCAAAAAGCGAGAGCCAACCAGTTCTTAACTGGAGCCACTGTGCTTTCAGGTTCATCAGATACTTAGAATTTAGCTTTCTAAAGAGAAGTGCGAGTAAAATATGTCCCACTGAATGCTTGTTCATTTTGTTCATCACCAAAGTGCTAGCTCATACCTGTTGAAAATTCAGTGTACCTCAATAGATAGCCTTTATGAATATATTCCAAAAAGAATATGCTTCCATGAAATAAACATTAGAATTCATGTAGCCAGAAAGCTCAAATGTCAGGAAAGTTTGATGTCCCTCTGCCATCTCTACTTGCACCACACTCATCATCAGTTTCTCAGGCAAAAAAAAGCTGCTCATCTTTACTGATGCAAAATTCAGTAGAGTAGCTTGCCAAGGCGTGACCTCTTGTGCATCTTCAGAGATCAGCTATCTGCAAAAGTATAAATTGTTCCAGACCAAGTTAACTTCAGTACAAGAGCACCCTGGGTTCTCAGCCTGATCTCATACTGCTTTGTTCTGGAGTCATTCCCACAAAATCAGTGGCACGTGCAAGATCAGATATTAGGAGCTCCATTCTTACAAGGAGAAAAAGTAATGAATTTTCCAGATTTTAAATGGAAACTGTAATTGATGTTAATAGATAGGGAGAAATCACTGACTTGCTGCAAAAATGCTTCCACAGAGCAAAGGCTGCTGTTTCATTAAAGAGACCTTTCTTTACATGGCAGCCCTTGCCCCACAGACTTCAGCGTTCCTATTGACTCATACTGATACAGCTACAGCTAAGGGAAGAGCCGACAGAAAACTCTCGTCCTGGAGTGGATGGGGTAAAGCCAGAGGGTAATTTGAAGATGGAATTTTTGCAAACAGATGATTTCCTTCTGACTTAAATAAAGTCTTTATTTGCTTGCCTTTACTTAAAAAAAACAAAGATGAAATAAAAATAAATTGCAAATTCTGTTATTTTTGGCATGTGTATGAACTTAGAAATACTCAATTGGTAACCCAGGAGACAGACAGCGGACATCTGTTAAATTCATGCAGTTGATATAAGGTACGTAGTGACAATGTACGCTCCTTACACAACCCCACGAAACTATGCTCCAGACCTCTTCAGGGACCCTTTCGGTCCTCACACCCTTCAGGCTTGGGGTTACCACCAAGTACAACACAAAGAACCAGTCCTGTAGGCTTGGAGATGCCAACTGCCAAACAAGGACCTAATTTCACATAAGGACTGAACAGCCATCAGAAGGCGCAGTGGTGGGGCTGGAATTTAATGAAAGTCCACACTCAGAAGGGTCATCATTTAGTTGCGTGTTGCCAGAGATTTTTCTTAGTTGATTGCTTTGTCAAGAAATTTATTGTTGATTTGTTTGTTTCAGCTTTTTAATAGGAACAGGCTTTTCATTTGAGAAAGAGACACTGTGAAGTGTATGCAAAGGTCTGGAAAAATCAGCTTTTGCTCTGAGAATGATTAATCCTATGCAGCTGTTCTCCTGGACTATTTTCAAATGTGTTCAATAAACCTTAAAGATTTGTTACAGAGTGGTGACAGAATTATTTTGCTTGACTAACTTCACATTTTCATGAACTGTGAAAGCTTAAAATTTGAGAGAAGATAGCTTGTACTGATCTGGATGATTAATAGGCAAGAAAGTTTTAAATGCAGAGCACCACCAGCATTATAAGACACTAAACACCAGCACTCGTACTCACTCATCTCTTAGTTATTCCTGCCTCAGGAAGCTTATTTTCCAAGGACTGCTGCATACTTGCTCATTGTCCTCAGAACCTGTGCATTTCCTATCTCACAGGTGCAAAATTGTGCTCTTTTTACAGCTGTTTATGATCATGAGAGAAGGTAAAGAAGAGAGGTTGAATTAACACATTTTCTTGATATCACAATCCTTTTCAGCTTAGTTTAAACCCATCTTCCTAATTTTCAGTCACGTTCCTCCCAAAACAATTTCTAGATGTTTTCAATTAATTTATCATACTTGTTTCAGCTGTTTCCTTCTGCTAAGCTAGGCCCTAATTCAAAAGACCATTTAATTGTCTTTAAATTTAAACATGTTCTTAGGCTTTGTGAAAATCAATTTGTCATGGAAGCAACATTAACAGTTGTCATTCAGAAACGGACATAACCCCTTGTTTAAACTCTTTCCTCACTAGCGATGTCTTCCTGAATCAGTACTTCCATGTTATGGTCTAGCATTTTCAAGAGCACTCAAGTAATTTAGCAGACCAAGTGTTGTTCACTTGCAGGTTGGCATTTTTGAAAAATTATGCTGTTGCTGAATAAGGCTGGATTTGAGATGGTTTTGAAAAGCTTTTGCTGAATTGCAGCCTTATTCAGTTCACTTATTTCAGCATAGAAATATATAGTCCAAGCTTTTTATTTAATTCCAGCTCTCACATTTCTATTGGTAACCACCATAAGCCATCTGCTTCCACCAGCTTTGTCCCCTCCTTCCAAAACATAAACCTGCAGTTTACCCTGAAGAATATTGTCTAGCAGGGGATAAAAAAAGTAGCATTTATTTTAAACATTCCTTTAACTTGATGTCTTGGGACTGGGTTTCATCCTAACTGATGAACATCACAGCCTCTGACTGATAATATCCTTCCTGTTGTGAAACAGCCAGCACTGCATGGCAGCAGCCCACAGCAGTTCTCACTAGCGCACACCACTGTGAAGTGCTGCCTCCTCTGTTCTGTACGCTGCATCTCTGCCAGTATAATTCAATGTACCATCCTTCTTCCTTTTGTCCTCCTTTCTAGTGATGACCCTGTAAATAAGGCTAATGACATCAAATTTTTGTATAACAGACTCTGTTCTCTTCCAGGTCAGAGTCAGTGGTCGTTGTTCTTCATATCCATCACTTTTACGATGCTTTCCCAAACTTTTTGCCTTACTTTTGTGCTGCTTTCCTTGCCTCAGATTCTCCTGGCTGTCAGGACACAGGCAGAAAGTTACCTTCTGATTTCACCCCAGTATCTGTTCATTGAGCCTTTCCCATCCCTACCCTGCAAAGTCCATCAGTGAAATGCAGCCGGTAAAGGACGCGTAGTGAGAAGGAAGCATTCAAACTGCCCCTTTAGCTCTGGAGAGAACAGTTTTGACATTCCTGCACTTTTTATCATAAAGAAATTAAACTTTCTCATCTCCAAGCATCTATAAACTTTCCTAATTGAAAAATACTGGCAAAATTTAGGTCCTGGCACAATTCACTGGTGACTATGCATGCTGTATGCCCTACTTTTGTGCCAGGCTGATGGATCTCCTGCACTTACAAGTGCTTATTTTCACAAGCATGCTTAATTGCAGGAACATTTTATAACAACATATGTTTGATATCCAAGTTATCTACCTAATAATTTATATGCTGGAAGATGCCACTATCATGCAATCAGAGATTGGAAAATGATTTCATGAGGTGTAGGTAACCAAAGAACAGGAATTCAAATGACAAAATGCAGCTGTCTCAATAAGCTTAGAGCTTGAAAAATAATCACAGAAAAGTACTAGAGAACACACAGGTATGTTCAGCTCAAAAATTGACAGGTCCCACTAATCTCTTTACCCATTCCCAGAAAAGGACGAACAGTGCCTCATTTCTGATTTTTCCCTTAAAACTGAATTGCTACGTCTGTTTCGCAGCATCCTGTGGAAGAGTCCACTACATACCAAATGCACATGGAAGATGAAATGGTTCTGGAAAACAAAGAGGAGCAAAATTTTCCAGATGGTTACTTGATCAAAACCATTCACCATTTTGCAATGTGTTTAATCAAAAAATTAAAACAATTAAGAAAGCATTACAATTGAAATAATTAGATTATCTGTAAAACAATACTTTGCATTTAAGCGTATTCAATTCTCTAAATGTAATTAGAATACTTTTAAATTTTAAAATACCACAATTCTAAATTACATGACTATATTTTTGGACATGAAAAATGTTTCGTTTCCCCTCCCAAACACCTTTCTTTTCCATTTCACTGGAATGGCTTTGGGCTAGGATGAGTTGCCCTCTAGATGTTCCCATTTCTTTACTAGCCTTTGGAGAGATGAATCTTCTAAGCTAGACAAGATCTCAAGACACATATACAACATCAATAGGAAGAGAATTAAAACAAAGCAAAACTTTCTTCTCTTACATGATTCTCATTTCTCTAAATGGAAGTGCAATCTTGCTTCTCTATGGCGGAACAGCAAGTTCTTGGCACGGTATTCAATCGCATTGCTTGAAAACTTCGTGGTTAAACAAGATTTCATCTGGCGATGTAGCAAGGCTTACTCCGAACACTGAGACTTAGTTCTAGTGTGATCCCACCGTGAAATAAGAACTCCCAAAACAAAGAGCTGAACATCTGGGATAGCAATTTTTCAGCTATCGGAAGTTAAAATCTCCTGATGACACAACATTACTGACCGCTGAGTGGCAGTGTAAGGAAAACAAAGCCAAAAATAAACATAGTGAAAATCCATGTGGTCTTTCACTGAATCCGTATCACCACAGAAACCACCTGAACATTCAAACAAAATATCCCCATTAGGAGAGAGAATTTTATCAGAGAACACTCGCTGATGTACCATTCTGTATCCTGGCCATGTTAGCTGTTTACAGTATTTCATATATAAAGCATTTAGTAAGGATTCTGCATCTGTATATCAAATATGTATATCAAGTTTAAGAGAAGATTAGAAAATCCTTAGGTTTCTTTAAGAAAATTCAAAGAAAAGTTGTGATTTTCTGTCAGATTATATAGAACTGTGCCCTAAAAGCAGAAGGACTATAAATCAATTTGTCAGTAAGATGGCTATTGTTAAAACAACAACAAAAAACCCCTCACTGCATTCAATGTCAAGTGCATATTCAGAAAATAATGAAAAAACAACCTTCCTGAGGAAGGGTCTGGAATTGAGGAAAACCTACAAAATATATTGTGATCTACACAGCTCTAATAAGAATAATTGCCTAAAACAGTAACCTTGAGTTGCTTTCCAATAACACTCTGGGGAAAAAAAAAAAAAACAAAACCCAACAAGCTTTCTGAAACAGAGAACTCTATAAATACATGAAACAAAGCAAACTTCAAGGGAAAAAAAAAAAGGTCAAAAGAAAACTTCAACCAAGCTAATAGGTAAGTAAGTACTTGCACTAAGATTGATTTATGAGAGCCTGAAAAAGACATAATGGGCTACCATTCATAATCTAGTAACAGCTGCCTACCTACCTTTTAAGATCAACAGAAGTCAGAAAGAAAACAAAAACACACTGGGATGAAATACTAGTGTTACCAAAAAGATTTCACACACGATCTCCTGATTCCTCAGCTAGTGCACTTCCCTCTGCTCAGTAAATACTCCGCTGTTTTGAGGAATATGGGATAAGCAGCACAAGAGAAGCTTTAAAAATTGCACATGAAAACTAAGAAAATGTTTCTTATTTGCAAATAGCTAATTTGGAAAAAAAAGTAAAATGGGAAAGTGAGGAAGCGATGTTGCATTGCATTGCACTGCATGCAGAAAGGTGACAACAGATGGCTGGGTGCAATAGTCCATAGCCTAGAAAGATGAAAGCAACACAGAAGTCTCTTTCAAGATACAGTATATCTGCACAAAAGATGAATGCTTCCTCCCTCTATGCTGCTTCTTAAGATGTGGTTTCATCTTCAACTTAAACCCATCTGAACCCACACTCACGTCTCTATGCTCCTGCCCTTTTTTGTGTCACCACCAGCAATCATTGGTACGTGGCAAGTCAGACCAACTTGCTGATACAGCTGAAAGTTAATTTGTTTTCTTCCTCTTCTGCTGCCACACAACTGCTAGCACCAACACAGGGAAGGCAGTGCACAATCATTTCTGTGGATGAGAGGAGAAGATTGGATTGCCCTTTTCAGCAGCAGCTACAGGCTCTTAGGGTGATTTACGACAGTAAACCTGAGAAAGTAAGATCATAGAATAACCATGTTTCTATTCTTTCCTATTACTCCGAATTATGAGAAACCTGAAACACCCAGCTAGAAGAGCTGCAATGAAGTACACCGCAAGCCACCTAGCATCAGGAGGCAGTCTTCCAAGACAGGCAGCTCAGTGCATTCACAAACTTTCTGTGCAAAAAGTGCTGAATATTTGCTGTATTTCACTCTTTGGAGTTAATTAAGCAACAGACATAACAGGACATGAACCATGATGTAATAGTTTATGAATAGGGTGGTGTAAAACATGGAGCCAAATACAATTGATGCAATTAGGCAAAAGGTTAATAACACACAATTATCATGGAATAGCCTCTTAAGTGAAACTGGAAAAGGACACCATAAGAAAAAAAAAGAAGAAAAACCCAAATATTTGTCAGTCTGCCTGAGTGGGCTGTGCTGGGTTATTAGCATTGCTGACAGCTGACACTGTGCGCCGACACTGGGTATCTCCCCTCCGTAGTATCCAATGAGCTTGTGGCCTCTTGCCACATCGTACGATCTCTTCAGGTCTTATACACTAAAACGGATCAATCTGAATAACATTTGAATTATGTAAAAGCAACTCATGATTTCACTCATGAAAAAAAGCCTGAAGATGATGCCACCGGCCACAATGCAAGTTGGATTCCTGACTTTATACATGTACCTACAGACATGCCAGAAAAATACAGCAATAATATGAAGTATACCAAAACAATTGCCCCATTTCCCACTCCCCTACAACGCAGTTAAGGCCAGAAGAAGCTGAGCAGAGAAGTTAAATACAGCTGCGGAACAGGACAGATGAAAACTGCGCCTGGTTTGAGCTGAGGAGCAGAGAATGACTTTTGAATTTCCCCTTCGATTTTGACTTACATCCGACAAGGGTCACCAGACTGAAGGGACGAATTACACCCAAAACTTAAAAGCGGTTTATGCCGCTTGAGCCATTGCTCAGCCAAATCCTCCCTGTAGTTCAGGACAGACCATCAAACCCACCATGCAGTTACCCAGGGAGGCCAAACATCACCAAGCACATCACGGGGGCACCTGCATCCCCCCAGCTCGGCCTTCCGGGTTTGAGGGGTGGCCTCTCACCTCACTGGCACCACCACCATTGCCCCTGAGGAGAAGGCCAGCCCATTCCCACCTCAGGAGTATCTGCTGTGTTACTCTTTCCTGGGAAAACATCTATTTCTCTCCTTTACCTTAAAAGCTGCGTTTCCCTCCCCGGCACATGCGTCACGCTCGTGCTGCCCCTCTGGTGCCATCTGGCGCTGTGGGGGGGCTCCCCCCAACTGGGGGTTTCTGTTTTGCAGGATTCAGGCCCAACTTCTTCCCCACCTGGGCTGCCGCCCCCCGCCCCCACACACGGACACAACTGAATCAAATCCCGCCCTTCCTTCCTCCCTGCCGTTCACCTCCACCAGCTTTCCCTCCTCTGGAGAAAAAAACAGCCACCCCTCAAGCAAGGACAACACGCATTTGAGCCCTGGCCTGCAGCCCATCACCCCCTCCGGTCGGCGGCCCACAAACACGTTTACCCTCCGGGCGCCGGCGGGGCTGGGGGGGTGACGGCCCCCGCCATCACTGACCCAGCAGGCCTGTGGGGAAGCGCCGAGTGCCCCCGCCACAGCGGCCAGCTGGGCACGGAGCCAGGCGGGCTGTGCCGGCGGGTGGGGAGCTGCTGAGGTGGGGGAATCTAACTCCCTTTCCTAAATTTGAGTATCTACACACTGAATCTATACGGCCCGCTTTCCCCTTGCCACAGCCTTAAACTCCATTGTGATTTGGCCACTACCACAGAGCCGCCCTCCCACTAATACCTCCGAAGATGAGGACTATTATGTCAGGAAGTTTCCAGGCATGCCTCTCCTCAGGCAGGGCCTGAAACTCCATCTGTTTGGGACCCGAGGGCGGTTGTAGTAATATCAGAATTAAGTGGGGAGGAACCAGTCTCAGAATGGGAAGTACCCGCTCCTAAAATCGTCTTTCTGAGACCCTGCAACCGGAGGAAACAGGAATTTATCAACTGGACTAAGCCACTATCCCAGGGCTGTGGAATTTCCAACTTTGACAAGGATAAGATCACTAACAACTGGATTGACTGTTACAGGGGCATTCCCCACAGACAGCTCCGCACCGCGTTACAGCTGAGAGCTAAGGTCTACCCCACAAGAGAATTTCTAGCAAGGGGCAGACAAGAGACTCAGATTAAATCGCCTGGCTCCTCCAGGCCGCACCACCCCGCACTGCCGCTCCGGGGGCTTGCTGCCTCCAGCACCTTCACAAGCCCCGATTTCAAGCTATGACTTCTCCTCATCGTTTCAGACATTTTCAGCTGAAAGACTCGCCCAGACATGGCTGCTGTACAGTTTGAGCTTGGCCAGTCTGTGTCGCTCCGCCTTAGGGCTGCATTGACTCCGTATTTTGTAGTCTAGAAATATACCCAAGGGGAAAAGGGTGCAGCTCACGTTTGTTGCCAATGTAACAGACCTGAGAATAAGGCGAGTACAACCTAAAAACGGACCTAGAAATGGGGTTGTATCGAGCCCTCATGGGACTTCACCCAGAGCCCTATCAACAGCTGTGGTGGTCTCTGCCCAAGAAAGGGCCGTGAAGGGAGGAGACTCCCTCGCGCAGGGAGGACGTCTGAACAGCACGGCCTGTGAGCAAGGCAGCGGATGGGCGAGGGGACGCTGCCGCTGTCTGTAACCACACCGTGGGAAAGTGAGACAGAAGAACAGTCACTCTTTGGCCTAGAAACAAAGGGAGCGTAGACTGAGTATGAATGCATTTTGTAAGTTTTAAAACAAACACAGTTCTTATGGAACAGCATTTTGCTATACGACACGGAGGCAGAAACCAAAAATTCACCAGAGATGGAGCTCTGTAAATTTATGGGTGGTGCCTAGATAGCTGAAGGCTTTACCTACTGACCCGTCACACTTCAATGATTTTTTTGCATCATCAAGTGAAAGAAACAAAATATAAAATGCAGAACTAAGCAGAAACTTTAAGACAGAAAAGACAGAGGTACTTTTTAAGCTTATCCCCAAAGAGTTGAAGACCAGTCTCTTTAAGAGGAAGTAAGGATAATGACAGCTTTTGTTTGGTTTTGCATTTCCTGATCTGTTTTAGATAGTGGTTATATCTGACTGGAAATAAATTAAATGATAACATGAGAGTGCTAATACAGAAGGGCAGGGAGCAACCAGGATCTTTCAGAGTCAAGCTTTGCTTGTAGCTGCTGTGAAGAAGCGTACGATCACAAGCCCACCTTGGTCTCCTCCTGCCTCCCACTACGGCAGGCAGGAATGAGTGCTCGCCAGCGAGCTTGCAGCCGGCTGACATACAGTGATTCACAAAGCATTGCTCCCCGAGCCCTCCCTCATCACCTGTGCTGAGCCAAACTTCATCTGGCCGAGCATATTTTCAATTTGTGCTGCTAACAAAGCATCTGGTAACCCTGCCAAGGTGCTAAAACATATAACCTTCCTTTCTGAACAGATACATGTGAGGCTGCCAAGCTGTAAGAACTAGGCATCTCCCGAGAACCTGTGTGCACAGAAGTCAGTCATAGCATCCTAGCAGTAAACTCATATAGTGCCTTGATACAGTGTCATTACTATAAATCCGTTAGCATGGTAGGATCAGCCTCTGTAGGAACAAGAAACTGATGCTTAATGGAAGCTACCCCAGCAGTGCTTTGAAACCTCAAGTACCTCATTATCATGTTAACCAGCCATCCTTTTATCTTTCAAAGTACTTTTGGGGCACCAAAGGTTGGTAGACCTTTAGAAAAACTGTTTTTACCTATTAATTCCTTGGAAATAGTGACTGTGTATAAACACCTTTACATGCAGGAGTGGCCAAGGTACAGGTTTGAGCCAGGTACAAAAAGTCTGTGGCAAAACTAGAAAGTGAAACTTGCCTCATTGAGTTTTTTGCAAGCGATTATGTTTTCTATATGACATGCATTGCAGGAACTGCAGAAGAGTTTCTTCTAGACTGAAAAATCTGTGAAAACATCTGATTTCTTTCCCCCTTCTATTCCCATGTGGGTGCTATGGAAAAAACCTGTTCTCAAGAAAATCTTAATCATTTTTCCCCCCCTTTACCAGCAAGGGCAAGCAGCACAGCTTGCCAAAGAAACACAAATTTTCTTTGCATTGCTTAATATGTATTGTAGATAACGATGTTCTGGGACCTTCTTGCTCTGCTTGCGCTGCAGAGACAGAGCAAACATCTGGCACAGGGACCTCGGGAGCGCTACAGGTGGCCAAGAGCAGCTTCGCTTGCCTAGAATTTCTTGAGTTAGGAACCACTGACAGCTGAAAATCTGCTTTGAGTTTGACAGAAGAACTCAGAGACGTGTGCTGGAGCTGTGTTTCTCATGCATTGCTTTGCAATTCCTATAAAGACTGAAATTGGACTTTTGATCCAACTTAGCCTGCCAAGACATGTAGGTTTTGTGATGTGAAGGACCCATCTCTGCAATTTATAAATTCTGGTTTATTTGCATTCTCCTTACCATTCCACACCTCTTCTGCTAATACAGGGAGTAGCACTTCCAGGTAAACCTGGAGGCCACAGTTTTGTACTGCTTCCTTGCAGAAAAGGATTAGAGCAAAGGAGTTTCTCCAGAACAAAAGAAAACATACCATTGTGAAATAACTTATAAATTCCAGGAACTGACAGCATAAGAGAGGAACACAGAGGGCATACCTCTGTGCCAGGAGACACAGTTTCTGACTAAAAGAAAAGTGAAAAAAATTCTGCAATTTTAAATAAAGCTTTGGTACACAGGGCATCTTAAACACTCCAGCCTAAACTAATAAAAAATGTCCCCTATTCATAGTTGATGATGGGAAGGAAAGTAAAGCCTGGAAATACACCTAAGTTTTCATTTGTTTTGTCTGCCTCTATACGACTTTCGCGCTACCCAAAGTGATGAGTAACTTTTTAGAAACACTTGCTAAACCCATGGAAGGGCTGCTTTCAGTATTGCATGTTCTAATGAACAACCATAAATCTAGAAGTACCTCCCAGATGAACTTCTGGAACAGGTTCTGGAGACTTCATGAAGTTAGAAATTACCTCTAGTCACAAGGACCTGTAGACAGAGGGCTCCCATTTCCATTAGAGACCAACAGAGAGAGCTTTCAGCCAAGAAACATAGTCACAGGTTGATGGTGTTGGCCTACGCAGGCCAAGGGAAGCCAAGACTTCAGACTGTGCTTTAGCAGGAACAAGACTGCTATGTAGAAAAATGCCTTTAACTGACTGTTTTTAAATCTGTGGGCAAACCAGGGAGTTGTGTGACAAGCAAGCTGGAAATATTTGGTTGGGATGGCTGGCAGAATAGAAAATAAAACTATTGCACTGAAATTGCAAGTTCATTGTTAGCCTTTTCACTGGTAAAAACAGAAAAGGAGCCATTTTGCTTTGTCTGCTTTTTCTTCCTCTGCACTGTATTTAGAAGAGAGCTTTGGAAGTCTTTTTTCTTCTTTTTACTCCATTATAGAAATTCACAGCAAGCTCCTACCACGTTTTTCCATGAGACTGGAGTATATGTAGGCCTAGGAAAACATTCAAAAGGGAGCTCTGTGCAAACAGCAGAGAATTTAAATTCTCAGAACTCATTTATCTTTGTTTTCTTTAAACAGGAAAATCATGAAGGGGAAAGATCTTGATTAAATATATGACATCTGCTCTTTTTAGTTATCTTCTATGTAGAAGCGATGGTGTGAATGTAGGCATGATTACTGCAGGATATAAACAGGAGCAAATTTACAAAGATAATATCTTTAATGAGACTAATGCTATGCTCTAAAAACCAGACCAGCTTTCAGGATATGCAGGCTGAAGCTTTGATCCTCAAAGCAAAATACAACTTGAAACTAGTGATACAAGTTTAACTTAACGCAAGTTAATCAATTATATCATCAAAGAAGTTTGTACCTGCAACTATGGAGGGGGAAGAATATTAAAAAGAAACAACTCAGTAAGTCATTAGTTGCTCTTAGAGAGGGGAAAGGCGGCTTCGTCAGAAAACAGAGGAATTGCTGGTGGTTCAGGAATGTGAAAAATTATAATAGGGCACAGAACCAATATATTTATTGACGCTAAAATTTCTGTGTAGCAGAATCAAGTTTAATCAGTTCTTAATCTGAATTTAACTTTGAAAATTGGCATTTGTATTTCAGTGGAGAAGAAGAATTTCTGTGCCTGAAAGCATCTCTTCTTTTGCATTTCAATCAGTTGGTCTCATAAAAGACGTCATTTCTCCCTCTGGATTCCTTAATTATAGCAAAATTATACCACAAAAACATATAGGTTCAGTAAGGAAACTCACAAAAGAAAGAAGAGTACTTTAATATTTCTACAAGTAAATTCCAAAACCAGAAAGCAAACGAAAATTTAAAGCCTTAATTAAAAATCAAAGAAATAAAAAGAGGGCATGATTTAATGTGTCCTTCCTTTTTCCAAGTCAAAAAGTTCCCTGATCCAAAAGGCTAGTATTTCAAAATGATTAGGAGTATCTCCTTATGCTCAATGAGATGCACATGTTTAGAAGATAAATGTTTAGGAGATATTTCTGGAGAGACAAAGTTTTTGAAAAAAAAAAAAATCACTCATTTCAGCTTTCAGTGCAGAAGACACAACATCCTAGAAGAGCTTTGTATCACTGCTGTCCATTTATCACCCGTTATTTGACAACTAAAAACTTTTGTTTCCACTTCTGTGGGGGTTGGAAATACCAAGTAATGCAAGAAGACAGGCTCTCCAGATCTCTATTTTCCAGCTCGGATTCAGCAGGAAGCTGGAGGTCATGGATCTCAGAGAGCAGGAAGTTTCTGAATTACAACTACAGATTTATTAATTTTATTTTTATGTCAGAGTGATCATTGATACTAAAGTTCTGTATAACATTCCTTAATGGGGGCGAGTTAAAGATCTGAGAGAAACTAAAGTGTGGAGTTTTAAACCTCCACAATAAGCAGCTCTATTATTGAAATTCGTATTTATTCCAATCTTCTGCAATCCTCTTGAGATAGCTCGAAGAACTTTGATCTAAAACAAATTCTTACTTGAAATACTGCTGATCCTTCTGAGAAGACAAATTAAACTAAGCTCACTGAAAGTTAAAGCACCCACAGTGGTTCTCCCAGAGTGAGGTCCCAGTAGAAGAGCCAAGAGTAGTTGCATATAACAGGCAGACAAGATGCACAAGATGAAAGGCATGTTAGCTGCAAACTGTAAACTAGCAGTGGTCTCTTGTGTATATGTGCAGAATGAGGCCATTTGGGGGCACTGGACTTAACTGGACAGTTATTAAATTAAAAAAAAATGAGGTCAGTTCAACAGAAAGCCATTAACACGATGTGTCTCAACATGCTTTTGAGTAGGCTCTTGCGGTCATGAACAGTTAAGTTCAACAGTAAAGATGCTCTCCCCAATGCGGATGGTGAGGAAAGGAATGAAATTACAAGGTAGAAAAATCAAAATAAACAAAAAGAAACATTTTCCTTTAGACATGGCATGGCACACACTGCTACTGGAAAATATCAAACATTTTACAAGAAATTGTATTTTCATGAAGCTTAGCTTGGGATACACAGTCTGATTCCCAAATACCAGCAAGGCAAAAAATGCAGTAAGATTAAAAACAATGAATAAATTAATTGGATGTTTTTATTTGTATCATGAAAACTTAGGGACAAAGAAAAATTGGAAAAACTAAGAAGCCATGTTTCAGGGCTTACATCAGTCTTTATCATAGACTAGGAGGCAGCTGGTGGATTAAACTGCATCTGTCTACAAAAGAGATCCAACTCTTCCACCTAAAGGGTAACGTACTGGCTGTTATCCGAGTTCCTGCATTAGACCCACAGAAACTAAACTGGGTTATGGGCAACATTTGTTTCCTGCAGACAAAGCCATTTACACTGTGGTGCAAGTTTTCTGAAAGAGCCAAGTATGATGTTGTCCACAGTTCAGTACTGTTACCCATGAGTTAGGCAAGACTAGCAACGAGCCTGCTCCTACATAACAACTGTCATGGAAAGAGAAGTCCTTGTTCTGCTATGCCAGCCACAAATAAACCAACAAGTTTGTAGCTATTTGGTACCAGTGGCTATGCAACTGGAGATGTTGTCCACAATGTGTATCTGCATTACAGCAGCACCGCAGAAGTAATTAGAGCATTAGATATAAAACAACAGTCCTACAAAGGAATTAGAAACTACACAGACACCAGCTATAAAAGATGGAAGAAAATGACTGTTGTTTTGGATGTACAGAAGGAAATGATAAAAAACCACCAAAACAAAACAGCAAATCATCAAGGTGATAAGAGTTTCTGGCAGAATCTGGATTTCAACTTAGATCTTCTGAGGCCAATTTAATACTCAAAACATCCTTTCCTTTTTTAGAAGGCTTTTTCCAATGGAGGTTTATTTATGCAATTAGATGGTATGACTTGGGAAACATTTTAATAGCAGCAGCACTGACGCCAGGCTATGTTTACCCAGGTAACTTAATTTGTGGGGGAGTTTGGTTTTGGTTTGTTCCATCTCTAGACAAGCCCTGATAGAATCCTTAGCTCAGGAGGATCCATATCCTATTAATTCCTAAGAATGACATGCAGTTAAAATTTATCTATAAATAAGGTAAAACTCCAGTCCCCAAAATAATGCCACAAGTACCTTCAGTGTGCTTGAAAAGTCACTTTCAAACATGTATGTTGAAATTCTGGCCCCACGCCTTACAGTTGTTCACATTTTGCTACATGAGAAGCCATGCACTTGCCAAACCGATTTTCTTAGTGAAGAGAAAAAAGGCTGAAGCATTTTGCCATTAAAAACATGCATTAGTTTCACAGGTATGTGTGCAGCAGTTACTTGTGTCTCTGTTAATAAAGTCTTAAGTGTAATGAATAAAATCTTTATTTGTTAAAAGACTACCTTTTCAAGTGGAGCTGGCAATTTGAATAACCTTATTTAATACCTTTTTCTTTTTTAAAAAATAAATATGGAGGAAACTGATCCAGGCACCACTGAACAGATGCCAACCTCACCTAAGTGCCTCTATAATGATGGCTTATGACTGGTAGTTGAAACTGTCAGTAGAATTCGTTGTACATGAGGACTGTCAGAAACATCAGCTCATTGCTGTGTTTTGTTTGCTTTTCCTTAGAAGTCTGAAGACACCTGCCGTTTGTGCTGTAGCTTTCAAAAGTCAAAGAAACAATATATTAAAATCCAAGAACATAGCTGTCTCAACTGTAAGTACCCCCTAACATGTTAAAGTTATTAAAAACATGAGCTCTACTTCTACATCCACTGTCACCTGGAGAGATTAGAGGCTATATAACTTACAAATTTTCGCAGCTACAGCTGATACTACTTGTCTCCCTGCTGCTTGGCACAGTGAACTACCCCACACTGGGCTCCGTTCTGCCAATTACTGGACTTCCATTTGGCTAGTATTTAAGCTAGTCTGGGTACCCCCATACGTTACTACAGTCATAGCAATAATGACAGAGCAGCTGTGCTCTTTGCCTAGAAGTTAATTCATTAAGTTCCAACAGGACAGTTGGGAATAGGGTGCTACTTCATACGACAGCAGAGCCCAGAGTCCTTCAGAAGCTTTTGAAGCACATGCAGTCAGTGGGAGAGCTTTGGGATGTTAAGGCTGTGCAGCAAGAGTTTAGTGGGGAAAAAGATGCTAATGCTTAAACATCAACACTAAACACCTGGTGGCAGTGGAAGCATGAACAACTTTTCTTTCTTCCCGCCTGAATTTACCTGTACGCTATAGCAGGTCTAAAAAAAGAAAAGAAGGTAAACCCTTAGGGAAATGCTATTTTCTAGTGCTCTGGTCCTTTGTTCTCTGCCCCCACCATAGTACATTAAAATTTGCTTTAATATACCTTGAGTAGGGTGTTCTGCTTTGTAGCAGATGCTTCAAAACATTTTTATTTTCAACACTGCCTGCAGAACACACTGCAGTTCTCCTCTGAAGGAACAGTTGCAATCTCAAGGAAAAAAACAAGCGGGGGTGCGGGGAATCAGGCTGATGTGTGTTGTATATTTCTCATGGTTCTATGTCTATAAAGAACATTTCCCAAGGAGGGAGTTTTTCTGGTGTCTTTTTGAATCAAGCAAACAAAGGATTTCCACTTCACGATCACCAGACATTCTTTTGTGAGATAAACAGGAATGAATAAAGATCCTACATTCCTTTAAGTATACAGAATAAAAACCACTGTGAGATTTTAAAGGTTTATAAACTAAAAAGCTTTTGAAAATCATCATCAAGGAGCCAAAAAGTCTAGCTTCCCCTTTGAATATCGCTCTCAGCCTCAACTAGATGCATTTTTCCGTTCAACTTTCTCACAACATTTACCTAGCTACACTTGCCAGCATGTTTTGCCAAATTAGAAAAACTGCTGCAGAAACCATCTGCTTGACTTTGCTTACATATAATAAAGTGTCACTCAATACAATGTATTGGAAATGTTTGGAGATCTTTACATGGGAACCAAAAGCAGCAGTGCTGACTCAGGCAGATCTCCCGCTGATGTCAGTGGGAATTGTACCTGAATGAGTACTGCTGGATCTGATACAAAGCTTGCTGCGTAGTGATTGCCGCTGACTGACGTGAGAACATATGGTTATAGTTTAACAATACCAACTGTAACGGAGATGAGAAGGAGATTTTATAGCATTTCTGGCTTGCTGCTCTTTTATAACTATCAGAAACACTCGAATGATTCGTACGTATCTGCTTCTGTAACAGTTTTTCCCAGCTTCAAGTGAACACTGAGAAACTTGGAAAGTTAGATCCTACCTCAACAGGAACAGTTTGAGTCAATCTGTTGAGATAAAAACTTGAAGACCAGAAAGACTACATATGAAGTCTAAAATAAGACTTCACAATTTCTCTACAGATTGTATTACATTACCTCTGGATGAGAATGCAGACATTTCAATACATTTGCCTTGGTCCAATCTGAAGCAGAAAAAAAGCCTTCACAGCACTGACTTTGTCAGCCTAGTAGTAGGGACGTGTCTATAACAGCTGCTATACCGAAGGACATGGACTTCTCAAATTTGACCCCAAATTTAGGTGTTATAAAATTACAGCTTTAGTAAGTCTAAAAGCTAAGGGCGGTCCAAAACATCACTGAGGTTATAGCACTTGTGAATCGTGATCACAAACGCAGCACCTCTAGATGGCTAAATCAAGCCCCCCCCCCCGCCCCAAGAATTGCAGAAGGATGAAGAACGGCAATACTGAGAAAATAATGCAGAGAAGCTATGATGCATGTATCCACAAGTCTTAACCACAGTTTTAACAGAAGGGATTCTGCACCTTCAACACTTCCTAGGAAGGGGCCGTATTAGAGATCCAAATACCAAAGAGTAGGTGAAATACTTCCTATTGCAACCCACTAATTAGCATGCACCCATCACAAAGGTTGCAATTTGGTTGCAGCTCCCAGGCATGTGCCCTTTTCCTTTAAATTCTACAATAAAGACTCATGTGTTTTGCTCTGAAGAGCTTCTATTAGCCTTAGTTTACCAGCCATGGGAACACTTCCAGGTCATGTCTAGAAAAACTATACTCCTTTTCCTCGGACACAGGGACACAAAGCTGAAAACCATCACATCTATTGTCTATGTTTCTTCATGTGGTGAGAGCCAAAAGTGGGTGGAAATTAAAGAGACAGAAGCAAGAGAGATCTTACTGCAAATCTCAAAGTAGTACAGCTTTATAGTAAGCAATCATCCTCTCTGTTAAATATGCCTGAAAGTGGTCTTCTGGATAGGTATCTTGCTGCATTTAGGCTTCCAGGATAGAAAGGCTGAGAAGTTTCAACTGCATTGGTTGAAGAATGATCATAACTTAGTGTTTGACCTCTGTTTTGGGCAAAATCCAATGCATCAACACCTTATAAATTCACTCCTGACGCAGACAGTAAACAATGTTTGCACTGCTGTAAAGTAAGCCTTGAGAATCGATGTGAGGAACATACCACCCAGGCTGGAGTTCAACAACAGAGAGGAGACTCTTTTTTTGGTACATTTTGTGAGGAGGTACTCTGACTACTTGCTTAGCCTCAATGCTTGGCCCATTCTTAGCAATACAGATGGGCACTCTGGTTTCCCTATACGCCCTCTTGGAAAAGAATCTATTTGCAAAGGGATGGTTAGCAGGAAAACTGAAGTATCGTTAATATTTTCCATGGTATATCCTCCTTACTAGACTTCTGTGGACCAAGAAAACTATATCAAAAAGACTTTGACACCTGAAAACAGGGCCCTAATTCCCACATGAAGGGATGTATCTACCATCCACAGCATCACAACACTCAACTAGGGAACAGTAAAAGAATAAAATTATAATTCCTGTAAAACTAGCACTCCTGGAAGGCAACTAAGTGTTAGAAAAGAATGTTTGAAAGTTAAAATAAGGACATCTGGTTTAGAGGAATCATCACAGAAAGGGCACCAACTGAAATTCCAATCCAACTGTAAAATAACTAGGTTAATTAACATACAGAGGCACCATTAATTTGTTTCATGATATCAGTTCCCACTTCACTGTCACATGAAAAAGCTGTCAGCCTGGATCAAGTTAAAGAACAGAGAAGGCAACACTTAATGCTTGTGTCACTGCAGTTATTCAAAGGAACACGAAGTCTAGTTACACACAGTAAAAGACTAATTTTAGGAAATGCTTACCTAAAATGGACTTCAGTGGTGGAAAAATAACTTCTACCAGGATTACTATGCCACTCCTTAACAGCTGCTTACCTTGCTTATGAAAGAACACTCGACACAGCTACATTTTGCCTTTCGGGTGAGTTATTACACCTTTATATCTCCTTCTTCCTACATACCTATTGAGACAAAAGGTTTAGATTAAACAAAGCAAGTGGGAAAAGTAAGAGATACAGATCACAGCTGTAATTTCTTCCCCTTTACAGGATTAAGGTAAGGAATACAGTACGTACCTCACGCCTTAAGTGAAAGCAAGTCCGAAAGTAAGTTGATGCTGAAGCAAGCATCAACTTACACAGTTAAGCCCAGAGAAGCAATTACTTGTTATTTAATTTTTGACATTCCTGTGTTACCTTGCCCTTGTTGCTTCCACTCTTGCTCGTGGTGGTGTATCTTGTTTATCTCATGTTTCTCTTTTCCAGCTGAAACTGTAATTCTGTTCCCTGGGGTGACTGAGAGAAGGGCAACCATCTGCAGTTCAGTGGTTTTGCCTGTATCATCAGTGCACAACGGTCAAACTTCAACCTACCTCAAAAGCATGGAGTCTCAAAGTGCAACTTAGCACAAAACCGAGGTTTTGTTTAGACGAATCTGGCCAGAATTGTGTTAAAAGCAAGAATACAGCTATATTCAGAGTGAGTGGGATAAATTGGGAACAGGACATTACATTGCCTGCAATGTCACTCGCACGTGAACCCAAAGCAGCAATTCCAAAGGAGTGCTGAACAGAAACATTTGCAAAGCTGCAGGAGGAACGGAACTTCAACTCTGTATGCAGTGCTATGTTACTTAACACTTCATCAAAGGAGACATGAGTTTTATTTTGGACAGTAGACTTTATTAGAAATTTTCTCCTCATTCATCAGTAAATTCACATTAAAATATGCTGAAGGCAGCTCAGTCTAAACATTTGACATCCTGCCATAACAACAACTTCCAGTTTAAAAACTAGATAACTGATCAGGCAGATAACTTGAAACATGTAAGAAATGCAAATAGAAAGCAGCATCTTAAAAATGGGATGAGCCTGAAAAATTAATACATTTCAGGTGGAGTTGGGGAAAAAAACAAAATCAGTCACCCCAAGATGGGAAACAGTTAAATGAGAACTCCACAGACTCTAAACAGATAAATAAACATTATAACCACGCATACATTAAAAAGAGAACCAAGTACTTAGAGTTCATACCACATAAAAATTATAAATTTGTTCAAATAAAAAAGTGACAAGCTTTCTAAAATATGAATATCCTAAATTCTTGAGATAGTGAAAATTTTGTTATAAACTGCAGAACTTTGGAGGGACTAGATTTGGTCTTGAAAACAACGGGCTGCATCTTACTGTTACCATGTCCAAAACATGATCTTTCTGACACATATATCAGTTTTTTCCTCTAGTGTTTTTAAATCACATACTTTTCTTCTAGACAGTAATCTGCTTTATTTTAAATGTTAGAACTTTTAGATATTATAGGCCTGATTATGTTGAGTGCTGAACAATCAAAGCTCTCAACAACTCTGGATAACAAAGGCAAGGTTTAAATATTTTTCAAAAGTTACTGTCAAGATTTTTCCTTCGCTAATTTATTTTTATCTATTGGGGTGAGGTGTAGGAGAGAGAAAGAAGGGGGGGAAAAAAAAAAAATCACATTATTGAAGAACGCTCTGTCCTGCATGACAGTGGATCTTGCAGGTCAGATTTTCTATTGGCATTTACCAGAGGCAACAAAGATAAACCAATATGTGACAGATGAGAATAATAGCCTTCAGGACTGTAAACACAACAGGCAACAGATAATACACGAATCTCAATCAAATCAATGTTTTCACATTCTTTAGTAGTCCCCCACAGTGATCTGCTTTCACTGGTTCAGAAAAAAATATATATTAAAAATTAAATAACACTTAAGTGTCCATCACGAAGATTTCTATTTTGCTGTAAACAATTTTCTGCCATTTGCATTGATGTAGTCCAATGTGAGGCCAGAGGGTTCTAGACGTCTTATTGGTACTGTAAATAATTTTTCAGAGACAGAGGCAAAGGTAGAATTTCTATGTCATGCAGGCGGTCTCTGCCAAGAGCAAAACGAATTGATCTTCGGCACAAGTCCATTAAAGGCAGGGGTTCCGCTGAAAAAAATAGAAGAAAAATAATAGAGTTAATTTTTCAGCATCTCCATTTATGGACAATGTTTTATTTATTAACATAGATTCTGTATTGTATTAAACGGTCATAAAGATAGTAGTGGTATTGTGAAAACCCTGACAACCATGAGGCAATTAAGATAATCAATAAAAGCAAAGACAGAATTCTGTGCATTTCACCCATAAGAAGTGACTGCAAGGTTTCAGATGGAGCTTCCTTATCTGTAAGGCTTAAAATAATAATGCAAAACCACTCTTCAGGCTTACTGACTTGCAGCATAAGAAGTTATTACATTTCCAGATTTCTAACAAGACAGAGAGCTTATACTCTGTTTATAACACAACATTCATCATGTTGTGTTAACGTGAACTACACTGGCAACTTCTGACCTTTACACACCAGTTTCTTCTGCATCTTCAGAACTGGAAATGGTACTTAAGGGTAATCAAAGTTCCCAGCAAACACTGGTTTTCCTGCAACACTCTCTTAGCCTTTCTTTCTAGGAAGTTCATTGGAAGCAAAAATGTAAACAAAACACCCTCAAAACTCTAGAGGAAATTTAACCTTTTCCTCTATGAATAAATTAGGGGTGGAGGATTCAGCTGACTAGAAGGCAGGGTGGGTCTGTATTTTCATATGTATACACACAAACACCCCCAAAATATACAAACATCTGTAGATGCTGTTAGTTTAATTTAACAGAAGTGAATTAAGTATCTGTCATAAATGCCTGGCTGATAGCACTTCAGATTGGAGACCCAAACACAGTGATCTGCAGCACCTCACACCATGTCTCCCTATATCCCCATCCTGCCCTGCAAGACTCACGTAGAATTGCAGGAACATCATAGCATTTCCATCCAATAGTAGCATGAACGACCTCTGCGATTGCAGGGTTTGCAATGGAAATCTTTTTGCAGCAGGAAATGGAATAAAGCTGTAAAGTCTTTAACCAATTACAGCTATCTTCAAGAACAGCTTTAATCAGATGGATTTCATTGCACGTGTTGGTTTAAAAGGGTAAGAGCTTGAAAGACTACAGGAAACTCTTCCTCTTTATGTGATAAAACAGTAGTAGCCTTTAAAACCTTACTAGTACTTTCAAATGGAGAAAAAAAAATAATGTCATGTGCCCATATTATAGATAACCTTTTATAAACTTGACAGATTACTTACAAGTGCTCAACATTGTACAGCACTCTGGTTTTATCAGGAGTTCTTTTACGTGCCACATATAGATTTACACAAACTACATTAATCTACCAATCCTTTAGCTAATACTATTTTAAAACCTACTTGGAAAAAATCATTACAAAGCACAAAATATCCAATTTAAGGATTGGTTTTATATGCTATAATTGTCTGCTCTGGTGACACACCACTGACTTAATGGATTTTCCATCAGTTATCCCAGCATCACATTTGATTTGTATAGTCCACGGTTCACTATGGTGTTTCCCAAAAGCATCTAGGGAAAAAGCTTAGAAAGCATTCTGTCGTATGCTGAAAGACTAAATATCTTATTTAACTTTATAACCACTTCAGTGACTTGGATATGGAGTCTACTTCTCCTTAAAAATCCACTTCATCTATAATCTTGGCTATTAAAAGATCAAAAAATAAGAGCCCACACATTCCAGTAATAAAGTAATATTTTCTATACATTGGTGATCTTAGTTTTTATTTTGAATTATGAACGTTAAATCTTAAGGGATGAAGCTGTAAAATTCATTAACCAGGATTAATAAGTAGGAGCAAAAATAGCTCATGAGTTCCAAGACACAGAATACAACACATCTTACAAGTCTTACACCATAAACAACAATTTTCTGAGTATCTTCCCAGAATCCCTGCGGTCCCATTAAGAAGATGTAAAATAAAGACTACAAGTGTTTAAAGCCATTAACTGACCATGTGGTCTCTTTTTTTCCCTAGACAAAGGAATATGTAAAACGTAGCCATCTGTGCAGCCAGGCAGAGTTAATCCTAAACTTCAAAACACAATTTAAGGAAAGGTTAAAATATTTTTCAAGCTTGAAATGCTAAATGAATGTCTCCTGTCTCACTTCTACAGGGAATTTTCAAATGCTAAAGAAAATGCCCCCAAGTGTTTGCAACAGCTGCTAAATTACACATACTGAATGTGGTTTTGCAACTTGAAAATTTAACTATACTCTTTTTATTCTCCCTTCTATCCAACAGCAGTTCAAACCTACAACAAAATTAGAAGAGGTTTGTCCTACAATACTAAGTAAAAGTTATATTTTTCTGGGGTGCTAGCTGTAAGAACTTGATGAAAAATTGTAATAATAGGATTTTAAGTAAAAACTTTTGGCAGCTATGAATAGTCCTAAACGATCAAAAAGTAAATTCAGGAAAACAAATCACTTTGGGTTTCAAAATAGTTTATGGGATAAATGTAAAACTGTTTAAAATTAAAGACCGACAATTTTCAGACAGTGTAACTCAACAGAACCATTATTAAACATTTGGTATGCACCTTAATGCAAGCACTCTCCCATCCACCACAGCTCACATTTTTACTACATATTTTACAAACGAGGATCATGTGGAAAAAAGTTTGGGTTTTAAGAAGCACAAGTTCAGTTCTGAAAATTGGGCGAGTTTCAAGGGGAGGCATTTGTAGTCATATGGGGAAGCGGCAGAAGAAAGCTTGTATAAGGACTGTGCAGACCTTTGATCCTGTGCTGTACGGCAGCTGGGAGCGCGTCTCGACTCTGGCATCTGGGTGCACCCCTCAGCCGCACCCTGCCCTGAAGCTGAGAAGACAGACTCAGCTGTGCACCCTTCTCCAGCACACCAGGTCCTGGGCTAGATGGGTGCCACCGTGTTCCCCACCATGTTCCCGCCTTGGGAACTGGCAGAGCAAAGGCATGCCAGAGTGCCACTGCCCGCCAGTCTAGACATCAGCGAGTGGTAATTTCAGAGATGCTTTAATGTTCATCAGGTGCCAGTATCTGGCGTACAGCCTGGCTGCCAACATCTGGCATTCACGCTGGTGCCAAGCCCAGGCTCTGCCGCGCCCCCATCGCAGCTCCGAGGATTCACCAGTTGCGAGGCTTTCCTGCGCTGGAGCTTGGGGAGAGGGAATTGGGATGATGTCAGCACAGCACAGCATGCCGGCGAGGAAATGGACTGCTGCAAAGCGGTTGCTCATCATCTGCTGTAATGGCTGAACCGCCTCTTTCACACACATGCAAACACCAGAAGTGCTTCAGGTTTTCACAGAAATTCAGTCAGAAATAAGTGTGTCACAAGTAACCCAGTCCTTTCAGAAAGGAAAGTTCGACCACCCTGAGTATATATTGCTACGCGCCCCACCTAAAACACCCATACAGACTTGATTTACGCAAACACTCAATAGCGCGTTCAAATGTTCAAAACAGTATTTCCAAAATGGTATTTCCATTTATCATAGAACCATAGAATGGTTTGGGTTGGAAGGGACCTTAAAGATCACCTAGTTCCAACCCCCCTGCCATGGGCAGGGACACCTTCCACTAGACCAGGTTGCTCAAAGCCCCATCCAACCTGGCCTTGAACACTTCCAGGGATGGGGCATCCACAACTTCTCTGGGCAACCTGTTCCAGTGCCTCACCACCCTCATAGTGAAGAATTTCTTCCTTATAGCTAATCTAAATCCACCTAAATCTAACCTAAATCTTTGACACTAAAAAGATTATTGATATCATACAAATAATGCTGAGAAGAGAATATTCTAATGACGCAAGAGATGGGGAGATGAATACTCTGAAGCCACGTGGACATCTGTAAATTTGGCGAGTGAAAGTCTTTCTTTCACAACAGTAAATATTTACCTTTGAAAAACTTTTACATTCAGGGATATTAACTAGTTGACGTCCCTAGCAAGGGCAAAAAATGACAAATCGGAATATCACACTATTTAGTACACCTAATATGCATTATTTTTTATCCTTTCTTTAAACAAGTGCTGTATTTTTTGAATAACCCACCACAGAATGGAACTGGAACATTCAAGCCCCCCAGAAGAACATGAACCAGCCATTTTGCTAAAGTTATGTGAACTCCAGTAATGCTCTTGCCATTAGAAAAAGGAGGAATGAATTGCTGAGCTGGAATGCAAAATTGTAAAGAAAACATGATTCACAAGAATGGCTCTTTGTATTAAATTTCCAACCAGGCTAAGAAATTCAGAGCAAGACACTGCAGGGCAAGGGAGCAAGCTTTGCACAGGAAACCCAGCGCTTCCTCTCAGGCTCCAGCAGAGCTCAGAGAAACGTGCGGCTGCAGCTTGTCGGGTAACACACGCGCTGAGCCTCGGGCCAACTCCGTCACCTTCCTGAACGTACTTTAAGGAATCACCTTCTTGTTTAAAGTCTACTATGAAACCTCTTCACCCAGAGGTAGCTCCTCATAGCCGCCACATTACAGAAAACTATTTTTCAAGAGAAAACAAGAGTGAAAAAATAATACTGCTTAATTTCCGTGTCAGAGTTTAATTCCCGTGTCTCCCAATTTTGTACCAGTAGTTTCCAAGAAGGCCCGTTAAAAAAAAAAACCAGCCAGGAAACAGGCCTTTGTTTCCACTCCTTTTCAGAATTGTATCTGCAACAGGCCCACCATGGGTCACAGCACAGGGTGCTCCATCGCAAACCTTCCTCCCCTACGCTCCAGCTACATGCGTGCCTCCACCTGAGAACCTGGGAGCTGGGGGTAGGGGCCAACAACAGCTGCTGTTCTACGCAGAGCTGCATCTCACCACGTGGTATATGAAATAGCTTGAACAGCTCTTTAATATAATAGCTAATAGCTTAAAAATGGCTTAAATAGCTATTCCATAAATTAAATAAATTAAATTAATTCAATAAAAATAGCTATTTCGTAGTTATTTAGCTATTAATAACACAAAATAGCTGTGTGTATATATCTAGATATATTCATTCTAATGGTATCTCTGATGGTTTAAGGACAAAGGCAAAGAAACATTTGTAACTAGAAACAACTATGTGCTTGTGAGCATTTCTCCAATAAATATGCATCTGCAATAGCAATTTGCACATCATTACCAGCTGAAAAGTTCATTTAGTTTTGGCAACCTGTAGTTATTTAACAATCTGGCACTCCAACAAGACTGCCTCATCTTTGTAAACAGGCTTTTATAGTTGAGATACTAAAGTCATTTAGCATCCGATAACACTAAATGTTATTAACTGCAATGTTACATAAGGCTCATACAAAAGAGCAGCTTTTAGCACACAACAGTTATTTGCCAAATGAAAATACTCGTTTTTAAAAGAAATTTTTAAAGCTCCAACAGCACATAATGTTCACGGCTTTCATTAATCTATGAAGAACATATTCTTATCTTATTTTATAAAATCAGAGTTGCCTGGGGGAAAAAAAAAAAACCCACCCAAAAAACCCCCCCAAAAACCCCCCAGAATCAAAGAAAAATTAAAGTTGGTTGAAAAACAAAGGAAGTTTTTGTGAGAATCATCATCATCAAAAATTAAGAATTTTTAAAAAATTATTTTATAGGTCTACCTAAGATACCAAATTATCTTATATTTTGATATTTCTGGCCTTAAACTTATTAAAAAGCACTCGTGTTCAGTGATTCATGTTACTGTTTCCAACAGCTGTAGGGCAGCTTTAAAGTCAGATTTGGGGGGAGAAGAAAAAAAAAAAAAACACACCACAGTGTTTCAAGACAGAGATGCAATCGCACACCATTAAATAAGTGGATGACATCTCCCCAGTCCTAACTTTCTTGTGCTAACAACAGGGCCATGAGAGAAGAACCAGCTCATTAATGAGGCAACGGCAGCGTGACCTTCCTTCTCCCAGAATGCCCATCACCTGGCAGAGGCGCGAGGGGAAGCAGCACCGCCTCAAGAACGGGAAAGAAAGTAACCTCTTGCGAAAGTAATGCACGCCTGGTGCACAGAGAAGAGTCTTGGAAACTAGAAAAATAGATGATGCCTTTGCTCGTATCCTAATTAGGCAGGTTTTCTACACGTTACGTACTTGGTGGCCATCGCTTGGTTCCCTTTTCTGCCCTCTCCTCTTTGCCACCAGTAAGTCGGCATCACTCAGGTTCCTGCCCTGCACTTCTTCTCACCGCTCAATTTTAATCTCGTACTTTGCCAAGATAAACGATCATCATCATCTTTAGAGGGATGATGTCCCCAAAAGATTAACCCTTTGTCATGGAAAGGGGATCCAATACAGACACGAGATGACATTCTTATTCTGTCCCTGTTCTGGTGGGCCTCCCATAAACCAGGTGGGAAGGGAAAGCTCTCTCCACGGCTTGTCACCACTCTGCTACCTGACGCCTACCTGTTCTGATGGACAATCCTCTGTCCCCATCAGGGCACCTGAGTGCCCACCATACTCCAGACTGCAGCACTCTTTTTTTTTTTTTTCTTTAAATCCTTTTTCTTGAATTTTTCCTCTTTCCTCCAGGTATTAAAACACCTGCTATGGGGTAACGTGGCCTAAGTATTACTGTTAGGGTGATTTAGCACATACAGAAATTTGTAACTACCATTTAATTATCATGCACAATAAAAACATACAAATATATGTAAGCCGGGAGTTTTCCTTCCAACCCTTCTGCCAAAGCTTAATTATTGTTTTAATTTTACTCAGTAGAGACCAAATTCTTTCCCCCACATAATATGGTACATAAATACACCCTCTGTGACATATTTATGGCTTCCCTGATGCAACTGATGGAAAATTTGAGTCATGTTCCTTAAATGGCACAATCTAGAGAAAGGAAATTGCAAATAATATATTAAAGAACACAGGGTATGACCAGTCACAAAAAATGCTAATAAATCTCCTAACAGCAATGAAAATTCAGTCAAAGGATAACAGGATAAAAGGAGTCACTTATCTATTTTTCCCACAGATGTCTTTAAGCTCTGCAGCCTAACCCAGCAAACCGTACAAACGACGCACCTTAGAACATCACATTTTAATTACAGCCCAGGTGATCCAGAGGAATCACCACTCCCAAGAATTCTGCAATTCAAAAGGGAACACCATGGTTTTTCAAAAGAGCATTGCCATTTTTCTCCAACTCCCATGTTTATCCACCCGAGAGCACTGGGCTCTGGCAGACTACTACCAAACTTACGCTGGTTTTGCAAAAGTCGCCTTCTACAAAGCTCCGAGCTCCCCCGTAGCAGCTGACGCCGTTACCGCAGGCAGAGCACACGCACACCCTCCTCCAGCCCCTCCGACATCGCCCTCCCACCCACGCAGTTTGTTCATACACAGCTGGAAGCTATCGCGCTCGCTTCTTCAAAAGCATAACGGGTGGCAGATGGTGAGACTTTTTGTTATCAGTCAAGGCTGATAAACAGCCACTGTCTCCAGCAGTTGTCTACTAGGACAAACAAAGCTTTATGTAGTACCACATCAGCACCTTGCTCTCAGCAGACAGGGTGGGCAAGTAAAAACACAAAAATACTACAAACACCCCCCTGTATCTGAGATAACCCACATCCCACAAAAATTTGGTACTTGAAATTAAATATGTTAAAGGGAGAAAGGAAGGCAAGAAAGCTTGAATAGAGAGAAGGACTCGGGGGTAAACCTCCTTCCTCCTCCTCTGCTGGGCAAGGGGGATTGTACAGATACCTTTGGCTTTTACGTGTTAAATGCAGCTAAGGACAATTTAAAACTTCAATCAGGCATCATTTAGCAGAATTAAGCTGAAAAAGCAGCAATGAACAAGCAGATATGCTGCAGCATCATTTGTTTTCAGTTAATGCTCTCCAGCTGTGCTTTCTTGAGAGGAAGAGTTGAAAAGCAGAACAGAAGGAAAACAAACCAAAACCAATCCCAAAAGCCAGTGGCCTCCTGTTAGGGATTCTGTAAAGAATCTGTCATTTGAGCACAAGTACATATCTCGTTGCAATTTGTTTTTTGCATTTCAGTGTTTGCAATCTCCTGTGAAGACGACACAAGACCTAGACAACTGGTCCTGACCCAAAAGCACGAAAGCACGTGCCTAAATCCAGTGAATTCAACACAGGCTTAAAATTTATTCTTAAAGATTTCAATTTAGTAGACTTAAGCATATGCCTACACACTTTTTTTGTGAATCATATGGGTTATAGGAGTGTTTTTCCTAGAAAAGTAATTTGCCTGTGTACATTTGTAGGAAGATTGTATGTCTATAGGGTCATATACATATATGTCTGCAGAAACCCTCTTCTGACAGGCTCAATGTGCTTTACAGTTCTTGCCCTCTAGGTGGGTTTATGATCCACCTAAAAAGGGCTCTAGATCAAGCACATTTAATATGTAGAATAGAAGCAATACGAAGTCTGGCCTAGGCCAAATCTATAAGCAAACTTCACTGTGGAAACTCATCTGAAAACCTTCATTTTTCTGAATTAAACCAGCTAATTTAAATGTACGTATGCATTATAATAATTCAATTTCCAATAACAAAACAAAAAAAAAATCACAAGTATGATTCATATTTGAAAACATTTTAAGCACGCTATTCCTCCAATGTACAGATTACTAATTTTACTGCTCTACATAATGCAGAAGCTGCAAAACAGAGCCAGATAATAATGAATTTTACCAGCAAACGAGTGGCTTTTTTAAAAAGGAGCAAAGCCCTGTAATAAGCTGGTTTTGTTATAGCTTGATAGATTTGCATGCTGCCAGAGAGCGTGAGTGGTGGCCACTTCCCTTCTGAAAGAGGAAGCGCACGTATGATTTCATTCCCTGTGTGCGTCGAGAAAACGTAAATAGGAAGGATGAGCTGAAAGATTTGCTTTCTGGCCTTGATCTGTTTGTTCTTCCCCTCCCCTCAAATGCTTCCACAAAACAACTCTTTGCTTTGTTCTTGAACACAGTATGAAGGTAAATTGAGACAGTTGCTTCAGTGATGATCTAAACGTTCTGTAGCAGAAAAGACACCTAACATAAACACACACTCTTTAAAAAATGAAGTGCTTGATGTTAGAGACGAGCCTAAGCTACAGCCGTTGGCTCCTTAGCTCCTCCCAGCTCAAACTTCCCCAAGTTTAACATGTTGGGAACGAAGATTTGGCTTAGATTAATCTCTAATGTATACTTTATAGCTTTTACTCTTAGAAACACATTTATCACCATTAAATTCAGCTTGTGTGCCAGGCCATAAAAAGGGAAGTTAAAATATATCAAGGTGAGAGAAGATTAAAGCTTGGATGAGAATTTCACTGAGTAGATGCACTGGAGTTCAAAGACAATGTTGTTCAAGGGTTATGGACAGATTTATAGGCAAAGTAATAACGGAGAAAGTTGAAGGAAAGTTCAGGTTTCAAGGACGAACCACCGCATACAACCATTGCAACAGGAGTTCACGCTGCAAACAATATGCAACACGACGACTGAAATATAAGGAAACAATTTCCTGCGTTTTCTCTCTTCCTGAGATGTGCTTCAGAAATGGGCAAATAAACCAAAAACACCCATGCACAGGTACAGACCTATAACAACATTTACCACTGTGAACACGTGTTTATTGTCCAGGGGCCGGTGTGGGGGAAGGGATCAGAAAGTTTTTAAGTGAATCTTTTCTCTTCCCTACCCTTCAATTCATTGGCACATTTCTGTCTTAGTAGCATTACAGCAGGAAATTAGATTTCTTGGTGGGAAACCTAATCACGTGTACTAAAAAGTTCTAAAGTTCAAAATTGTAATTTTTCATAGTTGTTCTTAAGCACATTCTGTGTTTTGGGTTACACTAATCAAGTACACTTCTTTTGAGAGACAGTGTCTGAATGAGAGAGGTGCATACAAAAAGACAAAACGTTGGAACTCTGTGCTGCACCCACCCGGTTGCCCCACTGTCCCTTCTGCCCTTCTCCCACTGGCCTCTTATCTACCTGTTGTATTTTGTACAACATACTTATTATGTGGGATCATGAAGTAGACCCTGGCATCTTTTATTCTACTGTGCCCAGCACGCTGGAGCCTCACAAGACTTTCTAAATACTACCATACTAAATAGCACGCGCTCATTCAAGATTTCCATTGCTTACAACTCATATATTCTCAGCTGGAACCTATCACAGTAGTTTTCTGTATGGGTGTTTAGTACTATATTAAATAATAAAGTTATTTATTCTAGTTAGCAATTAATTTGATTCAAAGCATTTTCTGCATCACACTGCACCACATTGCAGCTTTCTTCGAAGTTTCAAGGCGACAGAACTGATGACTCTCCTACTTAAATTTATAAAAATTCTGCTGAGCTATTTAAGACAATAAATATTTGACTACATTCCTCATATCACTGTTACACAACATTTTCTCAACTGCTTCAATTTAAATTACCCAGAGCCTCCAACATATGCAGTTTTCCTCAAAGAAAGCGAAAAAATGGCAGCAGCATGTCATTTAAATTTTAATGCTTGTGTACAAGCTAATGATCTGTAGGGGAGATCTGCAAACAACAGGCCCGACTCATCACTTTGTTACTCTAGTTTTGATATTAACGGAATAACATTGGAATAAATCTGGAGCAGTGAAGTTGCAATTAGGCTCAATATAATGAATTTGATCCTGCTAGTTTAGCACCATTTATATTTTCGATTTCTTGAAAGTGACTTTTTTCTTAAGTACCATAATCTTTATCAGCAGAAAATGGGTACTGGGAGATGATCGGAATTATTTTCATACGGAATTTAGGATTTGTCATCGTTCCTGGTATGCAAACACAGCTGATGCTCTCTGAAGACACTTCTAAAGCATTCATTTTGAACACAAATGCACTCTCATGTCACAGGTAGAGCTCACAGGGCTGCCTTTGCTCACCATTGCTCTGCTCGTCTCATCACAAGCTCCTGTTACCATCTTTCAACCTTGGCAAAGCTCTAAAATGTCACACTGCTGTGCCACCACCTACAACTGGCACTCCTGGCATGTTGTCTTACATATGGTCTGCTCATTTTGTAAGAAATAGAGTGTGGAAAGATGATTTCCATATTACGCATTCCTACAGCTACCGTGTGTGATGTGTTATCATGCCCCGAGCCTCTGAAGCACCAGCATAAAACCAACTGATGGGGAGGGAGAGGTGAGGGGGTAGGTGGGTCAGGGAGAGTGGTTTGCCACTAAAGGGACTTTTCCTGTTCCTGGGCACGTGAGAGGGGGATCTAACATGACAGCAAACATTAAAACTCAAAAAAAATCCCCTGGAATTTCACATGGGATTACTAGAATCTGATAGCTAACCCCAGCTTTGCTCACACTGAATTTCTTCACCTCCAGGGCAGCATCACTGGGCAAAACTTTCCTGTACTTGGTCCTACTGGATACATGGACAGCGAGAGCCCTCTATGAGCTGTCTTCTCTGGCCTGAACGGCTGAAAGGGGAGCTGGCATTCTCCATCCATCCATCATCCTACTCCTCACAACACTGCTTTATGTATTTGGAGAACTAGGCCTGCAGCAGCATACCAGTCATGGCTTCTTCCCTGTCCTCCTCCAGCTCACCAGATCCAGCTAACACATTTTCTTTGGACCTCTCAAACTACACATGACGACTCTTCCCCTGATGGCACTCGCTTGCTGTTCCAATCAATTTAGACACAAAGGGGAGGACAGCAAGGGGGGGGGTTTACCCCAGCCCTCTCCTCCTCACACACCTCCCAGCTTCATGCTTGGGCCTTCTGTCCTCGTGCTTTGTGTTACCCACTCGTGGTTTTATGCCCACCTGCACAGGACATCATTGATGTCAAACAAGATGAGAAGAAAACCAAGCGTAGCTGAACCACCGAGCAGTGTGGCTGTGCTCTGGAAGGAACTATAACACACCACGAAGGGTCTGGGTTTATTGCTTCTTACTGATTCATTACCAAATACACTTTGTCCATAAACAGCCTTCTCCAGCTCCCTCTGCCCCCCGCTGCCAGCTGGCTAATGCAGTTGCACAGGTGTAAATGAAAGCATCATTTGGCCTGCAGAAAAGCTATTATGAACAAAGATTTATCTCAATTTTCAGATCCCAAAGTCAATCTGTAAGGCTGGCAATTAAAAAATTGCATCTAGGAACAACAAGGCAAAGCTGAGCAATTAACTCACCTCTTTAATGTACTTGCACGCCTTATTTCTGTAGGAAAGAGAATCCTATCAACCCACTAATACAGCTGATTTAAAATAAAAAACGAGAATGAAAGAAATTGAATATGTACTAAAATCCTTATAACAATTTCTACATGTTTGTGTTTTCAGATTCCTGAAGAGATTCAGGAGGCAGCTTGAGGCACTCAGCTCACTAGTATGTGTGTGTGTGTATACACATGTATATATATAAAACATACAAATACACACACAGGCACAAGAACATAAAAAGGTACAAATACGAGGGAAACATTTGAACCACCCTCTCCTCCTTCCTACACGCATACTTTACTTGTTTATTTTAGTGGCAGTGGAATTTAGTGACACAAAATAGTTATTACTATTTGATTTTAGATTTAAACAAAGGGAAAGAGACAAAACAGATGAAACTATGAGCTGGAATTAATATTATTCTACTTATATTAAGAACAATGCTGTGATTAATAGCACAGAAAAAATTATTTCTAGAATTCTACAATTTGGGCAGATTTTAATAATTTCTTAGTACAAAATATAAATTAATTTCAACATGGTTTGACTATAAGAGGATACACTTTCTTATCTGGGCATTGGTAAATATGCAGGGTAAGGTTTTCAAAAATAAGTGAGTTTATGCAAGCTCATACCTAGATACCACAATAAATGACTTGATTCATTACAGTGTCAAGCAGGCAGCAGAGCTTAGTGAAGACAATAAGGCCATTTCCAGCCCAAAAAAAAGGGATGGCATTTTTTGTCAACTTTTTCTTTGATATTTTACTAACAGTTTGGGATATGACAATTCCAAAATTACATATTAAGTTCTTTAATGGGAAGAATTGTGGGGGTTTTTGTTTTGGTTTTGTTCTTTAATTTCTGGAATATCAGTTTGATGCTAGATTCCCATCATGTTTTAATAGATTCTGAACAGACTCCTTTACTATCAGCCTCATATTTTGAACACTAATTTTTATCTTTCTTAATATAATTACAAAAAGAAAAAGAAAAAAGGTAAGAGACAAATGTCAATCCCATTTTATGCTTGTGTGGCATGTATAAACATATATATAATTTTTGTTTATATATATATATATATATATATAAAAAACTCCACTATGACTTTTCTTTTCAACCAAATCTTCTGACCTATTAAACCATTTAAGTCTGCCTTATTTTCTCCTCTTATCAGCAGTCTCCTTCCCTTTCTGCTGTGCTCCTACTCTCAAAGCAAACCCTGTCACTCAGTGAACTGGGGTTTAAAAATGAAAAGCCCTTCTACCTGTGGGTCTGTAAACATCAGGCACAGTATATTTTGCTTTTTTTAATCTAAAATCTAGGTGACATTGGTGCAACAGATGAAATGCTGAATTATTAAAACAAATTCTTTAACTCAGTACTTAATCCAAAGTACAAACCCCCAAAATATTAAAAGCATATTCAGAATTACACACAGCACAAAACAATGCTTCCCACCGGATTCCTTCTGCTCCCTGTCGACTCAGCCTTTTTCACCCCACCAGCATTGTCAGCAAAGCCAAAGGGAATTTTGCCAGGGTAAATACTGCTAAATGGAGTCCCCCATCCGTAGATACTTTGCTTTTCCCCTGTTGCCAAGTCATTTCTGATGTCAATCTGCCTATAAGATGAAATGGATTTTTTTTTCCAAGTACTCACAGTTTTGAGATAAGCACTGACCTCTCAGGCATAAGAATATGCCCATGTCATTTTGATGTCTTGGAAATTTCTTAACTAATTAAGTTAATCACGTAAACAATGACTGAGTAAAAAGTTACACGCAGCCTTCCAAAATGATCCTTCGTAGGGGTGGGAACCACAACCCAGACCAGACTTCCTAGGGAGTGTTCAATTTAACCCATCCTCTAAACCCATCACATTAGTAGTTGTTTACTTTAGTGATGCTTTTACTCCCCTGTCCAGGAAGAGAGATCAAGACCTTGTGCTTGTTTTAAATCTTATTCAACCATACGTAGAATCAAAACCGCAACCCCAAAGAAGCCTGTAGTCAAGCACTAGGGGCAAGAAAACTTAAGAGTTTAGGGTAACCTGACCCACTCATGTATCCCATTTCCCAAAGTGCTGATACTTGTTTTGCATCTCCTTCTTGTCCTTTCAAAAATCAGAAAAACTTCTTCAAAGAGCAGGGTTAATAAACCAAGGAAGATGCTTTCCTTCAGAGTTGTGAGGCAGAAGCCATCAAACTAAGGAAAACGTCACTAATTGACAAAGACAAAAGCAACTTGGGAGCGGTAAGCACTACACCAAGATGAGTAGAAAAATGTCAATGAACTAAGGAAAAAGAAAAATAAAGGCTTCTTTCCTTTCTCTGTGTTACGGTTTAGCGTATTGTTTTCAGTACAAACCTTATACTTTACATCATCTCTGCTATTAATGACATTTGTATGTTGATGTCATACATTTCATATTCTGAATGAAACCTTTTTATAGTATATACTTCAATTTTATTTACTAACACAAAATCAGAATTCTGGGGTTTGTATATTCAGGTTCCTGGTACTGATTGAAACAGGCATTTCACTGTCTCTAAGGTAACTTTCCAGCTTCGTAAAAAAGGGCAATGTTTTCATATGATTTGCTTTATTGATATACCTTCCAAAGACAAAAGCAGGATTATATATTATTCATCACTGCCTTTCCCTTGTTAGGTAACGTCAATTAGAACTGACCTTCTTCCCTTTAAAACATCAAAGCCAGATGTCAATTGTTCAAAACTTCTGGACCTCTCTCTCATACAGCTTTGAACAGAACTTCTATGCTTAAGCAAAAGCAAACATCACAGAGAGCTACTTGTATCATTGCTTGAAGATCTCACAGTAGAACAAAAGTCACCCTGCGGCGAAAGCAGACCACAGCTCTTGTGTGCGGATTTCCAGTATGAACTAGGACTCGGCACACTGCGTTTGTAACCTTCCAGCACAATGTGATGACATTCCCAATAGAAATGTTTCATTTACTTGTTTCTTAGATGCATCACATTTTTTAGAAGCCACTTGTGCATAATACTTCTCGTTTCATCAAATTCATGCTTGGGATGATCCATATGGATTTAGCAATTACCATTGACAAAAAAGGTCACAAAGTTTTCCCTGTTCCAAAACCGCCTGTTCCTATTATGTGCTCAGTAGTCACAGCAGGGCTGAATCCTTGCTTTCAAATACGTAAAGCTCAATTAATTTTATATGTGCATTTTTCCTTATGGACTTTGGCTAATTTTGATGAAAGATTATCTTGCTCCATTCAAACATGGATGTCTCACAAAAAATTATTTCCTTTGAGGCTATTCGGAATATCTGAATGAAATCTCTCTTACTTTTGGGAAGTACTTTATGGAGACATCCTAGTTACAGAATTTTGTTAATGGAAAACCATTTTCAAAAAGTCCTGAAATGAGAACATGATCCCAAATAATAACACATGGACTAAACCCCCCCCCCAAATCTAGAAAGTTCAAAAGGTTGAGTTGCCTGTTAATCACGAAACGAGAACATAGAACAGACCAGAGTTGTCTTCATATACAGCTGCCACCTTCTGGTGACTACCATATCTCTTTTAAAAGCCTGCGCTGAAATTTTGTCTCTGCAAATTTCATTTCTAAAAGCTATGCACCTAACTTTTAAAAATACTTTTTTGCTTCATAAAAGCAAGGTATTTCCAATTGTTCACACTAAAATACTAATATGCATGGACTTTTTCCTCTTTCCAGGCTTCATCATGCTTTTGGCAGCAGTGACACAGTTCTTCCCCAAGCTACCGGAGTTAAACCACTTCTTACCAGAATTCTGACCAACCTGGGGCTTGAGGTTCCTCTTAGGACAAATGCACCAGAGGGGGAAAGAGGGACAGTAGGGGATTTATCAGTAGTAACAAAACATTTAGAGAAAAAGGACTTTAGAGCAAGCCTACATGCATTTCTGTCTTCCATAAGTTCCCAATGCCTAGTGACCCTCGGTGCTGACGAGTCTAAACAGACTTCTGCGTTTCAGTGCTGTTCTTCCAAATAGCTACTGCCTGTCTCACTCCTGAAAACCCATTTCAGAGTCAAAGTTCTGATTTTCTGCATTTGTTTTCCATTGCCTATCCTGGCCAAAGCTGAGCTTCAGAGAAAATGAAGGCAAACATCACCACCCAGAAAGTCCTTAGAGGGCAATGCCAAATTTATTTTTGGTTGAAAGGTAGTCATACTGACACCTGCCATGTCTTTGGCTTTCCTGTTTTTTCAAACACGCCTCCTGGGCAACATTAGACATACAATAATTACAACAACGAGGGCTGCAAATACACTGCTACTATACAGCTAAACCCATTGCCATACAGATGAAACACACCCGTAATAAATTTCCAATCCACCACTAAAACTTTAGTATTGATGTCCCAACTTACTATATTTGTATGCACGACATAATCTAGAGCCCATGAAGCAGGGAAGACGAAGGAATGACACAGAATAGAAAAAGTAAGCAAACCAGCAGCTCTCTAATGCCTCCGGCTCTTTTCAGGATCCCTGAAAGCTGCCCCTCGCTCTGTGCAAGTTGTGCTCTGCAGACCTAACGCAGTGCATGATCTTAGTCCCGCAGAGCCTCGGTAAAGCTTTACCTACCACAGCATGAAACCAGGTGTTTGGGAAGCTCTACTCAAAAGAAGGTAAAACTAAGAGCTGTTATCAGAAATTTAAATAATAACGATTACCCCCAAGTGCCATAAACGATTCATGATGCTGGAAATTCAGTATTTTTTTAAAATGTAACAATTATGATGCCCCCTCAGCATCTACCATTTGCGAGAATTTAAAAGATCACTTCAAAAACCAATGTCAGAACACTTTAAATCTTACACAAGTCTTTAACCTTGGCTTCTGGAAAGAAGAACGCAAGTTTCTAGTTGCACCCATGTGACTCCATTCTCTCCAGCGGAAAAAGGCTATTTATTACCGCTCAACTACGAGCTTTCTGCAGTGCAGGGAGCCCCGGTCGGGCAGTGGTGCCAGCTGCCTTTGTCAGACAGCTGTGGCTCTCTTCCCAAAAGTACCAGCCAACCTCAGCAGGTTAAGAGCGCATGCCACATTTTTCACCGGGATGTGGTCTGCGATGTAAATGAGGTTGCTCTCTAAGCTTGCCTTCAGAAAGCACTCTCAGGAACCCAGATCAGCCATTTCCTCCTTGAAACCTCTCATTCCCAAAAGGAAAGAGAAAAAAACCTAAGCTTCCCTAGCAGTAAGCATCTGCCAAGAAACGTTAAGTGTTCCCATCCAAACCCTCCTCCCTTTTCTTAAGCTTTCCATTTCTTGCTGTATTATAAATCACTCTGGGGAAATACCATGGACTCTGAACGTTTAAGTTATGTTCTTAAGTGGTAAACCATCAAGTTTTACTAGCCTCTTTAAAATAAAATAGTGCGGTCTATCTGCAAAAGCAAATTATGTATTGCTTTTTCTATATTAATTATATGTTACACGGATTAAGGGCCATAGTAACAGGAAGTTAAACTAGCCCTTATTATGGAAAACTGCTGTATCTGAAACAGAACAAATACCACAAGGGTTGAACAAAGCTTTGGGGAATGCATCAAAACGCTATGCAAAGATTAGTTCACTGGGCTCCAAAATGGCTTTCAAATAACAGCAAGATATTTTTTTAAACTCGAATCTGACCCGTGGTCCGACAACAGGCAGTACCTTCCAAAATGCTGGAGCTTTGGTGCAAGACAGCAGGTACGCCTTCTCCCCTGCAAGAGCTTCTCCTACACATACGTCCTCCAATTTTGGCCTGTGAGTATTCATTCCTTTATTACAATCTCCTAATCAAATCTTTTGTTCCAGGAAGGTCACTGCAGGTTAAGAATAATGCATGAAAATGCTTTCAAAATATTTATAGAAAGATGTTGTAGAAGTACAACCGAGACTGTGCATCACTAGTGCAAGTTTCTGCAGTAGTTGAGCATTTTGACAGGACCTCAGCCTGGGAGCAGAGTTCCTAAACCAGTAGGGACGCAACCAGAAGTACCGGCCAGCGGTAAATGCTTTCACCTGGCATCAACGGATGGACTGGTTTTCTTTACCGCTAAAGGATGATTTACACATCCAAGGGACATTTCAGTTTCCTGTAAGTGGTGACAGAAACTAAGATAGTAACATGAAAGGCACGGGACAGAGCACACCACGTTCACTCAGGTCCAGTGATCATTTTATTTGCACTTCAGCAAACTTTCAGGTATCTAACTTTGGATATTAGATGTATAATGAAATAGCGCTGAGAAGTTATCGCTCACATCTGTAGGGAGAACAAAATACAGCGTCATCAACTCAATACTGTACATCTAACTAATAAAAACCAACATCAGAGCAAGAAATTATCATCTTGCATCACTTTAAAATGGGCATCTGGTGTAAATGCACATGTCAGGGTTGGTTAGCCAGGGCCTACAAAACACTACAGAAATCATTATTTCAACACTGTAAAAAGAACCACAGTGTTTTTGGGGAATCTGAAGGCTTTGTGAATACCAAACCACCACACACGTGAAAACATGGCAGTCACAGAGGACTTACTCCTAGCTTTGACACATTTCCTACACGACGTTGGCCAAACCACTTAGGTTAGCGTAACCGAGCTAGCTCTACTGCACGTACGAACGGCGAGGAGCCGCGTTCATCACGCTGCACAGCAACATCCAGCATTTCTGAACTGACATACTTGTGTTGCACTTAGACCTGACATGTCCCTGGAGGGCCTTCTCTTTGGAATTTAGAGGAGCGCTACATTGCTTTGCTGTGTCTTAAAAGCATTTTGTAAGAGAATATTGAGATACAGAAGCCTACACAGACAGAAGCCTATGCCCTCTCTTTCAACTGCTGAAGCAGCAAAGATCCAGCTCAAGAGGCGAGCTAGGTATAATGTTTGTCTTTCCACTGCTCATGTTTGGAACATGCTGGACATGAGATGTGGTAAAAACTGGCAGACAACCCTGCCAAATATTGCGTGTGCATAATACAGGCCTGAACAGCCGAGAAATGCCCGTGTGCATGAAAGGCCACAAGTACATATTACCACAATAAACTCAGCCGACATGAAATAGATCCAGAGTCTTGCCCAGAAGCAAACGCCCTCACAGAACCACGCAAGGAGTTTGGCGGATCTTTGGCCCAACGCACTGAGCCACTCCAGGCCAAAGGGAAACGGGAATTTGTCTTTAGCTTTGGCAACCTGTTTGGTGCAGGCAAGCCCACAGCCACGTGCCCGGGGGCTCTGCCTTCAAGGGGCGTCTTTTGCTGATGAACTACAACAGTGAAGAGATGGTCAGATGACAACATGAGAGGTGTACTAGTATTTACACCCCTGATTTTGTTTTTAACACAATTTTTACTTCACAAAGCCACATTTTAATGAATGAAATCTTGTACTTTCAATTTTAGAGGGTTTTTTTTTGCAGAAAATTCGCACTTTGGTACAGCAATGTAGTAAAACAGATTCTGGCAGGAGACAAGCACAGCTCGGAGTGGACCTCTGTCCTGTTAGCAAAATTTGACAATGCATTGCCATTATCTGCCTTCCTCATTGGGAAAAAAACCCACAACATTTCCTTTCCAAAGCACATATGTCAAAGACCAATATCCAAAGACTTTTAGGTTCTCCTATTGCTGTTACTGAGAAAGGAAAGTAAAAAACAAGTCATTAAAAGGAGATGACCTTTCTGCCAGACTGGCTTCCATCACAGCAGTTTTCACATTCACACTGTGAGAAAAATCTTTAAAGATATTAACAGAACGAGCACTTGCAGTGCCTCCTCCATGAAATGAAGTTTGCTCAGTTAAAAACAACACCAAGGAAAGAAGTTCTGAAAAGAAAACAGCTGTGCCACTCGGGAAGCACTTAATGCATTAAGCCGCATGTTTGTTTCTTTTTACCAATAAAAATGAGTGATTTTTTTTTTTTACCAGTAAAAGTGATGAGACCCAAATACTTCTGTATTTTTCAAGAATATAGAAGAGAGATGCTACAACATCTAAGCTGGATAAATGAACTGTAACATCTGATTGCCACTTGAAGAGCTGCAGAGTTTACTATGTTTATCCTGTGTGGCCGTTCACAGGGGTTACACGTAACGCCCGTGACTGGGGCAGAAGTGACATGCCCATGGTGACCACACTGTGGAACCACCTCGTTCTGCACAGAGGGAGGGAGCGAGGGCTTCGGGAGCACCCCGGGCTGCGAACCCTGGGAACACCCCGCTCCCACCTCCCCCAGCCACCCACGTGCCCTCCCTGCCCATCCTGCTGCAGAGCGGTAATGGAAAGCTGGGAACAGCAACTAGAAACCACCACAGCTTGGCTCACTGCAAGTTTCTCTAATCTAAACTAAAGCTTCACCTTCACTTACGCTCAATCACTGCTCAGGAATACTCTCTTCATATTTTACCTTTTAACAAGCCAGTGGCAGCCACGGTCTAAATTATTTACCAACAGTGCTCCATTGCTCTGTCAGCATCCCTGCCTTTGATTCACAATCACCAAATTTAAAAAAAAAAAAAAAAAAAAAAAAGGAGAGACAAGGTTACTCACTTGCCAGCACCAAGAGCTAGCCTGAGTACTGCTGGCAAAGTTTTTAGTGCTAACTTAGTGGCAAAAATGCCTGTCAAATTAATTCTTCATATGATGATTACCCTTCCTAGTTTGGTCTATCATGACAAGCTGGAAAGAATCACGGTGGCTTTTCATGCAGGCAGGAACGACATCGGAGCGCTCCAGTTCAGATGTGCTCAGCCTAATTCCATTATTAAACCGTTCAGTCTTGAGGAGCGAAGCTAGACATCATTCATTCCACTTAGTCAGACTTCAGTGCCTGAAAAAAAATCTCTTCCTTCAGCAGCTTTCAGAGTATTTGAATAAAACTGACTGTGAAATATACTGAGAGCATAACAGATGGCAGCAAAACATGTCAAGGAGATGGCCACACAAAGTGATTTCAGCAGGGAATTACAGCACCTGAGTCAAAGGCAAAGCTCAGCCATACCCCTAGTTCCTTCCAGTTTGTAACAAGAAGATCAAGTTCTCAGATTTGTTGTAAAATGCAATCCCTAATACAGTTTCCTAGTACAGAACCACTACACTGTAGTATATGGTAAATGAATGGATTACATTAGTACACTTCTAATGTTTCTAACATTTGTATGCAATAATTCAACATTTAAGCCTGATTTAAGATCGACTGAATTTAGCTTGGAAGGAGAGATTAAAAGAACTTACACCACAGAACTTGTTAAAATGAAAGCAGTAATGGGGAGATGGTTGTAACTCTCAGCACGAAGAGCAACTGCTTAGGAAATCATACCACTTTGGAAATAAAAGTGGTCTAAGATGAATATAAGAAATGAGCTGTGGAATAACCTCCCGAGCCAGAGCATGGAAGTTTCATCATTTGATTCTTGTATAAGAGGAAGGGTGGAGAGGAAAGATGTTAAAACCATTCAGCCCAGAACAACTAAGTCTTCTGGCAGATGAACAGAAGACATTTAAAAAAAAAAAAAAAAGAAAGAAAGAAAAAAAGGACTGGGTCATTGAGTTTAATCTTGCTACTGTAAATAATGCAATATAGACTATTTCATTAACTGATCGAGCCCTATCTTAGAGCAGCCCAAGTTTCTTTCCCTTGTAACAACTATTAGAAAGAGCAGAAAAGGGTCACATATAAACATCTATAATCAGATTGGGTAAACTGGAAAACAGATAAGTAAAAAATTCTGGGTTTCCATCCTCTTTTATCACTCAACAGGCACCGGAAAATGAAACACCAAATATACAGCTATAATATAAACAGAAGTATCATTTACCTACAGAAAAGTTATTCTGCATTTCCGCAGTGAACTTTTGGTTGGCTTCTGTTCAAAGTCTATTTAAATTAAACTTTTTTAAAAGATTGCTGATAAGCAGTGGAACCTAACAAAACACATCATCTTTTTAATTTTTTTTTTCTTTAAATTTACTCTTGCTGTACAATGTACCTGCTATTACCATGGACCAATGCAAAATGTGCCTTTAAAGCAGGTTTTGTGTTGTGTTGGTTCGCAGCACCTAAGCACACCCGACCGGAGCGCAGGCAAGAGCGCTGTGGTGAGGGCAGAGCGTGGTGGGCGACGCAGGGTGGGCGACGCAGGGTGGGCGACGCAGGGCCGCCCCGGGAGGCGGCTCCTCCTCCCGGCCAGATCCCTCTCCCACTCCTGTGCCCTTCCCCTGGCTCTTAAGCTTACGGATGAGTGGCTAACTCCTGAAATAAAGCTTGCCACTACCCTGTTCCAGGAAGGAAGGTCGTTAAAAGGCAGCAGGTCTCAGGTATAAACTGTTTTTCTTGGGAACCTTTAAATCCCTTCAGAAATTGCCTGGTCAGTTAGACAAAGCTATGGCTTTCGGTTTAAATTTTGTCCGTATTACCCTCTTCAGGTCAGCTCCCAAACTACCGTTTCTCTTCCTCTGAAAGGCCAGGCTGCAGCAGCGCTGTGCGGCACCGGGTGCTGGCACATCACGTAGCGCAGCCCCTCCGCGCGTGAGCCCGGCGGCAGCCCCTGCCCGCCCGCGGGGGTACAGACCGATGCCAAACCCCGCCGCGAGGCACCGTCAGCGGTGCACGAGCGGCTGCATCTACAAAGTGCTGCTGGCACGGCGAGAAAATGGCACTGCCTGAGAGTAGGAAGGCCACTACTGGGAGGCTTTTTGTTCTCCTGGAAGTCTTTTACACAGCAAAAAAGAAAGAGGGAAAAAGCCCCCGTCATCTATACGCACACAGCGGCACACGTGTGCATGCTTGGGGTCAGTGGCAGCAGCTGAAGTAACTGGTAACCACAATGTTTCAGAAATTGTTTGATTTCAAGTTGATAATATGCTTATAACTATTAGCTCCTTCCATTACCAAATGGGCTGTATAATGTGAAAAATAAATTACAAAACACTTCCCAGGGTTGCTTAAATGACTGATTTGTAGCTGCAGGCATCTACCGAGTTGTGAATGATTATTGATGTAAAAGAGCAACTCTAGTGGGGACCAGAGTAATTAGTCTTTACAAAATTCAGTGGAACATCATCAGGGAAAAGAACAAGAAACGTAAGTAATTTATGCACTACAATTAAACAATTGTTAGAACTTGCAAAAATTTAAACCAGACATACAAATATGGCACATAACATGCAGCACCTGTGGATTTATAATCTTATCTAACAATACCACTTTTCTTCTATAAGAAAACATCAATTAAGTTAAGCATAGCAAATAACACACAATTTTGTCAGTCTAAATTACCGTTTCCACCACCACCAAATGTCTTTCTCCAATGTTCCTCCTGTGCTATGAAATAATGTAAGCGGCCTCCCTTTCTCCTTTTATCTATGGCAATGCTTAATAAAGTGAGCCTGATATCCAAGGAATAAACCAGCTACGAACTATTAAATTAGCTGGTGCCATAATTTATTGCCATTTACATGCTTTTAGCATGATAGTGATGAACATTACAAAGTGACTGAATTATGTACCACATTTAGAAACTTATTTTGATAACTATGATTGAAATATATATATGCATGTATGTATATGTATACATAGAAAAACATACAAATGCTGAGAGAGAAGCAGATAATAAATATTTTTGAAGCTCAACATGAAATGAGTCTGGAAGAAACATGACTGTTTCCAACCTGAAAAACAACAAACTAAGGAATCCAACAGCGTAGTCCCATTTCAGCTGGTTATCGTATCTGCTTTCTGCCTGCACAGACCCCTGGCACCACGCAGGTAAGGGCAGTTTAGGCAGCACAGCACCCCTCAATGCCAATTCATCCCATCCAGTGCTCTTAATAAAAACCGGCGTGCACTCCTGATGTTACGCGGTCTTTCTGCATGGAGCAATGTCTATAAATACTTCTCAACTTGAGAGCAAACAGTGGAAATGAGCGATTTGATCTTGGAGGTAATGGAAATGCGGCAGTGGAAGGGAAGGCAGCAGCAATGCAGGCAAAAGAATTTCTTAGCAAGAAAACTATTCAGACTGATGGGATGCAACAGAGAGGCTCTGACTACATGGCACAAACTCCTCAGTTTTACTCCCTAAGCATCTGTTGTAGCAATGTGATCAAGCCAAAGCTGGGCTGTTGCACACCAGCAGAGAATACAGCCCTCCACCTCCAGCCTGCCAATAACAGCAATAATGATAAACTGATGCAATATAGTATATAATGAATAAAAACTAAGATCCAGCATTGAGCTGTTAGCATGTTATACCAATAAATCTCACCTACTCTCAACTATTTTAGGACTGTATGTAAATGTCACTAGATACTACAAAAGAATTTTGATGTTCCTGATTCTCCAGTCCAGCTACAGCTTTCCATGAATCAAAAATCATTTTGTTAGAGTTCAGTTATTCTTTACAGGGGTCAGCAAATCAAGTTAAACAGCTGAAAAATTGTTGAACATAGCACCTTTGAGAAAAAGCACAATGTGTCACAACCTGGTTCTACCTCCTGCTATCCACATAGGCTTACTCAGCTATCATCACACATTTCATAGCCTGCCAACCAAAGTATTTCCTTTTAAAATAAACATTTGAATTACAGACTGTAAAGAGCAGTCTGTTTTAGCAGGTGCACTGTCAATCCCTGCCATTCTCAAGTTTTGCCCTACCTACTCAACATTGAGAGAATATGTTGCTAAAATTAACAGAGCACGCCAAAAATCTCTCCGCAGCTGTGCTGGGTAAAGCGGAGAAGAACAGATTTAAGCTTTAATTAAGACATTCAAAAGGATATTCCATCCGGATAAACAAAGACAGAAAGGCAAGTCTCTATTCCCTAGCCATCCTAGGAAGGGTTTCATCAGTGTTTCAAGAGAGTCTTCTGACCTTCAGAAATGGTACCAAACATACAAAATGCAAATACAAAAAGGACTGCAAACGGCCACCCTGCCCGGACCCCTGTGCCGCGCTCACTTGGCAGGTCAGGCCTGAGGGGGAGCACACGTGGACCCAGCTGCAGACCCTTCCCGACGTGTCGCCTGCCCCAAAGCGTGCAGCTTCCAGGCTCTGCCCTGCCTACGGCGCCGGGTGCTCCCCTCCCTCCTACAGCAACGCCCGGGGGTTTCACTGAGATCTAATAAAGCTTTACAGACAAAATTATCTGAATATTGGTATACCAACTATGCCCATGGCACAAGGGAGATGTTTAGTAAGTCTAGAGAGACAGATCTCTGCTGCAGAATTTGAACACTGGAGCTGCTTTATGCATATAACGTAATTGTCTCCTAAATTCACCAGCGTTTGTAGTCTTGCGGTTAATTCGTTCCCTTCAAACAGGATGGCAGCTAAGTAATAATAGGGGGAGAAAAAATCCTTAAAGGCTAAGAGAATTAACTGTATCTTACTAAAGCTAGCAAGGTCATGCATTATTCATGCATGGAGGACAGAAGTACACTCATCACCTTAGAGAGCTATAGGGAACTCTGAATCTGAAGCTCTCATAATTTGTAGCCATTAAAAAGGCTAGCTGCATTATTTTATCTGAAAGGAAATGATAGTTAACTGCTGCATTTCTTACAGAGCCACATGTAGGCAAAGGGATTGCTTCCAGGTCTCGCAGACATGCCGGAGCTCCTATTGCAGAGCTAACACGAGAACCTGACTGTTCTCCCCTGGATGCAGTAAGGGAACATGGAGAAGTATTTAAGCCAACTGACATTCCTAAATGCAAGAAAGAATTCTTGGGTTACTATAAGATGTCAGAGCATGTGGCTATTATACAGCATGCTTTCATGGGCTCTAATGAGACCAGCAGCATTTAATTAATTTTAAATTAATAAAAACACAGAAAACAGCTACTTTGTACTAAAACTAGCCTTTTCACTTAAACTATTTACATCCACTATGAAGTGCCAGTCCAAACTAATATTGCATGTTTGCAACCTTCTTTCTAAAAATACACCTTTATAGTACAGTAGCTATTATTTGTCTACAGTATAATCATGGAAACTGCATGACTGCATTACTTCTAGCCCGTATGTGTTAAATAAGTGAGCTCATTTTGTAGAAAATCTCACACCCATGTCTGAAATCTGTCTGTTATAATACAGTATTTACTTTTCACCTGGGCTGTAAACTTTTAAAACCACAACGCCAAATCTTGCGGACAAAACTCACATTCACTGAAATCCTAACTGAAAACTGCAGAATTTTGAGCAATGCTATTCATGGTGAAGACAGTGTTGGTGAAGGAGGGCCAAAGAACCTCAATGAATAATTTCATATTTGTCAACAAGCTCTCTTTAAGGGGGTGCCTTCCCCTAAACTAGGCTTTGCAAGCTGACTAGCCTTAATTTCTACTTCTCCTTTATTCTTTTACATATAGAGATATGAGCTGTTACATGATGTGCACTAGTTAAAACACGGAACATTAACAATGACTCCACTAAAATATTCTTGTGTTAACCAACCACATCTACAAGCTGACTCTCCAGATCTGATGAACTATCAATCCTTTTTCTCCTTCTTCTACTCTACAAATCTAATGAATTATTGATTCTTTCCTCCTTCCCCCATTTTCCGCTTTGGCTATGCGTGCCCCTCCTCCACTGTCTACATGTTTTCTGTACAGCCATAGGCAGGGCACGAGCTCATCCTTCTTCTCCATTTCAGCCATGCCTTTCTGCATCTGAATAGCTGCCGGTCTGTCCCGCGGTGGGTATCCGACAGCAAAACTCTCAAGACAGAAATACAGGACTGGATGTTGAGCTGTGCTCAGCAATGGAAGAGCACTGCAAAGGAGCTGGGTTCTCCACCCCACTGTCTGTGGTCCTGCGGCACGCTGGAGCTGCTGCAGTACATACCTGTCACCTCCTGCCCTCCGCGAGGCCTGATCCTGCAGCCATGAAAACCCCGTACCACCCTGGGGGCAACGCTGCCAGTGAAGCGAGGTGGGAGAGCTGCCTCTGCTCACTCCATCCTCCCCATCCCCTCCGCACAGTTCAACACCAGAGGATCCTCCCTGCTTTCTGAGGGGGTTGGCACAACCCAGGTGCCCCAGAGAAAGCCCAGTTGCAGTGGAAAACTTCGTCCCAGTTCTTGCTTTTTTAAGTCAATGGTAGTACTTACTGTGCTCTGCAAATAGCCTCCAAGTGATTTCTCCGATTCCTTAAAAAGCAAAAACTATGAGCCCAATCCTTCCCGTGAGGAAAATATTTAATGCTCACTGAGACTGTCCAAATCTCTTTGCTTGTTCATCTTTCTATCCATAACAGCTCCCTCCTCCTCCCGCTACGAAGGCTGCCAGGGTGCTGCAAGTTCCCCACAGCTCCAGCCCCACAGACCGTCCTGCACAGCGCAGCCGCACCGAGGCACAACACAGCCAGCCACCAGCCCCGGCTGCTGCTTCCCAGGCCAGGGTACGGCTTTAACCTCCAGAACCTCATGAGAAAGACAGAGGTATTTGCAGTTTCACTGTTTACAAGAGATTTAGCTGTACTTTCCCCCACTGAATCCTTCCCTTCACTGTTGACAGCTTCTCTGCAGGCAGGGCAAGTGAGGAGAGAGTCCCCCCAGCCCCGCACAGCGCGGAGATGGGGACAGAGAAGAGCAATGGACTTGGCTGTTCCAGAAGATCTGCCGTAACAAAAGTTTAACTAAGACTATAAAAGTAAAGAGTCAATTTTCAAGTAAAATTTTTCTATTATTCTCTAAATGTATGGAAAAGCTGCACTTATCTGTCAAACACCATTTCAGCCAAGAGTTTTCCCACCCACCCCCCTCTTTGCTGGCCAGCAGGCTGATGAATTACTACTTCATTACAGCACCACCACAGACCTTTTCATCGCTCTATGCAGCCTACCTTTCTTTCACAGATCCCTGCCCTCCTCTCTGGAGGATACAGACATTACATCCCATGACAAAGCTCTGCTTTGAACGCGTTAGCGAGTGTGACCTCAGTCAAATACCTGACTTGCAGTATCTTCTGTAATACTCACCATAAACGAACTGAAGCCAACTGCTTCATCACATACACACACCAGTTCTGCAGATCTCAAATATTTGGACTTAATCCTTTATCTTTGGCTTGTTATTCTATTTATGGAAATAATAGAGTTTAAGTATGAAACAAGAAGTTGCTAAGGTTGGTGACACTTACAAAAGCATTCTTTTTCAAATTGCATTCTAGTTTAAAAAAATTACTCGTTCCTTAATACTTGGAGACTTAGGATGATTAAGGAAAGAATAGGTTCCATATAGACTCTGAGTAATACCTAATGTCCAAATATTAGCAACCAAGCTTGAAAAAAACCCCTCTATTTTTGGAGGAATGAAAATACTAACTGGTTCCTCACTAGAAGCTTTTCTCTCAAAAATAACTAGTCATAAGAACAGAAGCATAAACACCAGTCATTCCTAAGTTTTGTTTGTTACTTACTGTGAAATATTTTTACAGCCTCTTTTTTTTTTGTTAAGCTCTGCTTTTATCGCATGATAAATACTATGTGCTAGCATGGTCCCACTGAAGTGGTAATGGAGCCAAATCGTAAAATGGAGTAAAATTAACTATGGGTACATTGCTGTCATCTTTACCTCTAGATAAAACTTAACGGCCACATATTGTATAGCTTAGCAGGCAGTATATTCTCATCCTTTCTGCAAGAATTACAGAACTACAACCACCCCCTCATCTCTTCCTGCTTATATCTCAAGTTTTTCTCTTGGATGCCTGTTCTAGTCTCAGGTGATGCAATGTTAAAAGGAGTGGAAAGGCAGTATAGCATATTCTAAACTGAATGGTAATATCCATGATTAGCTCCCACGGAGAGTTTATCTTCCACTATTTAGAAAAAAAAAAAATTATAGGAAAATAATTCTTCAGTTTATCTCAGGAAAAGGCTCTTTGCACTACCAACATACTGGGTTGTGTGAGAACGCAGGATGTGAAAGAGAAAAAAGTCTTATAAAAAACAAAACAAGGGGACAAATTATAGTCCCAAGATAACCCCCCAGAACTTAACAGTATGAGGACTTCATCCAGGCAATTTTCAAATAGAACCCAGAAGTTCCCCCTCCACTAGGAACATTAACTTCAAAACTAAATGGAAAAAACCCTTGGACAGGTACACTAGAATAGGTACAGTCACCCACAGAAAAGGATGTGCAAGTCTGCAAATATTTTGGGAAAAATCTTCCCAAACCTTTACCCTAAAGTAAACATTCCAGAAACACCACAGGAAAACTCATTCTCAAAGCCTCGTTTCATCAGAACGAACTAGAACAAGAAAATGTTAAATAAAGAAATTTGGCTCCCATAGGTAAAACAATTCAAGTTAAAAGGTTTGTAAAGAAACCTCCTGCCGTGGTCTGGCAGCGGAGGTCCTTTTTTTCTGTCTTGCCTTTTGGTAATCACCTCGGCAGTTTTCTGGGTTGGAACAAATTCCCCCTAGCACGTCCACAGAGAAGGTATTTCTTCCACTACCTCGGAGACACAGACCTTGGCCACGCACCAGCTTCCTGCTCCTCCGAGCAGCTGCCCGAGTCCCGCAGAGCTCGAGCTCACCTCGGGGCTTGTGTCTCCCGCTGCCTTCCACCCCTTGGCTGAGCAGACACGGCTGCTTTCTAGGAAGGAACCGTCACTCCTTTCCTCCCCGGGGTCCCGCGTGGTGGCGGGGCGCAACCCCAGGATCAAACAAAACAGTCCTCCCGCTGGCTGCCCAGTCACTCCCTTTTTTAAAAAAAAAAACACAACAACTGTTAACATTCAGTAAACAGGGAATAAATGCATTATGCAGTTTTATCATACATCGTACCTTCTTCGTTTTTGGTAGAATTTGCAAAGCCTTCACCATAAAAACAATATTTGTCTGTTCTGACTTTGTTAAAAACATTTCAATGTACAAATCTTATTGACTGCTTAAAAGCTGAATTAAAGTAGAGTAAGTTTCGACATGCACAAAAAAGGAAATCTGTAACCAAGCACTGGTCTAGGAGGAGATCAGGTGGGCACGGACTGTGCCCACTCCCGTATCACGTGCAGGGACACCGAGGGAGGATGGGGGACGGCAGCGTGACCGCAGAAAGGCCCTCTGGCAATCCAGCGACAGGAGTCCCCGCTCTCAGTCGTAAGACACTTCCACTATAAGACCTGGAAAAAAGAACCACCTAACCTCCCCCCCCAAACTGGTACCATCACAGCTTTGGGCCATCTCTGTAATAAGGAACAGGCCGAGAGCAAACACAAACATGGACTTTTAATGGTTTGCTTTTATGCCCTGCTTTTTGATACCTACAGACACTAAACCCTTTCGTTTAACTGGAAAAAAGAACTTGGCTGCATAGCACCGTTATGGGATACATTACTATCAATAATATATAAATATTAACAACAACAAGCAATAAACTTGACATTTAGAGTTTGCGTCTCCAAACTACTTCCCCTCCCCCAGTTCTGAGAACGTTTTAAGAGCTCATGTTATTATGAATCATCTACTCAACATATTATTTCCCACCTGGAATAGCATTTGACTTCTTTATTATTCTTGTAAATTTATATGCGAGTGCTTCAGACCTATTACTACTAAATAATTTAATCAGCATGCGTCTCCAAACCTGGCTGCCGTAGGAGACCAAATGAGATAACTGAATGCAAAAACCAATAGTTGACTCATAAGCTACCAGAGATGAGAGGCAGGAAGAGTTCCACTTCATCAGCCCTATTTCTATAGTTTGCCCAAATCCCAACTCCCACTCATTAAGGAGACCACAAACAGCTCCAGAGAATTATTTCCTCTACGCAATTTAATTTCCATTGCGAAAAAGTTGCTCACGTTTTCCTTACCAGGCAACATATCACTGCATCGGCAGCATCAACCAAAGGGCGACAGGAAACATGCTATCCCAAACCTAACTTTCACACAGCCTCCTCCTCTCCCAAAATACTCAATGCAACAAAAGCCTCATTGTTGCGGCTCCAACCCAAAGCACACAGATGCTCACCAGATGCTGCCAGACCGGGAAGTGAGGTAGAAAACGGAGCTTCAGCTGTTAGGAACATGACGGGGATTGATCTGCTGCCATTGAAGTCAGCGGAAGAACGCCACTGCATTTCGTGACAGTCGACGCCTACTGACAAAGGCTTACCCTCTGCAAGCAAACATCCAGAATGCCCTAAAAAAAGCTCTCTGGAACGTGGCCTCATCTTTCTATCACTTCTCAGGCTCAGGAGATGCATCCACCAGCTTACCTTGCTCTGTCCAACAAGAGGTGTCCTCTCTGTCAAGGCCCAGTGTTCTCATGCTGGGCAGTACGAGACACACAGATCGCTCCTGAAAGACTGCATGCTGTGTAATGGGTACTCCATTTTCTGAACTATTAATCTTATTTTATTTTTTGTTGATATAATCAGAGCATTGCTTACAATTATCCATCTATAAACATTCCAAAGTGTATTGTTTCAATCACTGGGGCTAATGATACCGTGATAAATGTTTTATCTTGTAAAAACTAACAAATACATTATATCTCAAGTTACAGAAACACTGCGGTTCACCAGAACTTCTGAAAGAGGAATAATGGAAAACCTCCACATGAGGATTTCCATCTAACCTAGACTGAAGAAACTGTATTTATTTCTAACAGTACTTAGATACCTTCTGCTTATGCTTCAGAGTAATAACTGACCTTGGGCGAAAGAAAACTCCCACGGAAAACACTCTTCACTTCAAGACACATCAGTGGTAGAGACTATTGCAGAGTCTACAGCACTTAGCTCTGCTAGGACACAACCCATCCTTTGGGATAGACCTGGGCAGGCAACAGCTTTCAGCTCATGTTTTACAAAAAGAGGAGCCTTCCGAGTCGATGTCACTGACATGTTCCAACGTGGAAGGAAACACCGCCGTGATCTCTGTAGGAAAGCCACACGCTGCTCTGGGTTTTTTTGAATGCTGATCCCCGTTCTCGCAGTGGAACAGTCACAACATTCTTTAAATGTTGGATCAATAAACGATCCTCCTCTGAGCCATACAACGTCTGCATGTCAGAAGGTCATCACATGAAACATAACCAAAAGAAATCTAACATTTGCAAATAAGAGTGAAGTGTATTTATTTCCGGAGCTGCTATGTATTCCTTAGCTATCTAAATAGCATTTACACAGTTTTATTTATGGTGCCTGACGCTTGCTAACCAATGAACAGATTGTTGATCACCCCATTTTCAGAGCAATATAGGGAATTTAGACATGCATCAATTTTAAATTGCACCCTGAAAGCCCAATTTACACGGCTGTGCAACCTAGCACGTTTTCTTCTGACAGTTTGCAAATAAACCCCAAAACGTGTAAATGCGGCATAATAAGAACATTAGTACAACTGGTAGCTTGTATTGCATGCCTAAAAATACTGTAATTACATTTTCTGCCATAAACATATTTAATGCCTTGACAAACACAGCAAGCTGACCCACTGTCCACTGCGTTACCAAGATTTATCAACTTCGGGTTGGCCAAGCGCCTCGCCTGGGCCCAGGGCTAAGCGTGCTGCAGGCACTGCACAGCATCCAGTACAAGCCTCTGCCAATGGATTTACCACACTTGCTTGACCTTGACAAAAGATACCTTAACAACAACAACAGCAGCCATAACAAAAAGAATTTAAAAAATTGTCTTTTGTATTTTAAGCAGAAAGAAGTTGAAGCATGAATAAATGTCTGGTCATTTCAAGGCTAGTTGTGTGCTATAGGCTGTAACTATCTAACAAGCAACTCCTGTTCCTCTTGTCTTTTCCTCCTCCCAGCTTCCAAGAAACACTGCGATAAATGTAGATAAAAAAAGGTGATTTCTAATACATTAAAGGAGTATCCTGACTGATTAAAAACCCCAAACTTCCCCGCCCTTCAAAAGTTTTAAATAGCTCTTAGTTACACAGACACGCACCGAAACAGACAAAAAAGAGAAGTAGAGATAGCGGGGAGAGAAGGAAGAGGGGAAAGGGATTTTTAATCTCTTCTTTCACATGACTATGACATGCTTTGTGATCTTTAGATGACTGAGAAAGCCACAGCTCTCTTACCGATAAGAACTGCTTCCTTGCGAGCTACACCAGGGCTGGGAAGACTTTTCCGAGAATAAAGTGTCTCTTCTGCGGGCACTGCAGGATATCTCTGCTCATCCTGTGCCTCAACTAAAGTTTTACAATACCCATACTGAGAGGGCATGCATATGCATGCATACATACACATATATACTCTGTGTGTGTACATTTGCATATATACATATGTATATGGAATTTTCTTCAAAAGGCACATAAAAGAAGGCAGTGGTCAATTATGAAGTAGTATCCTCTGATTTTCTGCTTATAAATACACGTCTGCTAACATAAGCCACACAATTTTAGACCTCTGCACAGGTATAGGAATGGAAGAGAGACAGAACATGTTGCTGCAGCTATAAGAACAGAAACCCAGGCAAACTGTGGCAGCAGAGACATTATGACCCGCTGCCTCTTTCCCCCATTGTATTTTGCTAAGGAGCAGTGACCATGAGAAGCTGACCAGGGTTGATCCTGGCTGGCGGATCCACCTGGGATTTACCAGTCCAATTCTTTAAAATAAAATAACCGAAAGATAGCAGCCACGTGAGTTTATACAAATGACATTAACAAGGAGTTGCACAACCCTTGTAAGGATAATTGCATCTCTAGAATGTCATCTTCAGGCACTTTAAGGGGAGGAAAAAAAGATACAGGAAAAAATGTGACTCGTTTCAGAAGCATGCTCCCCATGATTACACAGAAAAAACTTTGTGCTTTTATTAGATTTCATAAAAGCTTAAAATGTTGTGGGTTTGGTTTTTTCCTCATTTTATGCAATCATTCTGCAAACTGCCTTGGGCTGGCATAAAGAGAAAGATGTGAAAAGGCTGATCCCAAAAGACTACAGTGCCAGTCTTTCCTCAGTACTTCTAGTCTAAAAATAGGTTTTAAAGGGCTTATCAGTGCCACCAGGCTTCCAAGCCCCTGTTAAATCAGGACCTCCTGAAGTCCTGTCTTCCTGCCAGTGCCAGTTCAGCCCACAAGAGAAGCAGCACAACTTGCAACATGAAGCCTTTCACAATTTGGCAATTTTCTATGCTGTGACATTTTTAAAATTAGATTCAAGAAACGGAAATATACACATTTATTCACTTCAAAACACTGTGGGGCTTATGGTCCTCTAGAGAGGCTGGAAGGGAAAGACAGAAGTAGGCAGTGTCGAGGGCAGTGTGGGAGAGCTGCTGCAGCCTGCAGCGCCGACGAACAGCGAGCACGGACCCATGGCATCTAACACTTGCCGATGACTAATGTTGCTTCTTGAAGTGGGCAAAGAAACTTATGCCGGGCTGCAACAAGGAGCCTTGTGTAACTTTCCATCTGTCAGTCCTCGCAGTCCAAGTACCGCCTGTGTTCATCACAAAGCAGATCAGCGAGTCCACACGCCGGGTCTTAAACAGCGGGGCCCGAGAGCTGATACCACTAGTCCCAACCAGCAGCTGCTCCAGGCTTATCACTTCCATGAAAAGCAACAGGTGCTCCTTCATAAAAACCAGATTTATTCTCTGGGACTATCTTCCTGAGGACCATTATCCACAGATACACATGTGCCCGGGATTGGATTCCTTCTCCTCATACTCATTCCCAGGATTTTAGGAAAAAAAAAAATCTGATAGTCTGCAACCATATGCCAATGGGCTTTCAACATCTTGGATCACGAGTAGCCAGGGATGGACCCAGTCTCCAGGAACACCACTGTCCCTGGAAACCAGCACGTCTTCTCTGCACAGACTGCACCTGCTGCTTCATCTGTTGCATTTCCCCGTCTTTATTTCTTTCCTCAAATTTGCTGCAAAAGTATCCTGAATCATTATCAGACTATGTTGATACAATGTGAAGGGCTGCATTTTAATAGAAAAAAGCAGAACACAAATTTGGCAAAACCTCTATCACTGTATCTATACAAAAGCATTTTGTAGGGCATAGCTCTACTGTTGAAGCAAACGTTGTTTTGCAATACTAAACATCCAAAAACAATACTAAATATGTACCACCTATATTGCATTCACACAATTGCACCCTGACATCAAATTAAACACTAGGCATTTTAATGCAAGCTGTCTAAACATAAATTTCAAGACCTACAACAATTAAATGCAAAGCTATCAATAAAAATCTTATGGTCATAAATTGGCTTTTAATAAAGGAGAAATAAAGCTGAAAGAAATATGTTTCAAAAAACATTCTGTAAATCCTAATCTGATACTTTCTCTTTTTCAAGTTGCAAGGTGATACAATTTCAAGTTTCTGAACTTGTTTCCTTGGTTGTCAGAAGAATGAAAGTTACCCACAGTTACAGCAACACACCTGGAGAGATAGAGCTACAACACATAGCTGAAACCGAGGGGTTGGAAACATTAAGAAAAAGGGCAGTGTGCCCTCAAGGAAGAGGAGATGCCGAGCCCAGAGCTGGTGAAATAACTAATGGAAGCAGCTTTCAAACAAGTCCACAGCACCTACTGCAAATCCTACTGACCCCAGCGAGAGCAGGATTACCTCCCACATTACACCACGAGGAATCAAAAGCACACAAATTTTGCTGTGCTTTTGACTGCAACTCATACCCAGGTTTTTAAAACAATAAATAGACCACAATACAGTAGAACAGTCATCTCAGCCCAGAAAAAGAAATAAGAATAAAGAAGAATTGAATGTTTCAAATTGCATACAATTGTTTACAATAACTTTTTGCATATTCTCCATTATCTTCAATAAACGTAATAGCATTCAAGTCAAAGATTTTTCCAAAATAAAACGAGACCTTGATACAAGAATACCAATTCTATCAACAGCCATAGGAAGCACACACCACGACACCACCTACTACGCTGACAGCTCAAGCTGATGTACGAATTACTGGAAAGCACACAGAAATACTAAGCTCTTAATCTCCGCCTGGTTATGATCTTTCTTAGCAGTAACGCTCACCACACACCCCACTGAAATTTCCTCGTTACAAGTATATGAAATACACTTCTATTTTGTTTGTTTGATTTTACATGAAAAGAGAGACCACGGCTCTCTAAAAATTACTCCGCACTGGCTTCACGGACTCTGCCCCACAAACATTGCATTAATTCATTCAGGCCAGTCACCAAAGACACAGATATCTCTGCAGCAGAAAGTGAGAACACTATCAGCTTGTTCCAAATCAGCAGAGAAGCTGGCAGCCTTGCAAGTCATCCGAAAAAAATTAGGTAGCTGCACAAAGAATAAACTTCAAAGTGCTCGTCCAGAGTTCTCTCTGGGAAAGAGCACGCATTTTTCACATGCTAATTCCAACAATTAACCGGTAGGTGCTGCTTATTTATACGCTTCTAAATAATTTTTTAAAAGCAAATAACAAGATTCCTGTTAAATGCTAAGCCCTTAGAGAAAGATACCATGTTTATGCTATACTGCACAGAAAAAGTATGTCCACTTCTTTTCAGCTACATTAAAGTTCAAAGGATCCCCTTTGAGGAGATGATTCAGCAGTTAACGCACATACTTCAATATTAAACTGGTGAATCTCTTTCCTCAGATCACACACAATCACCACCCTCCTCTTAAGTTTTTAATGCATGAAAAATACTCAGTCATGAGTCAGAAGAGGAAACTTTTCATTATTTGTATTTTATGTATACGAGAGGACTGCTCTAACCAGTTCGAGTCTTGTTCTTTAATAACAGCGTTGTGTTGGCTGCAGTCACCTGTACTTTGTCCCCAGCAACAGCATGGACGGCAGGGCCGCTTCAGACCTGCTCCTGCCTCATGGAGGAATGCACACACTACAATACCTAAAATTACGTTTTATAATATTAGGTTCCAAAAACTTGGAGGAAAACACAAAGGAAAAAAAAAAAACATAGTAGCACTGATTAACTCATGTATGCTCCCATAGAGACACTAATTATTTCCAGGACATTAAGCATCTTAAAACCCCAGTCTAGGACCTCAGTTTCCTGCTTGTCTTGAACCACACGCAGCACCTGGGCCCAGGACCGTCAGCACTTGCACGCTGAGTTCAGGGGCTGGTGAAGGCGCGGGAGCCTGCGAGCCACCAGCCAGGCAGGATTTTCAGGCTACCCACTTCCAGACCCGCCTGTGTCGATCCTACCGCGCGTACATTTGATGTGAACATTTTAAACATTTGTTTAGCAGAATTATAGACTTTATGTTAATTTGAGAAGTTTTTGACAGAAGCAACAACTCTTTGAACACGGACTACATACAGCTAGGTTGAAAGGAAAAAAGAGGATTTGGTGGTTTTGCTATTTTAATACCTTACACTTCATTCCTGCCTCCTGTAGCAGCACTAGCAAGACTACCACGGACCCATGTAAAAACATCATCTTTGTTTTGCACCCAATTTCCATTTCAAAGCAGCAAATCTAGACATCGCTGTTTGAATGATTTCTTAAATCTCATTTCCATATGCCAAGCAGAGAAGTAACCTGCTGCTTCTGTTCTGTACTGTGAAAGCTTCCAACCTACAGATCCATTTGATAAAGGCATGAAAACAAAGTATACGTATGCTCCCTGGGGCTTTCTGCTAAAGAGTTGATTTGCATGAGGCATTACAAATTAGCCTTTTTCAAATGAATGCAAAATCCCTAATTTACTCTGTGCACATATTTAACAGATTATGAAATTCATAATATTGGATAAAAGAAAATGTATCAATTGTAACTGCTGTTTTGGACAGGGTTATTACAGAGCGATCCTAACCACACTAGTAGTTCAGAAAGAAAAAGGGGCTTTAATAAACACTCATACTGCTAAAATACTATTCCTGAAGGAAAACTACAGCTGGCCATAGCTACACTGAGAGAGTACAATCTATTCCTCACTCAGTCTGTCCTGGATATTTGTTGTCTGTATGGCTGTTGTGCAGGTAGACAGAAAATAATGTCAAACCTTCATCCTATTCCTTGCTTTTGGCCATGTTTCTAATCTGCCTTTGGAAGCAGCTATATTGCTTTAACACCCTGGTAGATTTAAGCACTCCAAATAAACAAATGCAAGGTACACACAGGGGAAACTGGTTCACTTCACACGCTTCCACTTATTTCAAAGTTCAAATGGAGACATGTAATTCATAAGCCTTTAACCACAGAAATACAAAAGCCATGCTCATAAAAATGAAATACACATCCTATTTTGGCCACATCCTTCTCCAACATTTCTGCAAGCTAAATTCAAGATTTCAACCCAAGCTGTCTACAGTTAAGAAATGTACTATGAGAAACCCATTCCCCACGCCACCAGTTTAGCCCCAGGCACAGAAACTGCTGTACCCTCATGTTTAGATTTTTATTATTACTATTTTTTAAAAGAAAGACATATTAAGATACTAGCCCAGAGCAACAGTCTACAAGTTAATTGTTCCCATGTAGTTTGTGGAGGCAACAAACACCACAAGAACACACACACAGCCTACACAAGAAGGAATATTACCCTTTGCCATTTCGGTACCATTAATCCCTTCCCTCCCCCCCAGCTTTTTTCCAGCGAGACGGGCTCAGAGTTACCCTGTGTGATGTCAACGGTTATTTTGTGCTGATTACTGGAATCAAATCTCCAGACAGGATGTATTTACAGCTGTCTACACTGTCTTACAATAAGCTGATGGATGACTCATCCCTTTTCCCCCTTCAGCTGAAATCACTAAAAGTCAGCTGGATCCCTTCCTGCCCCTGCTCCCCTCTCCTGCCGCAGGAGACTCCTGCACCAGGATGGGTGAGCTGCAAAGATCTTGCCCTGTGTTTAAAACACATCAGAACATAAGTCTTTACCTGTGTATGCAATGACAAAAAATAGCCCTAGAAAATTTATCGTTTTTCAGATTTCAGTGTATGTAACCCCACCAATAAGCAGGCACTTATTTCGAAGTTCCAGTACCCGTGTGCTTGCACAGGCTAATATCCCAGCGCCACGAGTGCACGTCCCCTTGCTGTGCACATTGAGCAGAATACAAGAAATTACAAAGCAATGATTATAAACATAAATATATCACAGGAAGATGAAGTGTCAGTAGAAACAAAAACTGGACTTTCTCCATCAACTATAGATGGTGCAGATTTGCCAGCAGAATAAAAATATGACCAGATGATGGGGTGATAGTGACTGAGTGACAGAGACTGTCAACTCAGCAAGTCTGCAGGCAAAAAGCACGTCTGCTCTTTGTGTCAATGGGGAAGGATGTGAGTCTTCATTATCACAGACAAATTTAAAAGAGGGTAAGTGTATTCATAGCATGCCTGCCTCATTTCTGTCAGCATCAGCAAAATAATATTTGATTAAAGACTGAAAAGAGTTTGTGGGTTTGTTTTTTTTAAAACCGGGTAAGTCAGTTTATAATCACAGCTGGTTATCTTAATGTATGCTGTACCAACAGAAGAGCAAGTCTTCCCTAAGCTCCGTCAGCACTAATGAATCAGCTGGCTCAGTAAGACATGCATGTAACCAACTTCTGCCACTGGTAGGTTGGTCTCCTTCTACAGATTTGGGCCAGGCACTGGGAAGTCCTCAAGTACAGTTAAGCATGTGCCTACATGCCACTGACTTCAAATGAATTTAGGCACACATTTGAAGGATTTGCTAAATAGAGATGATGCCCTGAACTGGGATTGGTGCTCAGTACACAGCCACAGCATCAGCACTTTCAGCTTTTCTCACTATCTAAACATGCCTTTGCTGAACTACGAGGGCACTGAAGTTTGACGTCTGTACTATACTGGTGTCCATGAGCATTGGGTGAGTAAACAGAGAATCATAGAATAGTTTGGGTTGGAAGAGACCTTTAAAGGTCCTTTAGTCCAACCCCCCTGCCATGGGCAGGGACATCCTCAACTAGATCAGGTTGCTCAGAGCCCCGTCCAACCTGACCCTGAGCGTTTGCAGGGATGAGGCATCCACCACCTCTCTGGGCAACCTGTGCCAGTGTTTCACCATCCTCCTTGTAAAAATTCCTTCCTTATATCTAGTCTGAATCTACCCTCTTTTAGTTTAAAACCATTCCCCCTTGTCCTGTCGCAACAGGCCCTGCTAAAAAGTTTGTCCCCATCTTTCGTATGAGCCCCTTTTAAGTACTGGAAGGCTGCAATAAGGTCTCCCCAGAGCCTTCTCTTCTCCAGGCTGAACAACCCCAACTCTCTCAGCCTTTCTTCATAGCAGAGGTGTTCCATCCCCCTGATCATTTTCGTGGCCTCCTCTGGACCCGCTCCAACAGGTCCATGTCTGTCTTGTGCTGAGGGCTCCAGAGCTGGACGCAGCACTGCAGGTGGGGTCTCACCAGAGCAGAGCAGAGGGGCAGAATCACCTCCCTCGACCTGCTGGCCATGCTTCTTTTGATGCAGCCCAGGATACGGTTGCCTTCTGGGCTGCGAGCGCACATTGTCGGCTCACGTCCAGCTTTTCATCCACCAGCACCCCCAAGTCCTTCTGGGCAGGGTTGCTCTCAATCCCTTCATGCCCCAGCCTGTATTGATACCAGGGGCTGCCCCAATCCAGGTGCAGGACCTTGCACTTGGCCTTGTTGAACTTCATGAGGTTCACATGGGCCCACTTCTCGAGCTTGTCCAGGTCCCTCTGGATGGCGTCCCGTCCCTCAGGCGTGTCGACCGCACCACTCAGCTTGGTGTCGTCTGCAAACTTGCTGAGGGTGCACTCGATCCCACTATGTCACTGATGAAGATATTAAACAGTACTGGTCCCAATATGGACCCCTGCGGGACACCACTTGTCACTGATCTCCGTCTGGACATTGAGCCATTGACCAGTACCCTCTAGATATGACCATCCAACCAATTCCTCATCCACCGGACAGTCCACCCATCAAATCCATACCTCTCCAGTTTAGAGAGAAGGATGTTGTGGGGGACAATGTCAAAGGCCTTACAGAGGTCCAGATAGACGACATCTGTAGCCCTTCCCATGTCCACTGATGTAGTCACTCTGTCACAGAAGGACACTAGGTTGATCAGGCAGGACTTGCCCTTGGTGAAGCCATGCTGGCTGTCTCGAATCACCTCCCTGTCCTCCATGTGCCTTAGCATAGCTTCCAGGAGGATCTGCTCCATGATCTTCCCAGGCACAGAGGTGAGACTGACTGGCCTGTAGTTCCCCGGGTCTTCCTTTTTTCCCTTTTTAAAAATGGGGGTTATGTTTCCCCTTTTCCAGTCAGTGGGAACTTCCCTGAACTGCCACGACTTCTCAAATATGATGGAGAGCGGCTTAGCAACTTCATCTGCCAGTTCCCTCAGCACCTGTGGATGGATCTCATCAGGTCCCAAGGACTTGTGCACCTTCAGGTTCCTTAGATGGTCTCGAACCTGATCTTCTCCGACAGTGGGCGGCTCTTCATTCTCCCAGTCCCTCCCTTTGCCTTCTGTGGCTGGGGCAGTGAGGCTTGAGCACTTGCCGGTGAAGACCAAGGCAAAAAAGTCATTGAGTACCTCAGCCTTCTCCGTATCCTGGCTACATACAAACATACAAAGAGTTTCTGTGTGAACTTCTTGAGCAATACAAGGAAGCCCTGGAGTGGTTTGTAGCATAACATGGAACTAGAATCTTTAATACTGAATAAAATACAACATTGTGTGCTATGTAAGAGGCATCCAACACATTCATATTGATTGCATGGGTCTTCAGTTATAAAGTTTGCTTGTTTATGGTTTAAGCCCTTGTCTGAAGTCAAAATGGAGCTGCTAAGGTACTCCGTCAAGACACAAGATTTAGCCTACCAAAAAAAACTTCTCTTGAAATGAATTATGTATGGGGGGGGGATTTTCAGCACCAAAATGGCTTTCCTCATTTCTTAGTACCTCATTTGCCAGTTCATGGAATTACTCAGAAACCACTAGAAAACAACATGGAAGAGAAATCTCACTTATCTTTATCACCTTGCCGTATAAAACAAAGAAAGAAGCAAGGTATTTAATCTGGAAATGCTACCTGAAGCATACCTTCCATCAACAAAATGGGAGTTTAAAAACCTATTTATCCATCTCACATTCTTTCATGCACTCCATAATGACCTGCTGGGTAGAATGACATGCTCCAACTTTTTCCCAAGTAATTATTCACTTGGCCCTGTGTTTTGTTGGACAAAGCTACACTCATATTTCATCAGTTGTAGGAATCCTACCATGTGATGGGTGATTTGATAAATGAACATTGCCTCAGTCAGCCTAGAAGCCTAAAATAAAAGATTTCATAAATGTGTTACTTTCCTTCACAATGTAAGGAAAAGGGTTAATCTTGAGTCTAAGGAAAAAAAAATTATCAAAATTAATAAATTGAAGAGAATAAGTGTCCAAAGGGCTTCTCTTTAGCAGTTTTGGGTGAAGACCACGTCTATAAATCCTTATTCCTTACGTACAAATCACTATCCAATTTTTGTTAGGAATACCAACATCCAGATTAATCTTTATTAGAACTATGGATTAACAGTAACAGCAATAACACTTTTGAAGTATTTGCTACTGTAAATACTACTGAAGTAGAAACTTCATCTGAAATCTTTTTCTCTTTTTTAAAAAAAATGCAATTATATGTTAAAAACTCAGTTCTTGCACATCACCTCCCCAAATGCATGTTTGCTACAAATGCTTGAGTATATATTTACAGTGTGCAAAAGAAAAAAAAAAAATCAAACTGTAGAAATAAACACATCAATACTGTTTTTTCAATACTTAATACCCAGGGTAAACAAAACCAAGCAGGTGTATGTTAACTCATGCATACAAAATCCAGACTTCTGAAATTTTGAATACTGAATTAAACGCTTACTGTCAGCCTTCAGGGGAAGTTTTGTCAACCAAAATTGCAGCTTATAAAGTCCATTCCTTGCTTATCTACAGGTGGCAAACATTCCCAACGCTTTCTACAGCACCATCTCCTTTTGAATATGCTCCTGACTGGATCATTTCTGCTACGTCACGGCACTTCCTTGCCATCTGCAAAGGCGCAGGCAAGCTAAAGTTATTTCTCCTTTCTGAAGGCAGCTTAGAGGACTCCACCGATCCTCCCAAAGGACACAGCAAACCTGGCACCAGCAAACAGAAGTGTTGATTTTCTCTGACTGAAGGAGAACAGGCGTGGAAGTAGCACATAGAAGAATTAACAATTCTTCTCACAGGCTACCCCATGGAAGGGGATAGGGGAGGAAAACCCAACAAAAACCAACCAACAACCTAGTTTCCAGAGACAACAAATTACTGACATTACAACCTATTTAGCATAGCAATACAACCAGTATAGTCCTAAGCACTAACCTGTCTTTGCAGTACAACTTGCTTTGCTCCAGCGGATACTGATTTTATTGCATGGCTATAATTTAGGGAGTCATCCAAAGTAATTATAAAATTTTACTAATTAGCCTCCTTGCTTCTAGATGTGACTCCAAGGTCACAACTAGAATCTACACCAAACTGGAATTACTAAAAGAAATCTCTTACTGCCAAGAGTTAAATTATCTTTCCGCTTCACTCCCCAAACAAACAAAAAAATCAATTCTTTGTGTGGCCCATATTGCATGGTTGATGTAGAGATGACATAAAATATCCATAATTCCATTAGCTGCTATCTAAAAGAAATGTTAGTAAGTACATGATATGTAATGACAAAGAGACAAGAATCCTGTGGTGCCACTCTCGGGGGCGAGCCCGCTCACAACAGCCAAGCCCTACTCCTGACAAGGAGTCTATCAAAGCGGCTGTGGTCAGCCAGCCATGCACCACTCAAGGGCCCATAGGCTTTGCAGACCAAAAAACTGTCACATCTTGTGTGCCTTATCCAGCCATCCATGTAAACCACCCAGTATTAAAGGCTACTTTGCAACATATGTTCTCAAAAACCTTTAACTTCCAGATCTCATACGGAGGGAAAGACTAGTGGCTGCCTCGCTGTGCCCGAGAGCCAAAGGAACGCCCGCCTGTGCTGATCTTCCATTTCTAAAATGGAGAATGCAATGGCCACGTTATGTTACTTGTCACAGTCCTAAACCTGCTCTGAGCAGCAACAGGGGCGTAACCTTGGCTGCCACAGCTACAAACAACCCAAGTGACTATGGGTGGCATTTTCAGAGGTACTCAATTGTGCTCCCACTGAAAAATCAGGAGCGGAGCTGCCCTGGCTGTGGCAGAACAAAGCCAAATCAGCATTTGCTTCTGCTGAGACTCCGTGAATCTCAGCAGCTCCTGTTCAGCCAGAAGAATCAAAACCACCCAACTTTAACCCTGAATAGCGACAGCCACAATCTCACCCTGCGACCTCCCCATCAGATCCAATAAACGGAATAGAGTTTTATCAGGGTAGCTGAACTTAAACTAAAAAAAAAATCCACAACTAGGAAAATTTACTGCATATCACCTGATAAAGTGTTCCAAAGGATAATAAATTGCCCTCACTATTAAATCATACAACTTACTTCCATTCATATTTTCCTTCTAACCAGCAGATCCTTCTGGGCCCTGCGCACGTTAACTGCAAGAGCTCTTTCTCACCATTTTTCTCCTTGAATACAAACTCCCGAACCACGATGCAGTTTCTGGCTGAAGGAGCATTCGGCGAGGAGAAGGGAACAGGCAGGGAAGGGAGCGAGGCAGCTGACAGCTGCGGGACAGAGGGCAACCTCGTCTCTGATGGACAAAGACAGAAGACGGTTCTTTCAAGCTTAAGAATGTTGCTTTCTTTTTCATTTATTCATATCTATACAGATATGTATATGTATGGAGAGAGAGAAAAATCTAATATAGTAGTTTATGTGGAGTTTTCTGAATAACAAATGTTTCTGAACTTTTCTAAACAAAAACAAACAAACAAGACCTGAGCATGATTTTAAGAAAAATACGCATTTCAATAATTTCAGTAAGTTTTAATGAGGATTTATGGTTTGCCGGTTGGTTTACACATACCTTTAAAATCTAACATTGAAGGCACACATTTAAACCGTACTGGAAAAACGTGTGGATTCACCCACACATTTTTCAACATTTCCCCTCATGGAAAACGGTAATCACTCACCTACAGGAACTGTTTGTCAAGGCCGATGCAGTAAAATTTCTGTTAAAAAAGTCAAAGAATAGAAATTTTATTTCTCCCTAGATGCACTCCATATATTTGTTCTGTACAATAATGGGATCCATAGTGCCTGCAGGCAGACCCTGAGCGGTGATACGGATCCCAAGGAGCCCCAACAGCTGAAGAGAGAGATGCAAATCATAAACCCGGAGAGGTACCGGTGTTTAGTTTGGCCTCATCCCAACACAAGCTCTTTGGCTAAAGGAGTGCCAAGCTTCTTTCCTTGCCTTACGAACTTTCTAGGAGCACGTGACCACGTTAACTCGACAGTAATCGCAGCTACCTAAAGCAAGACAGACAGAACCGTTTTCTCCACAAAAAGTTTCTTTGTAATAAAGCAACGTCAAGCAGGAAGTGAAATAATAGGGTCTGTGTTTCTAATACAGTAGTAGTCTAGTCAAAAGATTTTTGTAATAAAATTTAATAGCAAATAAAAATTTTCACTAAGAGCTTATATGCAACAAACAAATGCTTCAAAAATAAAAAAGTACATGCATGCACACCAACAAAAAGAAGCATCTGATAAAACTGATGCTTATACAAAAGCCTCTTATGTCCATTTTCCGTGTTTCTTATAGGACTTATTTTTTAAATATGCTGATGTCCATTTGAATGGCAGTCAATCCCAATATGAAGCTCAAATAGTTTTCTTAATGAAATCACATTTAATAAGCCTATCCTCAAAATCATCCTATACCCAAAAGTGACCATACTATCAAGTTACTCTGCTCTCTTTTCAGTCCAGGATTCACAAGAGTTTCAATAAAATATTATACATTACACCACCCAGATACTTCAGAACAAGAGCTTTATAAATAAGGCAAAGAATTATGCTGTGCAATTTTACATGCTGCTCTTCCCCCTTGAAGCTTAATCAGTATGCTCAATACCGCATCGGTAACTAAACTTAGCTCCCGTGCCCCGTAAGCAATCTAGTCAAGTATTAAATGTCATTGGACAAGACTGACCCAGTAAGTCTCGTCTTGTCTTGTGACGGCAGCCAAAGTTTGCTTACTTTCATTATTTTCATCTTCCCAAAGGGAAGCAAATTCTACGCTTGCGAAGAATGAAGAACACCAAAACTGATCCCAAAGTACACGTAGCACAGATGGGGTGAGGGGGGGAAGGGGGAAAAAAGAGGAAGATCACTGTTTTCTTCAGATGCACCCCTCCCGGGCTTATAACCAAGGCTACTAAAGATGATTACTAAGACAACTGACAATAAGCCCAAAACATCAACATTAAAAGGAAAGCAAAGTTTTCCATGGTGAAGTCCTTTGCGTGATGTGCACACCGTGTTATCAATTCCCTTCCTTGGTATTTTTGGCACTTTAAGGGCACCTTAATATCAGGGAAGAACACAAAGTGTTTCAAAGCCCTAACACCATCCCAGCACTGTTAAGTTATAATTTTTGAAGAGGTCAATTCCCCTCAGTAAAAGAGCAGCAGGGAGTGTAGAGGGAGGGTTGCGCAGACCATACTGTCAAGTTATGCTCCATATTTAAAATAACACTTGGAAGAAAAGAGACACAAAAATAATAAAATAGAAAAGGTATGGAGTTCAGGTAACTCCTTTAGAAGAACACACACTTAGCACCAAAATAGATCTTAATGCTGAAATTATGAGTTTAACTGAAGGGCGGAAAAGCCAGAAGCGTGAACCAGATACCAAGTAGAATTTGTCTTGCTGTATTGGCCTGGATAACGCCCTGCAAACCTCAGCAAACAGAGAAACTAGTCAGAGAGGACAGAGAGCTGCTCAAATTCTCACCTAACACACAGGCTGCCCAGTGCACTGGCTGCATCGGCACAGCACTGATTTACAGCAACCGAGGGGGTGGCCCACTGCATCTGTATGTCAGAAACAGAAAACCTCCTAAGTGAAAGTGAACAGAGCACTGAATTTAAAAAAAAAAAAAAAACAACAAAAAAACCAAGCTTCTAGTATGGTTTTAAACCATAAAGAACTTATCCCTAGGTGCCAACAACAAAACAGCCCTGGTCACTCACTCTCTCATGCAAAATTAAACATTAAAAATGCACACTGCTTTCATGTGTCACTTCAGGCATTTAATTTTCCTCCGAAATAAATTACTTTTTTTTTTTAATAGGTCAACTGCTGACCTCCCCAACACTCTCCAGTGCAACTGTCCGACAATAAACAGGCCCAGGAGGTTTGCTGAAAACATAAGCTTCTTGGACATCTGGTGCTATTGAAGGATAAAACATGGAAGAAACAAGGCGAGGTGGTGGTGGTGGTGTCATTCTGGGCTGGAAGAAGACTTGGTTACCTAATATAAGACCTTGCCAAATTTGGGCAGTTTGGGATCTTAAGCTCCAATTCAGGGAATAATGAGAAGGTGACCTTCTTTAATGGACTGGATCAATGCATGTCAAATAGATTAAGCTTGCTGGCAGATAAGTCAATCTGCAAATGAACTACTCCAAGGTTGTTCAATGATTCAAGGTACCCGCAACTGATTTTTCTCAAAACTCGGTATCTTTTTAAATAAACTTCTCAGGGTTAAAAAAGAGAGACGTTAAAAAGGAATGTTTTTTTCTTCTTATAATTCACATTTTTAGATAGCTAAGTGTTGCTAATAGACAGCTTGACTGGAACACTATTTCGGTGATTATTTGTTAGCGATGTTTTGGGGGAGGTCAAGATTTGCAACAAAGAGTCATACCAACTTCACCGATGGCCAAAAGGTATCCTGAACTCCATACCTTTTCTATTTTATTATTTTTGTGTCTCTTTTCTTCCAAGGTTATTTTAACATAAGAGACCATCCCTGCCTTCAGATTCAGTAGCAATTATGTTCCACAGCCAGACCACTGAGACCAAACTTGCACCAACACTTACAGTAACAGCATGCAGGAACATGAGGCAAGAGGCAGCTTTTGTCACATGCTGCATAATGCTTTAAGGATATATTATAGAGCATCAATCTCCAAATGTAAGCAGAAACAAGACAGAACAGGCTAGTTTCACTCACCAAACGTTTAGGATATAAATACACGATCTTTAAAAGGAATCGATCCACATTATATATAGTGGAAGCAAACCAGAAAGTGCAAATTTGTCCTGAACTTGGACAATACTCACTTAAAGTCAACCATTTCAAGGGTACATATCAACAATTTTAGCAATATTGGTTTTTACCCATTTTTCGAATACAATTCCTATTTCAGATACTGTACCAGTTACTTGATCAGTGCCAACCTGCTAACATACCTCTCAAAGTTGTGTCTAATCAAGCAGATATAAAATCAGTCAGGAGGCAGCATTTGCCTCCCTTGCTATCCTGAAGAACGGTTTCAGTAACAGTTGGATTTTTAGATAAGACCTAATAAGATACTTCATTCTAAATAGAACATTTTCCTTCTTCACAGGCTGGGCTGCATCTACTTTCTACAGAGAGAGAGAGAAGGCAAAGTAATCGCTGCTTTTCCTCAGCAGGGAAGGTTTTACATGTACAATGTGTTTGTGATGACCAGTTCTGAATGAACGATCGGTGAGTGGCTACAAGGATACCTGCAAACAACATGTACAGCTTGCTTTTACGTTTAAAGGTTACCTAAATATGAACAGATGCCCATATTCAGCTCAAGAAAAAAGGTGGAATTAACTCCACTATCGAGCAACAGCAGGAATTCTGCCATGGTCTAATCTTATATTGAGGGCAGTTTTTAGGCTTACCTGTAATAATCCGTTTTAAGCTGTTTCCATTTTAAATTGTTGAAACTATTTTATAAACTGTGTCTGACAAAAACTTGTTTTTAGTCTCCTGGAACTATTTTAAGCATTTAGTTGGTAATGGAAAACACATGTGAGAAACAGAATATCAAATAATTCTAACAGTAGTATTTCCATATTTTATTTTAATCTTATTCATAGAGGTGAAGTGGAAATGAAATTCACCTTGTATGACCAGACAAACCAGTCCTGTAACCCCTGCTGCAACTCGTATAACAGCTTCAGTGCTCTTCAAAATTACTTGACATTTTACTAAAAATCAAGTTATGCTCTTTCTCCTATCATAGATCATTATATGTGGAGCCACAAATTCACTTCTGTTACCTTTTGGCATTTTAGTTTTAATAAACATACAGCTAAATCTTGTATTTATTTTAATATACAAAGAAGCACCGTATGAAATTTCAACGTTTTTTATGAGCATGTAATTTTATTATAGTTTACCTAATGCTATTTTGTTTTCCATTTTCTGACATTTCCTGTAATGCAGGATGTAACTGGACTGCCACATTCAACCAATATCAGTAGATCCCTTATGAATATATTTAATCCCTTTTCAAATCCATTTATACTTTTGATTTCCACATAATCTCACTGCAATGATTCATAGGACTGATTTTTTTCAAAGTTTTTGGGTTGGTTTTTTCTTGGGTTTTGTTTTGGGGTTTTTGTGGTTTTTTTTTTTTTTTTTTTTTTTTTTTTTTTTTTTAGAATATGGCACCTGATATTTCACTGGAACACCTCAGTGATCAGATTTTGACACAAGACCTTCCATAGTCACTTTTTCTGTGCCATTTATGAATGCATAGACATTTTTTTAATATTCTCTGCAGTTATTTCTTTTTCAGGCTGAAGAGTTCAGCCAAAACAAACCAAAGGAGGTAGTTTGTCACATAACACATATGTAAGCTGCCACAACATGCTCTGGATGCAAAAAGCTTACACAACTCCACAAAAGGAGACTAGGAGAGAGTTTAGGAAACTAACTATTAAGGGTTACTAAACACGTATACATCTGGCTAAGTCAGTCACTGAAATCCAGATGATTAGAGGCTAAGGGATCACCCAGACAAAATAAGCTTCATAGGAATCAGGGAAAGAATAGGGATCACCCTGTAAGCTTACCCAGTTCCCATATTCTCCCTTAGCCAGCTATTAATTGCCATTACTGCAGACTGGATACCGAGCTAGGTGGACCATTGGTCAGATCCAGGTTTATTTATTCTTTCCTTGCGCAGAAGCCATACTTTCCTTCTTATCCAGCCTATTAAGTTTTAGTATTTATTTAGTTTAGTATTTATGTACTTATTTTTACAGCTGGGGAGAAGGGGTAGAGGAGGACAGGTACGGACCACAAGAGCACACAGTACTCAAGATACAAGCTGGCAACAGTAACGTAACCAGGTTTCCTGTTCTGTTCCAATTCACAACATCATATTCACCCTTTGGATCACTCATGATCGATATTTTAATAATACTATGCACAATGCCTCCAGGATCTCCTTCCAGGTGGCAACAGTTCATTGTGCAGAGGAGCTCTTCACACAATACGTACAGGCAGGTTTGCTCCCCTCACCCCTGTCCTCCACTACCGGGCACATAACAGCGCTGAATTTCACCTACCACTTTATTATCCAGTTGTTAAGTACTGTGGGACTCTTCTACAACTCTTCTTGGAGTCCAATTTAGATTTATCCACCTTGAAAAATTTTGTGTAAATTCTTACTTCACCTTATTTTCCAGTTCATCATTAATGTACTGAGCAGAGTAGATCCCAGCAGAGATCCTACTAATAATCTCCTTCCAACTTAAAATCTGACCATTTGCTTCTATCTTTTGTTGCCCGTCTTTTAAAAAAGTTCCCTAAAGAACTGTCCAACTTTAACAACGTACAAGTTTCTTAGAGGGGATGCTTTTGTCAGGTTCTCTGAAGTACCTGGAATTTCAAAACCTAGTGGATTGCCCTTACTCCCACCTTCAGAGAACTCTGAAAAGCATTACACTAACTCCCTTCCATGAAGCGACCACAATCATCATCATATATATTCACCTGCCTAATAATTCTATTCTTTATTACAGTTTCTAATAGCAGAAGCCAAAATTCTTCTTAGATTTTTAATTTATTCTTTATCTGAACACTAGATCTCCAGCCTGGATCAATGAGAAGCAAAAACTATAGTTTCCCTCTGTATTGTACATAATGTTGACTAGATAATTGAAAATATACTTATTTTCTCAACTGGAACATCTAGATAAATTGAAAAGCACTGCAGAAGCAGGTCTGAGGCCTCAATGAGAGCAATATGAAAATTTCTGTAGTCTGAGCAAAAAATGCCAGTTGAAGTGCTGCAGAATCACCATTCCAGTGGTGGAAGTCCTAGTTTCATACACTTATTATTAAAAAGGGACTGAATTGCAATGTCTGACAACACCTAAATCCCTTTGTATGAGTCGTCTAAATAAGCATTCATCAAGTCCACCACTGCTGCCAGTTATTTTGTTCAAAACTATCATCCGAGTACAAATTTTAGCAGCAAATAGGCAATAAAAATGAATCCTGGTCTCTCAATAGCCAAAAGGAGGTCAATTTAACAGGGCTTTCGGGACCAACAGCACGCTGCTGCTAACCAAGTCTCGCACTGCAGAGCCCGTCAGAGCCGTGTGTCACACACTCGCCGCTTCCCTGTAGCTGCGCTGGACTCGGAGGCTCGGCCGGCCGCGGCTGGACACACGCAGGAGCGGAGGCCAAGAGCGACCCAGCCGGTGGCACGCCGGGAGGTTCGGCAATCAGAGCGGCAGCCAGCACCGGGCAATACCGACCACCAGCGACGGCGGTTTGGTGCGAGTTTGAGAAACAAGCCGAAAGAGATGCACGCGTACCCTCAGAGCGTGCTGAGCAGCAAATCCCTGGACGCACGCAACTGTAAGGGACATCCAGGAAATGCCGATAGGGACACTACACTTAATGACTACACCTTCTGATGTACTTCAGGGCATGCATCTTTGTCAGCCTAATTAAAACCAGAAATCATTTACTGTTCGCTGTTTTTCCTGTGAGGCAGGAAACAACCGGAGACTGATGGCAGGAGAAGCGCCCCAGAGAGCAATGAATTTCCTACTACAATTACCTAGCAAAAAGGGTAGTAACATCTTCAGAGACTGCTGTCTGCACCACACAATTATGTGTTTAATGAAGCAGTTGGTTTCATTTTTTCAAAAATAGCTGAATGTGTTTTATGAGAAATTTCAAGACAGGCCCTAAAATGGATAAGAATGAAATCTATGTATTAATTCATCTTGGATGGCCCATATGGGGCATGGATACTTCGGCTCTGTCTGCAGAAGCTTATTTGTAAAATTATAATGCAGCCAAATGTGGAAGTCATTACCTAAAAAACAGATAAAGATCTGGAAAAATTACAGGTCTAATCTTGCTTAATCCAGAACATTTCATTCTTTGAAAGTGTCATGTAATACCGAACATCGGCCCTTATGTGAAAAAGGCTCCATTTGCTTACCAGTTTATTGCATTCCTGATAAAACAGGAAAGCAAGTTGCCAAACCAAGTCAAAGAGCCCTTAAGTAACCCTGCGACTGAGAGCAACTTTGACATAGAAACAGAAGCAAAACAGGCCCTTTCCAGCATTGGCAGGCAGGAGGTCCAGAAGGGCCTTGAGTCAGTGCCTCCCCCACCTACCAGCTGAAAATCCACCTCTTTGGTGGCTTCTTATTTTGCAAGGTTAAGGCTAAAGAAATGCGCTACAACTGAATCCGTTTTATCGTGATTTTCAACATTAAACAAAACTAATGATTTCTTGATAGTCTTGTTCTTTTTAAAAAAAAAAATCAAAATTTTTTGAGTTTATTCAGGGAATGAATTCAAATTTAGATGTGTTCAAGACACATCGAGACAGCTTTGCACAACTGCATTTTTATGACTCACTGACTTGGCTTACCCCAATTTCTCCAAAGGTAATTTCTTTCTTTTTACCTCAAAAGACTATTTTTAAATACTGTTTCCACAAAATAACTGGCAGAATCAGCTGAACAGAGCCCAGTTTTCAAATCTGTAGGAATAGAGACAGTACCATTTGCAGATTAAAGAAAAAAAAAAAAAGAATGAGTAAAAGATGGCTTACAGCCTTCCACTCAGAAAAGGACAACATAGCGCTCTTCTTCCCTGCCTCTTGAAAAAACAGTATTTTATGATACTCACTGCAGAGAAACTGGAGAAACAGCATTGCCCGTACCTGCTCGCTAGCAGGAGGCACTCCTCCATCACCAGCTAAATCAACAGAGAAGACTTTTTGCACAAGGAGATACCGTTTACCGGCAGCCTGTGGATTTCAGACAAGCACATAGCATTACTGAGCTCCACAGAGGATCAGAACATTATTGTCAGATTAGCATTGGGGAATGGATTTACCATCTGCCTTTTTGGCTCAAAATCTTAATCCTAAAAGCTTAAAAAACAAGGTTTATTTTACACTTAATGTGTATTCTCATATTGGTTATATAAATGTGGTTTTCTTCTTTTCTTAGTACTGAGCAACTTCCCAAGTACAGAGAACATTTGCTTACCATTTTCACCTGCGCTAAGAGCGGGTCGGTTCCTATCAGACAGCTACTTTCATGTATTAATTCAAATACTAACCATGCAGAGTTAGCCAAAAGCTCTAATTTAAAAGCCTAACCTCTTTTTTAAAAATTAACACTGCAAAGGCAGTTGTGCATTGAGGAGAGAATGTACCTAGAAAATGTTAAAATTAATGGGCTGTGGATCTACAGCTTATCCTGTTTCTAAGAGTGACTAAACATACAACAGGGGAAAAATAGCAAATAATGACATTTGTTATTGCAAGTAATTGTTGACGATAGAAAAACAAACACTGGTACAAAATGTTAATTCAGCTCCCTCCTGCCTAATGATTATTAACATGCTTTTTCTACTTTCATTTAGTAGTCTTCCTCCACCTGCAAAGGACTTCATCCTCAAGACACTACCAAAAATCCTTAAAATCCAAATGCTATCTGTGGGTCAGTTAGGGTCTGTGAATATAAAATGCACATATGTAAATACCACCTAATGGTAGAGCTCGTACTGAGTTCTGAATGTTTACATTTGCAAGTAAGTTGTTTTCTTCAGAGTTTATGAAGGAAAACTGACATCATTACCAGATACAATATTTTGTTATTTTCCACCTAGGAAAGCAAACCTTTTCCCTATTTAATGTAACATGCTTACTCTAACAGCTTATTAAGATGTCTTATAAATTAAACAGGTACACTTAAAGTGAATTTCTGTTAAACAAAAATGCCAATAATTCAGAATAATGGGGAAATAAGTGATTTAGTACACTATGGTAAAAGTGATGTTTAGATTTTATGCTCACTCATGTTTCATACACAGAATGTTTCTCGATACTTGCATTTTAAGGAAGTTTCTTCAACACAGAAATCTGGGGAACAGAAAGCAGATGGTGGTTCCAGCAGACTAGCCTGATGGGAAGTTACTTGGAGCTCTGGGATTTGTTGACCAGCACGTTCAAGTCGGTTGCTGAGAAACCCATCCGCCACAACAGAGTAATGGTTTTTCTTGCTCTGAAAGTAGCACTATACACGAAATGATGGGCCACTTCCACAATTCCCCAGCAGAAAATCTCTTAACGACAACAGCGAAACACTGCAGGCCCCTCTAAGTGGACAGACACTCTCCCCCGCCCCAAAAGGCACGCTTTTTTAGACAGTTTTGGAAATAGTCACTCTCTACCCAATTTCTACTGCAACTCCTTCTCAGCAGTGAGCTTTCACCCGCTAACGACTCGTGTGCCGCATCTCATATACACCCCCCCCCGGGTAGGTTCTCACATCTAGTACCTCAACACCACACCAGACCCTGGACTCTGGAGAACCCGAGCAGCAGTATGTGGGTAAGAAGCAGAAGTACAGAACTGCTGCTGCTCCACAGCCAGAGAAGCTGCTGAAGACGTAACCCCCTTTGGTACAAAGTCCAAACCGTCATTCTGTTTTGTTCCCTCTCCATTCTGTTTTAAAAACAAACTTATTTTCAATAATATTTTAAGATTATAGCTTATAGATGCATTATGTATTAAAGGTGTTTGAAAAAATGGGCCAGAGGAAGCCTGGAAGTTCCCCTGCACAAGTGATTTAGAAAAAAAATTGCATTCTCAGGAAGCTCCTGTTTGCATACAGATGCTAGTATTGTTCATCGTACACGCTGCCAATGTATCAGTTTCATTTTGGAAATGTTGCCCAGGATGATGATAAAAGGCTGTAACTCCAGTATTTCAAGTACATCAAGTTACATGCTGCATTTTGAAAATGTTTGCATCATAGACGATTTAGCTTCTGCTTTATTCTTGGTCAATGAAATTATAAAATGGCTTAAACTTCTTGTGATCAGTTATACCTGGAAGTTAATAAATTCTTTTAGAGGATACAAGATCTGTTATGTAGAAATAACAGATTTAAAATTTTACTAAGTCTTCAGAAAATTAAGAGAAAAAGAATTTTAGAAACATGAAAGTCCATCAGAAATTAATTAAGAATATCTCACAGTCAGAAAAATCTGCAGGGTTAATTCTGCCTCTCGGATCCAGAAATATTAACAGTTCACTCTCTTCTACTCAAATTGAGAAGTTCAGCTGTGAAGTAACGAATGAGAAAAGCCAATAGCATCACAGTGATTCCTGTAAAGTTTGTACTGAAAACACAGCAAACATTTGTCAAGTTCTTTGACTTATATACGCTCTTAGTGTGACTTACAAAAACAAGCAGTTACAGCGGTCAGGAAAGCCCAGCACGGCTGTGCTTAACACCAGGAGGAGCCAGGTGAATTTTCGCTCCCTACCATACAGCTGGGGGTTGGAATCTGAGCTCATGTGCTCCTGCCAGAAAAACTGCTGATGAAAGTAAAGAAAGTAAAGTAGGGATGTTTGGTCATTCAGGAGCTTGGATAGTCCTGACCTTTCTTTTCCGTGTGCTACTTGGCTTACTACATCAAGGCTTATCTCCTTCTGTGAAAACCTCAGCATCTTTCCTTTTTCAACCCTCTTACCACTCTTCTCTGCCTTCTCTCTTCCTTTTAAGCACTAGTGCCTTCTCCACATTTGCTCTTTCAAATATATCTCCCTAGATCTTGCTGGCACTTCTCACTTTAACTCTTACTTTCCCTCCTCCCTTGACACACATTTTATTCTGTTGCCTGTGGGTCATCTGTCTCTCATGATATCGTTCATTCTTTGTACACCATAGCCCTTTTCCCAATGGCCTGTCCCCACAACTTTAACATTTAAATCTCAATCTAAATGAAAAGTAAAGCATGCGTTAGCATTACTTCCCTTCCCAAGACAAGAAGGCACCACTGAAGCTGGTTTCTTAACCTAAAACCAATGCAATTACATTCCCTGAAGTCTCCATGCACCAGGTGAAGTTATCCTCCTTTCCCAAATGTGTCATGAACAAATTATTTAGAAGTACAAAAGGATTAGCTGTAACCAAATACTAACGTACACTTAATGGACTGCAGATTTTGCAGGATGTTTAAAGTTCCCCCTCTGATCTCTCTGAACTTTGGCCTTCATTTGTTTATACAGGCAGAGGTCAATAGGTCATACCACTAAAATCAGCAAATTGTTTACACATATGGCAAGCACGCATGGAGCAGTAATGTAGTCATGGCTACAACCACACACAGCACATTAAGCAATTGCTTCAGTTAAAACAACAAAGATACAGTGAGTCCACATACGTGATGAGGAGACCTTCCAGCACAATGAAACTCAGTACGAACTAAGAAATTAATTGGCATTTCTTCAGAAGCCAATGCACATGTTCCAGTCCAGTCTAACCCCAGTCACTACTGGAACAGTGCTTGTTTCATAAGAAGTGGCAGCCTTTGACATCAGTGTCAAAATTATACAAATTTTTAAGTGCAAGTGCTAATTCAACACTGTGGCAGTTAATACTGCAAAGAATATAATAGTTTACAAAGGCTGTGTTTGTTTGAACACCAGATTCCGATATGGTGCCCATGGCTGGGTGATGCATTTCACCAGAGGCAACTTACTGGGGAGGAGTTCTTTGTTCAGTGAAAATGCATTCTTTTCATAATACTTATGCTAGCTTTAAAACTAAAATTTGCTATTTAAAAAAATCATTAAGTGCTTAAAAAAACCTAATTCCTAAGCCTTTAAAAATTATTTTAACCTTTATAGAGAGAGATCTTTTAAAAAGCCTCTCCAAACAGCATATACTTGGAAACGAGGCATTTTCAGAAGCATAAAGCATTTCAATTTTGAAAGTGGGAAGAGGGTACTAATATAACCCCACACTCTGTTTTGTTTTGATGGACAGAGGAACGTATTTTTGAGAGCAATTACAGGCTCTCTGCTTATGAGAATGCCAAAAAACAAAAGGTAAACACTACAAGAAATGAGGAAAAGCACCAGGATCTAAAAGAAACTAATCACTTTGTCTTGGTTAAATACACTGTAGCTAGCTGTCAAGCTTGCTGAAACCACAGAGAAGAGGAAGCAATTCTTTTTAGCTTCAAGATGCTGTATCAAGACTTTGTAGCCTATTCAGTGGCGTATCGAATAGGCATACAGATATGTGGCATACACAAGAAGAATACTATTAAACATTTATAGTTACTTTTTATTGAAAAGCAGAAGCACATCTTCTTTAAATTTCATGTCCAAACAATACATGCAGACATGAATTCGCATTTGCAATGGAGATGCAGCATGCTGTAGAAATAAAAATGTCTGTTGTGAGAAAATGCAACCGTGAATCTCAAACAAAAATTATCCTTTTTTAATGTTACCCACTTTCTTTCTCAAAACACATTTTGGTTTCATACAAATCACTACTCTGGAATAAGATAATTTGTTTGGCCAACCAGTGATAAGAAATTGGCAGAGACAGAGCTAATAAGTAATCTTCTCTTTTAAAAAGAAAAAAACCAAACCAGCCCAAAGATATGCCAGGTCTGGAAGTTCATTATTTTCAGAAAGAAATGTTCACATAAGGCAGAGAGATACTCTTATATTGTTATTCATCATTTGAGTTAGACACATCTACACAATTTGTGTTTTCTTAGGCATGTCCATGGAAAATACAGGTATAGCTTTGACTAAGTGATCTGAGGTAACACTGGACACCTGCCTCACTCAGTTACTGCCTGCTGAGTCCTCTCCAAACAAGCATTACCAAAAATATTGTATCCAATGCTCCTAGAGAACAAATCTCCCCATTGCAACAGAAACTCTTAGCACCAACGCTGAAGATATGCAACTGCAAACCAGTCACGCAGAATCCTGGCCAATGCGCAGAAGGCTATACGAAATGCTCAGTTTGTTTCAAATTACCAACAGAAATCTTCTCAGGAGTGTCATCATTTTATCTTCTGTATTTCACCACCAACTAATATTTAAAAATAATGTTTAAAGAACTGAA